>NC_137495.1:1200000-2400000 GCF_963082875.1 Corella eumyota | reverse complement strand
CAACAAACTGATTAAATTTGTTGAAGAATTGCTGCAAACTTATTTCAAATTAGTTGAGAAAAGACTTTTATTGGATAGAAGGTCAAGGGATAATGCTCTGGTTGTTAGAGCCCTGGATAGATTCTATAGAAGGTTAGTTATTAATTAAGTTATGAAAAAATCATTTTTAAGGTGGTACTGCATTGGAAATTAGAGTGACTGTGGTAAGGGTTGAACTCTAAACCTTTAGATCATAACTTAGTACCTGATTAGTAAGAAATACTAAGTTGTAATACAAGATTTAATTTTTTATCAAACAACTTTATTGTTAGATTACAGGCCACTACCAACCTCCTACCTTCCATGGATATAATGAGTTATGGACGAGATATAATAAGGAGGGTAGCTAAGGCTCGATGTCAACATTACCAACTTGCATTGGAGGAGTTTTTTACTGATTGTTTAACTGATGCAAGACACTCTATTTCATCACCAAAAGGTTAACATACAAAATACTTTTTAAATTAATAAAAGCTGATTGTATAGTTTAGTTTAATGCTGTTTGTTTACAAAATGAGCTGTGATAATAGACCTAATTTTCTGCATTTGACCTAGTTGAAAGTTTAATTGTTGCATTTTTAGGTTAAAATAATTGGCTTTATGTAAATTGTTTTTGTTGTTTTAGGCAAAAATAATGTAGATCCAGTTAACTTATTGGACTTGGTCAACTCTACAGCTTCAGCAATTTTAAACCAAGTTAAATCAGTGTTGGCTGATGTTCAATTGTTTACTGTTCGGGATATTAACTTCTCAACACTCACCTACTTTAGGTATAAATACTAAGGACTAGTTTACTGTATGTGAAAAGACGATTGTATAAACCTTAATATACAAAATTATACCCTAACCATTTGTCTTTATTTTTCTTATTATTTTTAATACACCTTGCTTTACTGTTTTAAAATAGGATATACCATATCATGTGCGCAATGGAATTGAACTATTGGCATTATTGGTAGTGTGCAGTAGTTTTAACTGCCTTTGTGCATAGGTTAAAATATATATAACCTGACATTATACTAAGATATGCTGGACAATAACAAAGTGTTTTTATATTTTAGTCGTGAATTTTGCTGTCAAGATGTAAGGGAAGTTATTATCGTTCATTTTCTACGATATATCTGCAAGTAAGTTGTTTTCATTATCTTTGTTTTACTTTTGAATGTTATAAACTATTTTACCAACATGTTATTTAAAGGCTGTGCATTTTTTATGGTCTACTTGTAAATTGAAATGTCTAATTTTCAAAATAATAATTAGATAAACATACATGGTAGTTTATTTTAAATTTTATTATTTTACCAAGGACTTTGTGTCGATTTTGTGACCAAACTGGGGCAGGTAAAAGTTCAACCCCACCACCAGCTTTACTTTTAATGTTATCGAGATTATGTCGTGATTTTGAACAATCTACAGTTGCTTACATGCTAACTCTAACCGATGAACAATTTGTGATTCAGCCCAAGGAGAAAATTACCCAAGTCAGTGATAAGTTTTATTATGTTTGGTTGAGGACATTTAAATGTTTTAAAAATTATTATTCACAAAAGAAATGCTTTTTAAATGGATTATTTTGTTTTATATATCACCGGGTTGTATTAACAGCCTAAACATAAGGTAACTTTTGTTACCCCGACCAACTCTTAAGTTGCCTGTGTTAGTTTTAAATTTGTAGGTGTTTTAACTAATAAGGAACTTGCTAATTTTTTTGAGGGCTTAGATCTGTTTTTGGCATGGAAGCAGTGGGAACTAAACCCAGGACCTTATGTGGTGATGTTACTTTAATATTTCATATTTAACACAAGGCTTTAAAATTTCCAGGTTACAGACTTAACAACTGAAATGGGAGAAACCGCTCAGAAATTATTGGATTGTTACGTGCAAAGTTCCGGAGTTTCTGTCTCAAGGATGATTCGAACAAGTATCGAGGCCCGTGATTGGTTAAAATCTGTTGAACCACGACAAGTGAGAGCGGTCATGCGAAGAGTCGTCGAAGAAGTCACTCAAGTTGATCAGCAAGTAAAAAACTAAACTTGTAAAAATATAAAGGATAAAACCCCCCCTACTAGTCACCCAGACATTTACCCCCTTAATTATTACCCCTATACAGGTACTCCATTAATTTTTAATATATTTATTGTTTTAGGTTGGTTCCTTATATGAAGAAGGAGTTAAGAAAGCAAGAAGTAGTGACAGCAGTAAACGAACTTTTACTCAACAAACTTCGGTGTCGAGACAAAGAGAAAGAAGCCACTGGGGGGCGTATGCACCAAGGTGAAATTATTCTCTTTAACATTTCATTATTTTTGGTAGTGTGGTGTACTTAGCATCATTTAACGAGCCTGGAGGTTGCAGGTTTAAGTTGCCTTTAATGCCACCTAACTTTCCGTTTGCCACCTAACTTTCCAACAGATTATAATTGCTCGATAATTAAGCTGTTGATTAAGTACGGGCTCAGCAGGAGTTTATGATAGCGCTTTACTTAAGGGCATAGGAGCAATGGGGATTAAACCCAAGGCCTGTGTGGTTAAGCCAATTGTTCTGACCATTATACCATGTTACCGTAACTATAATGTAATTGTCATGACATTATAAATTTTAATATTCATTTTTGTTTTATTTTAGTTCAACAATGGACAATAGCTTACTAAGCAACATTCAGAAATTATTTTCAGAAAGAGTTGATATATTTGGACCTGTGCATTTTTCAAGGACATCGATATTAACTGGAATTGTTAAAATTGCTTTGAAATCTTTACTGGAATGTGTAAGAAGAAAAACATTTGCAAAATTTGGACTCCAACAATTACAGGTCTTGAAAAATTTTCTCTACAAATATTTTTTTTTTAAATACTTTGTTTGCAGATGAATAAACTTATATTACTATGGTGTAATTTAAGCACATTATCAACTTTTTATAGGTATTTATCCTCTGTGTGAAAAGGTCTACTTCACAGCCAAAATTTAGAATAAGATTAGTTACCCTGACCCAGTCTTAAGTTGACTGTGCCAGTATGAAATTATATTATTTAAATTTGCCTAGTAGTTAGTTTACCTAAAGACTTTTGGCTTAGGAGAAGTTCATACTGTTCATAATACTTAACTAACACTTAATAACACTTTTGTTATCAGGTTGATTGCCATTACCTCCAATTATATTTATGGAGGTTTGTGTCCGATGAAAATATTGTCCACACTTTGTTGGATGAAATTGTTTCAAGTTGTTTGCATAGATGTGTTGAACCAACTCCTATGGAACCGAGTGTTATTGGAGTAATATGTGAACGTGGTTAAATATACTTGGAATAGATTAAATAAACTTTTGTTTAATATCTGGTTATCTTAAGGAAATTGGAACTAATAAATATGAAGATCTTGAATCGTTGAATGTATTAAACTTTGGTTATAGGTATAACACGATTATCAAATTTCAAAATTGGAAGTAACTTGTTTAAAATTGGAAAAAAATACAAAAGACATATACTTATAAATTTGAAGATTTTGAAAATTGTATTTAAATAAATTCAGAAAAGTCACATTGTCAGAATATGTTAATAATATATTGGTTATAATACAACATTTATTTTTCGTGTTTTTTTTACAATATCTTCTGACGAGACTTTATTTTAAAAGTAATTTAGTGCAATAATGTGGAGCTTTATACTTAACCAGAATATATATAGAAAAAATAAAATTGTCATATATAGTTTACTTATTCCTTGAAAAATAATAACTTGTATAAGACATTTGATAAGGTTTAGTAATAACTCCTACTTAGTTTACTTTTAACATAACTTTTTTGGTAGTTAAAGCATTTAGGTTAGTCAGTTATGGTAAAAAAAATTTAAAGAAATCTTTTCCGTAAGAATGTATTTATAAAAATAATGATATTAGTTGCCACACGTTATTTTGTATTTAAATTTGGGAGTTTAAAATTCGCAAAATTTAGAAATATATTTGGCAAAATTTATTTAATAAAACTAACGTTATTTTTCTATTTATAGTTAAAACTTGGCAAGAGTTCCTTAATAAAACTAACGTTATTTTTCTATTTTGTATTAACAGTTAAAACTTGGCAGGGGATTTTAATTAAACTATCGTTTTTTTTTCATTTAAATTTTTAAGTTAAAAACTTTTTAATAACACGCGCGAGATTTTAATATAGCTACCACGAGATTTGAAACAGTAGTTCGCGTGCAATCTCGTATGACCTGCGACATTTAAAACTTATAAAAATAACTTTTGGAAATAAACGTGGTTCTTCTTGTCATGTTTTTAATTTTAAATTCCAAATTTGGAAAATGAGAAAGCAATTTTGTTGGATCTAAAATAATGACACAACACATTTATGTCTGCAAGAGTTTCGTCTCCGAAAAGGTCCTGACCTAAAAATTCTATTTTTGTTTTATTTAATAATAATTATATTAATTAAAATCATAATAAAAGACAATATACCGTTTTTACTTGCCAGTCTTACATGACATTATTTTATCAAATCACGATTAAACGTTTACGATTTCCTTATTCAATTTGTTTTAAATGATTAAAACGGAAAACAATAATTTTCTACCTACACTCCATCAATCATAATAAAAAAAAAAAGTTTCGGAAATTTGCGTGACGTCATCAAGGTATTCTCTTACGTCATAGAACGGTTAAAAATAATTTTGTCTTCTCATTTCCGTTAATTATTAAAAAAAAACTTTTTTATTACTTTAAAGGTGTTGTAAAAATTACCTAATAAAAACGTAGTGCAACGGTAATTTTTTTATTACAAATAATGTCTCGAGCTTTTTGTAAAATTTTTAATTTAATTCTTAATAAGGCATGTTTAAGAAAACTATATCATGTTTTTGTTGATTACGATAATGTTAATTAATAAAATTAATTAAACGTCAATGACAACGCGCATGACTCGGCTTAAATGTAAATTTTTACATGCGCGAATATCAATATATAAGGTCGAGTACTTTCTGCAAAATTTGGTAACTTAAACCAATAGAAAAAATCTATAAAAAGTGGTTATAGGTTTTTATGGCAAAGTAAATGCGACAATACAGAGAGTCATGTGTAAATAAATTAATATTTAATCTATATATATAAGTTTTGTATTTGCTATATTTTGTATATTTTATCAATTTAATAAGTACTAAGATGGGCTCGGTAAAATTCAGCCAGAAAAAGAAATTATTTTGATAAAAAAATTCTATTTTAAATGACCAGTTAAACTTTAGAATAAACGCATAACATGATCTAATTAAACACGTTTTATATGTTTTGTAATATTACGCCTTACTTAAGTAATATTATAGATCATGCTTTAGACAATGTTTCTTTGAAATTATCATTATTGGGTCATGATTTAAAACTTAATTACCACTTGTCTCCGTTTTTAATTAACAAACAGTCAATTTTTATAGTAATTCCTTTTTTGTATATTTTATTTAAAAAAAACTACATCAAAGTTATTTTTGTAAATTTTCGATACCGACAAATATTGTAATTAGATGTCGCACATTTTGGTAATTAAAAAAACGTGTATTAAGAACAATATATAATTATTTAAGTGTATCAATAATTCAGTAGACATTAGTGTTTAATAATTTATTTAGCACAGGAATTAAATCAGTTTTTGACTTAGAGTTTTTAATATGTTACAGTTTTAAAATAAAATTTTCAATCTAATTAAAAAAATGAAAATAACTATTTGTTGTGCTCTGTTTTTAATTGTTTTTCTTTCTCAAAGAGGTGAGTTGTGTTCTTATTCGAATTTTTTTGTAACTATTTAAAATAAACATTTTTCTAAATGTATTTTTTGTTCTGGTAGGTAAGGGACAAGAAATTATTCCACAGTCAAGAGCAGGTAAAAAGTTTATGTAAAACATTAAATAAAATTAGGGAAAGTTCTAAAACTTCTTAAATTAAAAAAATAATAATAAAAAACACTTAAAATTAGTGATCAGCAAACGCGTAAATTTAAAAGTATTTTATTTGTTTTATTTTTCGATAACATCTAAAGGTGGTAGTTTTTGTTTTAATCATCGGAAAAAAAGTTTTTTTTTGTATGGTGCTATAGTTTTGTGTAAACGCTTTACTCAGAGGCTGTTAGTGCAGTATTTTGGCGGCTCAAACTCGAAACCTTTTTGCTTGTAACGTCCAATCACTAAGTCAGTCCAAAGGTTTACAATTTTTGTATGTATTTTTTAGTGGTTGGTTTTTGTGCCGATGAGCGATTCTGGACTCGATATTTCGACGACGACAACCCGGACGAGGTCGCTCCTTTGAAAGCCAATGACGTAGAGCGCCTCGATAATCTACGAAGAAGGTACGGGGTCTGCCCCAGGAGGTCAGGGGCCAACCCTACCGCTGTAGAAGCAAGAGTAGTGGGAAGTGATACTCCTTACTCGTCGACTGGAAATGTTTTGCAACTTACACCAAGATTTGGACTTTCTTGCTACCAGAACCAACAGCCTTTTGCTGACACCTCTCCTTGTTATGATTATAAAGTTAGGTTTTGCTGTCCTGGACGAGGAGGTAATGAAATAAATAAGTTTCTGAGTTGTTTATAAAGAAATTAGTCGTCATGTCATATTTTATTGATAAGACACCATTATGTTGTTTAACACAATTGAGCCTATTTTTAGTTATGTAGTCCTGTTACGTGATACACTATATTTAATTGCATGAAGTCATAAGTTCATTTTTTACGCTAAAAACAACTAACAAAAATAAGTCACAATATTTTGGTTAAATTACAGTTGTAGGCCAGTGTCCTAACGACAACTGGGGTCCCTGGGTAAATAGAGACACCCCTGGGGGTCACGGGGACTACGAACAACGTTTCCCATACTATAGTTGCTATTGTGGGGAAGCCCAACCTACCGCTATTGAAGTAAGAATCAACATGCCAAACGATACCTCCCTGCACCAACTGGCTTACCACGCTAGAGGTCTCAACAGGTTGAATATCTATCGCAACTATGGGTTCTGGTGCAGTCACAGACAACAGAATCGACCAAGAGCTCCAAACCCACCGTGTAATGATTATGAGGTTAGGTATTGCTGTCCTTCTGGTATAACACCTTCAGACCGTTACACCACTACCCAGCGACCTCGGTGTTCAAGGCCGCCAAGGGGTTTTAGTCGCGTGCATCCAAGGCCTCGTCGTATCTAAATATTTGTGGAAATATGGCTTAAACTCAGGGCTTGTAAATATTTATCGCTGTGGAATTATTAGCTTGTATTTAACTGTTTAAAAAGGAGTTTACTGCGTCTTTAATTATTATCTAACAACGGATTGTATTTACTCTGCACTATAGCTGTAATTTCAACTTAACAATGTACAATTATTAAAGTTTACTTAATTTAAATTATTGTTTTTGAAGCTTTTTTATTTCTGAAGATAAAATTTACTGGAAAAATGTCTAAAACATTTTTTAAAAAGTGATCACAAGTCGTTATAGCAAATTCTATTTAGGATTTTTATTTAGAAGATACCTTAATTTATTGTTAAAGTTCAATTAAAGCTTATTATATATTTTTCGTTTATTTTTTTGTAACTCTAATCTAACTTGGGGTTTTTGTGACAACGTGCAATTTGGGTTTGTAATATTTGTATACAAATAAAATTTAAATAAATGATTAAAATGTTTTATTTCTTTACGAACTTAATTTACTTTGGGATATTTATGGAATTTGTCTTATAATAAAGTAATGCAATTTCAAGTAATTTTAAAATTAGCATAAAAGAAAAAGTTAAAAAAATATTTTAACATCAACATAACAACTTAAATCCTAATAAATATTTATGCCTTAATGTATTTTAAATTCCTTCTAATTTCTGACGTCACACGATTGTGTAATAAGTAGATAGATGGTACAGATGGTATGTGTTATCATCTACGTGATAAACTCACGTTGCTAGAAAGGCAAATAACTTGACACGTAATTCTGTTTAAAGAGTCTAAAATATTACACCAAGAGAAGGTTAACTAGCTTGATGATGACGTCATTGGGAAATCGACGAGAAAATGAATAGAAAATGTAACCTTTTTAAATTTTTACTGAAGCAAATGATAAATAATGTTGCTTCATAATTTGCATAAAAATAATATATTTGAAATATAGAATACTAACTCCAGTCAACTTAAACGAAAGACAACCCGACCCTTAATAAAAAAGAGGGTTAATATTATATTAATTCGTATAAGGCGAAATTGTCGTCTAATAGTTGTCTCCAATTTAAATTGACTTGAAACCATATTAATTTACACATTTTACTGTAATTTTGTGTCAACATAACCAGGCGCCGTTAATTCTTTCTAATAGCTCCTTGCGATTTCTGACATGAGAACAAGGCCAAATGTTCTTATGTTACTTGTACAAACACTTCAGCAATCTAATTAACTTAATTGCTGACTGACACGTTCACCTTAAATGTATATAAAAGCAAACTCTCTCCAAACACTTTTAGAATTTTAGATTAAGCAACACTTGTATTTTTTATTTTTACTTTTTTACTAAAGTTTTTAATTGTTTTTTAGACGATTTAAGAAAATGAAAGTATTTATTTTAGCACTTTTCTGTGTGGGCGTCGCTTGTAAGTTTTTAAAATAAATTGTAACTTATTTTAATATTATTATTTTAATGTTTACACTTTAATTTGCCAGTCATTTAAAAAATGTCTTAGTGAGCAATATTTGATTGTTTAAAAAACTGTAGGGTGTTTTCTAAAAATATTGTTTAAATTAATTACCTAATGCTGTAGTAATTTGCAAAACTGGTTTGCAAGAACACATACTGAATTTTTTAATTTTCATTCCAGATGCGGCAGTAACAACCAAGGTTGAAGTGAACAAGGACGCCATTGTAGTGTTGTCAGGATCAAGTGTCGAACTTCCATGTGAATACGAAGTACTTCCTGATGAGGGACAACCCCCAATCATTTACTGGATTAAGGTAACTTTAACTTTTTTTGTAATGAAGATTAAAGTGGTTTTTGTCATTTGAAAATATTTAAACAATGCCTTTAATTTGTTTATTAAATGATTGATCAAAAATGTGCTATTCTTTCTGTTAAAAAAATTAATTTCATACAACTTTTCATTTCTGCTGTTTATTATCTATACAAGCTAATTAAAACGACTAACATATTATTATTTTTGTACCTTTTTTTTATTTTAAAAAGTACTTTTTTTCTTCTAGGGCACAACTGTTGATGACCCAAAAGCTGAAATAGTTTTCCGAGGTTTCAGATACTGGAACGAGTCTCTTGGAGAAAGCAAAACCTTTTCAGAAAACTATGTTCTTAGATCATCTATCGACGATATGCTTGTAAGACTAATACAAACATTGAACTAAAACCTAATGTTGAAGTTTGTAGTTTGACCATATACAAAATGTCTAGTGCGGGCAGTGGTTAGAACATTTATCTTTACTACGTAAGGTCTTGGGGTCAATTCTAACTGCTTTTACTTAAATTTAAGTTAGCTATAAAATGTTAGGTGCATTTGAAACTGATTATAACACATTTTACTTGACCACATGGGGCTTGAGGTTTGATTTCAACTGCTTTCACGTTGTCGCACCCTTTAGTAACACCCACATTTTTATGTTATGTTTTTTAAATTAATTTTAGGTTCCAGCAATTAAGATCGAGCAACTGACTAAGGCTGACGAAGGACGTTATTGGTGCATGGTAGCCGAGTGGTCAGGTCGACAGATGGAAGGAACAGATGCCAAGTCTATTGCCCTTCTTATTGACAGTAAGTTTAAATTGTTATTCTTGATAAGTTTAAGTTTTGCAATGGTAACGTGGGTATAAAACAAAATCGTTGGTCGTGATATATTCGCATGTCGAGAAATATTGTGCACCACGTGGATTTTTAAGATATTTTTTGACAACACTGACATTTTTATAAAATTTTCTTTCACGAATGTTAATATTAGAATGAGGACAAACATTGTAATATTTATCCATATTTTGTTCAATATGGCGGCACGTTAACTTAAATTTGTTTTATTTCTTTTCCAAACCAAATTTATTTTAACGGCCAACTCTGGGTAACCTAATTTGAACTCGCTTAACTTTTTTGTCACAATAAAAAGCATTGTGACCTTTTTGTAGTTTCATTTGCACGTGATAAAACTTTTTTTTTTGTATATATCTTTAACCTCAATGTGGGAAGTTCGAATGCGCGATTTAAACATAGAGTAACAGCAGTTACTCCGACCCAGTCTCGAGTTGCCTGTGGCAGTTTGGGATATTATACATTATAATTGCCTGATAATTATGCTGCTAATTAAGTGCTAGCTCAGCATGAATATATATCGTTTATAGCGCCTTACTCAAGGGCGCTACAGCATGAGAGCAGTGGGGATTGAACCCACGACCTCATAGTCGTGTAGGAATTGTTCTTATCACTACACCACGCTACCGGTAAACTATTTGTAATAGGGGTTAATTAGGTTTTAGTTCTAATTAGAAAAGAGCAAATATTTAAACAAACTCTTATGTGTCTAAAATAAGAAACTTTCACTACGTCACAGGCCCCAAACCATATGTTGTCGTTGACACGATCGTCGACAGCTTCGCCGACGAACATGATGACGTCACAATCCCTTGTACTGTCTCAGCATCGCCTTCTTCGCACTCGTTCGATTTGGTTACGTGGTTAGAGGGGCCTTACCATTTGGCCGATCACGAAAACTTTACCCACACCGAGGTAAAGAAATTAATTTGTAAAGTTGGAATATAATACTTTTTATCTTAAAATTGTTTTCTTGTATTTGTTATTATTTTAGTTATCTTTTTTGCAAAATGGTTGACTTAGACCTTTACTAACTTGACAAATTTGGCCTTGTTAGATGATAATCCACTTTAGCTAGTAGTTACTTTTAAATATTAGCGCCACAAGTTATTCTGGTGATAGTGTAGACCTTGATGAGCTTTAAATACAAAGTTACTCTAAAAATAATTCTTGTGAACTCCAATTTGTTTAATTTAGATTGGAACTTACAAAACGATTGGAACTCATGATGGAAATACGTTTACTCTTGTCGACCCTGAATATACCAAATACAATATCAACAAAAACTTTCAACTGACAATCCGTGATGCCCTTATTGCAAACACTGGAAGGTTTATAAATTTGTATAAATTGCGTAGTTAAATACCTTGTTTATGTTAAGTTCAGTTAATTTAAGCTTTAAATTTCTATTTTAGTTATTTCTTATTTTCTAACAGTTCTTTTTTTATTTTTTAGGTTTTGTAAAACGCTTAAAACCCTGCTTTAAAGGGTCTTTAAATTTATGTTACGTTTACAGAAATAATTTTAATTTTTTATTGTTTTAAAAATGTTTTAAACAATTAATATGTTTAGATATTGGTGCCAGGCAACTTCTAGCACCGGAACCAACGATGAACTTAACTTGGATCGATCTTCAACTCTTGTTAAAGTCACAGGTCTAACTTGTTTTTCTATCTTTGTCAAGCTCTTTTGTGTATTGGTTTATTGAACAGAATTTTGTATATTTTAGGACACATTTATTTTGAGATATTTTGCTTAAGAAATAACCTGCTCTTAAAAACTATCGCTATTGTGGATATAATTTACTTTTATTTAATGCCATCATTTTTTCATATTTTCTAAGTCTGTACAATTTTGGCTATAAGAAAACTACATTTCTTTTTTTAATTATAAATTCTTTATCAAACAGGTTACGTATTCGAATGTTCAACCCAAGCACCCGGCCTGTACCCTGACCCAGAAGATTGCTCTATGTATTATGAGTGTGTAGCTGATAACCCAATCACTTACCATAGATCGTGTGGTTATGATGGTATTGTATTCGATGAAGTGAACGGATATTGTGACTGGGCAGCTAATGTCCCACCACCATGTGGAGTAAGTGTATATTCTATTTAAACACCCTTTCGTTATAACTCTTACTCCGTTTCGTAGTGTGGTATACCGAACTTTAAGCATTTGATTTTAAAGAGTAGGGTTTCGGGTTTAAGTCGCACTAATGCCACTTTATTAGTTTTTAAGCTATTTTATTTGATTATCTTTCAGTTATAACTCTTACTTATTGTGTGATATACCAAACATTTTGGGCATTTGATTCGCACTAATACCACTTTATTAGTTTCTAAGCCCGGTCTCTATAGATGCTCAAACACAACATCACACTATTTCAACAAAAGCTTTAAACCTCTTAACTTATGAGGTTATAAAAAAGTTAACTTTAATACATGTAAAGTACATACTATATTACTGATCTTGGTATCAGGTTATATACCTAAAGGTTTCAGGTTTGTCACTCTTTAGCGTTTTTTTAACGTTTTTTTGTTATATTTTTAGACCAACAGCAACTAACTTACGTTCGTGTCTTGGTATCGGAGAAAACTTTAATTTTTGTTAATTATTTTCTTTAATTAAAATTGAATAAAATTGTACATTCAAAAATTAATAAAACAAATCTTGAAGAGATTTTTAAAAAATAAATATTAGGTATTCTTAAATATGTAAATAAAGCAAAATAAGGTGATGACTTACATTAACAATATTTTTAAAATAATTTTTTGCCATCGTTTATTTTGCGGTAAAGTTCAACTCGGATTATGACGTTTTAAGTGACGTCACATGATAATCGGGCAACTTAATACTACTAATTTGTCATAATAATAGCTAGGTATAACTTTGATATTAAAAACCATAATTCTACATTGTCAAATTGAAATGCAATACCTTTAAGAAATTGCTGAATAAAATTTCAGTGAAAACAGAACAGGCATTGTAATATAGTTACAACTTAGCGTAATAAACTAGTAATTGCCTTTAAGGCATTGCTAAAGGCCATGTTGTTTACGGTTACACGGAGTATATGTAGAAGATGTTTTAAAATATGATTTTGCGAAACATTTTTGAGGTATTTTGACTTTAGTTAGTTGTTATAATATAAAGATATTTATATCTAGTGTTTTGTAGAGAAAGCTTTATTAAAAATGAAAATTCCGACCTGTTATATCGGCCTGGTTTTGTTAGTAACAGGTAAAAAAATATTGTAAATAAACATAACGATATAAGAATATAGCATACGTTTAAAAATATAAATATTGTTTTGTTGAATGTACTTTTTACATAAACAAACAGTTAAACAAAAAGGCTAATTCTATTTAGACATGGATAAATTTAAATGTAAAATATTTTTTTTACCGTATGTAAGTCTGGTAAAAATAACAGGTTGTAATAAAACATAATTAAAAATGTGTTTAAATTTCTAGGCAACGCTTTCATACAATTTCAAGATCTAACATTTCCAATACCTAGCTCATTATATAGTCCTTTAGATCGAGCTACTAATAATTTAAGAGGAAACGTTAGTTCGGTTAGTAGATTAAATAATTAAAAAGATGGTCCTACGTTTTTTTGTTTTTTAAATAAAAGAAACAATTTTCTATTCTTAATATTGATAACATGCTTTTATTCGTTTATATATTTAAACAAAAAGTTGTAATATACAATTTGTTTTAACAGGCTGTGCGAGACTTGATACAAAGTCGTGTTAATCTGTTAAACTCACCAGGTTCCAGAAGTTTAGGAATAAATTTTCCTCAATGTGCAGTTCATGTTCCAATGTGCCATAGGTAAGCTAAATTAAGCTATAGAGACGTAACATTGTGTGGTAATAAGGACACTCGGTCTTACTACATGAGGTCCTAAGTTCAATATCTACTGTCATCATGCTGTTATGCCCTAAAGTAAGGTGATATAAACGGTAGAAACTTCTAAAGAAAAAAAAATAAAACTTTTGTTACTTGCCTTTGACAGTTTTTTCGAAGTGTTGTCTTGGTATATTGCCTATTCAATTTCCTGCAGGTTTTTTATGGTTTGTCATCATAATGTTTTTATCACATCTTACTTGAGGGCGACATGGAAGCAGCGGGAATCGAACTGACGACTTTGTAAAAAAAATCTTTAGTGTCTTTTACCCATAGACGATTCAATTACATTAACAGCAAAATTTATTTGTTAGAACAAGCTGTGGCGCATATCCGGATTCTCAAACTAATCCCATATCTTGTTTTCGTAATCCAAGTTGTTGTTTTGATCGGGATTTATATAAATATCGATACTATTTGAGTGTTAATTATCTACCAGGCGTTCCAACATGCTATTATGGTCCTACTTCTGATATATACATGTAAATCAAATTTCTATATTTATATAAATATTGTTTTTTTTTAATTTATTAGTGAAGTCATTTTATATTTTGTATGGTTTAACACTATTAAAAAATTATGATATTTCAACTTAATTATTAGATGTTATTGATCTTAAAGCTTTGTAATTAAATTAGATCTGCTTCAAATTAAATATAGAAGCAGTTGGGATCAAGTATTCTATCATGGCTTTTATTTTTATCTCTTGTTATCCTGCTAAGATTTATATCTCTTATATAACGGGTTAAATTTTTTTAAGGAAATTCGCTTTACACGTGCGTCCCTGGAGTCCGTATTTTCAAAAACTGATTGCCGATATATTCACTGATATTTATGACACAAATTTATTAAATATATGTCAAAATTTTCGAAAATCTCCACCGCTTAGAAACCCAATATGTGGATGGAAAAGTAAGTTAAGACTATGCGATTTTTTAACGTGTCATTTTGTATA
The DNA here is from genome assembly GCF_963082875.1 of Corella eumyota. Taxonomy (NCBI): domain Eukaryota; kingdom Metazoa; phylum Chordata; class Ascidiacea; order Phlebobranchia; family Corellidae; genus Corella; species Corella eumyota. The sequence goes on along the minus strand of NC_137495.1, from coordinate 2,385,283 downwards.
AAATAAGGTATAAACCTTTGAATAATACATTTTCATGTTTGAATACTTTAACTTGTAGTTTTAGGACTTTGATTTTTCTATTATCCTTAAAAAGTTTAAATTTAGTTTGACCTTTGCTTATTCCAGGTATCACTAAAGCTGAATGTCATCTGAGATATTGTTGCTACAATGACGTCACTTCTCGATGTGAATATCCGAACGGTTACCAGACACTGGGATTGCGTGGGAGATATCCCGAGCTTATTGGGCATACGCTAACGGATTTATTTTGTCTAAGTGTAAGAAAATAAAGTTACATAAAAACGATTTAGTTAAATAGTTAAAGAGCCGAATGTTGAGTTAAGTGGATTACCTAATTTTGGGTTAAATTTGTGACTAACTTTATGATTTAACTTTAAGTTTAGGTAATTTAATTTTTAAAATTATAAGCGTGAGTTTTTTTGTTAAAATGTTATTAATAATATTTAATATTTAAAATGCCACATTTTTTTTATTTAAGCTGTAAAGTCGACTTAAAAAGTATAAACGAGCATTAAAGGCAAGATTTATTTTTCAGAATTTAAGACAACATTTGCCCTGTGAAAACGTGGGCGAAAAATGTCCTTCTCAATGTTGTAGTAGGAACTCGATCCGTAATTTACTTAATTTATCTTATTGTCCTTACCGATCTGTTCCCAAACTTGGTTTTCCAGATTTGAGGGAAAGTTTAAAGGGATGTTGTGATAGACAAAGTTGTTTTCACCAAAAATTTGTAAGTAACTTAATTTCTTTGGTAGTTTAAAAATGTAAATTATTAAACAATTATTGGACAAAAAAAAATGAAAAATATAAAAGTATGGTGTCATATGAAAACCTTTATTTATCCTAATATTTTGTTTTTAAAAAGTTTTTTAACGGTAACTGTTTTATTTAATAATTAATACAGTCTACGACTACATATGCTTTATGATTATTATGTGAAAATTGTTATTCAACAATTTTTATTGCGTTCTCAGACCAGAATATCATATTTTCAACTAAAACCAACTTTAACTGCGGCTACGTTTGATACAACTCCTGCTGCAACGCCTACATCTACATCGTATATAGTTAGAAGTACAAATACTTTACCGAGAATTACTCATGATACAAGTACAACGCCAAGATATACTACTCTGCATACAACTACAACTGATAATTCACCGAGGTTTACTTTTGATTTAAGTACAACGTCATCATCTACAACTAGGGCTACACCTAGGACTTCATTGAATTTGCCGGAGTTTACACTAGATTCAAGTACAATGCCAAAAACAACATCTTTATTTACTACTACAAGTACATCTAGTTTACCGAAAACCACATCTAAAACAACTGCAAGGCGTGTGACAAGCCATTTACAACAGTTCTTATTAAGCAACATACCTGCAAATTTGATGAACACCACTATATCAGAACAAACAACTGAAGTAACAACAGCACAGACTGAAATTGTTAGCCCCGGATCTACTACAGATCTACCTACGACACTTGAAATCACCACAACAGAAAATACAACTGTTGTAACACGAGCAAGTGTTGTTGCCAACTGGGGAACTTGGGGGCCTTGTTCTAAAACCTGTGGTATTGGTATTAGGTCAAGAACATGGCAATGTATGACCAACAACACTATCTTGCAAACCAATCAGACTGTAGATGGTATTGAATGTGGTAAAGTTGTAACATCAGACTGTGGTAACTCCAGTTGCTATGTGTTTACTTGGACAAACTGGAGCGAGTGTTCTAAGACTTGTGGTGATGGAATAAGGGTAAGGACAAGGGTTTGTGTTATGGAGTATTTAGTTGGAAGTTTCGTAACTACTTTAGATGGGGCTCAGATGAATTTAAAAAATGAAACAGTTTCAGATAAGTTCTGTGAACATGAAAATGAAATTATTGAAAGTAATGAAGAAAAATCTTGCTATTTTGGGCCGTGTAAGTTTGTACTAAATTATTCAATGTAAACTGTCCGCTAGTTGATGCTAAAGCGTCGTTTTATAAACTGTTTAAATATATTTTCTACCTTCAGACAATTCTACTTATTTAATACTAAACGTGAAACCAACACAGAAATCATTGACTTACAATGCATTTACGTAATTCTTTATAGTTACTGGTTTTATATTTAACTTTTAGGTGAAGTAGCTGAGTGGTCTACATGGTCAAGTTACTCATCTTGTATTCCTAGATGTGGAGGAACAAAGATTAAATACAGAATGTGCGAGCTCAATAATACAATGGTAATATGTTAAGTAATATGTCGTTTATAAGAAAGTTTTGTATATAGGTATACTTAAGGTTTTTTTTTTGTATTTAGGTAAGTTATATAATATGATTAGTATCGGGTTAAATTTTCACATGGTCATTTTTATATGCATTGAGAATAAATCAGTTATTTAAACATATTTAATTTGATTGACAGGTATCGTCTGAATTTTGTGAGGGATTGGACTTCAGTATCAAGAATTGTAATTCGCCTGATTGTGATATGACGTCACCATGACCAAGTTAATTCTGTATATTGTCTTTTTACGTTTTACTATTTAGAAAAGCCGTTTTTTTATTTTTTTCGTCGCATTTACTATGTTTTATATTGTTTTAAAAATTTAAATACCAATACTTGTTTTCGTTGTGTATTTTTAATATCGTTGAACGGTCCTTCAGAATGTCACAACGTTACTATTTCAAAATACTTTCAAGTATATAGAGCAGCGTCATTAAGTACACAAGGGTGGGACAATGTTTGCCTATATCAAACATGGTATTTGCGCTGTACAGGTAGTCTTGTAATGAAAGATTATTATTACCGTTTAAAGTAAACTAGTTTTACGCAGTTTACATTAACCTAAAATTTGATATTCGTTAAGAAGGAATTGGCAGAGTATATTAGTAGAAAATGTTGCGTTTTTTAAATTCAGGGATTTATATTTTCAAAGATGATTTTGAAATATAAATAATTTTCTCTTCAATTTAAAAAATGGTTTAAAAAACACAATAAGTTAATGATTAAACTTCGTATCGCCAAGTTGCGTAATATTATCAAATAGATACGCGATAAAAATCAAAAGTAATTTTTATTTGGTTAGTACAGTATAGGCATAAGAGGTTATAAGAATTTAAACTAGAGAATAAAACGGAAATTTCTAGATAAAACTTTAAATATAGTAACTTAATTATATATATTATTATAAATTACTAACAGCCAATGGAAAAAAGTTAAAAAAAATTTAAAACACAAGTTTAAGTTTTTTTGAATCTCGGTATTATATATATATTAAAATTAAGTAAATTAAACTAAGAAAAACAGGTTAAGTAAGGATTTATAAACAGGTTAAAAACGGTAAAAGCTCTAACCATTTCTATTTAAAGTTAAATTTTACAAAATTCTACTTAATTTAGAATTTAAAATTGGAGTAAATTTAAAAAATAAGAAAAATGTCAGATCATGACGCTCCCCCTGATACTCAAATCCAGCACGACCAACCTCCTATCTTTTACTGCTGGAAATACTGGCTTACAACCGGTGAAGTGCACGAAGGTTGTACACCAATCGAGCCTAGTTCTAACCTAAAGCTGGACTTGAACGATTACGGTTGGGTGTATATCACTGTACCAGTAGTCGGGTTATTTTTGCTTACTTTCCTCTTCTACTGTTTCTGCCGAGGAGGTAAAAGCAAATCTGTTAAAGCGAAACCGTTGCTAAGCGACGATGACAGTGACGTAGAAGATTTCAACCCGGCACCTGGCAAGTTCCGGGCTGTACCTGTTCGTAACAACCCACCTAGCCAGTATTATACCGAGATGGTGATCGATGGTGAGAATAAGGTACCGCTGCATGCCCAGCCAGGGTATCCACCAAATCAGAGATTGTATCCAAGGCTTTCTACTATGCGTGGGTATCAGAACGGGAAACCGAAGAATATGAGCGCGGGAAGCAACCCTAAATCCGCGGAGGCAAACGCATACCTACCTGACCCAACATCCGGAGGTAGAAAGAAGACTCCTCCAGTAAAAGAAGAGCAGCTTTTAAAAGATGATACGTCGTCTGCAGAGAGCTCGGATGAGAATTAAACATCAGATCAACAATTTTTACGTTATAATTCAATATTGTAATATTATAATATAGCATGTTAACATAATAGTTGGTTATTTTTATACTTTAACAAATGGTTTACTTTAGTTATAAGCAGTTTCGAACAAGCTTTATGTTTTTTTAAAATTAAAAATGTTTATTTTTTGTGCCCAAAATTTCGTGTTTTCGCCTACGCTTGCTTTATTATTTTGAATCCTATATTTTGTGCACAGTTCTTAGTACTTTTTACGCAATCATTAAACATTTAATTAAAGAATGTATAATTAATTTTCATTTTATTTTTGAATTGTAAATTTTTAGCGCATTATAACTTGCTTTTTATAAACACAAATAATAATTAAATGCGTTATTGTATATAACTATATGCACTTATAGTTTAGATTTCAAGATTGTTTGATTAGCATCAGTACAGGGCAAATTTTGGGATATTACTATAAATATTGTAAATTGTTTTTTATATCATTATAACATAAAATAACCAGACATTTAAATAAATAGGTCAAATTTATTTATAATTTGGCAAAATGATTATCCGTAAGGTGGCAGTATGGAGTCTCCAAAAAGTTGCATGACATATAGATAATAATTAAAAACGGGTATAAAACGTTGTTGCAATGTTAAATTTAATCATTCTAAGATTTTAAGTTAAAAAAGATTTTGTTTTGTTGTTTATATAAGAAAAACAGGCAGAATGAGTTATTACGATTCTGATTTCGAACTTGGTATGAGTTTTTAATTTAGCCAAATTATATAAACATTTAATTGATGTTTAATTGTGTGCATAAACATATAATTCGTATAAAATTTTAAAAATTAGCTTTTTACCAAGGTTTTATTATAAAAACTAATGTTATTATTTTTAAGTTTGGCAAAACCAAAAAAAATTTAAAATTTTTACTAATTGTGTTAAAATTTTTAAGAAATAGGTAAAAAAATCGACGCTGACTCAGCCGTTCGAATTGCTATTTTTGTGGTGGGAATGCTTGGCAATCTGATTGTGATTTTGCTTACCTTAATAATGAAAGATACAAGAAAATCGACAACACATTGGTATGAATTTATTTTTTTTTTTAATTTTTTTTTTTACAGTTTCTGTTCGAGGGTTTAACAACTATAATAAATAAGAGTTGTAATAAATATGTTTAAAAAGTTTCGAAAAAAGTACATTTTAGCTAAAATTATGCAAAATCTACTTTAAAATGTTTTTAAATTAATATTTTATTGTTTACAATTTATAAAAAAAACAAACTATTAGGCATTTAAATGTGTTAACCTTTTTTGTATTACTTTATTTTAATTAATTTTGTTAAATTACGAATTTATAAATTTTGGCAACTAATTCCTTTATTTCAACATTATCAATTGTCTGGATTTTGTCTGTCTTATAAATTAATTAATTAGGAAATTTTTTTTTGTGACATTTAATATATTTGGCCAAGTTTTTCAAGACGCCAAAAATTGGGAAATAGACATCATGCTATTAGTGGTCAGGAATTTACAACAAAAAACGTGCCGTTGCAAATAACAACTTAGAATTCTTAATTTAATTAACAAATAACAAACTAAAAATTTCAAAAACACAACAAAATCAATTCAGATTAAAGCATAAAAAAGTTTGTAAGTCGCTTTAGTAATCTTGTATAATCTTTATTTTTTCATTTCTATTAGGTATATCTTAAACCTTTGTATTGCTGATATTCTTTTGTTGATGACTCTACCATTTGATGTAGTTGAAAGCATTAATGGTAGATGGATGTTTTCAGAAGCTCAATGCAAGGCTAATATTACCTCGCGTTTTATAAACATCTATGTTTATATCTTCTTTCTAGTTGTAAGTGCCTATTAAAAAAATATTATTTTTTTACTAGAAGTAAAGCACTTGCTTATGCTACTAAAGTCCCTGGTTCGATCCCACTAACACCTAAGTTATACGGCAATTAGAACCTATTTGGGTTAGGGTAGTATTTTAAAATATTTAAAATTTAAATATTCTACATTTTTTTCATTAACGCTTTAAGCGTTATTTCAATACCCCAGCAGACGGAGCACATCTTCCACCTGCTTCAAAGCGGTTAATGGATCCACCTTTGTTTCGCTTTCAAGCAATTAATAGCTAACTAATGGCCTGAATATAAATACAACTTGAAGTAAGGCGCTCAAGGCACTTTCTTTTTAGATCCTAAACCTAATAGGTTTTCCATACATATAAGTCATCTTGTTGATGTTTAAACCACAACATAGCATCTATAATAAGAAATATATATTTAGATATTAAGTGTGGACCGCTACATAGCCTCATGTCATCCGAAAAAGAAAAAACTAAGAAGTTTCGTCTCTTTTATCATTGTCAGTGTTATCACGTGGGTTATTGCTATATTGATAAGCATACCAGTCATGCTTTATAGCATTACTGTCGGAATATCACCAATATGTCATTGTGGGTAAATATTTTTAATAAGGCTAATTTTGGTCTATCTGATATCAGTAGTTTATAAAAAAATTAAAATGGTCTCTTATCCATACGTTTTAACATAAAGTGAATAAATTCAGAAGAAAATTTGTTGCCAAATAGTTTTGAGGTAGACATGATATAATAAAAAAGGTAATTTTTGAAAAATTGCGTGTGATGAAGTTAATTTTGTGTGTTTCGATTTTAGGCTGTCTTTTCCAAAAGAGGATAACTTTTTACAGGACTGTGTAAAGAGCGGGAACCCGGACTTTTGTATTTTACTAAATGAACGTCCAAGTTGCGCGTAAGAAAAATACAACAATATACTTTTTATGACAAACATTGATGACGTTATGTAAAAACTTTTAAATTTTAAAGGTTGCTTTGCGCTATTTTTTGGGGGTTTGTGCACAACAAAAAGGAATTTTTTAACGTACTTTTTTTTAACGATTTAAAAACGAACTAAGAATTGAGATTAAGCTAAAATAAATTTATTAATTTTGTTTTAATTATAGAAATCTGATTAACTCTTTCATTCTTGATCCAAACCTTAACCTTTACGGTAATGAAAGTGATTTTTATGGAGACACGTACTCGGGTTCGTATCCCGATCCATATCCATATTATTACGGTACAACTCCTTCAATGTCAAATTCAAGCACCGACTTTCAACCAATTTATCCAAATTACCCGGACTCTCCAACTTCTAATACACAATTACTTTGCTTTTATAACCAGGGTCGAAATTTTACCAATTTTTTGATTGTGAATTTCACTATCTTGTTTATTCTACCAATACTGGTAAAATTATATACAAAAATTAGACAAACAAACATATAAAACAAACATATAAATGCATTCAACTTATTTGTTTACACTCTTTTTAGATAATGTTCGTTTTCTACATTTTGATTGCAACAAGCCGTAAGAATGGTCCACAAGAGAATAATAGTTTTCGAAATACAGGCCTTGCTTTAGGGCTTGCCATCTTATTCGTAGTGTTCTGGCTCCCTTTTCATGCTCATCACATGGCCAGAATTGTTGGATATTCATATACTATGGAAAACGTAAGTCTTGTCTTTATATGTAAATCTGGTTGCTTATATTTGCTCGTATTTTATTAGTTCTATTGTAAAAAATTGTAACAGCAAAATGTGAGCCTTAGTTAATATTTTAATTAATTATTTTATTTATTAATTTGTACAGAATCTTTGCCGTATTTTACCGATAGTAATCTCTTCTTTGGGCTACTCTAAATCTGCCTTTGCTCCAATCTTATTCTTTATCTTGAACTTTGCTTGCAAAAAACGATCGGGGTAAGACGTAGGTCAAACTTAAACACTTTGAAAGTTTTTTTTTAACTTTATGGACACTAGTCGATACCTTACCTTACGATTGGGATTTTAATGGTCGTAATATAATCGCAAATGTAAATTAAAAATTTATACCTGCACACCTCGAACAGCAGTTTTAAAAATTTTGTAGGCTTATAAATTAAACATATATATCGTCCACCAAGCTCCATTTTATATAGATTAATTTCTTAAAAAATATAACGAACATTTAAGTTAGATTTCATCAATTAAATTATTTTTCAGATTTAAAAAAAAAAATTTTTAAAACACTTGTTTTTTTTAAGTTCCAAGAAAAACACTCGAAACCAAAAATCACTAAACTTTCAGTAAAAATTTCGAACATAAAAATTACAACAAAAAGTGAAAAATCCAGATTCCAAAATCGTGACAATATTTTTTATTTTAATAACAAAGTAATTAAATTGGCATTGCAACCCCCCAAAAAAATATTTATAGGAAATATATTCCATTTTCGGGCTGTTACAAATTCGTGAATTTTAATTACGTTTTAGTTTTGATGCAGAATTTGTAATATTTTTAATCGTAAGGTGGCGTTAGTGAGACGCTTTTAGGAATAAGATCATACAAATATGTACTACACAAAGGCCACACTATTCGCCCTTGATCCGGGGGTTTACGGATAGTTCAATCACACCATAACAGCATACCTTTCCCCAATAAAAAATATAAAATCTATTACCTTAAGGTGATATGGAAAAAAATATCTTAATAGACCAGATTAAGCCTATATGTACTACTTAAAAGATTGTAATTTTCAATAAAAAATAAAACTTTTTTGGAAAATTTTTAAAATGTTATTTTTACTTTTTTCTAAAATTTGATGTTTTTACTTGCAGGCGGGCTGTATAAAAAAATGTCTTATATTGGCAAACGGCATTTGACGGGGATTGAACTTAATTGTTTACATGTAAATTAAAACACATTTCATTTTAGTTGTAAATAATTTTTCAAAAATAAAAATAAATGTCAAAAAAATTAAATTTCTAAAAAAAATATTCTATCAACATCTTATAAAAAATGATTTCTTATCCACTTCTTTTTTTTTCTTCTTTATGATATTTATTATTTTTTTGATCAAGCTTTTTAGAATTAAATTGTATATTTTTGTGCCCAAAATTTTGTTTTTTGGCCTTCGCTTGCTTTATTATTTTTTAATTCCATATTTTGTTCCCAGTTTTGAGATTTTATTACGCAATTGTTTAAACAATTAATTTCAGAATATATTTATAACTTTACATTATTAACATAACGAGAAGTTTTAAATATTTACCGTGTTAAATTATAATCTGATTTTCTTATAAACACAAATAATAATAAAATGTGTTTTTGTATATTACTTTAAATATACCAAGTTAGTTTAAGTTTTAAGGGTAACTAATAGAGTTTTAGATTATATAAAAAGCATCAGCATGGGGCAGAATTAAAGATTTTGCTACAAATATATAGCAAAATTTCATATTATAACTACAAATTTATATAAGTCTAATTTATTTATGAAGATTTTTTGACAGATTAATAAACCGCAAGGTGACAGTATCGAGTGTCTAAATAATTGAATAACAAGTTAGCTTGAAATAAAAAGGTATAAAAGTATTTGCAATCTAAAAAATTATTCATTTTAAGATTTAGAGTTACCAATTTAGTTTTGTTTTTTCATTCATAGAAGAAGAGGCAAAATGAACAGTAACTTGAGTTTGAATTTTTGTAAGAGTTTTAACTTGGTTATAATGTATTAACATTAAATTGATGTTTAATTTATACACTACCTAAAGTTTATATCAAAAAAGTGCATAGCTATATAATTTAAATAAAATTTTAAAAATTATTTTTTTTTATTAACAACAAACTATCATATTATTTTTAAATTTAGCAAAACCAAAATTTTTTAAAATTTTTTTAAAAACCAAGTTTTAATTTTTAGATAGTCCAGTTAAAGAAATCGATGCTAACTCAGCCGTTCAAATTACTATTTTTGTGGTCGGAATGCTTGGGAATCTGATTGTGATTTTGCTTACCTTAATAATGAAAGATACAAAAAAATCCACAACACATTGGTATGCATTTCAAATCATGTTTTTTCGTTTTTCGATTTTTTTCATTTTCTAAAGTTTTTGTTTAAGGGTTTAACTTGACTTTTTGTTGGATAACTTTATAATATTATTTCACAAAATTTTAAAATAAATTATAAAATTTTGTAAAACCACATTACATTAACATTTAAGTATTAATTAATCTTTTATTGTGTAATTAGTGTAATTAAATTTTTGTTATAAAATAATAATATAAATTTTAGCAATTAATTATCACTTAACGCAACATTCTAATATGTCTGAGATGATATTTTTACTTCTTGACATTTTGCAATTTTGGCTGAGTTTTCATGACGTCAAATTAGCAGAAATAGTTAATATTCTATCACGTCAGCAGTTTACAACAAAAAACGTGCAGCTGATATTACTAATTTAAATATTTTGATTTAAACGAAGCAAGAAAATTAGTAAAACATTACATTATAATCTATAACATTCCAAACTGCTGAAGTTAACTCAAGACTGGGCTGGGGTAACATATGTTGCTTTATGTTTAAGCTGTAAAGTCGACCCACACCGAGGATAAATATATATATATATATATATATATAAATGTGTTAAAGTTTAATATGATTTCACAGTAATAAATATGCCACTCACTTTAACTATTTCGTATTACATTTGATTTTTAGGTATATCTTAAACCTTTGTATTGCTGATATTCTTTTGTTGTTGACTCTTCCATTTAATGCAGTTGAACGCATTTACAGTAGATGGATGTTTTCAGAAGCTCAATGCAAGGCTAATATTACCTCGCGTTTTATAAACATCTATGTTTATGTCTTCTTTCTAGTCGTAAGTATACTTTTGTTTATTAATCTCAATGTGGTAAGGTCGACTTCACGACCTACATATAGGGTAACAGTCATAACCTCGACCCAGTCTTAAGTTGCCTTAAGTAGTTCGGGATGTTATATAGATTATAATAGCCTTATTTTTAACAAAAACAATACTATATTTTAACCCCCATTGCTGGCTCTTTTAATACTACTTTTTTGGTCTAAAACCTAATAAGTAGGTTTCTTAGAAATTTTGGTAAGTTTAATAATGTTTAAACCACAACATAGCATTTATAATAACAAATATATATTTAGATATTAAGTGTGGACCGCTACATAGCCTCATGTCATCCGAAAAAGAAGAAACTAAGAAGTTTCGTTTCTTTTATCATTGTCAGTGTTATCACATGGGTTATTGCTATATTAATAAGCATACCAGTCATGCTTTATAGCAATACTGTCGGAGTATCACCAGAATGTCTTTGTCGGTAAGCAATTTTTACCCAGTTTGATTACTATAGGTCTCATATCAGTACGTTAAAAAAATTAAAAACGTTTTTTGTATATTCATCTTAACATGATGGTACTGCGTTAAATGTCTATAAATATAAACCAGTTATTCTATATTTTTTGGTTTTAGAATAACGTTTCCAACGACGAAAAGTGCTTTTCAACATTGTTTGGATGAAGGGTTACCTGAAAATTTGTGTAGCTCTTTAGATAGAAGTATTGAACAACCACGTTGCAGGTATAAAAAATACAACACTATCGTCTCAAAAACAGATCCGTTATGATATAGGTCACCATATTCAGTTTTTAACAACTTGGTTTGGAATATTTTTAGAAGAAGAAGTGTACAAAAAGAATTTCTTTGACATACCTTTTTGAAAGATTTAAAAAGCAAAATTAAAATTTAAGATGGGGGTTAAATAAATGTATTAAATTTGTTGATTTATAGAGAACCTGACTACGTATCGATCGGCGATTACTATACAGACCTTCGTAATTTTACTTTCCCTCCCTTTTTTGTCTCCCCTGGCGATTTACCGACACTTGTTGGTGACCCTGGTAATATACCCAACTTTGGCGATCCTGGCGATTTATCCAACTTTGGCGATTCTGGCGATTTGCCTACCCTTGAAGGCCTTGGCGATTTACCCAACTTTGGTGATCCTGGCGATTTACCAAACTTTGAAGATCTTGGTGATATATCTAACCTTGGCGACCTTGGTGATTTACCAAACTTTGAAGGTCTTGGTAATATACCCAATCCTGGCGACCTTGGTGATTTATCTACTCTTCTTGGTGATTTGAATAACCATTTTAATTTTGATGATGGTTTTAATTCTACCGGGAATGAAAGCTATTTCAACCCTGACTTTTACCCCGACCCATATTCGTATTTTGATGGCACAACCCCTCAACTTTCCACATCGAGTCCAAGCAATGTTTTTGATATTTTTCCGAGTCCTGATACACAACAGATTTGTTCTTATACTGAGCAAAGTTTTGTCATATTTTTGATCGTGAATTTTACCGTCTTGTTCATTCTACCGATACTGGTAAAACGACATACAACAAAATTTTTAATAAAACAAACAAAATAGTTGTAGTAATTATACTAAAACTATCCTTTATTGATAATAGAAGAGCTACGATTAACTTTATTTGTTTACATTTTTTAGATTATGTTCGTTTTCTACATTTTGATTGCAACAAGCCGTAAGAATGGTCCACTGGAGAATAATAGCTTTCGAAATACAAGCCTTGCTTTAGGGCTTGCCATCTTATTTGTGGTGTTTTGGCTTCCTTTTCATGCCCAACACATGGCCAGGATCGTTGGATACTCATATACATTTGAAAACGTAAATCTTATCTTTGTACCTAGTTGCTTTAATTTTTTTTGTTTTTTTAACCCTATATCATTATTCTTTGTATATATCTTTATCCTCGCTGTGGGAAAGTCAAATGTGCGACTTAAACATGGAGTAACATCAGTTACTCCAACCCAGTTTCGAGTTGCCTGTGGAAGTTTGGGATATTATAGAGATTATAATTGCCTGGTAATTATGCTTTCGATTAAGTGCTGGCTAAGTAGAAATATAAATCGGTTATAGCACATTACTTAAGGGCGCTATACAGCATGGGAGCAGTGGGGATTGAACCCACGACCTCATGGTGATGTAGCAAGTGTTCTTACTACTACACTACGCTGCCGGTATTATACATAAATAGAATGTTTAGAAATTATTTGTCTAAATTAAAAACTGTTGTTCTGCTTGAGCAGCATTTAATGTTTTCCGTTTGATTTTATTATTTACTTGTACAGAATCTTTGTGAGATTGTACCTACAGTTGTGACGTTGTTGGGCTACTCCAAATCTGCCTTTGCTCCAATCTTATTCTTCATCTTGAACTTTGCTTGCAAAAAACGATCAGGGTAAGAAGTAGGTCAAACTTTCAAGTGTTTTTAACTGTGTTCACATTATTCATTTTAATAATATAATGAACAATCTATTAATGTGGTATATAATATTATGTTGACCAAAACTTAATTTGTTCAAAATTTAATTAAAATGTTAATTTTTTTTCCATAATTTTTTTTTCCATAAAAAAATTTTTTTTTGATCATTTTTCCGAGAAAAACACTCGAAACCCTAAATCATTAAATTTCTGTAAAAATTTTAAACATTAAAATTGCAACATAAAGTGTAAAGTCCAGATTGCAAAATCGTGACTTTATTTTCTATTTCAATACAAAAAAACTTAAATCAATATTGCAACATAACGCCAAGAAACTTTCACAACTATTTTTAGGCAGTAACAAAAACATGAATTTTAAACACACAGCTGTTTTAGTGATGAATTTATTATAATTTTTTTAACGTTAGGTGGCGGTATTGAGACTATTATTTGGCTATTTAGAATTTACTCCATAGTTATATGTTTGATTATGTGATTTTTTTTATTTTGGTTTTCGCATATTGATAAAAGTAAATAATAAATATGATATACAATTAATATTACAACAATGCGACGGGAAATAACAAAATCAATTTAATGATTTAAAACATAATTGATCAAATTTTTAAATTAACAATAAAGTGTTTTAATATAAACTTTTATACTAGTTTAATTCGATATATTTTTAACACTTAAATATATTTTTATAAATATTTAAACTTAAAGTTTTAAACAAGTTTTTAAACAATTTTTTTTAATAATGTTATTTTTTCATTTACAGAGCGTCCGTGTAAGTGAATTTTAGAAAATGACAAAAGATGTTCTTACTTCTCCTTACACCAATTGTAAATTAAAACATTTTCATTTAAACTGCAAATATATATCTTTTAAACAACTAAATAAATGTGAAATAAAAAAATTTTAAAAAATGATATTCTATCAAAATCTTGTTAAAATATCTCTTTAATCTTTTTATGTTTTTTTTTAATCACATGCAAATATAAGTTTAATCACATGCAAATATATTTTGCTTTTTTTAGTATATATACCTTCATAAAAAAAAAAATCGTAACAATTTTTATGTATTATTCTATGTACACCTATTTTATTATATAAGATCATAAATTATGTTTTAAAGTAAAGGTCGTTTGAGAAATTTACGTAAATGTTAACGTATATTAGTTTATCTAAATAGACTAACAACTTTCTAATTTGATGGGCATTGTAAAAATAATGTTGATATGTTTTCGTACTAATTTAAAACTTGATATTAACTCGCTAAAACTGAAAATAATGTTATATATCTAAAAAAAACTCAGTTAGTTTGTTTGTGATAGTGCAATATCATCAGAAATTTAATATCTAAAAACTGTCAAGGGCAAATATAGAAACTAGGCCGAGGTAACTATATTGTTACTCAGTGTTTAGAATGTGGAGTCGGCTTTTTCACATCGAGGATAAATATAAACTAAATTTGGTAAGTTTTGTGTTAGTAGTTAAAAAAAAAAGAATATTCCAATTTGTAAACTTTTTAGGTTTATATCTATGTTGCCCTTAATTGTATTATCCTGTTTTGTAATCATTTACAAGTCCTAATCGTGTTTTAATGATCTGATGATCACAATGTACTTGTTAACATCAGGAAATTGGATTTGACAAATTTCCCTTTTAACGTTTAACAAAAAAATGTGATAGGATAATGCAAAGGCGCCGTGATATGTTTTAAAATTACGATTATTTTAACTATATTTGACATGTAATACGTATGATTATACCATTACGTTTACAGTTTCTATTATTCAAATAATGAATATTTGTCAACTTTTTTGAATATTAACTAATATTAAAAATTTGCAATATTACGTACTTGTCTGGCCGGAAACGGATACTTTTATTTCCGAATAAGGTTTGTGTGTAGAAAAAAATATTTAAATGTTATAAAAAAAGGTACCAAATCAGCATAAATAAGTCGCCTCCTCAAAAAATATATAAAGAGTAAATTTTTTTTAAATGAACAGTTATAGCTTACAAAATAATTTAATTTAGTAATTTTTTAGCTACATCTGTGTTTAGTTGTTAAAGATATTTAAATTATGTTGAAGATATTTAAATTTTTATGTTTTTTAAATTATGTTAAAGATATTTTAATATTCAACAAAATGACCTAAAGACAATTTAAATATCAACATAGAAAAAGGCTACTAATAAAAACTCTAGTAACGTTAGTAAGAAACTATAAAGCTTGTTTATTCTATTAAAATATAACTTAAGGGTTCTTTAATATTCAAAGTAATACAGTAAACCCTTTATGCTATAATTGTTATTTTTCCTAATAGCACGTAACGGGATACCCTTAATTTTTTTTAAAAAAGGGCAAGTTTATAGAAATTAAAAGTTAAATGAGATCGCCGTTTAAATATCACATCATTATGGTGTAATAAAAATAAAAGCTGGGTTAAATGTCAGGCCATAATATCGCGATATTTAGTCACATTTCGCCATTTAATTTTTCATATAATACGACTTAAAAGGATATGGTGAAATGCGTTCAGTTTTGGAAACTCGCAAACTAGCAAATCCCGTGCGATTTCTCATACTTACGTATCTCTTAGTCAGCTCATTTAGTTCTCAATTATGTAAAATAAAATAAAAGCGCTGACTAAGTCTGTCACGCCACGCTGTAGGTTTTGCCAGGACTGTAATAGCACAGTTTAAGCTGTCATAGATGGCAATAGGTGCTGGTAATCACGCATCTAAATGCTGTTGCATTAAAAATAAAAAAAAGGGTTTTTATCGCGTTTATTTTGACATAAACTTTATTTCCGCTTCTGGTGTAGTATATAGTGTTTAAAGGATTTTATTATTAAGAGTTTAAACGATTTTTAAAATAAGGTGTTTAGTATGTGAAGTAGCTAAGCAAAATAATTAAAATATCTAAGGAAAGATATTGATAAACAAGTTAATAAAGAAATTGATAATTTAAAAACAATATTAAATTAATATAAATATAAAAGAAAAATATTTAAATGCTGTTTTTTAACTTATTTTTTACAGAGTAAAAAACTATTTAAGCCTAGTTAGATTAAATTTTTATCAGTAAAAACTTAAATATAGAAAAAAAAGATGGACCCTTTCGATTATTTGAATGAATTTAACAACGATACAAACACAACAGTTGAACCTTATGAACCCCCGCTGGTTAAAATCGCTTTTTCATTAATAATCTGCATCGTTGGCTTAGTTGGAAACGGTATCGTGATTTTTCTTATCGTGGTACTGCAAGAATACAAGAAATCAGTCACACACTGGTAAGAAAATGACAAAACAATTTATTAAAAAAAATATTTTTTAGTTAGGTATAACAAACCGGCAGCGTGGTGTAGTGGTTAGAACACTTGCTACACCACACATGAGGTCGTGGGTTCAATTCCCACTGATCTCATGCTGTAGAGCCCTTGAGTAAGGCGTTATAAACGGTACGAACTCCTGCTGAGCCAGCACTTAATCAGCAGTATATTTATCGGGCAATTATAATCTAATATCCCAAACTGCCACAGGCAACTCGAGACTGGGTCGAAGTAACTGATGTTACCTTATGTTTAAGTCGCGCATTCGACTTTCCCACATCGAGGTTAAAGATATATATACAAAAAAATAAAAACGTTAAACTTTTTTTAAATTCATTTAAAGCGCATTACTAAAACTTTAAGAATTTTTAAAAGATTTCGTTTATTTTTGTATTTTTTAAGTACTTAACTTTTTTTCCTATATATATATTTAATTTTATTATTGTTAAGGTAATTTTATACCAGTTTTTGGGTATTAAAACTATATTAGTAAGTTATAAGTTATTTTTAATTTTATTAATTTACGCACACCCGGTGTTTTTATTTCCTTTAAATTATATTCATAAATCGGGGTTCGAAATATCAAAAATGACCTAATTTATGATTAATAACAAGCTAACTTATGGCAAGAAAAATGTCTAGACCCATTTGTTTTAACATTTGACACCTTGGTATGAAGTCAAAAAAAAATTAAATAATCATTTTGTGATATAAATTTTAAATAATAAATATAATAATTTATAATACATTTAGTTTTTAATTATTAAGTGTTGCCATTTAAGGATATTTTAATGTTAAATTATGTAAGAATTTTTTAATGTCAGCTTATCTAACACAAAGTAATTAAAATTGTGATATTAGTCATCTCAAACAACATCTTTAATATTGGAATAAACGTGTTTCACATTTCCTTGTTGAAACCAAAAATTGGCAAAAAATTGTTTCATAAAAGAACGAAACTTTTTTTGAATTGTCACCAAAACTTAATTAAAATGTTGTGACTGGCTTTAGTCACACTTTGTTTAAATATAGATTGAATATACTTCTATTACGAATACTCGGAATACATTTAAAATCTATAAAATTGAATATAAAAATTTATCTTATTTGTTTAATGCTTTGTGTTATTCTATACCATGAAATTTACATATTAACATTGATGTGCAATGCCTGAATGAAACATAGATTAACTATTTTTTACATTCACTTAAATGTTCTTGCGATTTTTGTACATTTTGAATCTTGTAACTTTAATCACCACCCTATCCTCAAATTAATAATTTTAATAGAATGTAATACTTTTAGCTCTACTAAAGGGCGTTTTGGCATAGTCAGTATTAAACCGTGGCCTTATGAATTAATTGATGTTCATATAGTGTCATTTCTAGTTGTCATCTCTAAAATAAAATACCTTTGAATTCTAGGTACGTGTTGCAACTAGCTTTAGCCGACTCCCTGTTTCTACTGACTTTGCCTTTCCAAGTTGTTGAGGATTTCGACGGTCGTTGGAAGTTCACGGAAGCTTTATGTAAGACCAAAGAAACAATTTTGTTTCTCAACTACTACGCCTCCATTATATTCCTAGTGGTAAGCACTAAGCTGTCTGATAAAAAAACTCTTATTGAAGATGTTAATATAAAGTACAGTAATTAAACATAGGATTAATAAAACACAAAGTAAAAGTTTTATGTAATATTCTAGACTAAAATGTTAGGCAAAAATGCTCATTAAATTACAATCAACTAAACTCTGTCGTTGGTATTATTAAAAACATTGTTTAATGTTAAGTACTATAATAATTTAGATTTGCAACAACTTTTGTACTTGTTTAGGTAATGAGTTTAGATCGTTTTATAGCTGTGTGCCACCCTTTTCGAACAAGTCTTCAGAGGCTGAGAGAATCAACAGCTGCCATCGTGGTCACCGTGGTTACGTGGCTAATAGCCTTAGTGGTATGCACTCCGGTTATTCTGTTCAGTTCAGTCTCTGGGATCCGTCCATCGTGCATTTGCTCGTAAGTTTGAACCGAAAATTCAGGGGCAATTACATTGTTTAAGAAATTGTTTAGTTGCAATAAAAAAGCCTGTTTTTTACAATAATATACTTAACTTATTTCACAAACATAGAAGATACTGAAAAATAGGCTAAACCTATCTACCCTCGTTTTTGTTAAAATGTTTAAATTTTAATATTTTTTTATTTAAATAATGTGTGTTCTAACTATTATTTATGTACTCAAAAAATGATATACCGTCTTTAGTTTTCTTTAATTTTTACAGTCTTTAACTTGGTCACGTAAATAAAATGTTAATTTTAATTTTTAGATTTTCGTTTCCTCCTGAACCCGTTGACTACGATTCTATCTGCGCATTTGAAGGACTTAACCAAATAAATTGCGATAACCTTCGTTCGGTAATAGAAAATACCGAAACGTGCAGGTAATTGACCAAGTTAAAATACTTACCAACAGCGTTTTGTAGTGGTACAACACTTACTACACCATACATAAGGTCGTGGGTTTAATCCCCACTGCTCTTATGCTGTAGTGCCCTTGTGTAAAGCGCTATAAACGGTAAGAACCCCTTCTGAGCCAGCACTTAATCAGCAGCATAACTATCGGGAAAATGTTGCTAAAGGCAGTTGTTGTTTATCCTATAATTATAGACCATAAAGTCGTTTTTATTATAATCGAGTAAACTAAATTGTGTTTTAATTTAGACCCGAGGGATTTCTTGAAAATGCGATATTTCTCACTTTTCAAAATGCTTTTGCGAATTCAAATGAAACGTTAGAATATGGAAGTTACGGAGATTACCCTGGCGCAAGTAACGAAGAAATCTCCGGTAATTACGGACCGTACTTTTCAAGTAACAGTTCTAGCAGTCAGGGGGAATTTCCAATACCGCTTGACGAAGTTAGCGAGTACTCCACTTGTTCCTATGAAGGGGTTCCAAAGGGCTTCACCGGATTTCTTATCTTCAATTTTGTTGGGCTGTTCATTGTTCCATTCGTGGTTAGTTTTTTACCTTTACATTGCTAGATTAGGGAAATATTATTAGGGCTTAATTAGCTGACCTAACTTAACTTTGTATTTACATTATCTTTAGTTAAAAAGTTTTCAGTATGTTGCCTTTTGAGAACAACTAACTATCTAAATATTTAATTAAACTTTATAAAATTTATTATAATTTTAGTTAAAAGTTAAAAGTCGTAAAAAGATGGTATTATTACATGCTGGTCATGAAATATATTATCTTAACAGATTATGTCAATCTGCTATGGTCTTATCGTTATGCGACTTCGTGAAACAAGATTTCGGCCAACTACCCCCAAAACCGGAAGCGAAGCTGGTGGAAATAGAAGAAAAAAATCCACCAACCAGTCTGACAAGGACAGGACTCGTATCACAATTATGTGTGTTACCTTGGTTGGTGTTTTTGCGTTCTGTTGGCTGCCTTTTCACTTGTTTCACATGATAAGAATCGCTGGATATGAGTACTTAACATCATCTGTAAGTTTTGGTGTTTTGTGACATTGGAAAATTTATCTAATTAGTTAAATGTAGACATTTTGTAGCTTTATAAGCATGCTTAACTAACATTGTTTAATTTGTTTTTTTTTTAAATTTGACAACAAAAATATCAAATTCGTATTATCGTATTTTTAATATTAAAATTGACAATTTTTTATGGTCTTCCAAAAAAGAATAAAACTTAAATTTGACCTCAAGTTGAAGTAAAAAAATATAAAATATTTTGTAACAGAATGTTTGTACAATCTTACCAATCATTGGAACATTGCTGGCCTACCTTAACTCGGCTGTTAACCCTTATTTATACACCTTTCTTGGCACCAATTTTGTTAGAAGATTCAGGTATATAAAAAAAATATCTAAAACTAAGATTGTTTCACATAATGTTGTTAAAAAGTATTAGAAAGTATTTACTTAAGTGTGTTACGTACATGGGTTATAATTTTCTTTCGAAATTCGAAATAGGCTTAACACATTTTTTAGTCTGTTTCGATGTCATATCACGTTATTTTATTTTATATTTAAACTACTTATTAGCAGGGATGTGACGTAGTGATTTCGTAACAATATCCGCATTGTGATTTTCATATTTGGTTTCTTAATTTAAAGCTAAAAATGGAAATGTCAAATAACCGGACAATCAAAAATTAAAATTTGTATTTTTGTTTATTAAAAAAATGTTTAAATTTTGTTAAAATAAATAATATTTTATTTTAGATATGCTGAAAAAAAACATCAATTCTTGTCGGCAATAGAAATACATTGCCTATTTTAAATAACACATAAAACTTAAATTATTTGTTTAGAAAAACGTCTGTGGTCGTGAGGCAGTCGATTCGCCAGAAGAAATCAGTTACAAGTCAAACTGGTGGAGTTAGATACGCTAAGAACGGAAGCCAAGAGTCGTCAGCTATAACTGGCATTACCAAAAACTTTAAGTAAAACAAGTTTTGTACGATTTTACGAACCTTTATATATATATATATATATATATTTTTTTGTATATATCGTTATCCTCGATGTGGGAAAGTCGAATGTGCGACTTAAACATAGAGTAACATCAGTTACTCCGACCCAGTCTCGAGTTGCCTGTGGCAGTTTTCGGATATTATAGATTTTAATTGCCCGATAATTTTACTGCTGATTAAGTGCTGGCTCAGCAGGAGTTAATACCAATTATAGCGCTTTACTCAAGGGCGCTACAGCAGATCAGTGGGGATTGAATCCACGACCTCATGTGTGGTGTAGCAAGTTTTTCTTACCACTACATCACGCTGCCGGTTTTTATATATTATGTGTTTAAGTTTTAAAGACTTATGCGATTACAAAGGTTTCTAAAAATAGCAATGCCTCTATACATATTATTTTTTTGTTATTTTGAGTACATTATATATTCGTCTGGTTTACAAACTAATTTTGTTTTACAGAAGTCGAGACTCAGCAGTGGTTAGTGAGAATAGAACAACAGAGAGTCAAAGGGGATCGTAATCGTTATACTGAGGACATGTACACACATATAAACAAATATTGTTATTGTATTGACTGCATAACTTACAACATTGTACACCTAATGTACTAATGTATAAAGTTATATTTTTACATTCGTTGGTATTTATTATTATTTAAACCCGTTATTATATTGTAATTTTACTGAATGGTTTCACTATTGATTTTTACTTGTGTTATATAATTATTATATATAAGCGTTTTTAGATCTTGACTGGCTTGATAAAACATTATAGGCCAACGTTTTGTGCAATATAATTTAACTAAAAGAGTTTGCAATAAGAAAATAAAACGGTATTACGTGTATTTGGACGTAGGAATAAAAGATTTGCACTAAAAACGCCAAACGGTTTTAAAAATTGCATTAATTTATTTAATATTTTGTTATTCACTGTACTAGTTTAATTTACCAATTAGGTTAAAGTTAACGACAGTTGCCCAGTTAAAATTTTGTAGATGTGATATTCTGCTATTGAGGATAAACAAATTTAAAAAAAAAACTTTGTAATGTGGCAAGGGTGACTAAGCAAATCTTTGGGCAAATCACAAGGCTGCAATGCTTGTTAAGTAAACAGCCCTTGCAAACTTAATTACGGAATATTTACATAGGTCTGCTTAAAATTGTGTTTTTTGCAGGCATGTCTAATGTAATATACGTTTTTTTTAACAAATTTTTGTTAGAATTTTGTTTTATCAGTTTATTAATCATTTCTTAGTTAAAAATAATATTCGTCTGTCTGTTCATTGGACAGTTATTTAAGTAATATCAGTCTGTCAGTATATCTGATCTAATAGCTGAATAGTGTGCAAATTAAAGTTATGATTGAAATGTGACACAACTTATTTTTTTATGTGTGAGAGTATTAAAATCACACAAAAAATGAATATATTTTTTGATATTGATGAAGTAAACATTTAAATTCTATTAATCTGTTAATCCCAATTTTTTTTAGGTTTATAATAATTTGCACAAAATAGTCATTGTATATAACTTTAAATGATATGTAACTCAGGTTTATGTAAATACTACACCTTGATTACATGTTTAAAAAAACATTGTGTTTTTACCAACGTTTAGTCAAGAAACCATTTCTTTTTAAGACTCCCATTTTTACAAACCTGATTAGAAAAATGTTGTTCTATAATGGACAATTTTGGAATCCTGACGAGTCTTTCTACAACTCTTGGATGGTGATTAATAAGGAGTCTGGGAAGATTGTGTTCTGTGGAAAAGATGATCCTCCTCTTGAAAGCCACAAAGATCAACGAAACATGAACAATCAATTCATTTTTCCAGGTTTTCACGATTCACATTTACATATCTCTGAACACGGTAAATGTTTAAATAAAAAATTTTACCTTGACATGCCCACAACTGTTGACCAACTTAAAATCAAACTAAAAAAATTACTCGATTCAAGTAAAACAAAAGGTTGGTTTCGGGGATTTGGTTGGGATTCCAATGTAATTGATCGTTTGCCAAATCGTTTTGATATTGATGAAGTTTGTTGTGACAGACCTATTGCATTATCACACAGTGGGTTACATCTTGCTGTGTTTAATAGTAAAGCATTTGAAATAATCGGAATAACAAAGGATACTCCAGTTGATGATCCTGGCGTGATTGATCATTTTCCACAAGGTCACAAACATGAAGGTGATGTTACCGGCGTTTTGCGCGAACAAATATATTTTAAAATCATGAATAAATATCTGTTGTCAAAATCACCTGAAGAAAAAAAGGAGGAAATACAAATTGCTTTAAATGAGTGTCTTAAAGCTGGTTTAACAAGTGTGCATCCTTTGGAAGAGCAAAGTTGGGCGAATTTTGTTGAATTATCAAAAGAAGGAAAGTTGCCAATCCGCTGTTATTTTTCCTTATTTTATATTTCTTTCGGGACAAAATATGCTCCACAGCCTAATGAAAAACATCATAATTTATCTGCAGATTGCATCAAAATATTTGCTGACGGAGCTCTTGGAGCTAATACCGCTGCCCTATCACAACCCTATTTAACAAAACGGTCAAATGGTGCAGATAACTATGGAGAGCTTTTTTTGACTCAAGAAGAACTTGAATCACAAGTTGATAAAGCTAACAAGGCAGGTTTTCGGTTGGAGATTCATGTCATAGGAGATCGTGCAACTGACTCCGTGCTAACTGCTTTAGAGAAGTGTAAAGTTCCAAGGGATAAACGACCGATATTAGTTCACTGTCAAATCTTGCGCCATGATTTACTCGATCGAATGTACAAATGTGGTGTAGTTCCTACAATACAACCTTCATTTGTGCCAACTGATTCTGTATGGATACAAAGTAAATTTCCAGATTCACTAAAGGCTTGTATTTACCCTTGGAAAACTCTTCTAGATCGTGGAATTATTTGTGGTGGTAGCAGTGACAGTCCAGTTGAAACGATTGACCCTTTGGTAGGTATTTATGATGCAATTTATCGTGAGGATTTATCAACAAGCGATAAACGACCTTTTATCGAGGAAGAGTGTCTTAGTTTCAAAGAAGCAGTTGGTCTCTACACAACAGGGTCTGCATATGCTGACTGTGTTGAAAATAAAACAGGAAAGTTACAAGCTGGTTTTGAGGCAGATTTTGTTGTATTAGATGTTCCTATTGACCAGGAAACAGGAAGACCGATTGATTTGCCGAATAACCCAAGGGTTTTGAAGCAAACTAAAGTACAGGAGGTTTGGGTTGCTGGTAAGCTTATGCATTCTAGAAAATAAACGAAATTTATATGGTGCAAAGAGTGGGTTGCCTTTTTGTAAATTGCACTGTAGCTTAATATTTATATTTACTTTGTATTGTTACCAACTGCTTAAGGTGTACATGTTATGTATATATAAATATAATTAAGTAATAATGCAAGTATTTTTAATTATTGTATTAGGTCTAGCAATTGTTTATATCACTGTTAGTGCAATTATTTATAACTTTTTAAATGTTTTAGTATAATCATTTTTCGTGTTACTTTTTAATTGTGATTTGGTTTTATTGTTTACAGAAAAGTAGATTA
The DNA here is from genome assembly GCF_963082875.1 of Corella eumyota. NCBI lineage: Eukaryota > Metazoa > Chordata > Ascidiacea > Phlebobranchia > Corellidae > Corella > Corella eumyota. The sequence continues at coordinate 2,360,599 of NC_137495.1, read as the reverse complement.
TGCAATTACTTTTAAAAGGTGACTTTTCACTGTCAAAGTTTATGTCGATTTTATTGTGTGAAAAATTGGTACTATACTATTTTAGATTACAATTATTGCAATTCATAAATTTCTCATATTTTCACAGATTTTGTTTAAAGTTATTTGTTGAGAAATTAAAATTGAAATGGCCATTGAAGCAATCTGTGTATTGGGAAGCGGAGATGTAGAAGGTGTAATCAAGTTTCGTCAAGAGAAAGATGGAGAACCTTGCACCATTACTGGTACCATTACCAATCTACCAAAGGGTGAACATGGTTTCCATATTCACCAGTTTGGAGACCATTCTAATGGTTGTACTTCTACTGGTGGTCATTTTAACCCGAATAAGCAAGACCATGCTGGACCAAATGACCCACAACGTCATGTCGGTGATTTGGGAAACATCACAGCAGGTGAAAATCAGAAGGCAGAAGTCTCGATCACGGACAACCAAGTTACTCTCTGTGGCGTTAATTCTGTGATTGGAAGAGCAGTGGTTGTGCACAAGGACCCAGATGATCTTGGCCGAGGTGGATTCGAAGACAGCAAGACAACAGGTCATGCTGGAGCTAGATTGGCTTGTGGTGTGATAGGCATTGTTGCCCCTAAGTAATCACCTTATATGTTATATACATGTGTGTTGTGTTTACTAATATAAATGCTTTAAAACAGCTTTCATTTAAAGGCTTTTGTTTTAATCACTATCCCATTTATGCAACTTAATTGTTATAGTTCCCATCTTGTTTATGTTCCAGTATAATGTTAACCATGATAAAATTTAATAGTGTATTATAATTTAATATTCCAGTTTTACTTGTACTAAAACCATTGCTTTAATTATGTAAAGTACCAAAAATAAAAGCAAAGCAAAAGCTTGTTTTGGAATGTTTGCACAACAGGAAATTTGAGTCGTGATTATGTTAACATATGGTTTAATTTATATTTAAACAAGTAATTAGGAATTAAAAAACGTGACTAGTTTTTACAGAAATTATCAATTTAAAAACGAAATTTTTTAACCCTACCATACCACACAATACTGTTTTAGTATTTTAGTCTAATTTAAACAACCATTGATTATAAATTTTAAGGTTAGCTGTAGTTTAAATTTTATTTGTTAAATAAACCATTTGTTTATATCAAAAAAATAACAGATCCACAGTTATTTAGGAATTTTTTAAAATAGTAAAAAACGACGTTGTAGTAAAAATTTGTAACCGCACGTGGGCGCAAAAGGACGTTGGTATGGTCAAAACCGAAGCTAAAGTATTTTATTTGTTTGAACAAATTGTGGTTTGGTGTTTATATACACGGACGTGCTTTTACTAGTCCGCTAGTTAACTATTGTTATCAAAATGATTGAGTTAGGTAATGGTACGCAGTTTAACCCAACTTAAAAACAAAATGGCGAACTTAAACGATGTTTTAGCTTATGTTGAACAAGAAATTGGAAATGGAAATTACAAAAACGCCGAGCAGATTCTGACAGTTGAACTAGAGAGAAATATACAAGCCAACAAGCATGTTATTCTATGCCATAGATCGGAGGTTTACTCCAAACTAAACAATTTTAACGCAGCTTTAGCTGACGCTCGACTATGTATAAAGATTAATGACACATATGCTACGGTAAGTACAACTTTTCGAGGTTTTGTTTAAATATACATAAGTTTACATTTAAATATGTAGCAGTTAACTATAAGTACAGTTAACTAAACATTTTGACTGATTAATGTTTAATTATATTGTCACATATTTATATTATATTTTATTTTAGGGATATTTTTGTCTTGGCAAAGCTTTAAATAATGTCGGAGATTACTTTCAATCATTGGTTGCCTTTGCACAAGCTATGGCATTAGAAATTGAAAATGTATTATTTCTTAAAACCTTAATTAAATCAGCATTGGAGTCTCCACTAAAAGGTAAATTAAGTTTACCTATTTTCAATCTATTTAGTTGTGTGCTTTTATATTAACCTTTATTTTATAATTTTTCGATTTAAAATGATTTTAAAAGACATTCCAACATTCTTTGTCTTATTGTTATGGTATTTAATTAGGCTTAACCATTGTCTAGCTATTCTAAAAGAAAACTTTTAAAATGTTTTGTTTAAATGATTTGTTACTAACATTGTTTTAATTGTTCAAAGCATAAAGAATAGATTATTTGTTGTTATTTGGTTTTTAAAAACATTTTTTAAATTCCTTTCAAATGTAACAGTTTAAAATAAATAATTTTAAATATAACTTAAACTGTAAAAATCTCTATGTTATTGGTATTCGCAACTAACATTTACATATTTATTTTTAGTTTCTTTAGAAGCTGTTATGCTTCAGTTAAAAGAAATGGAATTAGAACAAAATCCTTTCGTTGTCGTCTCGGTTATTGGACAGGATTTGTTAGCTCACAATCAAACAAACAATGCTGTTAAGGTAAAATTATTTAATTATAAAATTTGGCAATAAAGTACCAGTATTATAATTTATCACTAAACAGTAACTACCATTGTTAGAAAATGTAAATTCTAAAAAAATATAAAGTCATTTCATCTAAAAGTTTATTTCAATTAATAAAATTTCAATGGTTGATTCACAAATTGTGTCGTACCAACTTTTGTTTTCAAGCTTATCATTATGAGATCACTTTTTTATTTGTTTAAAAATAGTTGCTTCATTGTGTTGTAGGTCCTGGAATGTGCCATATCAATTGGCACTCACAGTCTTAAGCTGAAAGGATCTGTTTATTCTGCACTAAGTAGTGCTTTATGGTCACTTGGAAATTTTAAGAGGTTATTATTATTATGACGTCTTATTATTGTTATAACTATGTGGTTTATCCAAAAAATTATAGGGTTCCTTATTTTAAAACTAACAATTTTTGAACTATATCATACTGTAGTTTATAAGCAAGATTAAGGAATAAAAGTGTATTAGTGTTATTAAATTTGGTAATAAAATTTATTCATTAAATACTATGAATAACATACAAAAAACCTATTTTGCTCTCTAACTTTAAAATAATATTTAGTTATGCCAATGTAATAACAACTACTAAATTATTTCAATAAGCAACAATATTTATAAAAGCAATTTAAAGTTTTATGATTCTTAATATTTTCAAAGGTCAATTTTCTACATGGAGGAAGATTTAAAAGTGTGTAAACAACTAGGTGATATATCGGGTGAATGTCGTGCTTATGGTAACCTAGGTGCAGCTTATTCTTCACAAAACCAACATAAAGAAGCAATCCTTAACTATAATCAACAGCTTGTACTAGCTAAAAAAATCAAGGTATTAAAAAACAATGATTTTTGATTTTCGATAAAATTAACATTAAAGATTTTTGTGTAATATGGGTAATGCTATCTGCCAGTATAAAAATAGACAGTTTTTAGGTGACTTAATAATATAAATAGTAAAAAAATGTTTAAAGTTAGATAAAATTTTAAACGCAGTTACAAACTTAACTTTAAATCATCCAATTTTTAACTATAATTTTCCACTTTGCTGTTGGTAAATATTCTAAGTCAAAACACTTGAATTTAAATACAATCCATTTAAAGTGCAGTTGTGAGTAGGCACTTCTTACTGAACTTTACAAAAGTAATGACCTTAGCTTTTTGTTCTACTTGGTATTATAATTATAGTGTGTTATTATTCACTTAAGATGCATGTCTTAAGTGTTTTAGAAAAGGTAAATTTGACATATTTTATATAATAGAAATATAGTACAATATTGTATTTAAAATATATAATACATAATCAATAATTAAATGCCCAGGAGTCTATATTAACATCTAAAACTTAATCATTATTAATTTTGTAGGATAAAAGGTTGGAGGCATCAGCTAGCAGTGGACTGGGATCTTGCTACACTTCAACGAATGATCATTTTAATGCTATTAAACAACATGAAAACTCGTACAAAATAATCTCACAATTAAATGATAATATCCTGATGTGTCAAGAGTTAGGAAAAGTTGCACAATCTCGCTTGATGTTTGGTGACAAGGATGGAGCTATTAGATGTCAAAAGGAAAGGTTGGAGCTTGCTGGAAAGATGGAAAATAAAAAAGAAAAACAATTGGTTTATGGCGACAGTGCTCAAATATACAGGTCTTTAAAAAGGTAAGCTATATATTTTATTTTTCTAACTAACTTTGTGTATAAACTCATATACTAAGGCAGCATGGTGTAGTGGTAATAACACTTGCTACACCACCATGAGGTTGTGGGTTCAATCCCCACTGCTTTTATGCTGTAGCGTCCTTGTGTAAGGCGCTATAAACGGTATAAACTCCTGCTGAGCCGGCACCAAATCAGCAGTATAATTACCAGGCAATTATAGTCTATAATATCCCAAACTACTGAGAGCTACTCAAGACTGGGTTGGAGTAACAGTTGTTACTCTATGGTTAAGTTGCGCATTTGACTTTTCCACATCGAGGATAAAGATATATTAAAAAAAAGGGGTTTTAAATTTACTATTCACTTATTTTTTTTGCAATGTTGTTTTCTTTTGTCTGGTTTCTGGCCAATTTAAGACTGCTGTCTTTCTAATAAGCTTTACAAATTCGAATTCTTTGTAGGCAAAATGATGAAATTATGTGTTTAATTAAATTTGCTGAAATAAGCCAACAAATCAATGATCTAGCAAATGAAATTAAAGCTTTAACTTCATTGGGTTATGCTGCTAGACATGCTGGTAAGATTATAAATTTCACAAATATTTAGTTATATATATAGTGTTATTATACATAAATAATTGAAAAGTCATTTTCCAAAATTCAATAAACTTATGATACATTGTATTCAGAAATTTTTATGAAAAACCTTAAAGAAAATTAACTTAAAAAATTTACACCACTCCCCTCTTTCTGTGAATTGTTTTGCTTTTAAACATATTTGTTGTTATCAGGAAAATTAAGTATAGCAAAGCAAAGTTATGAAAGATTGCTGGAAATTTCTCTGGAAACCAAAAATTCCACTCTAGAAGGTAGAGCGTGTGCCAACCTTGGCATAGTATATCACCAAGTAAGTATAATCGTTTTGACGGGTCATAAAAATACACTAACCCGGTTGTTTGTTTTTTTTCTGATTATTTTTTTTGTTATTTTAAGTCATAAATTACCTAATCTAAATCCCAATTTTTTATTTTAAGTATTTTAAAGTCTAATAGGCCTTACTTTATAATGTGCTAATAAAAAATGAATAAAACCAGGGATACTCTTCGGTTATATTTCAATAAAAATGTTTTTTTCTCATAGATGGGTGATTATGAGATGGCGTTAAAGTTACAAGCCAAATGTTTAAGGATTGGAGCTGAAAATAATGACACAGGATGTCAGGGAAGAGCTTATGGGAACATCGGAAATGCTTACAGTGCAATGGCTCTTTATGAGCTGGTAAGTTGATCTTGCTTTATCATCGATTTAACTTTAAAATTTGTTAATTTGTATTCTTGTTTTAAATAAGTAATTATGGCTAACTACATGACATTTTTTTTACTTGTTTTTTAATGTATTAAAATATTGAAATTTTTTTACACTTTAGGGTCTTGCTTGTTTACTCCCTTACTTTTCGATTCTAAATTTTTTTTTTTACACTACGGATCTTGCTAATGCTCTCTCGTACTTTACCATCCTATTCCAAAATACTGTTATTGAAATTTAATCCACTTTAATATGGGTACAAAATTATATTCATCATTCTGTTACAAATATTTTGTTTCAGGCTGTTAAAAACCATTTGAAAGAGCTCGAGATATCAGAGAAGATAGGAGATATTGAATCAAAATGTAGCACACATGGTAACTTAGCTGTTGCATATCAGGCTCTACACAATCATGACCAAGCTGTCACGCATTTTAAGTATGTTATTGGTATTAAAAATATTGTATTACTATATCTATACTTTAAATTAAATTTCATAATTATTTTACAATAAATTGTTAATGTTATAATAGCCAAAAAATTGTATTTTTTTACCTTTTGCTTTGTTTTTTAATAGGAAATCCATTGTGTCATATTAAATTATGCTCTTTTTTTTAAAGGCATCTTTTACTTTTTAGATCTCAGTATGAACTTGCCATTAAAATTAACAACATTTCAAACCAATCTCGTTCTTTAATGAACCTCGGAAACTGCTTCAACAGTTTACATGACTATCCACAAGCAATCAAATACTACAAATTGTATTTAAAATTCATTGAGAAATTCCCTGATCAATCAGGGGAAGGAAGAGCACTTTATAATCTTGGCTTTGCTCATTTTTCACTTCAGGAATATTCTGAAGCTGTTACCTGTTATGAGGAATGTGTTCGTTGTCTTACTGGAGGAACTGATAAAGTTTCTTTAGCAAGAGCGTATTGTAATTTAGGCTTCGCTAAAAAGGCATTGGGTTTATATGATGAAGCATTTGACTGCCAAAGTCACTTTCTGCTCCTTTCAACTGAGTTAAAAAGTACCTTTGGAACCTTTAAAGGGTTAGGAAATCTGGGTGATATATACATTGCCAAGAAGGAAGCTAGCCAGGCTCTTGGCTTTTATCAACAGCAATTAACATTAGCTGAACAACATGAAAACTTTAATCTAATAGCACAGTCATGTACCTCAATTGGCACAACTTTACGATTACTAGAACAATATGATCTCGCTCTTAATTTTCATGCAAGAGAAGCCTCAATTTATGAAAACAATGTCAAAGATTCTAAAAAAGAATTCAAGGCTCAAGGGCGACTGGGTGCAACTTTAACAAATTTAAACCAGTTTCCAAAAGCTCTTAAATGTTATGAAAGACAGTTGGAATTAAGTCAAGTTAACAAGGATATGGTGTTGGAGGCACAAGCATATGGAAACTTAGCAATTACTTTCACAAACCTAGATGACCATGCAAAGGCAAAGAAGTTTATGTTATCGCAACTTGAAATTTTAGACCAAGTTTCGGCATCTAAAAAAAACATAGCTCATGTTTATTGTAATCTAGCAAGATCGTGTGAGGCATTACAGTCTTATGAAGAAGCCTGTGACCATTACAGAACTTCACTAAAAATTTCAACTGACGTTAACAACATAAATCTTTTAAAGAGTTCTTATAAAGGAATAATTCAGTGCTACAGCAAAACAGAAAATTTCCAACAATCTTTAGACTTTGCATCACGCTTTGCTGCGCTCTGTGAAGAAGAAAATGATGCAGAAGACTTGGCCTGGGTTTACAGTGAAATTGGGTTCTTACATTCAAGCCAAGGAAACTATGAGCAAGCCCTAACTTCACTAAAACTACAACTGCAAATTGGTGTAGAAAATAATAATGAGATTATCAAAGGTGAAGCTGCTTGTGGTATAGGAAGTATATCACAAGCAATGAAGGACTTTGATAATGCAATCAATTTTCATTCACTTGATTTAGAGATAGCAATACAAACTGATAACAGACCATGCCAGGGTCGAGCCTATGGAAACTTAGGGCAAACTTATGAAGAAATGGAGAACTACGAACAGGGCATTGCTAACCAGGAACAACATCTTTTTATTGCTGTGGAACAACAGGATGAAATTGCAAAGAGAAGTGCCCTGTCTTCTATTGGCAGGTTTGTTTAATTTTATATATATAGCTAGCATAAAACAGTATAGTTCTAGTAGAAAACCGGGCCATATAATATTTATTTTTTGGCTGTTTTAAATTGCAATTCAGTCCCCTAAAGTTTACCCTTTTTAAGGCTGTACAAATCAATTTTGGTTTAAAATTAGATGTTGTAATAAATATTTTTAATTAATTTTGATTTAAAATTTATCCAAATTGTGTCCTTTTTTAGGATGACATTACTGCTACCACAAGGTGATCATGAAAGAGCAAGATTGCTTCTTCATCAAGCCATTCTATTACCCACCAACAACTATGAGGAAAAAATATCAACACTACACAGTCATGCAGTAGCTTTATGGGCTTGTAACAATACCAGTGAAGCCATTAAAAACCTTAAACAAGCCATAGATGAGTGCAGACAAGTAGCTGCTAAATATTTTGGTCAAAATAACTTCACTCCAAATGTTTCGTTTCTGAAATTTTACAAGCTTTATACAGAATGTTGTTCTGCACTAATATGCCTTTACTTCTTTGCCGAATCTTATCAACTTGCATTAAATATTGCTATAGAGTTAAAATCAATTTCACAGAAAATTCTGAAGTCTGATACTACTGATATGACCGCTAAAGAAATACAGAAGTATTCAAAAGAGAGTGGTAATACTGTAGTTTATACCACAATAACTGCTGGCCATTTGTTTATATGGTTTCTAACCCCGGATAACAAAACCATATCTGCAACTTATACAACTTTAATAGAAGAAAATGGAGAAAATGTTTTGTTAGAATTGGTACAGTCACTGAGAAATGAAATGGGGATTGAAACTGTGGAAAATGATGCTGAAAATTTGGATAACAAAGTTGAAAAATCTATCTATATCCAACTTAAAGAAATTGAACATTTATATCAGTATAGTAACAAGCATATACAAGCTGGTGATAGGTTTATATTACCAAAACATTATGTATCTGAAGAAATCAAGCACAAAAAGGCTTTTTATGCTTTGTATGACATGCTGTTCAGTCAAATTGACTTAAAAAAACACATGACAAACAAATTAATATTAGTTGTTGATTCCTACTTATTTCTAGTGCCATTTCCTATGCTGAAAATAAATAAACTTGACAAATATCTGTCCCAAAATGTTAATCTAAACATCACAACATCATTTCATCAAGTTTTACATCAACCCAAACATGATATTAAACCTAATGTTGGCAGAGCCCTAATTGTTGGAAACAATTTTGAAAATCAAAATGAAGAAGTGAATTTAATTGCTGGACTTTTACGCGTTGAACCGTACATTGCTGATGATAAAAACTCTCTCTTATCTAAATTCAATGACTTTGAAATTGTGCATTTGCCTTGTTGCCTAACAAGCCAGGATTCAATTAGAATTAGTGATATTGATGTTTCAACAGAAGATTTGATTAGCCATCAGTTTGAAAACACTAAGCTTCTTGTATTAGGCTTAAACCAGAACAATTACAATGACAATACTATGACAAATTTAGAAACATTTTGCAAGTCGCTGTTATCAATCTGTGACACATTTTTGTGCCGCGGCATTGACGCCATTCTTACAACAATGTGGCCAGTGCCAGAAACGGTTGTAAAACTTTTCCTTCATTCATTTTACACTAATATGCTGCAAGGTAAATCAGCATCTGAATCGTTACAGATATCAATGGAAATAATGCAATCAAACCAACAGTTTGAGCACCCATCATATTGGTCTGGCTTTGTTCTGTTAGGCTCTGATGTGGTTTTAAACTCAAAAGACTTAAGTTCACTTTTTTCATTGCAAAAACTCTTGAAGGGGAATCATGTAGATGCTTGTAACACAATCAAACTTTTGTGCCATTTGTTAGAGGGAGTTAAAGAATTAAATGATGGCAATCCAATGTACATATCACAAGTAACTATTTTACCTTTTTCTTTTCTGTAGCAATTTGATTTTAAAGTGTTTTACTTGGTTAGGCCCATTTAAGATGTGGGTACCATTATTAAATAGCAAATTTTCTTAGGGTTAAAATGACTTTAACTTTGTTTTTAAATCACAGGAGAGCGTGGAATTAAAGTTAAACAACATAAAAGGGTGGAGAGGTTTGTTTAGCGCTCTGGGTTTCAATTTAAGACCAGGAACTTCCCAGATTCCTGATGCTATTTTCTTTCCTGATTTAATACAACAAGAAGTACAATGGGTGAGCACTTACCAAGTTATTTACTGTATCATTAATGGTCTCAACTGCAAACCATTTTTCGACCCTCTAAAATGCAAAAAAATATTTTATTGCTTTTTTGTTTAAGGTGATCACAAATTTGCTGAACCCATTGAAAAACCTTCCATCAGGGTTCTACAATTGTTTTGGAAGGTTGTTAGAATCTACTGAGACATCTTATTCACTCTTGCCTTGGCTAAAACAGTGTAACCAACAGAATATCCAAACAAATAATAAATTAGATTTGAAAACTTGGATAACTGACGGTGTAGCACAACTCCTACGTTTATCTGGTTTGTAAAACAGTTTTAAAAGCTCTTATCATTAAAAACAACATAATCAATTTAGAATTTAGTCGTAGGTTTAATATATTTTTTATTTTTTGTAAAGGTTTTGAAAAGATAAAAGAAGAAAACAACCAAGTTTTTGTTTATTGGAAAAAACCCAGTCCACATTTAAACAACTTGATCAAAGTTCTCGAAGCCTTGTTCGGTGAGTAAGCAAAAATTATAACTGTATCTGTAAACATTAATAAAATCTTTTTTGCAATATAGTGAAACCGGCAAATAAGTTGAACGGTTCTACCCTTACAAAAAGTAATACTACTTCATCTGGAAAAAAGGTAAATGAGTTTTTTTTTATATAACCTACAGCTCTTTGTATTAAATAATTTATTGATTTTTTCTAGAACAATTAATGATCTTGTTCAAGTAAAATTTTTTCCTATATTTCAAATGCAGTAACATTAAACAAAATTGTTGTTTATTACATAGATTGCTTGTGTTTTACCTCAATCTGTCCTTGCACCAAATCCACAAAGAAGCAGTATTGCTGGGAAGGTAACCAAGCCACAAATACCATCTGAGGATAGTTTAGATAACAGCGATAGTGTTACGGATGATTTGCAGTTATTTACTCAAGTTCCAAGCAGTGAAGATTTAATTGCTCCAAAACCAGTAACTCCTAATGTAAGTGGTCTTAAGTGTTATTTGGCTTTTTACTAAAAGACATTTAGAATTTATGTTAAACTCTTACAACTTACCTATTATCACTTTTAAAATGATTTCAGGGCATGACAGTAAATTTATACAAGTTAGTTTTATCAGTGTCTGTGCTTTTTAAAACAGATTACCAAGCATGCCATTTATAACATGGCCCGGGTTACTAAAATTTTGTTAAGTTTGGGTTGTATTGTTTGATTTATTAGATAACTTAATGCTTAATTCTTATAGAAAATCAATCTTCAAAGCCTCTACCTCCGTATATCACCAGGTTTTCAAGCTAACACTGATAATCACATCAGCAGTACTGAGCCTAAAATTTGTGTTGTTCCACCTAGTTTTGAAAATGTATCCAAAACTGAAACACAATCAGTTACCTCAAATTCTAGTCTTAAAAAAGGGTATTTTCCGAGTCCAAGTGCAGCTTCAAAATTGGGGAATAACAATTTAGAATACACGAAAATTGTTGATCAATTTCAGAGTGTTAAAATATCCCAATCACCAAAGGCTGGCCAAGATGGAAAACAAAATGGAGATTTAATGGTTTATGTGACAAAAAATAAAGACACAAAAGTTGTAAATTATGGTATGAGGTCATCAGTATCACCTAGGCTACGGAATAATGGTCAAAAAGTTAGAAGTTTACAATCTGAAAATGAAAGTTGCAGTTCAAAATCATCTTCTCCAAGTGAAAAATCGAAGCAGAATTCACTGCCTTCCTCTGCTGAAAATCGTGTTCAATTTGTATAAATAGCTGACTATAATCTATTACAAGATATATATTTATTCACTGTATTACATAAGTTACTGTGGGTGACTTTTTTTCTTTTTTACTATTAAAATTTTGAGGTACTATATTTTATTTTATATACATTATTTAAATTTTACATATTCTATTTTATATATTTATCGATTTTTAACACTTTAATTGTAACCTACTGTACTGTTTATTCTTTTTTAGTTGTTTTTGTATATTTGTAAATGTACCATCTGTGAGCTGACTAAATATTGCCTAATATGAATAAGATGTACATTTTTTAAAGTTTATTATATTAAACGCAACAATAGTATGTATAATTTAAAAAAGAACACAAATAAAACATAAAATTGAATGTATTACCAGCATAATCGACTAAAAACTTTACAATGTATTGATTCAATTTTGATTAATGTCATAAGGTTTTCATCTTGTTTCTACTTGAAGTTGACCTTATGTTGACGGGGTGCGAAAAAAAGTCAATCTCTTGCAGGTATAGTTTCATTAACTATAGATATATCCACTCACACTACTTATATTACCATTCACAACTCAAGCTATTATGTTAGTAGTTTTTCCTTGAGTTTGGGTCATTTGGATCAAGATTTTCCATATCAACAAACTGTTGAAGATGAAACTTAGTTGATTGTTGTTTGGTCATTCTTGATGTGGCTCTCCACGCTGATACAATCTCGATCAATATTAGAATCAGGAGAATAACGTGCATAATGCGCTCTAGTGGTAGGATTATCGTGAACTCATTAAGAAGCAAAAACAAGGTGAGAGGAAATTGTGGTATAAAGGTTAGTAACAAAAACCCAGCTAGCTCGGGAACCTAAATATATTTAACATTTACCAAAATTTAAAGTTTTTAAAAATTAATTTTTATACTTTAAACAGGTACCATAGACAAGAATAACTTAATACAATCTGGTTTACCTTTTCTTGTAGGTTTCCTATATACCCAAGATACAGTCTTATGATCTCAATTAATGAAAATACGATTAGGATTGCAATAAGTAGAACTTTGTAAGTATTTTCAAGAAATTCGTATTTAATATCAAGCATTAAACTGCAAGATATTAACCAAAACGGAAAGAAAAATATGTTGAAAAACATTGCCATTTGTAGAGGCAGACTTGTACAAATTTCATTGCCTGAAAATTAAGAAAAATTTGTTTATTATATATCAGGTAGTCAGAACATTTAGTTCAATGACTCTTAGGCCCAAAAAGGTAGAATTTTTTTATTATTTATTAGTTTTATATATGACAATAAATTGTGCATGCTTAGTACAATAATTGAGCCTTGTTTAAGGGGTTTTAAATAGCATAAAATACCCCAAAAACACTCTTAACTTAGTAAAAAACACATAAAAATGCAAATTTTAAAATTGGCAATTTAAACAAAATATAAAAATTACCTGGCAAGACTTCTTTAATGCCTTCGTATTCAGACGAAGACGTCTGTGGATTAAATATTCTTGTTGATATATTATTTAATGTTTGTCGAATTTGAGGTGACATAATATCACGGGATGCCATGATCCTTGATTAATTTTAAAACGATTTTAAAAACGGTTTTGTTTTGATTTCAGCGTTGCTTCGCTTAGCAATTTGTTTTTGTCGTGCTTCATTGCGTTTCTATTCCATAGAAATCGGATTTTTTTTCGTTATGAATAATATTTTAAATTAAATATAAAAAATGCGTGGTAAGGGCGTTTTTTTACTGTTTTATTATTATGTAAAAATAATTTATATTTTAGTTAGTTTTTATGCATAAAGTTTATGCGAAACACCGTTTTGCAGTTTATTTTTTGTATAATGATTCTTATTTATATATTTCGCCATTTTGCCTAAGTTGCGATCTAAAAAAATATTACACTTAGGCCTTTAGCGATAAATCCTAAAAGTAAACCAACTCGCTTTTGCTTCTAGATTTTCAGTTAACATTTTTCTGCCGCGCTTCACCAATGCACGAGAATTGTTTACATAGCATATCATTAAGCACACGGGTCGTAAAAAAGGTTAAAACCTCTTTAAGTGTTAAAATGCGTTTGCATAACAAGCGAAAAGCAAGCAAAGAGTTAGAAAGAATGCCAAATAGAATCAAAGAAGGTTAAAGTTTTATTTAGTTAAATTTTAATAAAGAAATATTTTTTAAATTATAGCTATACTAATTTAGGAATTACATAACCATGGAAAACGAAATAATAGAAATGGATAAGAAAACTGAAAATGAAACATTAAATATAGAAGAGCCGCTTGAAACAATCAGAGAAAATGACCAAAAACCTAAAAACCAGCTTATTTATGGTATAGAAGATACCCCAGCTTGGTACTTGAGTGTGGGTTTAGGATTCCAGGTATTTTTTGAAGTTTTTTAAACTAGTAAACTAGAAAAACCTTTAGTATAAAAAATATATGGATGTTTATTGTATATTTAACAACTAACAACTATATATACTTCAACCTTTTTATATTTGTTATTATTGTTTTTTTTAGCATTACCTAACTATGTTTGGTTCTACAATAGCAGTACCATTAATTATCTCAAATTCTTTATGTATTGGAAATAACAATTTAGCCAAATCTCAAATTATTAGTACCGGGTTTTTTGTTTCCGGAATTATTACTTTGTTTCAAACTATCATTGGTACAAGGTATTCTACTGAAAATGCTTTTATTTATTGTATAAACTTAATAAATAAACAAATTATAAACAAGTGGAGTATATAATTAATGAATATAATTTAGCAATATGTATATTCTTTGTGTTAAAAATTTGTCATTATTTTATTTAAATGTTATTCTAATCAATTGATGCAATTGGCCTTATTGACTAAAAATAAATTTTGTAAATTTTTCAAAGACTTCCGATCGTGCAGGGTGCAGCGTTTTCGTTCCTTCCGCCGGTTTTGGCGATCCTAAACTCGGCTAAATTTGAACCCTGCCCCGATCCAAACGCTACCATAACTTCGAATACAACGTTTGATTGGACCCCCAGAATGTTAGAGGTAATTAGACAAAGGTTCGATCCCCACTGTTGTCATACTATGGCGACCTTGAGTAAGGCGCTTTTAATAGTGTATCAATATTGGACTGTCGTTATCTATTGTTTAAATAGTGTTCTTATAAAACGTTATCGTTTCATTCTGCCGTTAGTTCGGGGCAATATGTTTAAAGGTACAACTCTTGTTATCGTTTTTCTTATCAAACCTGTCACCCTGTCTGGCTTACTTTGTAAAACTTTTCAGTGTTTAGCTAGATGTGTTGTTTAAGTGTGTTTTATTAGATTAATTGTTCTTTGTAAATACTTTATATTAATAACCTATTTTGTAAATACTTGTACTTATAATTTGATTCTATTTGAATAAGATTACCATTAATAAAAAATTGGATTGTAAACAACCATTTGTTACAATAGTATAAACTTATTACTTAATTAGCAGCTTAATTATAATCTAAAAAATCCCAAACTGCCAAAGTTAACTTGAGACTGGGACAGGGTAATTGATGTTACTCTATGTTAAGGTCGTGAAGTCGACCTTTCCACATTAAGAAAAAAAATGTAAAAATATTTGTGTTACAGATTCAAGGTTCAATCATGGTGGCGTCTAGTATCGAAATGCTGATCGGTTTTACTGGAATAATCGGGTTTTTGATGTCGTATATTGGACCCTTAACCGTAGCACCAACCATAACCGTGATTGGGTTGTCTCTGTTTGGGGTTTCAGCTGATAACTTTGCTGGAACTCATTGGGGAATATCGGCAATGTATTAAGTTTTGTTTTTTATTTTTTTATCCTCGATGTGGGAAGGTCAACCTCACGACTTAAACTTAGAGTAACATCAGTTACCCCGACCCAGTCTCTAGTTGACCTTGCCAGTTTTTAATATTATAGATTATAGTTGCCCGAAAATTAAGCTACTGATTGAATACTAGCTCGACAGGACTTTATACTGTCTGTAACGCCCTACTCAATGGGCGCCACAACATAAAAGCAGTAAGGATCGAACCAAGTTCTTATTAATTAAGGGCCTGATGTTAAGTTAAATTTTGTATAGAATCAAACCGAATTTTGTACTGTAAAAGAAATTAGATTTATAAAATGATATTGATCTAAACTTGGCGTGGCAATGGACTTTACTAGCAAGATTTAATCTGTTGCATTTTTTTGTAATCTACTTTAAAATCAACACATTTTCAAACTATAATGCCCACAGGACAATGGTGCTGGTGATATTATTTTCCCAACATTTACGAAACGTAGCTGTTCCCATCAAATATTATCAAAGGAAAGGACAAAGCCAAGATGATATCAACAACAGTAAAGGAGGGTGGAAAACTACAAGAATCAAAATATTTACCCTGTTTCCCGTAAATTATTTATTTGTCTTAATTTTTTATAAAGCTATTATAAACGATTGTTTAATTATATCAGTTAATTTTTTTTATAATTATATCAAGTTGTTGTGGTCCTACTAAAATACGCTCGGAAGGCCGAGGGGGCCCGGGGTATGTGCAGGGGGCCCGGGGTGTGTCCAAGAGCTTCGGTGGTATTTACTTAAGTTCCGGGGTGTTTATATGAAGCCCGGGCTATTAATATTAGTCCAGATCGGTTTATACAAGTTTTTATGAGGCCCGGGGTGTTTTATACGAGTTTATTTAACTTTTGGATTTTAGCGAAGTCTTTAAGTGACTAAGTTTTAGTTATGCGTGACCAAAGCAATTGACCTTAATTTCTTGATAAAAAACAATCTTTGAACTTAAACATTTAGGTCATTATGGCCGTGTTATTATCATGGGGTGTTTGTGCTATCATCACAGCAGCAGGGGGATTTCCCGATTCAGCTACCGAGTACGGATACGAGGCAAGAACGGATATCAATATCGGAGTTCTCGACGAAGCTCTATGGTTTCGGGTTCCTTATCCAGGTAAGGTTAATCTTAACTTTTAAATCTTTAACATATCTTAACTAAGTCAGAATATGCGTTTAAGTTTCTTATATTTCTTACCCAAAAACTTATAAAAACCATACCTTGTGTTTTATAGGATTTTAAGAAGGCTTTTAGCTGACTGTTTTTATTTTTTATTTAATCTTTTTAAAGTATTATATTTTACACTCTAAGCTGTTTTTTTCTATATCCTGTGTTATTTTTAAGGGCAATGGGGCGTACCAACTGTTACCGTGGCCGGGGTACTTGGTGTTTTTAGCGGGATATTAGCCTCCATTATCGAGTCCATCGGAGACTACTACGCATGCGCAAGACTCTGCCAAATACCACCACCTCCCGCCCATACAATGAACAGGCAAGTGTGTTAAAAAATAACTTTAGTTAATGTTTATTTTTTATTTTGTTTTTTTGCGCATTGATAAAGGTAAATAATAAACACGATATACAATTAATATTACAACAATGCGACGGGAAAAAATGACAAAATCAATTTAATGATTTAAAACATGCTAAAAGTATTAATGTTTACATAAAGATTTTAAGTATATTATGGCATGGTCACCAAACCCAATATAGATTATATGTTGAGAATCAAAGTTTTTGTGAAATTATTTAACAATGGTATATAACTTATGTCTAGCTTTAAGTTGCCTTTACTATTTTTAAGTATTATTGAGTTGCGATTGCTTTGTCAATTGGTAGTTTAACTTTATAAACATGCTGACGTTTTTATGCTGTTGTTTTTGATTTGTTTTAGAGGGATATTATTTGAAGGGATTGGCTGCCTTATTGCAGGTGCGTGGGGTTCTGGAAGTGGAACGACTTCTTACAGTGAAAACATTGGAGCTATCGGAATAACAAAGGTAACATTTTAGGAATTGAAAATGAAACTAAAATTAAAAAAAACAGTGAACTTAGTTATTGGATTTTTTGCTATATATTTTTAATTTTTTGACGCTTATATTAAGTCAACATCTTTTCATGCTTGTTTAAATTAAATATTATTATTTTTACATTATTAAGGTTGCAAGTCGTCGGGTTGTTCAATGCGGGGCGATAATAATGATTATATTGGCAGTGATTGGAAAGTTTGGCGCCCTATTCACAACCATTCCGAATCCTGTTGTAGGTATTTACCGTTTTTAATTGATACATTTTTGAGTTCAAGCTCATTCTGCAAATTAATTTAGATTTATTGCTCATGATTGCAACACACAAAATATGTGCACCACAACTTGTGCTTTTTTGTTATTTTTTGATAACTTAATAAACATAACACTTTAATATTAAGGTGGGATGTTCTGTGTTATGTTTGGAATGATTTCTGCTGTCGGAATCTCAAATTTACAATTCGTTGATCTGAATTCATCGAGAAATCTTCTGGTCGTCGGTTTTGCTATTTTCATGGGTATTTCCGTCCCTGAATGGGTGTTAAAAAATTCAAGTCTCATAAGCACAGGTAAGTGGGTTAAATGAACCTTTGATTGGAGTGGGTAAGTAAAAAAGGATTTTACAATGCACTACAACACCAGGATGTTGCATAGGCAAAGTTATAAAATCAACAACGTCCTGGTCTGGATTTTTAGTAAATGTTGCCTTAACATTTGTACGACCCAAATATCTTTATTTTTTACAGCTTATGAAAGATTTTTTTTATTAAAACGTTTATATACTTTAGACCTTGCTACTTATACCTAGATTTCTGTTTTTATTGTTTAGGTGTTCCTGAACTGGATCAAATATTTCTAGTTTTGCTTCAAACAGGAATGTTTGTTGCTGGGTTGATTGCATTTATTTTGGATAACACAATACCAGGTTGGTTGATTAAATATTAAACTGTGGTTGTGAAATTGAATCCTAGAAATTATTAATTATCTCCTACATATGCTTCAATAACAAACTTGCAATACTTCATTTAATAATCTTTCACTTTTGTTTGTTTACATTGAATATAACTTACTAGGTTTTATTAAAAAAGGATATTTTAAACTAAACTTCTTAAATATGTAATGACATATTGGCCAAATTTGTATTTTGATTTTTGTACGTTTATAAGGCACCTTAGAAGAGCGTGGGATAATGTTATGGAGAAATCAAGTGCCTAAAGAAGACACGGAAAATACATTAAACGAGTCTGGGTCCAATGTTCGACATTTACCGCTGGAAGATCTTAGTTCCTATGATTTTCCAGATTGCAAATGTTGTACAATGCCTTCGCGTTTAGACAAAATTTTCTACTACATTCCTATATGTCCTGGTTTTAAGAAACACAAAAACTAAATTGAAATGCGCTTTGAAGGGGTTATATCAGTTCAATATTATTAAACATTTATTTTTTAGGAAGATTACATTTTATCTTGTGCAATATGGTTAGGATAATCCCAATTATATTTGATTAAAAGATATTGCTTAGTCCAAAGTCTTTGTCAGTTTATTGTGCCATACAAGTTCTTGTTTTAACTAATATTATAGCTCACTATAAAGCAATTTGTAGGTGTAAGTAATTTTTGTATTTGTTATTTTGGTTAGAGTGTTAGAATAACTTATTTCAGGATAACGTCATGTAGTAATGTTGTTTTAGGTTATTATTTTATTAGGATAAAAGTGTTAAAGTTTTAGTAAACGTATTCTTAGGTTAAGGTGTTGTATAAATATTAACATGTGTTTAGTAGAGTTTATCTTGTACTTTACAAAACTAAAAAATGGTAAAAAATTTCTTGAGACAACTTAGGAATAATTTTGCTAAAATGTTGGTTTAAGATTTAACTATAAGTTGTGTTTTGTTTAGTTGATTTACATTGGTGTTTAAAAACAGTAAAATAACATAGATTTTAAAATGTAAAAAAATATATGTAAAAAAAACTTAGTTAGTTTAAAATTATTGTTATTATAAGTTTACTTTAATATTTATGTATCTTCGCTGTTTAGCTTTGTTAAATTTTTTACTTAAGTTTATCTGGAAAACTAAGTAATTATTTATTTGATACGAACTTTTATAGTTTAATAGCACAAAAAAATATATTTAATATTTGCCACATCAAAATAAAACAAAAATTCTTAACAGACAGTATTTTATACAACATTAATAAAAAAATCAGTGGGAATTACAAACAGTCACAAAAAATAATTTTTACACATTTACTCGTTAAGTTAAAATAAACAAATTCTATCGTCAACAGTAAGTCTATACAAAAATATTTGTTATTTCAAAATTTAAAAATAGCAGATAAACTTAATATCGATCGTTACGGGACGCGATGTCATTTTTTTTAAGTTTCAGATATTATAATACAAATTAATCCAAGTACTTTCGTTGAGCACATGCTAATATCATGACAAGAATCTAAAATATAAAACGTATTTAATTATAAGAATATTAATTCGAATATCGGAATTTAAATAAACAGTCGTACGTATCAAACCGATTTGGTGTCACGGTTAACACAATTTTTTTTAAGAGATCCAGGGTTTGATTCCAACTACTTAATGTCTACCGCCCTCAAGCAAGATACTAACGTTTTTAATATCTTTCTTAGCAAAAATCAAAAGTTGGGTTAAGAAACAGCCTATATTACCAGGTTTATAATAACCAAAATAAAAAATGGCATCTTATGACTGGTTAAATGTAACTAATATTATCCCAAGCATATAAGCTGTGAAGTTAAACTTTCTACTTCAAAAATAAATAATTTAACCTACCTCCAATACCGCAATACCAATGACCACTCCTCCAATAATTATGAGATACCTTTTCACAAATTCCTCCACGCTTGCAGTACACCCCTTTAAGTATAAACAATATTGTTAGTTGTAGGTTTAATGTAGTAACAGTAACATGTTAAAAAATAAGGTTTGGTGTTTATATGTAATGTTATAATATATATTATGATTTATATAATATCCCAATATGCTAAAGGCAAGTCGAGACTGGGTCGGAGTAACAGTTGTTACTCTATGTTTAAGTCGCGCATTCGACTTTCCACATCGAGGATAAAGATATATACAAAAAAAATAAGCCCAGTACTTTGTTCAATTTTTGGCTATAATTACAACACTTGTATTTTGAAATTAAAATTTAATAAGTACACGTTGCGTAGTAGAAAGTAATTAACATTTCACACATAATTTTACACATAATTATGTTTATTTACCTGTGTGTTTAAGAAGTCTTGCAATTGACTGACTGGCAACGAGTTGTTATGACACTGCGTGACGTCAACAAAGTTACCATTGTTCGTAACGCAGCAACTATCCGGCCAGTTTCCACTTAAAAACGCTGACGTCACAATAAATATATATATTTAGGTTATTACATCATAAACATAATGATTATAAATTTAACATAACAATGTTTACCTTCGCTCGAATTGCCCATTGTTGTATTTCCCGACATTTGTGACATCATAGTAGTAGTGTTTGTTGGTGACGTCATAGTAGTTGTATTCATTGATGGCATCATCGTAGTCGTGTTCATCGCTACGGGGGTGGTCGTTAGGGGGTTGGGGTCGTAATTTCTATAATCAAGGGTGCCATTATACCCGCAACAACCAAACTAAAATAATCAAAAAATGTTTTTTTTTAAATTTTGTCTCATTTGTTAGCATGGTTCACTTAATTTAAATCTCTTTTTGACCCGTGTAGTCTTGTGTTCGATTTCCCCTTGTCAATATGTTTAAATATTCACCAACATACCCTTTAAGGGACTAAAAAATGTGTTTGCACACGCTGTTTATAAAACTTGCAATGTATTAAGATTTTAAACAATGGCCATTATTTATAAGGATAATAAGTTAATAGTCATTTTTTTGAACAATAAAGTGATTGTTAATGTATTACACTAACCTAGCGAATTTATAAAAAAAAATGTAAAGTTAAACAACTCGCGACATAAAGCAGTTTTGTTATTGAATTAAATATAAGAACGTATGTACTTATTTACTAATCTATTATAACAATTCTTTGTTAACTACAACCAATAGAAAATTAATAAAAGATGACTTACAAATAATTGAACACTGTCGACAATTGAAATGGCGCTTCCTCCTATTGTGACGTAGTCAGCGATCAACAATCGAAACCCATCTTCTATTTTGTCAGTTACAGCCTAAACAAGTGATAGTTCAGGATGATTTTTTGTGTTTTTTTATCTTTAAAGGTCGATTTTAAAGGCAAATTAAGGACAGCGTTTGTTTCTCCAAATTAGCCTCATTTTTCTTTGTAAGTTTGCTAGAGTAATAACCCGTGTCCTTTATTAACCTAATAGTGTAATGACCATGCGTGTAACTTAAAACTAATACAAATAGAAGTCCATTTAGTTAATAAAAAATGAAGTTTATAACTGAAATATTTAATATATTTATATACCTGCTGTCCGTACACAAATGCAACGATCCCGATTGTAAGTTGGCCAATAAACAGAAGTAACACGGAAATAAAATACTAAAAAAAATTTATAAATTCAATTAGGTCAACGAAATGAAGCGCCCCTTTAAATTTAATTTTTTTATACATTTCTTTATACTTAGTGTGGGAAAGTCGAATGCACGACTTAAACATAGGGCAACAACCGTTTTCCCGACCCAGTATCAAGTTGCGTTTTGCAATTTGGGATATTATAGATCATAATTTTCCTATAATTATAAGCTGCTGATAAGTGTTAGCATAGCAGAAGTTTATACCATTTAAAACGCTTTTACTTAAATACACTACAGCATGAGGGCTGTGGGGATCGAACCCACGACCTCGTGTAGTGTAGCCAGTGTTTTGTACCCCGATCTAATTTCAAGTTGCTTTAACTTGATTTGGATAATATTGACCCAATAATAATGTCTATTAAATAGCATAAGTTAAGAGATTCGACATGTTTTTATAAACAATAGTTAAGGAGTGTTACGTAATAATTGATTCGTATCAAAACAAGCAATGTTGTACTGTTATTATTTATAGCTTCATATCCTCTTTATAATTTCCTTATTAGCGTATAAGATAAGACAAGACCTATATACGTTACTAACATGTGATCGTCAATTGTTAGGCATTATATTAATTAATTGCGTGATTGTGTTTGTCTAATTGGTTTTTAATTATATATACGTTGTAGTTTGACATACGTCTATATTAGGTCCCTAAGTGTTTTCCGATATTTCTTTCAACATATAAAACTCCTAATATTACGTCATAAACCACTTAAAATTTCTTCCTAACCATACTTACCAAACCTAACAACCCTTTGCTGTCCGACAACGCACCACAACAACCAACAAAACCAATAAAAAACACCAAAGCACCAACTGCGATAAGACCAATCGATATTGCCCCCAACTGGGTGTCAGTTATAGCGGTAGCAAGCGTCCGCAGAATGTTTTGAAAGTTGGTTTCGTATTGGATAAGCAATCCTCCTGCCAGCATAGCAGCCCCCGCTATCTGTAAATTAGTTTTATTAAACATTTTCAAATGTAAAAATCAATTTAATTATTTAGTTGTAAATTTATTTATTTTACGTATTTTTTTTTGCGCATTAATGACAGTGAATAAAAAGTTTACAATAAATATGACACTAATGCGACGGAAAAAATGACAAAATCAAAAAATGAATTAAAACATATCCTAAGCAATAATGTTTAAATAAAGATTTTAAGTATGTTATGGTATGTTTCACCCAATTAAAAATCTATATTAAATTTAGTAAATTTTAAATAAACTAAAATAGAATCAATAGTGCGGCTATAATTGGGTTTTATTAATTTAAGTTAACTTTATTATAATCATGCATTTCTGCCTTTAAAAATCCTACGCAACCGTTTAACCAACGCCTGGTCACAAGAAATAAATGACGTCACAATAAATATATATGTGACGTCATAACCGGCACTGTGTTTCCGATTTCTTAATATGGAAATTCGATACAAACATTTGAAAAGAGTTTTATTTTATTAATGGTTCTGCGTAAGCAAATTACGCAAATGTTTATTACTATTATGTATTTGTAACCATTTCTTATTCTATACTAAGTATATATTGCTGCTTAGCACATGCACCACTTAAAGTCATATATTAGCGATATTTTTAAACTCAAAAATTAATAAAGTTGGTGTCACTGAACACAAAAATGATTTTAACTTTAAATAATTTCACCTACTTTTTAAGTTACAATTAAAATTAATTAAAAAAAGAAAGGGGGAGCCTTGTTTGGGATGACGTAGAAAGTACTCGCTTGTATACATTTACTACGCTACTTGGTACTTTCTACGTCACACAAAAAATAGGGCAACCTGGTTTTTTAAGGTAATCATTTTTCAGTATTTTTGAAAATTAAATTTTAAGTACCACAGACTAAGGTGCTATATACATTATTTACAAAATTGCAAAACTCTGTAACATAACACTTTAAATAATTTTATGTTGTTGTACAATTACAAATTATAACATAAACTAATTAATAATTAATGTCTACTTACTATGCACAGTACGTTTAGACAGACAAGTAGAATTTTAATGTATCTTCCCATGATTTGAACACTTGTTAATAACTATTAATTTAAAGAATTTGGCTAAAAAACCCTTTGTAAATATGCTGCTATTTTAAAAAATGATCTAAAAATAAAAGTAAATTTTTCTAGCATTGACTTTAGGTTAAAAACCGGCTCTTAAAATAATTTTTAAATGCTAACATGTCGCTATAAGCTGTAAGTTTTTTTCTGCTGAGCTTATACTTCCTCAATTAACTGTTGTGAAAAGGATGTCACATTGTTTTTATAACAACCCGATGACAGCATATTTAAACCTTATTATTAACGCCTTGTTTTATGGTATAATACACATCAGCTTAATAACGAAAACTCGAAAATTAAAAATGTAACAACTTTTTTTCTGGTCGTTCAAGCAATAATTAAAAAAGTAATGCTTACTGTTGTGTTAAAAAATCCCCAAACTGCCAGGAAAGTTATATTAACAAACTTCGTTTCGACAAACAACAGATTCTAAAACAGTAACTATATTCTTCCGCCTTTTAATTAGTGAGCAACTTAGATCGCCTACCCGTTATAGCACAATAAACATGATGTACTGCTAAGACAAAGTATTAATGTGATTTTCACTAATTGACAACTGTATCTTACTTTATTAATTTACTTTAAAAAGTTAATGGTCATTAAACTAATGTATATATATAAGTTATATTTTATTATTTAAAAATCGTAACAAGTTTAAAATTTAAATAATCTAAGATTTAAATTTATTACCTAATAGTTTCTGCTTTTTTTACATTAAAAAATAACTTAAATCTAAATATATATAGGGGCCATTAAACAAAAATTATCAATTCTGTTACTACGTATTTACGTAATCCATTAGAAGGCAAATCATGACCTGATGTAGTCAACGTAACTTAACTATTAATCAAGTCTTACTACATAGCATTGCACGCCTGATAAAAGGAAATGAAACTGTGCCCGATTTTCTATCGCATTTACCGGAATTTTCAATAAGCTGCTATATAATGCGATCTATAAAATACCCGTAACTTACTTTCGTTGGTTAGAGTGACGTAACCGGAAGCGACGTCATCGTTATGCGTAAGCGAAATGTTCATTCATGCAGGGGCGGATATTTGGTCACGTGATTTGAAATGCGATGTTTAGCCCTTTGCGTTAAACGATTTGAAATGCGATGTTTAGCCCTTTGCGTTATACGCATTACTAAACGATGCAGTTCTTTTATTACAACCCCCTTTTCCTTTACCTGCGTGTTTTATAATTCTTTTTTATACAACATCTGTAGACTAAATACTTTTTTTCGCGTAAGTTGGACAAACAAATATTAATTTTATTTATTTCATTTTCTTGCGTTTTATAAATTTAAATTGCTAATTCAAATGAGCCAAGTTTGCGAGTGTGCTATATATATATATATATATATATATACAGGAAACCGTTTTATATAAAGATTGTTAAGAAGTTTGAAAATACAGGGTTGTTATTTAAAACAAAAGATATTGCCAAAACAAAAGATAATAACTTTAAGGAGTTACAATTTGATCTTTTCCACGAAATTCTGTTTGATATATAAATGAATTAAGTAAATAAAAAACGTCACCGAACCAAATATTGAACTTTCCATACATTTCCCTATTAAACTTGAAATTTGAAATTTGATACGACGTTTTTGAATTGCGAGTTATAATTCCAACAACAGGAAAAGAACTCGAGCCAGAAAAAAGGGAAACCGCACGACCAGGTAAAGTACCGGCAGAAAAACTTTTAGAATAATACCTAGGGGATATTTATAGACAGTGCAACTTTAAGTTGCAGAGAGTGAAATTATAAAAGTTTTAGTTGATGAGTGTTAAATTTAAAGTTTTATGCACAAGTTTTAAATAGATTTGCATAAAGATATTTTATACACATAAATTTATACAGCTTAAAAGGGAACTCAACAAAAAAATAAGGCTAGCTAAACTGTACTGAGTTTAAAACTGTAATTAAAAATATTTTTGTGTCTGTAATAAGCCTGATTCGATGTTTTAAACTTCGACGGCAAACCCTCTATGACGTCACCAGGTTGTACGCGAATTTGTTAGCTATACGTTGTGATGCGGTTATAAGCTGTTTTATAGTCCTACAAGTTTTCTAGAAAAGTTAAACTATTATTTTAGCTGGCCTTATTTTGCTGTTGAGTTCCTCTTTAAGTAATAAACGTTAATACCCTTTAAATAAATAAAAGTTACCTATAAGACCAAATGTACTTTTCAGTAAAAAAGAACTGTCAGTGCTTCAGTTTCGTTTTAATAATATCAACTACTATAAAATGTCTTAAAATAAGTTGTTTTAGCAATATTAGAAGAAGGTTTTAAATTTTGCATTTACAAATTGCTATAAATATAATATTATGTAGCTATATTCATCTATGAATTGTGGTTAAATTGTTTTCAATTATTAATTTTTGAAAACTATTTGTAAATTAATGCAACAAAAACTTGCGTGCAAAGAATGAAGCCCATACCATCGTTCAAGTTAAAATTTTGTTTTTTTTTTGTTGCAATACGAGCTAAACCGATTCGCTAGAAGTGCAAAACCAAACCTACCTCTCTTTTTGAAAAGCATTCAAGTGAAACTCAATAACATTACGATTCTGAGCTTTTTGTAAATTTAGCAAAATGAATAAAATTGTAAACTGACGTTGATTTTATTATTTAGGGCAAAAGTATTCTAGGTTTAAGTAAAAAAAATGTCGGGATGGAATTCTTCGTTTACTGAACTTGATTCAGACTCGGTAAATTTTTTATAAGGGTGCATTCAGTTTAATTTGCCTTTTTTTAAATTTTTAACAGTTAAATAAAACGAATTTATGGTTATATGTTATCAGTTTATGATCCAAAAAACTTTCGTTCAAGCACTTATAAAGTTTATTTTATTTAGCTTCATTAGCTAGGTTTTGAACTTAACGTCCCCACGAAATAACGATTTAATTTGTTTGACCAAATATTAACCGAAGTAATATCTTTTCCTAGGAATATACGGAAGAAAATAGAAGTGATGTTGATGTGTTTGAAGACAGTTTCTGGCGACCACCTGAACAAAGTAAGTCTAAAAAACTTTTTTTGTTGGTTGTACACGATTTTATAGTTAAACACCGTCGTTCAATATTAAGGGAAATTTTTTTTATTTGGAGCGAACTGATTCACTTTTTCGCTTTTCTAAAATATAATAGAATCAACCATAAAAATTGTTAACGTTTTTAGCCGTCTTTTTCAAATATTTACTTTTTTTAAACGGCCGCATTTGCCTTATTATTTTCTTTGTACTAGACTATAAATAAAGATTGAAGTTTAAGGCTTTTATTTTTGCTAACAATCGCGCTATTCCTTATTAAAGCATATTTAAATGATTACTTAACAATTGCTATTTTCCAAATGAAGGTAACATTACACGAACAGCCAAACAAGTATTTAATATTGTTCACGAGGAAGGCTCAGGTCAACCATTCCATATTGAATATGTCGGAAACAATTTCGTTGATATTCTTTCAAACGAAGAAATTATGGATTATCCAGTCGCTGTATTCTCCATTGCCGGGGAATATAAATGCGGGAAATCGTTCCTACTTAATCTTGGTGTTAGATTCTTGGAAAAGGAAAAGGTGAGTATAACAAACCCTAATTCTAATTTAAGTATAACAAACCCTAATTCTAATTTGAGTATAGCAAACCCTAATTCTAATTTAAGTATAGCAAACCCTAATTTTAATTTAAGTATAGCAAACCCTAATTCTAATTTAAGTATAACAAACCCTCATTCTAATTTAAGTATATAACCCTTAGTCTAATTAAATTATTTTTTAGGCAGATAATTGGGACACACCAGCAGCTGACGAACTTGAACGGATTTTTGAGACTTCAGGTGGAGATAGCGCAGAAACCAGTGGAATTTGGATGCTGAACGAACCTTTTATTGTAACTTGCCGTGATGGAAAAAAGGTAAAACTATTTAACTAATCCTAAATATTGTCTTTAACAATAAGTTAAATTTAAATTGAATGCGGTCATTATTAAGGTCCATGGTTTGATGTGTCTTGCTTCTATGACGCGTGTCTTGCACATGTCTTCCTTTTATGTGTCTTCTTTTAAGCAACACCTTGTAATAACTCTTTGTCAAACTCTAAAAAGACAATAAACCGGTGAATGTTGGACAGCAATCTAAAACTGACGAAAAAATTTTAGGGTTATATTGACTTCTAACCCTTTTACACTAAAAATTTGTTCCTTGGGATATACTTTAAAAACTATTCGCGTTTACATAATGTAAACAACAATTAAAGTTTTTTTTGAATTTACGAAAAGGTTGCTGTTTTTCTGGTTGATACTGAAGGCTCGTTTGATAACAAAGATTCTAAAGAAAAATCCTTCTTAGTCAATGTCTTAAGTTTGCTAATGAGCTCCCATTTTACGTTAAACTGCCCATCAAAAATCAACAAACCGAATATGGATTTTATCAAGGTAAGTTGTATAGTAAATGGTAAGCATGATTCGGATAAGCTGGGTTTATTATTAAGTTATTAATAACTTTGTGAATTAATTTTATTTTTTAGCAACTCTCCCAACTATTAAACGAAGTAAGGGGCCTTGATGTCAACCAGACAGTAGACCAGGTACTAAAATTTCATATCGTTTTCTGTTAAAGCAAATTTTGAGGTACATAAGAGATGTAGCTTTTTGGGACTTGAGCTCGATTTTCTATGTTACAATGTTTAGTTTAAATCAGATTTAAAAATGCTTCTACGTTTATGTAATTGAATAACACTAACCGGCAGCGTGGTGTAGTGGTAAGAACACTTGCTACACCATACATGAAGTCGTGGGTTCAATCCTCACTGATCTTATGCTGTAGCACCCTTGAGTAAGGCGCTATAAACGGTATGAACTCCTGCTGAGCCAGCACTTAATCAGCAACAAAATTATCGGCCAATTATAATTTATAATATCCCAAACTGCCACAGGCAACTCAAGACTGGGTCGGAGTAACTGATGTTACTCTATGTTTAAGTCGCGCATTCGACTTTCCCACATCGAGGATAAAGATATATACAAAAAAAAAAAAAAAAAAACACTAACATGGGTTACACTAACATTATTA
Source organism: Corella eumyota (assembly GCF_963082875.1). NCBI lineage: Eukaryota > Metazoa > Chordata > Ascidiacea > Phlebobranchia > Corellidae > Corella > Corella eumyota. Next base: position 2,331,422 of record NC_137495.1, on the reverse strand, counting down.
AGGTCGTTTTTTAGACAATCAAGTATTTGGTTCGCGACTATGTTCCACCCGAACGGTGTGGATTAGCAAACGGTCAAAATTATTTAAACACAAAGTTAGACGAAGATAACGAACCACGTAAACTGAGATCTTGTTTTAGTTCAAACCAATGCTGTTTGTTGCCTCGACCCGACGGACTTGTAGCCAATCATGTTCAGAACAATATCAGAATGGGTGGTAAGATTGCTGTGTTTCTGATTCAAGTGGCATTTTTTTAAAGCCAAGAATTCAAATACACTTAAACGTAGTGCTTAGAACAATTGGTCTTCATTGCATGAGGTCACTTCTTTGGTTTTAAATGCGTTCATGTTGTAGCCCATGAGTAAGGCGGTATTAACATCATATACTTCTACCGCGTTGTAAAAAACTATCGGCAGCTTAATTATAGGATTATATTCTTAAAAAGAGAATTTATATATCTAAAGTAAAGGTCTTCGACTAAATTTAAACTGTTTATATGTGATCTACTCTTTTTTTTGCAGATATTAACAAAGATTTTTTAAATCATGTCAAAAAATTTTTCAAACAACTTTTTGCTGACAAAAACTTGCCTGTAAAAAGAGTGGAAAACATGACTCTGACTTGCCAAGAATACCAAAAATATATCGAGTCATTTATTCCAACGTTAGAAATGGGAAAATTTGAATACGCAAAAAGCCCTGAGGAGGTATGCGATATATATTATAAAAGATGTTTTACGTTTAATAATTATGTTTATAATTTTTCATAGTATTTTATGTAATTCAGTGCTAACATGTTTTTTTTTATATAGATAAGAACCCGATCTAAGTATCTTGCGAATATGCAAACCGCCTTAATGGAATACAATAGAGTTTGCAAAACGACGGTAAAGTTATTTCTTTAGAATTTAATCCTAAAATTAAAATAAAGTTTAATATAAAACCCAATACATTGCATTCTAGTCATATTACATTTGAAATTAATCTAAAGATTAAAATTGTAAAAGGGGGGATCAATTTTAACTAAATACATTCATACCACTGCGCGCACACAAGCTCTTAGAACATTTAAAGAGAAATTCAAACCTCCCCGAGATGAAATTTTATTTCGTGAATTTGAAAAAAAATTAAAAGAAAAGATTGATGCTTTGTGGAATGAAACAAAAGTATTTGTTGTGTTAAGTATTTATAAAAAGTTGTAATTAATAAAAGTTAATTTTTTATTTCGAAACTTTATTTCCTAACTATAAGCCTAAGGTAACCATTGGTAATTAGACCAAGTCTTGAGTTGACTTTAACAGTTTATAATGTTATCGATTGTATAGCTTAATCATATTTCATTCAGTTGATTTTTGACTCGGTCAAAGTAAATACTTTTACCAGAACCTAGCTGTTAAATTATTTTTTATGAAATCTAGAAAACAAATGAATTGAAATGGCTTGAACACGTAAAAATTGCGTTCACCAACTACAAGGAATTATGTCCGACTGAGGTATTTATTTATTAACTAAAATTTCTTAAAGTTTTGGCCTAAAAAATGTTTGTATTACATCTTTAATATTATTATTTTTTTGTATATATCTTTATCCTAGATGTGGGAAAGTCGAATGCGCGACTTAAACATAGAGTAACACCAGTTACTCCGGCCCAATCTCGAGCCTGTGGCAGTTTGGGATATTATAGGTTATAATTGCCCGGTAACTATGCTGCTGATTAAGTTCTTGCTCAGCGGGAGTTCGTACCGTTTATAGCGCCTTAATCAAGTCCGCTACAGCATAATTATATTTTTAAGTGACATGGACAAATTTACTTTTATAAAACTGCTATATAGACAAAATGACTGTTACAACACTTGGCTTATTGGCCGTAGAGTATTTGTTTTATTCTGCTGCTTGCGTGTCGTAGCGGGGTAAAAAAGAAATTTAAAAAACGTTAAAAATTAAAACTTTTTTTAAAGGGCGTGTTAGTTTTAAATGAATACACTCACTCCACTGCTCGTGTACAAGCTCTTAAAACATTTGATAAAAAGTTAAATCCTCCTCGAGATGAAATTTCATTTCGCCAATTTGAAACAATGTTAAAACAAAAGATAGATGACTTGTGGAATGAGGTCAAGGTATAGGTTTTGGTTTAATCTTTTAAATTTTTCTACTGTTAGTTGTTTTAACAATATAGAAGTTTTTTATGTGGATGAGAAAGATAACTTTTGTTTTGTAAATTGTAGGAACACTTCAGAATTCTAAAAGAGTTTGAAGAAATTGTTAATTACTATGAAGCAGAAATGAAAGACGTAAATGTTTAATTTTACTAACCAAATATATTTGTTTTTGCGCTTACAAAATCTGTTTTGTTGCTATAGTTAACTGTTACTTAAATTAGTGAATTTTCTTAATGTGTGTTTTTGTAAATGTATGTATACCAAATAACTTATATTGTATTAACTGTATTTAAAACAGAAATGTGGAGGATATGTTCGGGTGAGTGTTTTATGTAAGAATACAACACAAATTGCTGCTGAAAGCTTTCAAAAAATTAACACCGCCGATATTCCTGATCTTCTAAAACCAGAATTTCGCAACGAGTTCGTGGAAAGGGCTAACACAATTTACGAGCGTATTAGAAAGACAGAAAAAGATCTTATAAAAAATTTGAAAAGAGGAGGTATTGGTACTGCTGCTGTTTTAACGGGAGGTTTAGGCGTTGGTTTATCATTTTTAGCTCCTCCTGTGCTTGGTGTTGCTGTGGCATCCACAATAGCCACTGAGCTAGTTATTACAGGTTCGGTTGGGGCAGGTCTTTTAGCTTCTGCGATTACTGTGTTTGGTGTTTTCGGAGTGGTTGATTTACTACAAAAAGGGCACAAACCTGCATTTGCTGTTCTTTCTGCAACGAAAGTACTGGCTAGTCCAATATTAGCCAACAGTTCTGTTAAGGACAAGAAAAAAATGGAATACTTTTTAATTTCTGTACAAGAAGACCTCCAAATTGCGATGGTGGCGGAAATTTTAAACGAAGAAAGAGTTCGACAAGAAGATCTTAACGCGAAACCTGAAGTCAACACTGGTGTTATTTTTGAAACTACCGATGATACAGCCCGTCTTATTGCCGTTTAAAATGTAACATTTAATACATGCCATTTTTAGTGCCATATATTAAACTCTGTATGTAGTAAATGACATTACGTCAGTGTCATATGCAGTAGGTTGTTTAACAATATTATATTACATCTTTTGTGTAACTACTAGGTTTGCAATAATTGTACATATTTTGAAGCATCATATGCTGGGGTAGATAGTTTAACATTGTTATGTAACATAAGTAGGGTAATATCTGAAACATTGTACATATTTCAAATTGTAGCAAAAGTTACAATTGTAGGTTTTGTACATTTTTGTCGTTAATTTGTAGAAAAAATGTAACTTAATCAACAAAGTTTATATCTTAAAAACTTAGTTTACTCACAAATTTGTAACAAATTATAATAAATAATAAACCTTTTTTAGTGTCATTAGTTGTCATGGCGGCTAATGAACAGATATAGCATTCAAAAAAAACTTGAATGTTTAACCTTGCAGGCTACTACCGCCACTCGTTTACGATTATTCACAAGCAAATACTGTCGGTGTATATTGTATAACCCTCCTACTAATACAAGTCGAAACAACTTTACACTTTGACTTTAAAATCAAGGTAACAAAGTCAAATAAAGGACTTCAGGAACAAAAGCTGAGAGTTCAATAAACACCAAGGAACTAAAATATTTGATGGTAACCTAGTAATATTGTAACAGCCGATGTTGTTTATTACAGGGCTGGAAAGCGTCAATAGATAAAGAGGAACCAAACATGTTAAGATAAAGAGAAAACCGCTCGACTGGGAAAGCACCATCAGAAGGATTTTGGTACGACACAAAATGTTTTGTTCTTTATTTAAGGTTTGTTTTTTAGTTTTGTAAACGGTCCACTAGTTTTATCTAACTGTGGATCGAAATTTTGCGCAAAACTAAATTTAATTATAGTTGAGATGACAAATTTATGTTAGCTCAAAGTTTTGTCAATAATCGAACAAGATGCAAATGAAGTTTAGAGCAGGTTTGTTTATTTAAAAAGGCTTGGTTGCCGTTGCTATGCCTAAATCAAGTTATATTGCGATAAGAGATACAACAGAAAGGACTAAAATAACTTATATAGCAATATTTTTTAAATATCGTGTAAATCTAAAAGTTTATGTTGTAAATTGATGGCTTTAAACTAGTAATAAAGTTAACACTATAGTAAACGCCTTAAAAATGTGTAATTTTGGCGCATTAGCATAGTAAAGATATTTAAAAAAAATACATACTCAATTAGCAAAAAGATTAAACTACATGTAATATTAATTAAAAACGTCTAAATTGCCTTGTTATGTTTTAATAAGCAAAAAATCTTTCAAACTTAATTTACCTTAAATACTATCTCATTATAACAATTAATTTATCTTTTATAAGTTTGTTAAATCGATTACACACGTTTGAAGGGCAACTATAAGGTAAAAATTCGGCAAAAGAAAGTACATGTTCTTTTAACCAAGTTCATGACAGGTAAATCAATTTTGCTGTTTTAAAATGTCTAAAAACAAGGCAATAAGCTTTTGCAAATTTAATGTACTTATCGTAGTTCGTTGATTAAACAAAAAAATGAATATAGGCTTGCATTATAAGGTTCATTAAGTGATTCAAAAAATGTTTTGTGATTTGTTGTATAAACTTCATTTAAACATATTTGTTATAGAAAAACATGGGAGATACAAGTGACATCAGAGAGTCGGAAAATAGGTACTCCTACTCACCCCCGCAAAGTAAGGTTGAATATTTATTTTTTTACAAAAACTGTTGTATCTTAAGTACTTGCGCAAACATTTTATTTATAAGAATTTTTTCATAAATTATTATTATTATCTTTATAAAATAGTCTTTAAATGATTGGGAAACTATAATGTATATAGGTAGGCAGTTTCTTTGTTTCGTTGATTTTTTACATTTTGTTCTTTACATAACGTGACGCAAGTTGCTTGCCTAATATTAACTTCAAGCACACTATCTTTGTTTATTTTATTACAATTATTTAGCAAACGAGAACAAACTAACTTATTTTAATGCGACAGAAAGTTTTCGGTGTAATTTACTTTATTTTTAATTAATTTTATATAACGATTAAAACGTTGTGCAAATGTATGAGCACATTTACTTTAAACAAAAACAACTTTTGTAGAGCTCGATGCCGTTCCCTTTCCAACTGAATTTCCTGTTACACGAACAGCCAAACAAGTATTTAATATTGTTCACGGGGATGGCCTAGGTCAACCATTCCATATTGAATATGTTGAAAATAATTTCGTTGATATTCTTTCAAACGAAGAAATTAAAGATTATCCTGTCGCTGTATTCTCCATTGCTGGGGAATATAAATGTGGGAAATCGTTCCTACTTAATCTTGGTGTTAGATTCTTGGAAAAAGAAAAAGTAAATTTAATTTTCATTTTATAATACTCTCGTTTTAGTATAAGTGCAACAAATATTTATCAACCATATAAATGATGTTTTAAATACATACAACCTTAATCTTAAATAGATTGCTATCTTATAGGATAATATTATTGGTATTTTTATAATTAATATTATGTCATGTTAAGGCAGAAGATTGGAACACACCAGCAGCTGACGAACTTGAACGGATTTTTGAGACTTCAGGTGGAGATAGGGCAGAAACAAGAGGAATTTGGATGCTGAACGAACCTTTTATTGTAACTCGCCGTGATGGAACAAAGGTAAAACTATTTAATTAAGTTGTTATGATTATAAAGTAAAAATACAGATACTTTAAATCAAAGGCACTGAAGGCATTAAAAGGACTTAGGTTTGATTCCTATTGCCTTTATGTCGTCAAGACATTAACCTTCTAAACAGTATTAATTCCTTGCTGAAAATTTAATTGACGGGCTAATGATTGGTCAGTATTAACATGTATTTATTATTTAAAACTGCGTTATGGATATGACAGTTGCTTTATGTTCAAACTATAAAGGCTAAATATTTGTTTATATAAAAGTTGTTTTTAACTATATATATATATTCAACAAACTTTTGCATTTAAGTAAAGACAAATTAATGTTTTTTATTTTTTTTACACTTACAAGGTTGCTGTTTTACTGGTTGATACTGAAGGCTCGTTTGATTGCAAAGATTCTACAGAAAAGTCCTTCTTAGTCAATGTCTTAAGTTTGCTAATGAGCTCACATTTTACGTTAAACTGCCCATCAAAAATCAACAAACCAAATATGGATTTTATCAAGGTAAGTTGTATTGTAATGTTATCTATATAAGACACAACATTTTTTCTGATTTTAATTTATTGTTGGGTTGTGATTGGTATTTTTATCGCCAAAGTTAGTTAATATTTAACTTTTCTATTTAGCAACTTACGCAACTTTTAAACGAAGTGAGAGATATCGAAACTAACCAAACAATAAACCAGGTATCATTTTTTTTTAAATTACCCTATATATTCCAAATTTAAATTTTATTAAGTTTATTAAATAATAAACATGTTAGCGGCATATTAAACACTGGTAACCAGATCAAGCTTCTAATGGTAAATTATGTCTAGGTATATACTACCAGAATTGGTAAAGCTCTTTTAATGTTTTCAATCGCTTTTTTAGACAATCGAGTATTTGGTTCGCGACTATGTTCCATCTGAACGATGTGGATTAGCAAACGGTCAAAATTATTTGGATACAAAGTTAAACGAAGATAACGAACCACGTAAACTGGGATCTTGTTTTAGTTCAAACCAATGCTGTTTGTTGCCTCGACCCGACGGACTTGTAGCCAATCATGTTCAGAACAATATCAGAATGGGTGGTAAGATTTTTGTGTTTCTGATTCAAGTGGCATTTTTTTATAGCCAAGAATTCAAATACACTTAAACGTAGTGCTTAGAACAATTGGTCTTCATTGCATGAGGTCACTTCTTTGATTTTAAATGCGTTCATGTTGTAGCGCTCATGAGTAAGGCGGTATCAAGTGTCACTTGCTTAAATAATTACCTTAACTTTAATTATGCTATTAAGGTAAAAAAATGCTTTGTGTTTAGATGTAAACAGAGGATTTCTAAATCATGTCAACGAACTCTTTAGGCAACTTTTTGCTGATGAAAATTTGCCTGTAAAAAAGGTAGAAAACTTGACTTTAACTTGCCAAGAATACCGAGAATATATCAGGTCATATATTCTAAAGTTAAAACAGGGGGAATTTGAATACGCAAAAAGCTCAGAAGAGGTAATGTATTTCATACGTGTTGTTCATAATACGATAAATTTTAATGAGTTTGGTGCAACATGACTGTCGTTATGTTTGTTTTTTACAGATAAGAATGCGTTCTAGATATCTTGAACGAATGTACGATGCTCTATTACAGTATAAAGAACTTAGTTTAACTCAGGTTTGCAATATATTAACAAATAACGGTACATGTGCTGTTTTAAGCATTGTAAAAAAGATTAAACAACTTTGTCATAAATATTCTTTTTTAAGGACTGGTCGAGTTTTACTGAAGTGATTCATTCTACTTTCCGTGATCGAGCACTTGATACATTGGATAGAAACTTAATACCTCCCCGAGATGAAGATCTGGTTCTTGAATTTCAAACAAAATTAAGGCGAAAAATAGATGAAATTTGGGAAAAGACTAAGGTACGTTGTAATTTTTATCAACTCAGTATTTTTAAATGTTGGTTATTGTTTTAAAAAATTTAAAGCTGACTTGACATTTTTTTTAATAATTTGTTTAAAATTTAATTTTCAAATTTTCTTTTTTCACAGAGAGAAATTCGTTCTCAATGGCAAGATCACATGCAAATAGCATTTAACAAGTACAAGGAACTGTGTTCAACTGAGGTAATTATTTATACTCTGCTAAAAAACACACATAATCACTAAAACTCGCATAGAATTAAGAACCAATCGGCGCTTTCATATCAGGCTATGACTAAAAACTGCTATACGGATCTAAAACCCCAGGTGGTATAGTTCTTAGAGATACTAACATAAAAAAATTGAATTTTTAGGGAGGGTTGATTTTGAATGCCACGAGCCGCAACACACATGAAGCGGCTCATGCGGAAGCTCTTGAAACGTTTCAAAAAAATCTGCATCGTTCGCCTGATGAGAATCTGTTCACCGAATTTAGAACAATGTTAGAACAAAAAATAGATAAATTGCGGAAGGCAGCATTGGTAAAATTTTTGTTAAATTTGCTTTTAAGAAAAAAAAAGAATTTTTTAAAAGATTTTTTAGTAATTTTTTTTAAATATTTAAAATTAGGTCAAGTTTTACAATTTTTCGAATATTGTTGTTTTTTTTATTTTAATTTTAAAGTTAATAGCTTAAAAAACTTTTTTTTTTTATTAATTGCAGGAAGTTTTAAGAATTCAAACAGAATTTGAAGCAAATATGAATGACGTAAATGTTTAGTGATATAAAATAAATAATATTTCTATAATTATTTAATTTTTGAAGGCCAACTTCACAACCTTTGTCTAGTACTTTTAACAGTTTATTCTGGTTACGTGTACTATTGATCTTTGCCTTACGTTTAACTCTTGATTGTTTTCTAATTTGGATAAATAAAGTTTTTAGTGGGGCGCTACTTCATAAATATCTTGATTTTTTTTATATAATTTAAAATAGTTGTTTTTTTAATTTTTTAAATTTTGCATTTTTTTTAAAGAATTGGTCGGGGTATACTGGAGCTGTTTATTCAACTTGTAGAGTTCGGGCTCTACAAAAATTTGATTTAAATTTAACACCTTGCAATGATCATCTAGATCAGGAATTAAAACCGCAATTAACCCAAAAATTAGACGACCTGTGGGGAGAATTTCAAGTACATAATTTTCTTTTTTAATTTTTTGTTTATTTAATATTAAACAAATGATAGTTATTGCATTAAAATTTAAAAATATCCTAAAAGCTTTTTTACACAAAAATGTGCTCTTAGCTTATGCTAAATAAATTAAATTATTTTTTAAATACTTTATTTTTATAGAGAACAGTTCCTTCTAAATGGCATGATCACATGCAAATTTCACTCAACCAGTACAGGGAATTTCGTCCATCCAATTCATATCATGTGGTAATATTTTTGCTTTAATTTTTTTTGTTAAGATTAAAAGTCGTTTTTTTCACACTTAAAATAAAAATGTGCTAAAAAATCTCAAACCGTCAAAGGCAACTCAAGACTGGTCAATTGTAACATAAGTTTATGTTAAGTCATTGAAGTCTATTATTTCTCATCGACAAAAAGGATACCTAATAAATAAAGAGCAGAGCTGGTAATACACACATTACAATGCAAGTTACTCTTACTTTAATAAAAACTGAAAATTTATTTTACTATTTTAAAGAAATATTGCGTATTGAATGATGATCAACATAATGTGACTCGTGCGGAAGCTCTTGAAACGTTTCAAATAAATCTGCATGGTTTGCCTGATGAGAAGCTGTTTAGAGAATTTAGAACAATGTTAGAACAAAAGATAGATGAATTGTCGTGGGCAAGAAAAGTAACAATTTTGTTAAATTTACTTTTGTGGCATTTTAAGTTTTTGAAGTTTTTAAGTAATTTTAATAAAATATTTAAAGTTAGTTCAATTTTTAGAACTTTTTGAACATCGTTTTATTTTTGTTAATATTTTTATTGATTATTAATTTTTTAATTTATTCTAGGAAACTTTAAGAATTGGAACAGAGTTTGAAGAAAAAATGAATGACGTAAATATTTAATATTGTTGAATAATTTCATTTCGTAGATTTTTAGGGAAAAGCTTACAATATGTATATAATATTTATATATTTTTGAATTAAAACTAACACAAACTAAACAATTAACGCGAAAAAAAATTTTCCAGTTACATATATTGTTGACCTATTTGTCTAATCAATAACCAGATGATAATTTTTTATAGCTCGACTATGCTTAGTATTGTAAAGCTCAAAGATTTTAAAATCTTGATGTTGTGGAATTTAATTTAAAGTAAACTTAAAGTAGATATAACATATAAATGTTATTGGGTTATATTTAGAAATGTGGAGGAATTGTTCGAGTGCGTGTTCTACGTCAAAACACTAAAAAATTTGCTTCTGAATGCTTTCGAGACATTAACGCCAATATTCCTGATTACCTTAAGACAGAATTTCAAAACGAATTTGTGGAGAGGGCCAAAGTGATTTACCTGCGTATAAGAGATGCGGAAAAAAAACTTATAAGAAATCTAAAAAGGGGAGTATTTGGTACTGCTGCTGTTTTAACGGGAGGTTTGGCCGCTGGTTTATCATTTTTAGCTCCTCCTGTACTTGGTGTTGCTGTGGCGTCTACAGTAGCTACAGAGCTGGTTATCACAGGTACTATAGGGGCAGGTCTTTTAGCTTCTGCGATCACTGTGTTTGGTGTTTTCGGAGTGGTTGATTTACTACAAACGGGGCACAAACCTGCATTTGCTGTTCTTTCTGCAACGAAAGTACTGGCTAGTCCAATATTAGCTAACGGTACGGTTCAAGACAAGAAAAAAATGGAAAGTTTTCTTATTATTAAACAAGAAGATTCCCAAATTGAAATGGTGGCAGGAATTTTAAACGAAGAAAGAGATCGAAAAGTAAATCTTAATGCGGAACCTGAGCTTGATGCAGTTAGCACAACTGACGACAGAGCCCCTCTTATTTAAATAAATTGAAACAGTTTATACATAAGTAACAAAACTTTTAGTGCCATATGTGCTAGATTGTTTAGTAATAGTCAATGTAATAGTCACTAAGTTAGCAAATGTTGTTAATATTTCGAACTGTGGGTTAACCTTTCATATCCTTTTTTAGTTACAAAAGCTTTGCTGTAGTATTTTTTAGGTTTTTGTGTATTTCTGCTTGTCAAATTTACTGATTTATATTTTTGAAAAACTGTAAAAAAAAATTAATTTAGTAAACAAAGCTTATACACCACTGTCATTCTGCTAGAATTTTTTTTTTTTAGTCCTAGCAGAACTCCGCATTTTTCCGCGTAAGTGCATGTTGATATAAATTGTTAAATCGGTAATACAAAAAATTAAAAATGATAAAATAATTATTATGGTTCGAAATCTTAGATTTCGAAACATATTGTTATTGTCATTATATTTATTATTGTTTTTATTCTTAATCGACAAATTTTGAAAGACGATAACTTTTGTTCTTTAAAAGTAAAAGTTCTAAATTTTTAGTATGTTTGTTATTATCCCAACGAATCGCAAACCTCCTATTAACGACATTTAAATGTCACTAATTACTAATTAATATATTTTAATTTTAAAATTTAAGGATTAAATTTTCTGAAATTTTAATATGTTGTTGGTATTATTATTTTGTATGTTGCTATTTAAAATGAAGATTTAACTTTAGCTAAATATCGTTTAATCATTATTTTATTTTTTTTATAAAATAACGAATCAGTGTGAGTTTAACGCTTGAATAATTTAATAGCGTTCTGGTCGCCGTCAAAAATCGTCCTTATCGCTGTCTATTAAAGTAAAAAATATTGGTTGAAAATTTAAGTAAAATGTTAAAGTATAAGTCAAAAATGTGTAAAATTTTTTTTTTTTAATTGTTTTGTTATTATTATATTTTAATACTCGTTTGATTACTAAAAAATTAAGATCGGTATTTTGCTTTTAAATTTAGTTTACTTTTCTATTACAATATCAATGAATGCGTGCTCGTTTGTTAAAATAAGGTTTAAATATAAAAAAGTTCATATTTAAATTTATAATTTAATTAATAAACCTACTAAATAAATTATATTTATAAAAAAGAATCAAACGATTTCGAACCATATTTTATTTATCAAATAAATCTAGTTGTTCTATTAATGTTATTCTTATTGTTTATCCCAATTTTGACTCCGATAATAAACCAATAATTTTGCAAGATGCAGATTTTTCGTTAGCGCCAATTATCGACATTTTATATAATGTTAAATAAACAATATCAAAAGTTATAGTAAAATCAAAAAACAATAAAGAAACAAGATTCGCTCCGACGCGAATTAAAATACTTTCCGACATTATGAAATAAAAAAAAAATTAACATCATATGAAGCGAATTAAAAAGAAGGTGTATGTTAATTTTTAAAATAAACAAATTTCGTTTACGCGAACTATCGACCGAAAACTGACATCAAATATGTCGAAAATTCGACAAATCTTTTAATTTCCGAGTTAATTTAAAATACTTTCCGACATTATGAAGTTTAAAAAAATTTAATCACAGCTAGGTTCTGCAATTATAAATAAGTTTGCGCAGTTTTAAGTTGCACATTTTGCGTTTTCGCTAATTATCGACATTTTAAATACTATAAAAGAAACCACATACTGCTCCTTTAGGCGAAAAACGGAACCCACTCTCCAGCAGAAACTACTTTCCCAAAAAAATATACGAGCCAAATTCTATTCATAAATAATTAATTGTAAATTAAAATTGCAGGCAAAGTTTAAAGCGAAACAACCTTTGTTTGCAAAAGTTATAGTAATTTCAAAAAACAATAAAGAAACAAGATTTCGCTCCGACCCGAATTAAAATACTTTCCGACATTATGAAATTAAAAAAAATTTAACATCATATTAAACGAATTAAAAAGAAGGTGTATGTTAATTTTTAAAATGAACAAATTTTGTTTACGCGAACTATCGACCGAAAACTGTTAACAAATATGTCGAAAATTCGACATATTTGTTCATATACTCGACATATTTGTTCATATACTCGAAAATTCGACATATTTGTTCATAAACATCATATACTTCTACCCGGTTGTAAAAAACTATCGGCAGCTTAATTATAGGATTATATTCTTAAAAAGAGAATTTATATATCTAAAGTAAAGGTCTTCGACTAAATTTAAACTGTTTATATGTGATCTACTCTATTTTTTTTGCAGATATTAACAAAGATTTTTTAAATCATGTCAAACAATTTTTCAATCAACTTTTTGCTAACAAAAACGTGCCTGTAAAAAGAGTAGAAAACATGACTCTGACTTGCCAAGAATACCAAGAATATATCAAGTCATTTATTCCAACGTTAGAAATGGGAAAATTTGAATACACAAAAAGCCCAGAGGAGGTATGCGATATATATTATACAAAATGTTTTACGTTTAGTGAATATGTTTATAATTTTTTATAGTATTTTATGTAATTCAGTGCTAACATGTTTTTTTATATAGATAAGAACCCGATCTAAGTATCTTGCGAATATGCAAACCGCCTTAATGGAATACAATATAGTTTGCAAAACGACGGTAAAGTTATTTCTTTAGAATTTAATCCTAAAATTAAAATAAAGTTTAATATAAAACCCAATATATATTGCATTCTAGTCATATTACATTTAAAATTAATCTAAAGCTTAAAATTGCAAAAGGAGGGATCAATTTTAACTGAATACATTCACACCACTGCACGCGCACAAGCTCTTAGAACATTTAAAGAGAAATTAAAACCTCCCCGAGATGAAATTTTATTTCGTGAATTTGAAAAAAAATTAACTGAAAAGATTGATGCTTTGTGGAATGAAACAAAAGTATTTGTTGTGTTAAGTATTTATAAAAAGTTGTTATTAATAAAAGTTAATTTTTTATTTCGAAACCTTATAGCCTAAGGTAACCATTGGTAATTAGACCAAGTTTTGAGTTGACTTTAACAGTTTATAATGTTATCGATTGTATAGCTTAATCATCTTTCATTCAGTTGATTTTTGACTCGGTCAAAGTAAATACTTTCACCAGAACCTAGCTGTTAAATTATTTTTTATGAAATCTAGAAAACAAATGAATTGAAATGGCTTGAGCACGTAAAAATTGCGTTTACTGACTACAAGGAATTATGTCCGACTGAGGTATTTATTTACTAACTAAAATTTCTTAAAGTTTTGGTCTAAAAAATGTTTGTATTACATCTTTAATATTATTATTTTTTTTGTATATATCTTTATCCTAGATGTGGGAAAGTCGAATGCGCGACTTAAACATAGAGTAACACCAGTTACTCCGACCCAGTCTCGAGTTGCCTGTGGCAGTTTGGGATATTATAGGTTATAATTGCCCGGTAACTATGCTGCTGATTAAGTTCTGGCTCAGTAGGAGTTCGTACCGTTTATAGCGCCTTACTCAAGAGCGCTACAGCATGATTATATTTTTAAGTGACATGGACAAATTTACTTTTAAAAAACTGCTATATAGGCAAAATGACTGTTACAACACTTGGCTTATTGGCCTTAGAGTATTTTTTTTTATTCTGCTGCTTGCGTGTCGTAGCGGGGTAAAAAAGAAATTTAAAAAACGTTAAAAATTTAAACTTTTTTTAAAGGCTCAGCAAGAGTTTTTTTTAAAGGCTCAGCAGGAGTTTAAAAAACGTTAAAAATTTAAACTTTTTTTAAAGGGCGTGTTAGTTTTAAATGAATACACTCACTCCACTGCTCGTGTAGAAGCTCTTAAAACATTTGATAAGAAGTTGAATCCTCCTCGAGATGAAATTTTATTTCGCCAATTTGAAACAATGTTAAAACAAAATATAGATGACTTGTGAAATAAGGCCAAGGTATAGGTTTTGGTTTAATCTTTTAAGTTATTTGTACTGTTAGTTGTTTTAACAATATAAAAGTTTTCTATGTGGATGACAAAGATAACTTTTGTTTTGTAAACTGTAGGAACACTTCAGAATTCTAAAAGAGTTTGAAAAAATTGTTGATTACTTTGAAGCAGAAATGAAAGACGTAAATGTTTAATTTGATTAACCAAATATATTTGTTTTAGCGCTTACAAAATCTGTTTTGTTGCTATTAACTGTTACTTAAATAAGTGAATTTTCTTAATGTGTGTTTTTTTTTTTTTTTTGTAAATGTATGTATACCAAATAACTTATATTGTATGTATTTAAAACAGAAATGTGGAGGATATGTTCGGGTGAGTGTTTTATGTGAGAATACAACACAAATTGTTGCCGAAAGCTTTCGAAAAATTAACACCGCCGATATTCCAGCTCATCTAAAACCAGAATTTCGTAACGAGTTTGTGGAGAGGGCCAACACAGTTTACAAGCGCATCAGAAAGACAGAAAAAGAACTTATAAAAAATCTGAAAAGAGGGGGTATTGGTACTGCTGCTGTTTTAACGGGAGGTTTGGGCGTTGGTTTATCATTTTTAGCTCCTCCTATACTTGGTGTTGCTGTGGCATCCACAATAGCTACAGAGCTAGTTATTACAGGTTCGATTGGGGCAGGTCTTTTAGCTTCTGCGATTGCTGTGTATGGTGTTTTCGGAGTGGTTGATTTACTACAAAAAGGGCACAAACCTGCATATGTAGTCCTTGCCACAACTAAATTACTAGCTAGTCCAATATTAGCTAACGGTAAAGTTGAAGACAAGAAAAACATTCGAAGGTTTTTTGTTTCTGTACAAGAAGATTCTCAAATTAAAATGGTGGCAGAAATTTTAAACCAAGAAAAAAAACGACAAGAAGATCTTAACGCGAAACCTGAAGTCAACACTGGTGTTATTTTTGAAACTACCGATGATACAGCCCGTCTTATTGCCGTTTAAAATGTAACATTTAATACATGCCATTTTTAGTGCCCTATATTAAACTCTGTATGTAGTAAATGACATTACGTCAGTGTCATATGCAGTAGGTTGTTTAACAATATTACATTACACCTTTTGTGTAATTACTAGGTTTGCAATAATTGTACATATTTTGAAGCATCATATGCTGGGGTAGATAGTTCAACATTGTTATGTAACATAAGTAGGGTAATATCTGAAACATTGTACATATTTCAAATTGTAGCAAAAGTTACAATTGTAGGTTTTGTACATTTTTGTCGTTAATTTGTAGAAAAATGTGATTTAATCAACAAAGTTTATATCTTAAAATTTAAGTTCAGTCACAAATTTGTTACAAATTATAATAAATAATAAACCCTTTAGTGTCATTAGTTGTCATGGCGGCTAATGAACAGATATAGTATTTAAAAAAAAAATGGATGTTTAACCTTTCAGGCTACTTGTAAACTTAATTTAAATTTTATCTTAAGTAGAAAGCATGGGTATTTTTTGCTTTAGTACCGCCACCTGTTTACGATTATTCACATGCAAATACCGTCGGTGTATATTGAATAACCCTCCTACTAATATAAGTCGGAACAAATTTTTACTTTGACTTTAAAATCAAGGTAACAAAGTCAAATAAAGGACTTCAAGAACAAAAGCTGAGAGTTCAACATACACTAAGGAACTAAAATATTTGATTGTAACTTAATAATATTGTAACAGCCAATGTTGTTTATTACAGGGCTGGAAAGCGTCAATAGATAAAGAGGAACCAAACATGTTAAGATAAAGAGAAAACCGCTTGACTGGGAAAGCACCATCAGAAGGATTTTGGTACGACACAAAATGTTTTGTTTTTTATTTAAGGTTTGTTTTTTTAACTTTGTAAACGGTCCACTAGTTTTATCTAACTGTGGATCGAAATTTTGCGCAAAACTAAATTTAATTATAGTTGAGATGACAAATTTATGTTAGCCCAAAGTTTTGTCAATAATCGAACTGTATGCAAATGAAGTTTAGAGCAGGTTTGTTTATTTAAAAAGGCTTGGTTGCTGTTGCTATGCCTAAATCAAGTTATATTGCGATTAGAGATATAACAGGACTAAAAATTAATTTATCTTTTATAAGTTTGTTAAATCGATTACACACGTTCGAAGGGCAACTATAAGGTAAAAATTCGGCAAAAGAAAGTACATGTTCTTTTAACCAAGTTCATCACGGGTAAATCAATTTTGCTGTTTTAAAATGTCTAAAAACAAGGCAATAAGCTTTTGCAAGTTTAATGTACTTTATCGTAGTTCGTTAATTAAACAAAAAAATGAATATAGGCTTGCATTATAAAGTTCATTAAGTGATTTAAAAAATGTTTTGTGATTTGCTATATAAACTTCATTTAAACATATTTGTTATAGAAAAACATGGGAGATACAAGTGACACCAGAGAGTCGGTAAATAAGTACTCCTACTCACCCCCGCAAAGTAAGGTTGAATATTTCTTTTTTTTACAAAAACTGTTGTTTCTTAAGTACTTGCGCAAACATTTTATTTATAAGAATTTTTTCATAAATTTTTTATGAATTATTATTATTATTAAATAGTCTTAAAAATGATTGGGAAACTATAATGTATAGGTAGGTAGTTGCTTTGTTTGGTTAATTTTTTACCCTTGTTCTTTACATAACGTGACGCAAGTTGCTTGCCTAATATTTGCTTTAAGCACGCTATATCATTGTTTATTCTATTACAATTATTTAGCAAACTAACTTATTTTAATGCGACAGAAAGTTTCGATGTAATTTACTTTATTTTTAATTAATTTTATATAACGATTTAAACGTTGTGCAAATTTATGAGCACATTTACTTTAAACAAAAACAACTTTTGTAGAGCTCGATGCCATTCCCTTTCCAACTGAATTTCCTGTTACACGAACAGCCAAACAAGTATTTAATATTGTTCACGAGGAAGGCTCAGGTCAACCATTCCATATTGAATATGTTGAAAACAATTTCGTTGATATTCTTTCAAACGAAGAAATTAAAGATTATCCAGTAGCTGTATTCTCCATTGCCGGGGAATATAAATGGGGGAAATCGTTCCTACTTAATCTTGGTGTTAGATTCTTGGAAAAAGAAAAAGTAAATTTAATTTTCATTTTATGATACACTCGTTTTAGTATAAGTGCAACAAATATTCATCAACCCCATAAATGGTGTTTTAAATACATACAATCTTAATTTTTTATGGATTACTTTCTTATAAAATAATATTATTGGCATTTTTATAATTAAAATTATGTCATGTTAAGGCAGAAGATTGGGACACACCAGCACCTGACGAAATTGAACGGATTTTTGAGACTTCAGGAGGGGACGAAGCAGAAACAAGAGGAATTTGGATGCTGAACGAACCTTTTATTGTAACTCGCCGTGATGGAACAAAGGTAAAATCATTAAATTTAGTTCAAATATGATTTTAATATAAATGTACATTACTTAAATTTTAATAAAGGGCACTGAAGTCATCAAAAAAAAAGTTCGACTTTCACTGTTTTATGTCGTCGAGACCTTAAGTATGACCATCTAAACAGTAAAATTTCTTGCTTAAAGTATAAGTGATGGGTTGATAATTACGCAATATTAACAAGTAACTAAGTAGAATTATGTTAGTTACTCTATGTTTAAACTATGGAGTCGGTCTTTTAACATCAAGGATATATATATAAGAAGTATTTTGATTTGCATACTTAAAAATTATATTTTTTTCATGTAAAGACAAATTAATGTTTTTTTATTTTTTTACATTTACAAAAAGGTTGCTGTTTTTCTGGTTGATACTGAAGGCTCGTTTGATTGCAAAGATTCTACAGAAAAATCCTTCTTAGTCAATGTCTTAAGCTTGCTAATGAGCTCCCATTTTACGTTAAACTGCCCATCAAAAATCAACAAACCAAATATGGATTTTATCAAGGTAAGTTGTATTGTAATGTTATCTATATAAGACACAACATTTTTGCTGATTTTAATTTATTGTTGGGTTGTGATTGGTATTTTTATCGCCAAAGTTAGTTAATATTTAACTTTTCTATTTAGCAACTTACGCAACTTTTAAACGAAGTGAGAGATATCGAAACTAACCAAACAATAAACCAGGTACCATTTTTTTTTTAAATTACCCTATAAATTCCAAATTTAAATTTTATTAAATTTATTAAATAATAAACATGTTAGCGGCATCGTAAACACTGGTAACCAGATCAAGCTTCTAATGGTAAATTATGTCTAG
Organism: Corella eumyota; assembly: GCF_963082875.1. Taxonomy (NCBI): domain Eukaryota; kingdom Metazoa; phylum Chordata; class Ascidiacea; order Phlebobranchia; family Corellidae; genus Corella; species Corella eumyota. The sequence goes on along the minus strand of NC_137495.1, from coordinate 2,312,466 downwards.
GTATATACTACAAGAATTGGTAAAGCTTTTTTAATGTTTTCAATCGCTTATTTAGACAATTGAGTATTTGGTTCGCGACTATGTTCCACCTGAACGGTGTGGATTAGCAAACGGTCAAAATTATTTGGATACAAAGTTAAACGAAGATAACGAATCACGTAAACTGGGATCTTGTTTTAGTTCAAACCAATGCTGTTTGTTGCCTCGACCCGACGGACTTGTAGCCAATCATGTTCAGAACAATATCAGAATGGGTGGTAAGATTGCTGTGTTTCTGATTCAAGTGGCATTTTTTTATAGCCAAGAATTCAAATACACTTAAACGTAGTGCTTAGAACAATTGGTCTTCATTGCATGAGGTCACTTCTTTGATTTTAAATGCGTTCATGTTGTAGCGCTCATGAGTAAGGCGGTATTAAGTGTCACTTGCTTAAATAATTACCTTAACTTTAATTATGCTATTAAGGTAAAAAAATGCTTTGTGTTCAGACATAAACAGAGGATTTTTAAATCATGTCAACGAACTCTTTAGGCAACTTTTTGCTGATGAAAATTTGCCTGTGAAAAAGGTAAAAAACAAGACTTTAACTTGCCAAGTATACCGAGAAGATATCAGGTCATATATTCCAACGTTAAAACAGGGGGAATTTGAATATGCAAAAAGCTCAGAAGAGGTAATGTGTTTTATACGTATTGTTAATAATTTGTAATACGTTACATTTTTATAAGTTTGGTGGAGCATAACTGTTGTTAGTTTTTTTTTACAGATAAGAATGCGTTCAAAATATCTTATACAGATGCAAGTGGCTTTATCTCAGTATAAAGAATTCAGTTCAACTCAGGTTTGCAATGCTTTAACGATATCTGTGTTGTAATAAGCATTGTAATAAAATTTAAACACTCTAGTAATAAAAAGTTTTTAAAGAACTGGTCGGGTTTTACTGAAGTGATTCATTCCACTGCTCGTGACCAAGCACTTGATACATTGAATAGAAACTTAATACCTCCCCGAGATGAAGGTCTGGTTCTTGAATTTCAAACGAAATTGGAGCAAAAAATAAATATATTTTGGGAAAAAACTAAAGTACGTGCCCTTTATTTCAAAACTTTTGTTTGTAAAGTATTTTTTAAATGTTAGGTATTGCTTTAAAACTTGAAAATAACTTAACATTTCCTTTTACTAAGAAATAAACTTTTATTCAATTTTATCTACACAGAGAACGATTCGTTCTAAATGGCAAGAGCATATGCAAAGAGCGTTTAACAAGTACAGGGAACTAAGTCCGACTGAGGTATTTAATTATAAATCTGTACATACAGGGTCAATTGAATTTTCGCCAAATCAAAAACCAATCGTCAATTATTCATCAGGCAGGTTAATTAAAAATATCTCAATCTGCCATTCGCAACTTGAGCCTGTGGTCAGGGTAACAAATATTGTCTTTTGCTTAGGCCATAAAGTTGACCTTTTCTTATAAAAATAAATGTTTAAAAAATGTGAAAATTACTTTTATTTCAATCAAAAAAATTTTAACTTTTTTAAAGATAGGGTCGATTTTGAATATCAACATACATACAGCGGCTCGTGCGCAAGCTCTTGTTACGTTTAAAGAGAATCTGCATCCCTTGCCTGATGAGGATCTGTTCACCGAATTTAGAACAATGTTGGAACAAGAGATAAATAAATTGTGGCGAGAAGCAGAAGTAACAACTTTGTTTAGTTTGCCTTTTTAATTTTCAAAAGTTTATTGATAACTTATTTAAAGTATTTTAAAAAAAACTTTAAAACATTGTAAACTTTGCTGTTTTTGCCTCTGTTATTATTTTTATTGACTTATTTTATCAATTGCAGGAAGCTTTTAGAATTAGAACAGAATTTGAAGAGATTGTTGGTTCATTTGAAGCAAATATGAATAACGTAATTGTTCATCAATTTTTCATTTAGTTTTAGTAAAAAATTTATGTTATTTTTTTGCAAGTTAAGGGTTAATTTTTATACTTTTTTGATTTAAAATACCAACTTTACAGGCTAAGTATATTGTTGATCTAGTTGTCTTATCTTTAACCTGCTAATTATTTTGTAGTTCGATTAAGTTAATTGTTGTTAGGACCCTTTCAATATTTTTTTGTTACTAAGTAAAATTTAAACAGAAATGTGGAGGAATTGTTCGCGTGAGTGTTTTGTGTCAAAATACAACACTTATTGTTGCCGAAAGCTTTGAAAAAATCAACATCGCCGACATTCCTGATCATTTTAAACCAAAATTTCGAAACGAATTTGTGGAAAGGGCGATTAAAATTTACCGGCTTATGAGAAATAAGGAAAAACCCCTCATAGAAAATCTAAAGAAAGGAGGTATTGGTGTTTTTGCTTTATTAGCTGGAGGTTCGGTTGCTGGTGCATCTTTCTTAGCTCCTGCTGTACTCGGTATTGCCGTAGCCTCATCAATAGCTACAGAGCTAGTTATCGTAGGTTCTGTTATTGGGGCAGGCGTAGTAACAGCTGCCGTTACTGTGTTTGGTGTTTTTGGAGTGCTTGATTTACTACAAAAAGGGCACAAACCTGCATATGTAGTCCTTGCCACAACTAAATTACTAGCTAGTCCAATATTAGCTAACGGTACGGTTGAAGACAAGAAAAACATTCGAAGGTTTTTTGTTTCTGAATATGAAGACTTCCAAGTTGAAATGGTGGCAGACATTTTAAACCAAGAAAAAGATCGACAAGAAAATCTTAACGCCTAACCTTAGTTTGATGCAATTTTTTAACTGACGACAGAGCTCCTCTTGTTTAAATAAATTGAAACAGTTTATACATAAGTAACATAACTTTTAGTGTCATATGTGGTAGATTGTTTAGTAATAACTAGTTAGTGTAATAGTCACTAAGTTAGCAAATGTTGTTAATATTTCGAACTGTGGGTTAACCTTTCATATCCTTTTTTAGTTACAAAAGCTTTGCTGTAGTATTTTTTAGGTTTTTGTGTATTTCTGCTTTTCAAATTTACTGATTTATATTTTTGAAAAACTGTAAAAAAAAAATTAATTTAGTAAACAAAGCTTATATCTTGAAATCTTAATTTAGTCACAAACAAGTTACAACTTTTGTAAAATAATAAAACTATCTTTGGTGTTGAAGTTCTCGTTTGAAAATGTAAATATAAAAGTAGAAATATCCATACTTGTTCTTGTTTAATTTTAATAATTTTTATCTTAGGCAATCTTTGATTTAATAAAAATGTAAATTTAAACTTAATATTGATAAAAATACTTTTAAAAATGGATTATCATGCCATAAGAAGTACGTCCAATTTTATCAAATTGACTCTTATATTTCTCCTATTCCAAACACTTCCAACTACGTGCTCTGAAAACAATGAAACCCAAAATGATTGTAAAATGCTGGAAACCAATCGTTTAAAATTAGATCTGGCTTGTGTATTAAGACTAAATGGTGTAGCTCATCAGTTGTTAGCGCCAACGAAGGAAGATTGTCAAAATGCTTGTTGTAATTGGACAGAAGGTTCGTGTGATTTGGTGTACTGGGGAAAGTAAGTTAAAGTTTTACTTGGGTTTAATTACATGTGATCTAGCATTTTTTAAACTTTGAATTAGGCCCTATAAACAGTAACAAACAAATGAGACAGACAGACAGAATTTTTGTGACCCAAAAAATAATTGGCAAGTTAATTTTTATGCGATATAAATAATAATATTCAAAACTGCCTAAACAGCTTGAGACTGGGTTGGGGTAACAAATGTCACTCAATGTTAAGGACATTTAAGTAGGTATAAACTTATACATCTACAAACAAACAACTTTAATTTTTTACAGTTCACGTACATGTGTGATCATGAACTATTATGTGCTTGGTTCTTGCCCCTTGTTAGCTTCAAGCAATTTTGCAACTACTCATAGCTCCTACTCCTTGTTGTTAAGCATTACAACTAAAACTTCAACTCCACTTAAGAAACATTTACTTAAGGAATACAGGTATAAACTGTAAAGAATTCCTGTTATTTATATATTACAGATCTTTGTGGGCAATATATATGTCCAATTTGTAAACCTGCAAAGTTAATAAAACTGTTAGTTACAGATTTTAGTTATAGATTTTTGCTAAAAAGACAAGTAAAGTCAAGTATCTTGAACCTAAAATATTCTAAATAAATTATTAAATACTTGAATATCTAGGAATGAGATAGGAGAGCTTCTTGGTTGTACAAAATCTGATTTTGTTTGTGATAACTGGCAATGTATCCCTTACAAACATTTATGTGATGGAGTGGACCACTGTTCAGATAACTCGGATGAAACATCTTGTCCTAGAATTGTTGTCACAAGTATTATCTTATTTTATTGTAGATTAAAATTCGTGTAAAAGCCATACCCTTTTTGTTAAATTTGCGATGGAACTATAAAGTCTGTTTAAATGTATGCTATTTATTGATAGTTTTGTTTTAATAAAATGCAATTTGTGTTAGCCTTTTAAGCTTAGGTATTTAGTTTAGCAGTATACCTTTGTCCAGTTTATATCTATTTTAGTTTATTTAATAAGTTTTACTTTAAGTTTATAATTTTGTACAATTTACATTTTTAGACCCTCATTCAAAGTGTTTAGACTACACTGGAAAGTACGTCAGCACCGGCTCTGAATACACACCTATGAATGAAACAGACGAGTGTCAAACTTGCATTTGTGGTGCCAACGGTCTACCGTCATACTGTTACTCAGCAACATGTGACCGAAAGATTTTAAGCGATTGTAATGTCCCATATCCTGACATGTGTTGTCGTTGTCAGAAAGGCAGAGGTATTATTGAAGGAGATCATATTGATACAGGTGTGGTACTAACATATAATCAGTTTAACTAATATTTGAGCTTTTTAAAGTGATAACATTTGGTAGATATGCTGTGTTAACAACTTACCTGCTTACTATTTCAATAATTTTAATGTTATTTGTTTAAAATTTCCACCAAATGTTAAATTTTAGTTTTGTTGATTAACTATATTAGCAAACCTAATTTAATAAGTTAAGTTTTTTAAAAGGCCTATTAAAAATTAAAGCCCTAGGTTATTATTGTACAACTAATTTCTTGTAAAACAAAAATATTTTAAACATAAGCACAACTTTAACATGCTTAATCCTCTGAAACAACAACATGTTGTCGTTTAATTTGTGATTTGAAAAATTAAATATGTTGTCATTACAACATTATTTATGCTTTATCGTTGTAGTTTAACTACTAGGGTGAATATTTTGTTGTTATTTATCTAACACACACATATATAAAATAATTGTTTTTAGAAATTAGTTCATATATATTTGTAAGGAATGTCTTACAACATAAGGTCGTATAGATATTCGAATATGATATGCCTATTTCATATAACAAAAGCGCTATGTTATTATACCATAATCTTAACAATAATATCAGATTACATACCTTTAATGCCTTTTTATACAACAAAAACCTATACAAAATATTGATTATGTTGAAGTGAAAGTAATAGCTCTTTAAAAACACCTTCACTTAAGTACATAAAAATATAGTGGATTATTTAATATTTATATTGGATTTTAAAAAGAAACAAATTGAAATATTTTTCAAATTAATTGATTAAATATTTTGTCTCTCAAATTTAATCATATATACAAAACTAAGATAACTATTGATCAAATTAATGATTAAATAGATTAACATTAAATCGAAATATTTTTCATATTAATTGATTAATTATTTTGCCCCTCAAACTTAACTATATATATATACAAAACTAAAATAAAGAATGATCAAATTAATGGTTAAATAGATTAACATTAAACAACTTTTTTAAATAGCCTCTAAATAGCATGCTAATGTAAATGTTAAACAAATATTTGTTTGATGTTTTTAATTAAAAAAGTTGTAATTTGAGTTGGGCATTTTAAATATTGTTACCAACCAGATTTTTTGACAAAAAATTCTTGTTTAAAGGTATTGATTTTATGCAATTCCTAAGATATTAGTCATAGATTATCAATAAATACTGGTAAATTAAAGCAAAAGAATATGAATAATACATCAGTTTAATATAAATACCTGTCATTTAAATACTTATAAACCCTTGATAGCAATAGTTTCAAGGCTGTACTGTGTAAATTGCTAATATTACAATATAAAATAAATATATTGTAAAATCTCTTTAAACTAAGTTTATAAAATCTCTCTAAACTAAGTTTACAAAATCTCTTTAAACTGAGTTTATAAAATCTCTTTAAACTAAGTTTATAAAGTACAAAAAAGCATTAAAGTTCAAGTTGGTAACAACGCTTACATAACTTAAATAAGTTTTAAAATTTAATTATCTCTAAATTTTACTTTTGTTTAAAGAGGAAGCAGTTTCACTTTCCAGCACTCAGCGATTGATTGTCAGCTGCATGTCAGTCCTTGTTCTTATCACTCTTCTACTCTTCTTCTCCAGGAACTTGGTTAATCGGGGAAGAAATGGTTTGTTTCAGAGGAGGCCTCCGGGAAGGAGTCATATGCCCCGAGAAGTTGCTCTTGGACTACACTGTAGTAAGATTTTCGGATTATTAAGTTCTTCTTGATTAGTTTGTGTCAATAATTATGTTTTTTAGGACTAATTGTTTTTTTCTTATTAATTTTATAAAAAAATGGTATTTTTCTAAAGAACAGTTTTTGTTTTGGATTAATAAAAAAGTTTTTATATAAAAATTTAGTTAAAAAAGATTTTTTTTTAAATAACCCATTTTTATGTAGGCTATACTTAAACTTTTTTATTATTTTTTATTTATTTCAAAACTTTTAGGGTACCCACCGAGTCAATCTTTTATGGAACGTTATTTTCCAAGAAGTGATTCCGTTTCATTTTTTGATGATCACGATTACTCGGAAGCTCCCCCTGCTTATAACATGTTGAAAATTAATGGGGAAACACTGGGGCCTCCACCCTCTTATCCCTCCAGTGTTGAAATTAATGAAGATCGGGATTTGGAGGTCGACACTTCTCTAGGTAAAAACTTTTTTTGCTATTTATTTAAATTATTTAAATAACAATTATTTTTTAAATTGAGTTCTTATACTAGATTAAAATCTTTGTTTAAAATGTTTGAAAAATAAAAAAATTTGAACAGAATTTACATAATTTATAATGTTTAAAGTTACGGACAATCCCACCACATCCCAAGAACCAGTAAACACCAGTTTATCAGACCAACAACCAAATAGAAACACAAGTTTAACAGTTCAACAACCAGTTGAAAACACCAATTTACAAGACCAACAAATAGTTGAAAACACCAGTTTACAAGACCAACAAATAGTTGAAAACACCAGTTTACCAGAAGAACCACTATCTGAAAATCAACCACATACTTCTGTAACCATCTCTAGTGAACCAGTATATAACGATGAACCAATAAGTCCATTAAGTACGACATCACAATCACCATTAATAAATGACAATGAAGATAATGTTGTGTAAACAAATGTGAAATTTTTCTTGCTTTTCAGCATTGACCATACACAATTTTTTTTTTTTTTTTGATGAAAACTTAAAACCTATTTGTTTTTTATACTAGGGATAATGGTTAATGGTTTTTATTAGTAGTGATAAACAGTTTATGGTTTTTATTGCGCTATGAAAAGGAAGTAATATGTATTTTTATTTTGTTATAAATTAATCTTTGTGATTGACTATGCTTTACACATTTTTAACTTTATAGTTTTTGATTTACTTTACGTTAAAGGCTATTAGTTCAATAATGAACTATGGTATTTTAAACATATAAATGCATGCGCTTACTTTGGTATTTCTTCTTATTAGCTTTAAACTACTAACATTCTGTAACATCTTTTTTGCTTTATTATTCAAATTGTTCCGATTTTATTTTTTTTATTAACAAATAGTTTGATATTGATCAATTTATTTTATTTTTAGTTAAATAACTTTACAAATTTGTTTTTGCTTTCATTGTTTATTAAACAAATACATGAAAAATGCCAGAATGTCTAACTTAATTTAAGAAAAAAGACTATTTTAAATGAGGAACTTGGTTTTGAAAAATTTAAATAAGATTTTAACTCGTTTTTGTGCTACCGCGAGATGTCAGTATTAACAGCATAGGTATTTTTTTGGCGTGCAACGCAGTCATATCTAAATGGCTTTGGCGTGCAAAAATTTTACCGCGTGTATTAAAAGTTCTCATGCGTATTGCGTAGTGTGCACGCTTACAGACTTCCTAGTCTGCTAGTGGATTATATAACTGTGAAGCACTACACTAGCAATTACTAGCGTTAAATATAATTCTAAATATAAAAAACTAATGTTAAAATGTGTTCAATATTTTGGCAGGGTTTTAGATTGTACTTTTTGTTAAATAATTGTGAATATCAGACTGGTTAGATATGAAGAGAAGTTCTACTCAATCTGGAGCTCAAAACAAGAGGCATCACCCTGACACCGACGATATTGTGGCACATATTAAAAAAGTTTCAAGAAAAGAGCATTATGCGATTGTGGAGTCAATTTCCTTAAAGAATTTTATGTGCCATTCTCGTCTAACAATGCGGTTCTCAGCCGGTGTTAACTTCATTGTTGGGCATAATGGAAGCGGTAAAAGTGCAATACTGACTGCAATAATTGTTGCCCTTGGTGGTAAAGCAAGTAGCACGAGTCGAGGCACTTCTCTTAAAACTTTGATCAAAACTGGATGCTCTTTTGCTTCTGTTGAGATCAGCTTGAAAAATGTTGGCGATGATCAGTTTCGCCCAGAGGTTTATGGAGATAAAATTGTAATTGAACTTCGTATAACTATAGATGGTGGTACCTCTTATAAAATTAAAAATGACACTGGAAAAATTGTTTCTATAAAAAAGGAAGATCTGTTGGGGATTTTAGATCATTTGAATCTATTCGTTGATAATCCACTTACTTGCTTAACTCAAGAAATGAGTAAAAACTTTCTGCATTCTAAAAATGCTGGCGACAAATACAAGTTTTTTTTGAAGTCAACACAACTTGAACAGATTAAAATAGATTACAGTTACATTCTTCAACAAAGAAATATAATGGTCAACGCAATAAAACACAAAGAAAAGGCAATGCCTGGAACTCAAAGTCAAGTTTTGGATAAAGAACAAAGGTTCAAGGACTTGGCTACATTACAAGAGCTTGAGAAGAAAGTGGAATTGCTGAAACATGAACATGCTTGGGCACAAGTCATGCAGCTGGAACATGCTTTTAAGCCTGTAAAACATGAATTGGCGAGAGAAAAAGATCGCTTGCCAAAATATGATGATGCAGTGAAAAAAAGTGAAGAAAAAGAGAAAAGGGCGGAAGAAAAATTTAATGAACTTCAAAAGAAAGTGAAGAGTTATCAACTACAAATCAAATTACTGGAACCAGAGAAAACAAAAGCTAAAAAGGAATATGAGGCTAGAAAAGTACAACACAAAGCATTTGACACTCAACTTAGTCGTGCCAAGCGACAAAAACATGACGCTGTAAAAGATCGTGATGAAATGCAATCACGGATAGATGAACTTAAAAACCAGGCGCAAACAAATGTGGAAGATGAACGACAAAAGAAGGAAGCAGATCTGGCTGCATTCACACAACAGCGCGAGAAACTACAAGCCCAATATAAAAGCCTACAACACCAGATTGATCAGTTTTCACAAGCAATCCAAAGGTCGAAAGAGCAACTCCAAATTACTCATCAAGAGGAGGGAGATTTGCAGCGACAATCCAAAGCAATCCGGCAAACTATTTCAAGTTTGTCTGGTAGCAAGCGCAACAAACTGCAACTTTTTGGGGCCAAAATGCCAGAGTTTGTTCATAAAATTGAACAGGCTTACATGCAGGGAAAATTTGCTCACAAACCTCGTGGACCAATAGGCAGTTGTATTACTGTAAAGAACCAACAACTTGTGCATCCTGTTGAGAGTGCGATTCGCAGTTATCTACACAGCTTTATAGTTGATAATCACAAAGACGAAAAGTTTTTAGAAAGCATGAGAAATTCTATTTTTCCTGTCCATGAGCAATCCCGAATAGTGATTTACACAAGGAAATTTAGAGAGCAACTTTATGATATCTCCAGTGGTAAAGTGCGCCATCCAAACTTCTCATCTGTGTTCGATCTTTTAAAAATTCAAGATGTCATCGTGGCCAACTGTTTGATTGACATGGCATCGATTGAAACTATCCTTGTTATACCTAACACACAGGACGCAATTTCAGTGATTCAAAATGGTCACCCACCTAGGAATTGTAGCAAGGCTTACACAAAGGAAGGAGATGAGGTCTACATTGATCGATTTTACTCTTACAAAGGTAAAAATTCATCCCATTATCTTAAGGCTGATATTGATTCTGAAATTAACAGAAACAAGGCTGAAATGAGTGAGTTAAATTTGCGCATTCAAGATCTGAAACAACACAGTACTACAGCAATCACAGAAGTTAAGAAAAACGAAGTTGAATTGCAGAGGCATGAAAAGTCAAAAATCAATCTAATGAATCAAATCAGCAAAGTAAAGGTGGATATTCGGCAGTTGGAATTAGACATGAAAGAAGAAAGCGAAGTTTTGGATGTAAATGACTTAGAAGATGAGGTACAGAACTACACCCAACAAATTGAATCCTACTCCACAATAATAGAAGAAGAATACAGGAATACACAAGAATCCACACAAAATATGAAGTCTTCCAAACAAGTGTGTGAGGAGCTTATGAAAAAGATTAAAGATATTGCAGAAATGGCTGACGATTTGATTGAGAAAATTAATATTTCTTCGCAGGATATGGAGAAAGCCAAAGGTGAGCGCGCACATTTCATAGAAGGGCGAAAAAGACAACTTGCTTCTATTCAAACACTGCAGGAAAACTATGACAACAAACGGAAAGAAATTGAGGAAGAGTCAAAGAAGGCTACTTTGATTTGCCCTGACAAAATAGAGACGAGGCGCACCCCTAACAACCTGGACAACGAAATCAGGCAAATTGTTAAAAGAATTCAAAAAGAAGAAGAGGAAAGAGGAGATCATGAGACAGTTGTGCGAGAATATTATGAAGCAAAGGAGCAGTTTATGAAGATTAAAAGAAACATAAAGTGGTCAAAAAAATTTATTTTACACATCAACGAATACTTGAAGATCAGAGATAAAGCGTTTAAAGAAATTCGTCGTTTATTGGGTATCCGTTGTTCTGTTGACTTCTGCACTCTTCTTAATCAACGCGGCTTCTTTGGAAGCATGACTTTCAACCATGAGCAACAGGAGCTTCATATCAGTGTTAAACCACATGATAATGCCCAGGAAACAAAGGATATGAAGGCATTATCTGGAGGGGAACGCTCTTTTTCCACTGTTTGTTATATTCTTGCATTATGGCAAGCAATCCAATCACCGTTAAGATGCCTAGATGAGTTTGATGTGTTTATGGATATGGCAAATCGACGTGTAGCAATGGATATGATGACCGAAATAGCTTTAAATTTACAACAGGTGCAATTTATATTTCTGACACCACACGATATTAGTGCACTGCAAAAATCACCAAAAATTAGTGTCTGGAAAATGGCTGATCCGGATCGAGGTCAAACAACTTTACCGTTTACTCCAATTTCACAATAAAACAAACTTTAAAAGTAATTTTAATCACAAACTGTGTTTTTATTTGTTTAATTCATGTTTTTTAACTGCCAAACCTTGTTTTTTCCGTTTTGTATGTAGGTTTTGTACATGATAGGTTTTCGTTCACATTTGTTGAAGGTTTAACTGTTAGATGGTTCATCAATAATAGTAAAAATTTTGTTTGATTTATAGGCTTATAATTTTTTGTTTCCCAAAGTTTTTTCTTTATTCATTGGTTCCTTTTTCTTTTGCAGAAATTTAAATATTATTTGATTTTGTTAATTAAATTCATTAAATCATGAATGGTGTTCCTACAATCTCGAAAAATGATCAAGATATTCTAGAAATGATGATCAATCCTGGTTTGCCTTTTGGAAGCCCTGAAGTCAAAAATATCGATGGTAACCTTTTTTTAAAGAACAACATAAGTATAGCCTAATTATGGTCTATTCAATAGTATATTAACTTTGCAGAGCCACCTTCTTACATATAAAAATACATATTGTACAGAGCTTCAATTTTTATTTCTTTTAGATGGTGATGACCAATTTGATCCGATCAAACTAACAGAGGCAAAAAGATTGGAAAAACTAGGGGTGCAAAAATGTGAGGAAGAGAAACTAAATGAAGCTGTGAAATATTTTGATGAAGCTGTTGCCATTCTACCCACTAGAGCTTCTGGGTATAACAATCGAGCCCAAGTGAAAAGACTACAAGATGATATCACTGGTCTGTGTAATTTAATATAGCATGGGTTTATAATTTTTTTCTGTCTTGGTTTTGTTTTAAAATTAATTTTTGTGTTATCATTGTAGTTTACTACACTTAACTCATTAAAATCTGATTTTTAACTACCATTAAATATACGTTGTTATTTTTTGGGGTTTAGTTTTGGGTCCTTTAATAAGAATTTGTAATTTCTTACACAGGTGCTTTGGGAGATTTGGACAAGGCAATTGAACTGAGTGGAGGCAAGGGGAAAGTTGCAGGTCTTGCTCTTACACAACGGGGATTAATTTACAAACTTCAAGGTAAAAAAGAAGAAGCTTTGAATGACTTTAAACTGGCAGCAGATCAAGGAAATCCTTTTGCTAAAAAAGAGGTAATTTTTTGACTTAATGTTCGGGTTAATAATAGATTTTTGGTTCTGTTCGGTTAAAAATTGTATGTTAATTCCTTAAAATCTTTATGACAACTTTTTAGACGTCTTGTTTTCTACCTTAGAAGTATTTTTTGTTTCATAAAGGTATATTTGTACATTTGAATTTTTTATTTTTTTTTTATTTTTACTGCATACTTTTTCCCTTAGCAGCAAAGTTGTTCAACTCTTTTATTTTATTTTATCCAGGTGGTAACACTTAATCCCTATGCAGCTTTATGCAATCAAATGCTCTCTAAGGCTTTTAAAGATCTGCAAACTGGCCAACAGAATTAGATTTTCAAATCATGTTGAATATATTTATTTTACGATAACAATTTTTTTTAAACATATTTCATTCACATTGGGTATATTACCTAAAATATTGATCTAAATGAACTATAATAAATGCTTTGTGTGTAATGTACTGTGTTAAAGCAAGTTTAAAATATTGTGTATTAACTAATTTAATAAAGATTTACCCTTTAATTTTTTTTTGCGGCACTGTGTATTTCTTTAATGTGGTTTTATTGTTCAACTTTTATTCTTGCCAATCGTCAAATGAATTTTATCATTTTATTAATAATACTTTGTTATGTGTCTTTGTTTTTAAAAGTGCCTGTATTATAGTGTATTCAAAACTATGATATTTTATTTTTTAACGAAAAGAAAAAGTTTTTATGAATATATAATGTTCCTAATGTTTTAAGGCTTGGCTTACACTTACAAAATAAGAAATCTTTCACTAAACATTGCATTTTTAATTATTTACATCTAGTTTAATAGAATTTGTGTCTATTTAGAAAGTTATTAACCTGTTAAACACCTTTAGTTTTACCCTTAAATTGAGGATAAATGATAAATCAGGAATAAAACTTTTCCCGCCACTCGAAAAAGAATAACAACAACAAACTTAACAGAAGACACGTGGTATTAAATTCTTAATGTTTTATTGCTATTTTAACACGGTTTACTATAAAAATTAGTTAAATTATAACCTAAATTAAGTATCTATAATATATTTATTGTTTTAAATAAGGTAATAACTTAAAAATGTATTAATTTTGTGCCTGTTCTGCTAGTTAATTATTTACATAAAAGTGCAAATAAAGAAAACAAATTTATTATTTGCCAAGAGGTTTTTATAAATTGACTTTAATGTGTTTTATTTGCAATTGTTCACATCTAACGCATGTTTATTATTTCATAGAAATTTTGTGCTGGATTTTTTAAATTTAAAATATGGCTGAGGACAAAGATTTACCATATTTGGCTGAATATGCAAAAAGCAACCGAGCAAGTTGTAAGGGATGCATGAGTTTGATTGCCAAGGATTCACTAAGAGTTGCTCTGATGGTGCAATCCAGACATTTTGATGGAAAGGTAAACTTAGTTTTTTTTAGGGAGTACAGAGGTTTTTTTTAGGGAGTAATGTAAGAGGTATATATAAACAAGAGCTGTGACTAATACGCAAGAAAAAATCGAAAAAAAAACAAGAGTTGTAGAACAGTTTTCTATTGAAAAAAAAAACAAGCGTTAAAAAAATATTTTATGTTTTACACACTTTGATCGTAACTCTTGTTTATATATGTTTATGTATATTTAATAAAACTTAATTTTTATTTTTGTTTAACTTTAGCAACCTCAGTGGCATCACTTTCGTTGCTTCTTTCAAAAATGTCGACCCAACTCAGTTGACGAAATTGGACATTACCACAACTTAAGGTGGGAGGATCAAGAAAAACTAAAAACCCAAATCGAGCGTCCTGGCACCAGTAGTGGAGGGAAAGCCCCTGTTGTGATAAAATCACTAAAAGATTTTGTGATCCAGTATGCATTGTCGAGTAGAAGTTCTTGCAAAAAATGTGATGAAAAAATCGAAAAGGTTGTGTGTTTATTTAAGACTTAATGTTTTTATTAATGCAGGCATACTGTAAAAATATTATTTTTTAAATTATTAGTGTTTATTGTAAAAAAGGTTGATTTCTTTTTTAACTTTTTTTAAAATTTATTGTTCAGGATGAGATAAGGATCTCTCACAAGGAAGTTAATGAAGAAAAACCCCAACTGGGAATGATTGACAGATGGCATCATGTTGGTTGCTTTATGAGGAGGAGAAAGGAGCTGGGATGGAGAGATGGGGAGTTTACTGCGGAGATGATCTCAGGATTTAAAGGACTGGATAAGGAGGATAAAGCAACTATCGTGAAACTGATAAACAAGAAAGGGTAAATGGATGAAATTTTTTTATAATTTTTTACCAGTAATGTAAAATGGCTAAATGTAAAGTAATTTATATTGTAATGGTGCTATTATCTAATGAAAAATGCTACGACATGATACCAGTAAGAATCTAACCGAAGACCTCATGGTGTAATAAATACATATATACATTACTAGCACTATATTATTTTTTAAAACAGTAAAAAATCCAAGAAAGGAAAGGTGGAAATTGATGGTATTAAAAAGGAAATAAACCCAATAAACGACGAGTTGAATTTAAAACTAAAAACTCAAAGTTCGCTGCTATGGAAGACTAAAGATAACCTCAAAAAATTAGAGTTGAAAAAGGATGAACTGATCAGTATACTTGAGAAAAATAAACAAACCATTCCAGTGGGGGTTGATAACGTAAGTTTAACCTATTCACTATATTATTGTTTGTAAAATATACCTAAGTTTATTATCTAATTTTTTTTTATTTTTAGATTTATGATCGAATTGTTGACGGAATGTTGTTCGGTCGACTTGAACCCTGTTCCTTGTGTGGTGGCCAACTAGTGGCGAGTAGTCGAGGTTTTTACCAATGCGTCGGAAATATCTCAGGTTAGTTTTGATTTCTTTTAAACTCTTATGTTTTAGGACTAGAATTAGTGCTGAAATAATAACAAAAGTAATTCAATAAAGGTAAACTTATAAGTATATTTGTCAGCATGTTAGGTCTAGTTAAGTAAAACAATTTAAAATCTTATTATAAATTACAAGAGTAAATTTATACCAAATTGAGAATAAAAAATAAGTCAATCACTTAGTTTGGAATATATTTAAATCTTGATATATTTACAGGCTGGACAAGTTGTACAAACACAACTCTCGATGTAAAAAGATCAGCTTGGTCATTTCCTAGTGACCTTAAAGAAGATTGTCCCTATTTGAAGAAATATAAATTCAAACCGAAGGACCGAGTCTTTCCTCCAGTGTAAGATTTATTAGTTTAAAAATTTTTGAATCTAATTTTATGTGTTATTGCTTTAAATATAGATTTTTAAGTCTGTAAAATGGATATGTACAAAACAGTTGATTTACGATATTATGACAAAGAAAATAATGTTAATTTTTACTTAAGAGCTGCTCCAAAACCCTTAAAAGGTAAAAAGATTGCATTGATGGGAAAGTTATTCAAAAAACAAGATGAGTACAAAGAAATGATTGAAAAAATGGGAGGTTTTGTTACAAGTTCAACAAAACAGGCTTATTGCTATGTTACTAATAAAGGTGATTACGACATTATTGCATTTTGAATTTAATTCCAAAGCATAAACAAATTATTAAAAAAAGAACACTCAAACAGCAATATTTGACTCTGAACCTATAGAAAAATGAATAACAATATTAGTCAGCTATCACATGAGGCTTTGGGTTCAATTCCCAATATTTCCTTACTTATGATGAAAACATAAACAGAACACACTTAATAAAATGCCTATGTTTTATTAATCAAAATCTAAATCACTTGTATGAAATATTAATTTTTAGATGAAATTGCAAAGCACAAAAAGAAAATGATGTCCATCGAACTAGAAGATATATTTGTTGTAAGCGAAGAATTTTTAGAGGAATGTTCGAAAATGGAAACTCAACAAACTTCACTTTTGGCTTTGCTGAAGAAGTTTTCATTAGTTTCATGGGGAACAGAGGTAACTAATATACAATTATCTTTAGCACAAATACCACAAATTTAAAATAAAAAATTAATTTTATGTTAATAGTGTAAGCCTTATAATAAACGTTTCCATATGTTGCTATATAATTTTCTTTAAACTACTGACGATTTAAATTTTCTAAGATTCTTATTATTGATTTACAAAACCTAATGATTTATTTTTTTGTAGAGATTGGACGGGGCAACTGGACAAAAGAGAATGATGGAGGAAGAAAAAAGTAAGAATCTAGTTTTTAACGTAGACGGTTTTAGAAGTTTTTTACCCAACACTTTTTGTATAGGCAATATGTATAAGTAATAATAAAGTAAAGTTGTTAATAGGATGTCATGATAGTTACACCCTAAATTTTAAAGTTAAAATAAATATTTTATTTATGTCGAAGAAAGTGGAAGTGGGTTGGAGAAAAAAATAAGATTAACTGTGAAAGATGGAGCTGCAGTTGACCCTTCTTCGGGAATGGAGGTAAGCACTTTATATTAGTGTGGTAGACACTTTTTTATTGTTGTTGTTATCTCCTAATTTGTGGTATTGTAAAAATATTTATTTTTCATAAGAAATAGCTTTGAAGCATCTTAATTTTGACAACCTAGGTTATGTAAGATAATAAAAACCTAACGAAGGTCAACTTTTTTTTAAATAAAACATTTAAATTTCATTTAAATTTGTTTAGGAAAATTCGAAGGTATATGCCAGAGGTGGTAAGAAATACACAGCTACCCTTGCTATGGTGGATATGAAATCAGGAGCAAATTCCTATTATAAACTTCAACTTCTTGAGTCAATGTCGGGAAAAAGGTGAAAACAATTACAATTTTAATATAACCCATTATACAGTGTAAGATTTTAACGAATAAAAGTGCTAGTTAAAATAAATGTTAGTTTTTTTGAGGTGTTTTTATAATAGTGTAAACATATAATATTTTGATTTTTGACATCAATAATTATTGAATGTTAGTTGGACTATATTCCGATCATGGGGCAGAGTTGGTACAACTATCGGGGGAACAAAACTTGAAGATTTTCGGTCGCTAAGTTCAGCTTTAGACATGTTTCATGTAGTTTATGCTGAGAAAACGGGTTTGTTGGTGCATTTTATTATATTAACATGTTTGCAAAAGATTAAAAATGTATAATATACAACAAATTTTTTTACCTATGCCTTTTTTGTGGAATTTTTTCAAGTAGAAAAGCATATTTTCAAGTTTAAATACATATATATATAGAGATTTTCTTAGGTAAAACAATTCTGTTTGTTAGTTCAGATATATACCATAGTAAAAATAGAATAAATTTATTTGTTATTATGTTAAAGGTAATGAATTTGGATGTGCATTCTTCGAGAAGAAACCCCGCAAATTCTATCCACTTGATATTGATTATGGAGAAGATGATGAAAATAAAGTAAACTTTCTAGCTATTTTAAGTTTATAAATTAAAAGATAAAACAAGTAAAAAAGAAATCTTATTATGGAAGTTTTAAGGAGTGTAGACGAATACAGTAATTTTGGCAAGGTATCTGTTCAATGTGCAACTTCTGATCTTAAACATTTTAATTTTGTTTTATAACTTATAAGATTCAGACATTAAATGACGCTGGTTCAAACTCAAAACTTGAAGTTCCCGTGCAAGAATTAATTAAAATGATTTTCGATATTGAGAGCATGAAAAAAGCAATGATGGAATTCGAAGTAATATTAAAATGAAATAAATGTATAAATATCTCATAATTTAAGTACACTTAGGACTTTATTTAATATGCAATATAAATTTCAATTTTATCATTTTTTTGTTTACAGATTGACTTAAATAAAATGCCACTCGGAAAGTTAAGTAAAAGACAAATGCAGTCAGCCTACTCTGTCTTGACTGAAGCTAGTGAGGTAGGTTAATATTATTTATTCGCATTTTAGTAATTTGTTTGTTTGATAAAATATGAATTTGTACATTTACAAAAAATATATATAGGCTATTAGATAAAATAGAGTTAACTGATCTTATAAATAATATATTCTTTACAACTTACTCTTTAAAGGGATTTGCAAATAAACACTTGTAACTTTTTTAGTTAATAGCAAATGGTGAAACAAGCGGGGGTAGAATTCTAGATTGTTCGAACAGGTTTTACACCCTTATACCCCATGATTACGGGGTTCATCAACCCCCTTTGTTGGATAATTCTGACAGGATTAAAACAAAGGTTTGTATGGTTTAGTATTTAAATTACAATGTTCTTATAAGACAAGGTAAATGTCAGGTAGTAAGATTAATAACTTGATTTAAAATACTTTAAAATTTGACATATTTATTTGTGTTTTACAATATATGCTACTTTTTAAAACTTTTTAATTTTTTGAATAATCTTAGGTTGAAATGTTGGATAATCTTATGGACATCGAAGTAGCTTACAATCTTATGAAAGTGGAGAAAACTGAAAACTCCCAAGATGAAGAGGATCCACTTGATTCTAACTACAATAAACTTAACTGTGACATACAGGTAAAATCACTTTCAATTTATGCCAATTTTAGTTCTAAAATATCAACTATTACCATGCGATAAATTTGATTTCGACATCTACATTATGCAAGTTTCCTGCTGTTAAGTATTAAAATTACCTGGTGATATATATACACTTTTTGGATTAATTGTGGAGCTTATATTTTCTTTCGTTTTATAATTTTTCTCTATTCTAGTCTGTAAGTGAAGGCAGTGATGAATATAAGATGGTTGAGAAGTATACCCAGCTCACTCATGCTTCAACACACGACCAATATACTCTTTCCATTGATCAACTATTTAAGATTAACAGAAGTGGTGAGCTTTTATATAATGATGTGTGGTGTAGCAAGAGTTCTTACCACTACACCACGCTGCCGGCGTATTATTTATGGTATTCAACCAAGTAATGTTTATATCTGAATTTCAACTTTCTAGGAGAAAAATCAAGATTTCGACCATTTCAAAATCTACCCAACAGACAACTATTATGGCATGGATCAAGGACAACAAACTATGCTGGGATCTTATCAAAAGGTCTTCGAATTGCTCCTAAAGAGGCCCCTGTGGTTGGTTTTAGAATTTTTTAACAAAAATTTGAATTTTTAAGAATGTGAAATGAATTTTTAGAAAATAAACAAACAAGCCTGCTTTATTAATAAACTTGCTGAAAGTTTTGCAAAATTTTGATTGGCTTCTTATATTTTATCTATTTATATTTTTAAATTTATTGTTTTCTTGTACAGACAGGTTACATGTTTGGTAAAGGTTTATATTTTGCTGACATGGTCTCAAAAAGTGCAAATTATTGTGGAACCTCAAATCTCAATCCTGATGGATTATTGTTGTTGGCAGATGTAGCACTAGGAAATATGTAAGTTAAAACTAGATGTTTTGCAGTTATTTATTCTTTATTTACCCCTAATGTAAAAAATAGCCAGCATTCTTAAAATAGGGTAGCCATTTTGTTTTTTTGCAGTCTTAAAGTTGGGTAGCTATTGTGTTTTAGCTCAATTTTAAGTAGTTTGAGATATTATTGACTTGATTTTGTCTTATTTGCCAATATTTATAAATATTTAAATAGGTTAGATTTATTACCTTAGGTTTATAAAAATAATTTATTTTTATTACTTTTATTAAGGTGTGAGCTTACTGATGCTAAATACATTCGTAAACTACCAAAAGGCAAGCATAGTGTTAAGGGTATAGGTAAAACAGAGCCATCATCGGATACCCACATTACACTTAATGAGGGCATTAAAGTCCCTATGGGTAAAGGTGTTTCTAGTGACCTTTCAAAGCATGATGATTACACTTCACTTCTGTATAATGAGTATATCGTTTATGATGTTGCACAAGTTAATTTAAAGTATTTGGTGAAGTACAAGTTTAATTACAAGTCTCTGTGGTAAGAAATTGAAATAATTGAACTGCAATGTTTCTGTAAAAAAAAACGAAGGATTTCTTCATCACCAAGATTTTGATCTTATTTGTTTAAATGTGTTCTTTTTTCTTAAATTTTTTCTTTTCTTTCACCTGTATATAATCATGATATTAATCAATTCTTGGGTAATGTAAAGCTAAGTACTAGAAGGTGCTAAGAATCGCGGTGTTTTGCCATGTTCTGCCGTAAAGTTATGTTCATTTCTGTTCAATAAATACTCAAAAAGTATTTTTGTTACTTAATGTCTATAGATCTACTTTCTAACAAATATTAGGCGCATCTATAATTAAGGATAAACTTGCAAAATAAGGCTTATGACTTTATGGACATATAACATGACAACTTTTGTTTAAATACATTGACGCGCCAAAAACAAAATATTTTTACAGAACTTTTTAAATTTAGAGTTTCGTCATTTAAATTAGAAGTAAATCGTTTATTTGTGCAAACCAAGAAGTGCTAAACTATCTAGAATACTATATTTAAAGCAAAAAACAAGATTTTACACAATGGATACTTTGCAAGAGGTGGAAAGAAATGAAAAAAGTTTAAAAGACGAACTTTTAGGTTTTAATGCTATCGAAAATAGTTTTACTTTAAACTTACTGGAAGAAACAGAAAACAACAATGGTAAGAAATATTATCATATAGTAAGAGCCATTGAATTTGTCCATTTTTAATTAAAAACGTCCGTATTTATTAAGAACAAAGTTTTTTTGAAAACACAACCACTCAATTTGAAAAGCTTCTACATGATTCAAATGCTGACTCTGAGAGAAAAATTGAGAAACTTGAACAAGAAAAACATTCTCTTCAGATGAAACTAGAGGTATATTTAAAGAACATTTATTTAAGCCAATAAGCAGATAAGATCAACATATTTGTCTGTTTGTTTTCAATAATAAACCGGCAGCGTGGTGTAGTGGTAAGAACACTTGCTACACCACACACGAGGCCGTGGGTTCAATCCCCACTGCTCTTATGCTGTAGCGCCCTTGAGTAAGGCGCTATAAACGGTATAAACTTCTGCTGAGCCAGCACTTAATCGGCAGCATAATTACCGGGCAATTATAATCTATGTTATCCCAAACTGCTACAGGCAACTTGAGACTGGATCGGAGTAAGTGATGTTACTCTATGTTTAGTTCGCGCATTCGACTTTCCCACATCAAGAATAAAGATATATACAAAAAAAAAAAAATAAGGCCAAATATTAAAACTATTTTGAATCATGCTTTGTTGAATTTATCTACAATAATTTAAAAAGCACAGCTGTTTAGGAAAATTCTTCATGAAAGTATTGATTTTGGTAGCCTATAGTTATTTTTACAGGCCCACTTTAAAATTTTTACAGATTTATCAAAAATCCGAACACCGTTACGAAACTGCCCTCAAGGAAGAAACGAATGGTTTAACATTTGAACATGAGCAAAATATTATCGAAATTGAAAGAAAACATTGCAAGGAAATAAGACAACTAAAAAACAGGGTTAAATATTCGATAATTTATTTTATATATTATTTAGATTGTAAAGCATATAATAAATTTTATTTTTTAAAGAATGATGACTTGCTGAGCCTCGTAAACTCGAAGGAGATTTTATTTGAACAACAAAATAATGAAATTACTGAACTTAAACTGAGAATTTCTCAGCTTGAAAATAATCAACAAAAGTCTCCTAAATTAAATAAGTAAGTTCTTTTAATATTAATCAAAACTTGTTTATTCCTTATCCACAGAAACGTTTAAAATTTATTGATTTTATTTAGTGAGTCAGTTTGCCGGCCTGAAGAATCTGAAACAGCAACAGAAAATAAGGAATTAATAAAGAAAATTGAAGAATTTCAAACAGTTTGTGATTCTCAACAAATTGAGATTGATCAGCTTCATTTAGAGGTATTATTTAGTTTGTTTTTGTAGATTTTTTCTTAATCCTTGATGTTAAAAGGTCAACATTATAACCTATACATAGAGTAACCTTTGTTTTTTTGATCTAGTCTCAAGTTTCCTTTGGTAGTCTGTTATGTTGTTGATTATATTGCCATATAAATAAAGTTGGCTTTGAACATGGCAGAAGCTTATTCTAAATATAATGCATTATTCAATGTTGCTATAACATGGAAGCACTTATTAGATGTGAGGTCTTATGTGATGAATGCGATTTTGTATTTAGATGAATTCATTACATAGAGTAAAGGAAGAGTTAGAGTCAGATAACAAACACTTCCAAAAAGATTTATCTTCACATTATAGCCAGCTTGAAGTAAGTATTTTAACTTTTTGCCACTAACTTATATCAACTTGTTTTGTGTAGCTAATTATTACATAGATGTTGCTTTTCCTATGAATGTTTAATATATTTTCATCCTATTTAAGCAAGTCAAGCAGCAGAAACTAGAGTTGGAAATTGAAATTGAAGCCTTGAAATTTTCCTCACAAGATCCCAACAGAAGGGGAAATTCCCTATTTGCAGAAGTCGACGACAAGAGAGTAGAAATACAGAGACAATTAATCAGGTATAATAAAACAATCACAATTTTTTATGATAATTTTTTTTGTGCCCAACGCTTAAAGTATTTTAATTGTACTTATTTGTTAAGTGCTCAAACCAAGCTTAAAGGTGCAGACAAGAAATTCCAACAACAGGTGGAATACACTCTTCAACTGAAGGTTTACATTTTGTAAAAATTGCTAAAAAATAATAAAGAATTTATAAATGATTTTTAGATTAAACATTTTGTTATAGCTTGTTATAGCTTCTGTTGGTTGTTTAAAACCTAATTTTTTACACTGTTTTAAGCCCTTATTTAAAAACGCAGTTTACTCGGATTTCACCCCTTTGTTTTTTGTATATATCTTTATCCTCGATGTGGGAAAGTCGAATGCGCGACTTAAACATAGAGTGCGCGACCTTAACGACTTAAACATATCGAATGCGCGACTTAAACGACTTAAACATATACATCAGTAACTTCGACCCAGTCTCAAGTTGCTTGTGGCAGTTTGGGATATTATAGATTATAATTGCCCAATAATTATACTACTGATCAAGTGCTGGCTCAGCAGGAGTTTATACCGTTTATAGCGCCTTACTCAAGGGCGCTACAGCATGAGATCAGTGGGGATTGAACCCACGACCTCATATGTGGTGTAGCAAGTGTTCTTACCACTACACCACGCTGTCGGTTCATTAAACATGCAGCTTAATCAGATTCTACCCCTTCTTTACATAGGGCCAAATAGTTCGGTTAATGACCAACCAGGGAAGCCAAACCGATAAACATCACATCAACGAACTAAGAAAAACATTGAGTGAAGAAAGAAAAAGTGCAAAGGAAAATGTTTCAAAAATTTCACAACTTCAGCAACAAGTAAAATACTTTCGTTGCAACTTTAATATAGTACCTAGTTTTCTTTATAAAGTTTTAGGCCTATTTGGGTTAACGTATCAACTATGGGTGAATATTCTAGCCACGAAACTTTTGACAATTTTTTTGTATATATCTTTATCCTCGATGTGGGGAAGTCAAATGCGCAACTTAAACATAGAGTAACATTAGTTACTCCGACCCAGTCTCGAGTTGCCTGTGGCAGTTTGGGATATTATAGATTTTAATTGCCCGGTAATTATGCTGCTGATTAAGTGCTGGCTAAGCAGGAGTTCGTACCGTTTATAGCACCTTACTCAAGGGTGCTACAGCATGATAGCAGTGGGGATTGAACCCATGACCTGATGGTGGTGCAGCAAGTGTTCTTACCACTACACAATGCTGCCAATCAATTCTAACTTTTATTTGATTTTTCTTTTATTCCTTTTATCACTTCGTTTTTAAAAATATTAACTTTTTGTGATTTATTTTCAAAGCTTGTTAAAAGTGAGGAGAAGTACACCAAGATGCTCAAAGAGCAAAATGATTCTGATCCTAACTTTGTGAACTTTCTTGAAACTATAATCACTAAGAAAGAGTATGTATGATGTAAACATGCATGGGATATTGAAATTAGACCAACAATAAAAAAAAATCGCTTTAAAATTGACACAGATTATAGTGTTACCTCTTATGTGTTGGTGCTATACAATAAAGTTTCGTGTTTACCATTTCAGTGAATCAATTTCAAAAATGGAAAGCCAGCTGAAGAAAAGTAAATCGGAACTTCTGTTCGAGTCGTTTAAGATATCAGAATATGAGAGAGATTTGTATAAAATCAAACAAGAACGAGATTCCTTAAAAGCTGAGAAAATTAAAACCAACTTAGAGCTTGCAAGATTAAAAATGTTATGTGGTGATAAGAGTAAGTCTTTGGATTTATTATTTTATTTTGTTATCAAAACACTGGCAGCGTGGTATAGTGGTAAAAACACTTGCTACACCACCATGAGGTCGTGGGCTCATGCTGTAGCACCCTTGAGTAAGGCACTATAAACGGTATGAACTCCTGCTAAGCCAGCACTTAATCAGCAGTATAATTATCAGTCAATTATAATCTATAATATCCCAAACTGCCACAGACAACTTGAGACTGGGTTGGGGTAACTGATGTTACTTCATGTTTAAGTCGCGCATTCGACCTTCCCGCATCAAGGATAAAGATATATACAAAAAAAATGGTGCATACCCAACACATTTATAACTATTTTTTATACAAGTTGGAGCAGGTGAAAATATGATAACAGGAAAAAGAGAGAAAATAGTTTTCAACCTTGATGGTACCTTACAAACTGAAACTAATAAAACGGGAGATAATTGTTTCACTTCAACAGATGGAGGTATGCTAATTATTTTTTATCTAATTTTAACCTTGGTTTGCCTAAATACAGCTTTACTGGTAGTTCTTTTTAATTTACTACATGGGAAAATATCAGTAACTATATGTAAAGCCAATTTTTTCAATTTTAAATAATGTAACTACTTTTTGTTTTAATATAAATAATAATTGTAGAATATTAACCCTGTTTTTACTATTCTGTTTGTAGCAGTAGTAGTTAATAATACTGATAGTACTTTACAAACTGAGACGAAAGAAAACGAAAAAATGATTGACAACAATTCTAACATTTCAACAGGTATTAATATTTCCAATTAATTTACATTTTATATTTTCTTGTTAACTTTTTGTTTTAATTTAAAAACTTCTCCTTACTGCCCTACAGACAAAATTAAATCGGTGACGTCTTCGAAAAACATGACGTCATCGAAGGCCGTTGACGTCGAGGAGAAAATAGCTGATTGTAAGCAGCAGTGACGTCATTTTACGCTGCGTTGGAGTCACGTGACTGACTTGGCGTCAATTTTTTATCAAATTTGTAATTGAATGTATTTTTTATTATAAAATAACATGTACAGTATACTCCCATTACACTTTGCTTACTCAAATATACAAGTATTTTGGGTAAAGGACAAATAGTGCAATGTTAAAGGAAATAGCTTGTTAAAGGTAAATAAAGGTTAGAAGTTCTTGTGTGCTATTTGCAACTTGAATTAAAAGAACTTGTACCTACTCTTAAGTTACAGAAACTTGGGATTCGTTTTTTAAATATTTTATGAGGTTTGAATCCACAAAAGCAATAAAAAAGTCAATAGCGAAAAAATAGAGATTCGATTTCAAGTCAAAAAACTCTTTAAATTTTCTTTATTTTTTCGTTCGACTTCTAGATATAAAACTCTTCCTTCTCGGAGGTTGAATTGTCATTGGTTTAGTAACTTGAAACAGAGAGGATCTGCGTACTTTTTCTTCTTCATCTGACGTCACCCGGCCCAAATCATTTCCTGATGTAGCACGACACAATTGGACTTGCGATGTTCTTCGCACCCATTGATCATCTGACGTCATAGGATCCCTTCTTTCTGAGCCCCCTCTTTCCGCATCGATGCTTCCTCTTACCCTTGTTGTGTTGGTCTGCATTCCAGTATGTTTAAGAATGTTGAAAAAAAGTTGAAAAAATTCGACCAAAGTTACGAAGCTGATGCCCAGCCATAAGCCCAGCAAGCCGCCCATATCACCTTAATAATACAATACATAGGTAAATAATTGGGCCTTCTGCTTAAGTTTTTAGCAATGCTTATAACTCAATGATGAAGCTAGTAAGTCTAAGTTTAGGCAATATATTTATAAACTTTAATTTCACTTAAATTTTAGCACAGTAAAACTTACTCATTAAGCTGACTTCAGACACGGACTTGGATTGAGTAATTCGACTGTAGCTCAACGAATTGAAATAGAGATCCAACATGAGGTGGTTGTTTCGGTAATCTTGAAGTTTTTCGAATCCCGGATCTCCCCTTGTGTAGTTATGGTTGGTTATTAGAGCCGCATCGCCTTGAAATAGTAATATAGGTTTAATTGTAGTACAGAAAGTTACGCATTCGGTGTGTAAAATTATAAAACTGATATTTTAAGCGCAATACTTGGTTAGGCTTACACAGAAATACTTTCGGCACAGTATGCATTTCGATTTTCATTTTTGGTTAACTTATTTTTAAAATCTTACGTTCGTCAACGTAATTATTTGATGATAAAATTTCTCCGACTTCAATACTGGGAAAGGTTGAATAACTTATCATAGGGTCGTATTTAATATAAGCACAGGGCTCTTCGCACATGCACTTTTCCATCGTGTACTTCTCCGTGAAATGCGCTACAATATGTAGGTAAAAAAGCGTCATTAAAAATACATAAGCATTTCCTTAAAACGATTTCTTTGATTAGGCGAGATAACCTAGTTTATGATAAAGAAGACTTTTCGTGGAAAGGTCAAGGGTTTAAAGGGGGAAATAGGCATAGATGATATTTGATTTATTGGAGTTGGATATGTTTATATTTCGTCAGAAAAATACACGTTAAATACAATCTGTTTATACCTTCTGCTTCACCAGAACAGTTAAGGACCTTCCAGACTCCGCATTCGGGCACTTTGGGTAAGTATTGTTGGTACCAAAACGGTTTACATCCACATTTGTTTACAATATAGTTCGCTCTGCAAATGTAAACATATATATGTTAAGGCTCAGACATTTATGTTTAAATATAACCATTAAACAAGTAAAATACACATCGCTGTATTGGTACAAGGCAAAACGTAGACTTAAAAGTGCAAAGTTAGTATGGTTGCATGGAAGAAAAGGTTAGTGTACAATAAGTGTATTTTAAAACCTTAATTACAAAATGTGTGCAAAGCTAAAAATAAAGGCCTATTTTAAATATATCGGTCATATTGATATTGTTTTATCTCTTATTTTTGTCTCTACATCTGCACAACAACATCATTTCTATTTTGACAATTTCTTGGCTCTCAAACCTGCACTCTTTCATGCAAGCTGCCGTACTATAGTGTTGGTGAACTGATAGTTTTTTGAGGTTCTGGTTACAAACTCCCCAGGGTTTGTACATTAGGTTTCTCTAAAATAAGAAATAACACAAATTAAATTAATACATTTGTTTCTGATTAGGCATAATCGTTGGAGACTAATTAGCTTTAATTCAATTGTATGTAGACAATATTATTTTAATTTAACTTATTAAAAACGAATTTAACAACTCGGAATAATAGAAAAGCTTCCCAAAATTCCTTTTTTTTCTGTAACAATATTACAAATTAAATATTTTCGTTACTTTTATTATGAATAATGTTCCAGCCAAAACAAAACAAAAATGATGACCTCACCTCGGTTTTCGTTATCACGATATGGCCCGCGTGACCGCTTGGCACGGAAATTCCAAAATTTTCAATTTGTTCTGGTTCGGAATGACTGTGAATGTGAACTTTTACACCAGCGCCAGGGTAGCCAAACATCGGGTGTGAACTATATCCAATCTAAAGTTCAGATTTTTTGTACAGAATTTATTTTTTGAGACATTTATTTTGAGCGAATTTTTTTAACGATTCTGGACAATATCTTAATTGTTAATATCTTAATTGCTTAAAACCCATACTTGATAAATTAAAAAGATATCTTTAAAAATGTCAATTTTTTACCTGATTAATATCCAGATAAAGAACCAATCCATGCCCACTGCCAGGAACGTTCTGAATAATTGTTTCATTCGAAGTAAAACTATAACACAACCCCATTGGTGTTATCACAGCTGTAAAGTTCTAGTAAAGAAAAAGCTTGTATATTTTATATATATATATATATATATATATAACTCATGTTTTTTTAAAAAATATGGCAAAGTTGCATAATGTAAGAGTTTAATGATTTTGTAAATTTTTGTTTGAATTTTCGTACTTCGATATTATTGTCACAAGCTTTTACTATTTACCTCAACACCACATTTCTTGCGTTGAAACGTACAAAATCGAAGAGTTTTATTGGTAAGGGCCCAACCTTTTCGTCGAATTTCTTTGCTTAGATGAAAATATTCGATTCCTTCATTTTCCAATTCTTTTAAATACTTTTCAACCTCGTCTTCCCACCATTTGTCATGGTATCTACCAATATAAAAACAATTTAAAATTTTGGTAAATTTATTTGACACTTTCTAAAACACTATATATGCATAGTGCACAATGCAAGTATTGAATGCATAGTAAAACAAGATTTTAAAAGGATGCACATTTCTATATATAATTTACGTTTAAATTTAAGCTTTTTGTTAATTTTTTGGTGACGTTTTGCATACCTAATTAAGGTATGGCCCCTATATGCTCTTTATATTTAAACTTGATAAACATAAAAATATAGGCAGTAGAAACAAATAAAATACAATAAAACTTAGCTGAATAATTAAAATTAGTATTAATAATTTAAGCTGTGTTTAGTAGTAGGATGTTGCGTAATAATTTGTTTAAATGATTTTATTTTTTACCGATCTCTATAAGGAGAAGCTGCTCTTAGTAGGGCATTTAAAGTTGCAACTTCTAGTTCGGATTTTATGTCAAAAAATCTAAAAATAATTTAAAATTGTCATTTATTCTTTTCAGCGTTTTTTTCATAACCAAACACTTTAATAATTGGTCTTTTTTTTACCCATAAACTGATATTATATCATTTCAAAAAAAAACATCTTTAAAATGGCATTAAAATCTTTATTTCAACAACAGTAATAACCAAGGTTCTTACTTATTTAAATTACAAAAGGTCACAGCTGGGAACTCAATTTCGGAGGTATATTCTTCATGTAGCTCTGTAGAAGTTGAATAGGAAGTATATTCGAAAATTTTAGTTGTAAGTTGCCAAACCACGCCGGCTGTTAAAACCAGCACTAAGATAATCCAAGCTATTCTAAAAAAAATGTAAAGCAATTAGAACTAATGAGTTTTTATCATAAAAAAAACATAGACGCCCTTGTAAGCTAACTTTTTTAAAACCAGCCAATTATAAGCCTATAATTTTGTCAGTTTTTGATATATTAATTTAAAGTTTGTTATAACCTTTACCTTCTTACTGCTGAGTGCTTTTTGTTAACGATTTGTGATAATCCGTGACAAGTAGTCTCGTTTCCGAATTCAGTTAACAAAGTTTTGATTTTCATAATGTATTTATATCAAATTTAAAGTTGTATTATACTTAAATTATTAATACTAAAAAATATATTTATATTTTATACATGCTCTAGTCGTTAAAATTTTTTCTTTGCATACCTATAGTATCTATTCCTTTTTAAATATTAAATTTTTTTAGGATATTTTGTATATGATATAATACAATGATAAGGAATATAAAATATCTTTAAATTTATTTTCTTCTCTCAATAAAATTTTAGAACTTTTGATTTTATCTTTATTCTTTGTCATTTATTATTCACGTGGTAAGGATAATGATATTAAATGAAACTGTCTGGAAAGAAAAATTTGATACCAAAAATCTAGAATCAAAAACTTTAAACTAACACTGTTTTTAAAATTCAGCCAATGTAGAATTAAATCCCTAGTGTTCTGTTTATGATTGTGTTTTTTTTGTAAGTACAAATCCTTATTTAAACGCTGGGTTTAAACTCATAAGCTTGACTAATGATTTATGATTTTCGATTGCTGTTTTAGTTTACTTCTACACCCAATTATGAGTTGTTGGAATAATTTATGAGTAATCCTCTGTAACTGCGCTAATAGCTGTTACCTTCATACAAAAATCAGGTTCTAATCAATAAAAATCACAAAATATTAGTTTGCGACCGCGCATTGCTTTTTAATTTTATTTTACGCCTATGTTTAACCTTTTGGTGTGACAATATTTTATTTATAGTTTGATAAAAATAAGTGTTGTTATTTTTTATTGATTTTTTATCAATCATCGGTATAACTTAACGTAAGTTGTGGTGACCTAACTTCTTCCTGCCCTTGGGATTTGCGCTAACACATTTACATTACGAATAGCTATCCCACGTTTGGATTACATAACTAATGCGTAATCTAATAAAGTTTAAGCTTATGCTTAAATTAAACCTGGTCAAGTGACGCGGGCATTGTATTGATTTTAAAAAACGACATCAGAAGAAATATAACAATTAGATGTTCCATAATGGTTAAATAGATTTTTAATGACATTAAAAAAAATGTTTACGCAGATGTAAATTATCTGATTACCAAAATACAACAAATCAGTTTTTTTTTTAAGTTTTTTTTAAGATATCATAGCCCAAAGTAAATTTATTTTTTTTGGATTATTGATATTACATTATGGATTATAGTTTACCGATAATTATAAGCTGCTTTAAGTGTTGGTTCAGCAGAGTTTTTACTGTTAATAGCACTAATCTCAAGGGCGTTACAGCATGAGATCAGGGGGGATCGAACTCAGGACCTTATTTATTACAGCCACTTGTTTTGCCACTACACCATGCTGCCGGTTTATAAAAGCTTATTCTGTTAATTTTTAACGTTAACTTAATTTATGTCAATTTTTTGAAGAGTATTTTTTGATTACTTTTTTTAGTAAATACTCAAATTAAAAGTAAAGTGGCGTGGCATTTAAAAAATATTGGTCAATGCAGTGAGACTCGTTGTAATTGTCACATACAAGTTACATCGCTGCCCCGTATACGTTTCAAAGATGGAAGTTAACGAATTGTCACATGACTTCATGAAACTGTTAAATAGGCCATTCAAACAAACAATGAAATAACAAGTTCTTTGTTATACCAAGTTGGTTAATTCAGTTGATATTTTAAGCCAAAAGTTTGGTTTAAAAATAAATAAAGTCGGAAGCCGGAAAAAATTTAAGTTCGTTAGACAGTTAGATCGTCACAATCGTAGCACTAATTCGTTTGAAAAAGCAGATACTATACTGCTATAGCTGTATAGTAAAGCATATATTATATATTTCTATTGCCAGTTTACTTACTATTGAGTTACTAAATACAATCTATTTTCAGATTATGAAAAAACATTTAAATTAGTAAACTTATATAATTGATCATTAGAAAAAAATATTATGAATAGTAAACTGTTTCTTTTCATCTTCTTAAAATGGATTTTATTCGTTATATCTGAGTCTGCTGTAGGAAATGACACCGTCAAAACACCACCAGAAAATGCAGATGTTTTAACAGTAAAATCAACAACCACAACCACAACTTTAACCCCAGTTTTAGCTACAACAACACAGACGAATGAAACAAGTGTGGAAGAAGGGGATTGGTGGGCAGCAGTTTATGAGAAAAGAGATATGCTCCACAGGGCTTTGTATGTGTTAGCTGCTGTAACAACCATAACCATACTCTACTTTGGAATAAGATTTATCAGGTAAATATTATTTTATTACGTTCTGTAAGGTTATGGAAATTGTATCTTAAAACATATATGTTTATGTGAACTGGCAACATGATATAGTGATCAGAACACTTGGCTTCACTACATAAGTTCCTGGGTTCTATCCCCACTGCTTTTATGCTGTAGCCCTCTTAAGTAAGATACTATAATTGGAATAAACTCTTCTAAGCCAACACCTAATCAGCAGGCAATTATAATTAATAATATCCCAAACTGCCAAAGGCAACTCAAGACTAGGTTGGCGTAACTAAAATTACCCTATGATAAGGTCTAAAGTTAACCTGCATACATCAAGGATAAATAAATATAAAAAAATTAACCTTTATTTAGTGCTAGAAGAAGAAGGGTCAAGAGATATGGATTGTTATCTGCCCAAAGAGAAACAATTGCATTAAATCCTCTCAACTCTGATAGCGAAGATGATTACACCGTGTTCGAAGCCAGGCCCTTAACATGAGATTCTACAATTTTGTATGATTTGTTTATTTTGTAAATCTTCATTTTATTTCTTACTGTTTTAATGGAGCAATTTGTACTACTGCCTCTATAAAAGATTTTTCGAAGGACTGTACACCATAATATATAAATAGCCTATTATGAAAGATATGCTAGCTAATTTTAGTAATTTAAAAGTGTTAGTGGTTATATTACTATATTTGCCAGTTTGAACTACTTGACATGTTATACACAGAGTTATACACAGAGTATATATGAAAGAGCTTGTAGGATGCAACATAAACTAGAAAGTATCTTACCTTTATTTTGTATGTTAGCAAAAACTATTTAATTCTTCATTAATTATTTAAAATTCATGTTTTGTGCATGGTTTGCTTATAAATAACTTGTATAAAGATGTGCATGTTGCATTAATTTACCTTTATTAAGAAAGTCTGATAATTTTGGATTATATATGATAATAATTTGTTACTTGAATAGGTATATTGTGGATTTATTGTTGTGTATTAGTTTACTATTATTGTGTGCAATTTTGCCGATATATTTGTGTTTGAAAGATGTTCTGTTGTTACAAATCTAACTACTGTTAATGCTAATTAAAAATAGTTAAGTTTTTGATATATTATTATATTTTATTGTAAGTTTTCTCTTAAACATTTTATTAATAAGCAAACTTAAATTTTATTTCAATAACTGTTTAAAATGATTTTTTATTGTTCGTATAAACTTTGGCGATATCATACAAAAAAATAACATAAAAATACTTGATGTAAATTACAATTTAATTATATAACTGAATCCAACCAATCTTCTAAATCATCTACTGGATTTTCTTCATTTGAGTTCAATAAAACTTCATTTTTTGAAGCCCCTTTAGTTTTGTTAATTAAATCTTTTTCGTGATTTTGAAAATTGTTTTTTTCTTGTATGGAAGCTTTTAAATTGTCTGGTGAATTAGATTTAAGATTTAAGGTATTATCAGTTTGTTTTGGTTCAGTATTGTTTACTTGGTCTTGATTTAAATTTGTAGAATGTTCATTTTGAACTAATGTATTTAAAACATCAAAATCTGTGTGATCACTTATATTACATGGTTCAGTTTTAGGGTTTTGGGTATCAGGATTTGGTTTAGAAAAATCAAATGATTTTTGATCAACAAAAACTATTTTTTCAGTCTTTAAGTTAGTTTCGGTATCTTCCTCATTTTCATTCAACCATTCAATTAAAGAAGGATCAAAATCCTTTTCATTTAAACCCAATCGTTCAAAAAAGTTCAAGGTTTGTAGAGAGTCAGCTAGTGCTTTGCAATCAATAGTTAAAAGGTCATCAAACTCCTCTTGTTTATCCCAATCCTTCTCCTTTTCAAGTCGCATAAACGATGACGATCCGCTTCCCGCGTTTATAACGGTGTTAAAATCAGATCCAATTAAGTCTGTGTTATCATTATCACTATCCGCATCAGGCTCTTTATATCTATCCCAGTTATTTAAGGTTAGTTTAGCTTTAGATTCAGTTAAAGGTGTTGGGCCAAGTTCTTTCGTATTTTTCTTATTATTTATTCCGTGTTTCTTTTTGTATTGATTGCTTTGTTTTCGTTTGTGCTCATCTGGGCGCATTTTATTAGAATTTAGTTGGTTCTAAAATAAGAAAGCAATAAATTCACATAAAAAGGGGTAAAAATGTTTTAAAAGGGTAGAAATTAGGGGATAAAAACAAACAGGTCAGAGATGCAATCAGAAAAC
Source organism: Corella eumyota (assembly GCF_963082875.1). Taxonomy (NCBI): domain Eukaryota; kingdom Metazoa; phylum Chordata; class Ascidiacea; order Phlebobranchia; family Corellidae; genus Corella; species Corella eumyota. The sequence goes on along the minus strand of NC_137495.1, from coordinate 2,277,886 downwards.
ATAAACAAGACCCGTCAACATCGAAACAAAAGTTATGACTGTTTTGTATTTTTCGGCAGGATTTGTGACATTTTAAGACTTCTAGTCAATGCCACAGAAAAGATTTACCTTGTCGTTATATTACATTATATCATTTATTATACACTATTAGCAATTAACTAATAATTTTTTTAAGTAAAAACTGTTTTTGCCTACCCAAAAATACAACACTAAAGAAAATGTACACATAGTCAAAAGCGCCACAAATCCACAATAATTGCGTGAAAAATGTTATTTAATTTGTTAATAACCATAAAGTGTAAATATAAGAAGTTTACAGTCTTTTGTAACCCCATTTTAAACAATATTTATTGGGGCTAAAGTTTCCCGCGAGTCTGGTAACCTTTGTTACCGAAAATTCGCCTCGTGCTGGTTACGGGATCACGTGACAGCAACGGTTACGTCACATCCGCATTTTCTCATCGATTTTCGTCACGATGGCGCTGTGTTATAGAATAACTGTTAACTGTCGGGCAGCTTAAGCCAAGCAAACGGTCGAAGTGTTGGCTCGCTGAATACGGTTACGAAAATTGGTCCAAACTGCCGTTAAAACTAAGTTTGCGAGCCATCTAATTGAAGATTATTCAAGAAATGAGATGAAAAAGTAAGAATTTTTTATTGTTTTTGAACACTAGCTTATCAAGGTAAACCTGTTACGTTGTTTTGAAAATAGATTGATTTTTTTTTTCAATTTATTTCATCAGACATACATACAGACATAATTATGTAGTTTCATGGATAAAAACGTATAACTTGAAACTTGACTGATATTCGAGTATTGTCAAAATGTTGTTTGTATATACGTTTATATTTTGATAATTAAATAATAAAATACGTGCAGTAGATGTCATCCTGCCAATTCTTTTTAGCCAGACTCTCAGATTGGGCTTTTTGTGTATGTTAATTAACAGTTTACTTGATATCAATTAAGCCTTTGATGAATTACCCATAATAAAAATCATTAATTGTATTTAAAACTTGATTTGTTTTTAGTTGTGGGGAATGACATCAACCTCCACTAAAAAAGAAAAAAATCAAGAAACAATTGCTCGGAGTAAAGATGTCATTATAAAAGATGAACACAAACTCAAATTTAATTATTTTGTGGATCAGAGTTTAAATCGGAATACAGATTATTTATCGCAGCAACGACGAAGAAAAAGTAAAGAGTCACGGCGACATAGGCGAAATTCGTCGAATAAATTTCAGAGCGTCAATAAAAATAACTTATCATCATTGTATGAACGTGATTATATGGATTTAAAAATGCATTTAGACGATCATCCAACGTTTTTTCTACAACCGCCAGCTAATCATGGTGAATAATTTTGAATTGATCAGAATTTTATATTGTAACATCATTCTAAATTTTACTCTTTTTTATTTACTAAATTTTACTCAAGAAAAAAATTATATTTTAGGTAACGCGTTTGCTGGTCTAGTTTCTCATTCTCACAACCAACCCAACCATCACCACCCAAACAACGTTCAACCTTTTACGGGTCGTCACCATGGTTACCAACCCCACCAATCCTCACAGACCCCCGTGAAGAAAAAACACATCAAGACTACTGCCTCGAGTCAACAAAACTCCTCTAGTGGTAGCGAGGGGGATTACAAACTTGTACATCATGAGGTAAACCTTAATGTTGTTTTTTTTTTTCAAGCGCGTACATTTTTTCAAAGCATTTTTTTCTGCCAGATTATTTTTTGCATATTTTGAGTTTCTTTGTTTCATAGGTGTTGCGATCATTATCAAATGAGTACGAGGTTTTAGAGTTTTTGGGTCGTGGTACTTTTGGTCAGGTTGTTAAATGTTGGAAGCATGGAACAAATCAAATTGTTGCAATTAAAATCCTGAAAAATCATCCTTCCTATGCCAGACAAGGCCAGATAGAGGTAAGTAAAAATGTACTTTTTTATATGAAAAGTAGGACTATAAAGGGGTATTTATATTGTAAAAATTAAGAATTTTTTGTAGACTAATTTGTTTAAAGTGTTATCATCTTCTATATTTGATGATTCAACTTAAAATATATAGATAAATTTGTTTTATTTTGATTTTGTTTTATCAAAAGTTTGCATTCTAGGTTGGAATATTAAACCGCCTTTCAACAGAAAATGCTGAAGAATTCAATTTTGTTCGAGCTTTTGAATGTTTCCAGCACAAAAGTCATACTTGTCTTGTGTTTGAAATGCTGGAACAAAATCTTTATGACTTTCTTAAGCAAAACAAGTTCTGTCCACTTAAGCTCAAGTACATTCGACCCATTATGCAACAGGTACTAATTATAGAATAGATTTTCTTGTCAACAATATCTAGGTGTGATAAAAAGACAGTGACACTCACTGTTAAGATTATTGTCACTCTAAAAAAATGTCTGAGAAAAACTGGTTTTACATATTATTGTTTTCTTGTAAATGTGTAGGTTGTTAAAGTTTTTGTGTGGGTTGATTTTATTTTAAGTTTTTGGTTAAGCCCTTTTTTTGAGATACTTTTTAATATGTTTTTTGCTAATGATTTATAGAAAAATCGCGTTTTAGTTGCGCTTTAAGGCGTGAGTCATTCTGTGTGTTTTGAATCTATATACACAGCACCTACCTAACTCCTTATAATATTAAATTACATTTAACGTGTATTTTTGTTAACAAAGCTATCTTTTGTAAGCATTTACATCACAATTTCGTCATTAAAATGTTTAAGCTTGATTTGACAAGGGTTTAGGTCACAGAGTGTCTGGTTAGCGGGCTTGTTTTTCTTTGTGCTTTAGTCTGTTTGTTTTTTCTTAACATGAGTTAAAAATATACATTTAGCTGCCGTCTGGGATATGTTTCATAATAATTGTTCTTGTGACAACATACCGAAATAATTATTAAAGAAGTAGAATTCTTAAATTATTTTAACAAAATTAAACATTTCATTTTTACCATATTAAAAAAATTGTTGATTGAAATTTATGTATATTATATATAAATATACATAAATTTCAATCAACAATTTTTTCTATATAAATATATAGCCTATATAAAAGCTTTTATTTGAATCTAGTTTTTATTTTATTCTATCTGGTTTGGGCAAAGCTGTATTGATTTTTAATTTATTTTGGGTGTTAAGTTTTGAATCATTAAATTTACAAAATCATTTTCATTTTTAATTAAATATATCTACAGCAGACAAAGTTTAACTTGTTTAAAAAATAAATATATTTATTTTTAAACCCACAAATTATATTATTCTAAAACGTTTTGTAATTTTTAAAAGTGTGGTGCTAAGTCTGTTATCTAATAACATTTATTATGTAAGTGGACTATATATACCATCTGCTCTTCAGTCATATAATATCATTTTGTTTATTTCACCCAAGGGAGTTAGTTAAATAAAAGTTATTGTTCTTTATCTATCTTCAGCTTGGAATTGATTGAATTTTATTCGTAAAATGAAATTGTTAAATGTGATGATGGATTGTAAATCTTTGTGTGTATTTATTATCACTTTAGTTTAATTATTATTATTATTTTTTTTTAAATTTAGTTTGATTTTAGAAGTTTATTTTTTAGTGTGTTGGCGATCGTGTTTGGATTTTGTATTTGTGTTTTAAAAATTTGTTTGTTGATGTTTATAGTTTGTTTATGTTTACAATATTGCAGATCACAGTTTTAACATAACAGCACACAGACACTGTCAAATTTAATAAGAAATGTTGTCTGTTGTCAAAAACTGGTTTTAGATTAATCATATTTTGTTGAATTATACACAGACCGGCTTGGTAGCATTTTAAAAATTTTTAACTCTTATGAAATAAAATAAACTGTTTGTAAAAAGCCGAAATAATCTTTTTTGTAAATAATTGATGTTGTTTTTTTGTTTAGTTTTTGTTATCGCCCTAAAGGTAAAACATTATATGTCCACTGAACTTCAGTCCCTTGTAATTTTATGCTTTGTTTTATTGTAGTCTTAAAAATCTTTATTGCATTTTTGTTCCATTAAATTATATATAATTTAAATTGGTTCAAAATTATGTTATAAATTTTTTTCTATATATTTTGTAACAGCATTTGTGCAACTATTCATTATTTATAAATTTAAAACCCTTTTTAATTTTTTTTTATAGGTACTGACTGCGTTGTTAAAGTTAAAACAACTTGGTTTAATCCACGCTGATTTAAAACCAGAAAATATAATGTTAGTTGACCCAGTAAGACAACCTTACAGAGTGAAAGTTATTGATTTTGGTTCAGCTAGTCATGTCTCAAAGACTGTTCCTTCAACATATTTACAGTCTCGATATTACAGGTTTGTGTGCTTAAAGAGAAAATAAATAATCCTTAATTAAACAAGTTAGTTGTTTAAATTTTAAATGTTTTAACCATTATTAATTTTGTTGTTATAATATGTTACACTTTTGTTGGGTTAATTTAAATATTCAATAATCTGTAATTACTCTAACTTTTTTTAGAGCTCCAGAAATTATTTTAGGCCTTCCTTTTTCGGAGAAAATTGATATGTGGTCACTAGGTTGTGTTGTGGCAGAGTTATTTCTTGGTTGGCCTCTTTATCCTGGGGCTTCAGAGTATGACCAGGTTAGTAGATTTTGTTGGTTAAATTCAACAAAGTTTTATTTAAATAAGTGGCGAGAAAATAATAAAATATTGATTTAGGTAAGCCATCTTATTTTAATGCAGTTTTAAACCGTTGTTAAAGAAGGTAACAAGCCCATTATGTATATATATGATTTGAAATCAAATATTTTTTTTTATTAATTAGCAAAAAAATGTTTAAGAATTATTCATTAAATGTAGGTCTTTAATCTAACTCTAACACAATTTTAAACAACTGTTCAAGTAAGTTATTAAATTTTTTTCCTAATTAAAAAGCTATATATATATAACTTAATATGGATTTCTTTTTTAGATCCGTTACATTTCTCAAACCCAGGGTTTACCCTCACTACAACAATGCAACGACGGAACAAAGACAACCAAATTTTTTGTTCGACATAACGAAGGTGCTTACCCTATGTGGAGACTAAAAACCCCATCAGAGCATGAGCAAGAAACAAATATTAAATCAAAAGAAGCAAGAAAATATATCTTCAACTGCCTGGATGATATGGCACAGGTAATTTTAATGTTTACCACGAATAAAAGGCAATTTATTGATATAATATATCAACTATAACGCTAAGTTTTATTATTAATCATTTACACAAACATATAAATAAGCTTAAATAAGGAGTCTATAAACTTAATTTTTAATGACCTTAATCTTTTAGTTAATCACCAATCTATAAATAAAATTATAATTTAGTTGTTATACTGAAAAGAAGTGGGCTAATAATAATATTTATGGTGTATTGTTTCATACCTAAAATTAGTTTAAATGATCATTTTATGTTTTTAAACACAGTAAGTGCCCATAAAATGTAGGCATGTTTATAGGCTCATGCTGTGATATGTATTGAACTGTAACACTTTTTTTATTGCAAACTAAAAGTAAAATACTTATTGCCATAATTTCGTAATGTCTAAATATTTTATTTTGGCTTCTGTATATCTTTTAACCTGTCATACTCATGCTACATGTTTATTTATAGTTTGTTTAGGATTTTAAAAGCTTGATTTTATTAGCTAAAAATTACTTAAAAATGTTTTTTTTTAAGGTGAATACTCCTCAGTATGATAGTGCTGATATGATGGCTGAAAAAGTTGATCGTCGAGAATTTTTGGATTTATTAAAAAAAATGTTGGTGCTGAACGCTGAGTGTAGAATAACACCTGGGGAGGCTTTAAACCATCCCTTTGTTACCATGACTCATTTCATCGAGTACGCTCACTCAACTTTGTAAGTTTTTATGTTTTTACTCAAACATTTTCAATTTTAAATTATATATATAGGCTATATATAATTTTTCAATTCTATCTAATTTTTCTTATATGTTAACTAAAACTTGACATTTTAGATGTTTTATTATCATTTTTTTAGTTATAATTTAGTTTTAATTTTTCTAAACCAGGTAATAAGATTGTGAATGGTATTTAATTAGTATTTATTTAGAAATATTTTGCACTTTGAAAATATTTATTCACCTGTTTGATTTATATATTTAAATTGGGTTTAAGTTCTTAAACAAACAAGTTTTAGAAAGTCAGTTTCTTAGCAAATACCTTCGTATTCTTACTTTAAACTTACGGGAAAGTTAATAGTTTATAACTTCCTTTGGGTATTTCTTAAACATCCTTTTTTGTTGCCAAAATTCTGCTAAAAATTTAATTAGTTTCACTTTTAAAGTTTTTTTGAGTTGCCATTTCTTAAAGTTTTTTATTCCCATATTATTTCTTTTGCTAGGCTTTTATAATATATTTTTGGACTATAATAGTGTATATCTTTTTACTTTCTGTTAAATAATTGAAAGGTGGTTAGTCAATATGTATTAAGCTACTGATACTATAATAACAGGTTGTGAAATTAAATTATCACCTTATATGTTATATTTATATGTCACAATAACATACGACAAAATTCAAGAAAAAACATTTTGAAAAATAAATACATGACGTTGACGAAATTTGTTTTTGCGTGAAATGTTAAAAGTTTTACCCTTGTGTATTTTGATAAAGTTTTTCATGTTTAAGCTGTGTGTACATAGTTGTATTTAACTTCAATTCAATGTCATTACTGGCTTATACCCCGTCTTGATACCACAGAGTTGTTGTGATAAGATTTTGTGAGCTTCTTTTTTCGTAGAAGTGTAAATGCGACAAAATAACAAATTATCATTTTGCCCATATGGTGTTCACATCTAGGACTTTGTTATCTTATACCATAGTTTTCTATGCTTTGGAAATTATAAACAGGCTATACAATTAAATGTGTTTTTTCTTTAATTTTGTTTATATATACTTATTGATAATATCATTTAGATAACCCATTAGTTGTATAAAAAATATATATATATTTTGCTAAGTTCCAATACTAATTTAAAAAACAAAAACTTCAAAATAGTTTCAAAAAAAATAAATAATTAACTTGTTAATATTTTCAGGGTAAAGTCAGCGGTACAAAAGATGGAAGCGATTCGTCGAACCCACAATCTTTATGACATCGTCGGGCATCAAAATCAAGCCGCGGCAGTGGCTGCAGCTCATCAAGCGCCATCTTTCTTAACCAGTTTTGCCCCTAATGGTGCCACGGCAGCTATCGGTGGCACTTTTCCAGTACCACTACATAATCAGGTTTGTTGTTAAATTTTAATGTGTATATATAATAAAATAGGACTTTAAATATAAGTTTTTGTATAAAAATTTAATTTTGTTCTTAAAATGTTGTGTGTAACAGGTATCTTATGATTTTTCAAAATATAAAAAAATTTTTACTTTTTTGCAGTCAAGAAATTCAGGCCATGCATACACAAGATCTTCATTCCAACAACCTTTATTTATTTGTCCAACATATGGACTACAAACCAGCCCAGCTAGGTAAGTTCATACAAGATTCTTAATTTATTTTATGAATAATTGACTATAATGGTAATGGGACCAATTTGGGTTTAGTTTTGGCAGGAAGTTTTAGTTTAAAATATTAGTTGGAAATATTCAGTGTCTAGTCACCTTTATACAGCATTTAATGTGCTATATTATCACTATAAGTACTGTGCATGCTGGGTTTTTTCACATTTTTAATAAATTTTATTAGAAACCACCATCAGCCAAATGTATCAGGGTACAGTAATGTGGCAAATGGCATTGTGCCACCTGGTCAAAATGTGGCACCTACAGCAGCCGCAGTGGCAGCTCATCTGTCGCTACAAAACCCACTTTTATCCCAGGTAAATTGGAATTAAATTTTTTTATGTGATGTTAAATCTTTATTTTCTACAAATCAAAATAAGAAGGGGTTATAAATTTTCGTTCTCATATCATTACTTGGTATGAGTAGTATGCTCACCGGTTTTTTATCTGTGTAATTTTTTTTAGAGCGCATTACATCCACGTCCAGTATTAGTTCCAGCTTGGCAACAACTCACAGGATTTGCTGCTGCAGCAGCTGCTGGACTTCAACAACAACTTGTATCAGATGCATCACAAGTGGATTTTATAAGGTATGTATAGGAGCTTTTTTTAATCCAAGTACTATTGTTGTTATTGTATGATTTTCATTTTTTTAACACACTTCGTATTTGTGTGTTTTAGATTAAAATGTCTTAATTTGGCAATGATTTTAATACCTAAAAAATTGATTTTATTTTTAAAAAGAGTCTGTATTATGTTATTTAACTTGCTTTAAAATTGTCATACATTAAATTAAATCAATTAAGTTAAAAAGACCCATTTCAAATTCTATTTTCAGCCATAGATTTTATTGATTTTTAACATATGTTGTTTAATCAGAAGAGTGAGAATTGTATTTTTTTACCACGTTGTATTTACATGACTAGATTACAAATTAATCACTTCGATATTATTATTATTGTTGTGCAAATGTCTATATCACTTCCTTTAATGCGATTTTAATTGCAACATTTGTCATTAATTGCCTTTAGTATAAATTATGTAGAAATAATTTTAATTTGTTTTAAACGATATAAATCACATTAAAAAAGAATTTTTTTAATGATTTTAAAGTACTAGGCTTTGGTCTTGAGTTTCATGCATTTGCATATTGTCATTTGAATGTTAAATTAATTTGCAACTTTTATTACTTTTCTAAATTACATTTTTTTTTCGATTTTAAATTCACGATAATTAAATTTTGTTTTGTTGTTAACAGACAACAACAATCCTCCCATGCCCTACATGAGGTAGTAGACCAACATTACAATAACCAATATCCAAATCAACATTATATTAATGGATATAAAAGTAAAAGGTGAGGTTTTTTACGAAATATATTAATATATTGGGCATTTTTAAATTGTTTTTTAAAACACTTTATTTCTTATTTTAATACTTTTTTATTTTTTTTGTTGTTTATACACATAACAATAAATCATACCTACATCTAAAAACCATTACCAATTTTAAAATGGTTACAAAATTAACCAATTGTTACCATTATATTTAGAACCACAACACCAAATGGTACAAAGTTTCACCAACCCATCCTTATAAGTGACACACCAGTTAGTGTGATAACAATTAGTAGTGATAGTGAGGAGGACGATCAACCTATGACAATAGGACCTGCTGTGTAAGTATTTTAACTAGAAATTTAAAATGTTGTTACTTATGCATTAAGTTCTATACTTCTATTATATTTAATACCTTATTAAAAATGATTTCCAAAATTGTTTGTACTAAGTACATGTTGGCCCTTGTGGTTTAAAGGTCTATAAATTAAACATGTTTATCATTCATCAAGTTCTAGTGTATGTACTTAGGGTTTTAGCTCTATGGGCTACATTTTAATAGTCATAGTTCAGTAGAAACAAATTTTTGCCTGTAAAATTTACCAATGCAACACAAGCAAAATTTTTATTTATTTTGACGGCTTATAAGTTGTACATTTACACATTAATTGTCCACTAACCTTCATTACATATGCCAATAGTATTTGAATTTTGACTTTATACTTGTTTTTAGGCAACGAACAAATGTGATAAGTTGTGTAACTGTAAGAGATAGTCCGCTAGAACTCGATCGCTTAAGGTCCAACAGTCCACATAAGAGTAAGATGGTTGCAACCATTGCACCATTTAACAACCAACCTGTCAATCACCAACCACCACAACCAAGGTAAGTCAAAATTAATGGTTAATTTTTTTCGACATTTTTACGAACTTTTAAATATTTGAGTTTTTGTTTTTAAATATTTGAAATTTTTTTTAGTTTAAATATGGAGGGAGTTTCAGATAATTATTCGAGACACCAGCATCACCACCAGGGGGAACCAAAGTTTAATCACTATGGTAACGAAGCTAACAGAAGAGTAGTCAAGCGTGACCTTGATGCAGAAGGTAAAAAAAAACTTTTTAAAAAAAAACGTTTCTCCTAATAGCTGTGCTAAAACTGTATTATTCCTTTTTATTATTTTAATGAGATAATAATTGTTTTGTTAACCTAGTTTAACTACCCTTGAGCTATTTTTTTAATTTCAAAAACAAAATTTAATTTGTTTTTTAATTGGCTTCATTATTCGGTCACTTTAACTCCTATGACATACATCAAATTATTTTTATAAACAAATATTTTTGTATACAATGTAATTTTTTTAATGATTTTATGGTGTATGTCAACATGTAAAAATTGACTTTAAATTTTTTTCAATTTAAAATTTTTTTTTAAATTAAAAAAATCTTTAGGTTCTTCTCAACAACATCAATTCTCCAATCAACAACAACAACATCAGAGCAGGGGTCATCACTCGTTAAAACAGGAGCGACCATCTACACTTAATGTGGCATCAATGGCCGCTGCCACAATGGGTGGCACTTACGGAACCGCTATTCAACTACAACCCCTTAATTTAAGTCAAGTAAGTTAAGTTTTTATTATTTGTTTTCACATTTTAGAGTTTCCAATTAATTTTAAAATTGTTTATTTTAGAATGGCGGCAACCCTGTCGATGTCTCGGCACATTATCGATTAAATTTATCCTCGCACAATGCAGCTTATATTTCCCCGACCCTGCCACAACCTCTTGGCACACAATATGCCGCGGCAGCTTACATGTCTGCGGCACATGCCAGTCCATCAGTGAAACAAGCTCTACCAACATCTGTGACTCATATATTGGGACCTGTGAGTGTTGGAAATAAAAATTTTAAACAAAAAAAGCAAAAAAAAATCAAAATATGTTTTGATAAATATTGTCATTATTTAGTTAAATAAATTTGTTTATAATTTTAACACTTTTTTTTATTTTTAAGGTTCGACCACAAATCTCGGCCAGCGGTTTACTTTCACACCCGGGAAATACCCACCATCCCCACCAGCTGTCAATTAACCCCCACACTCTTATCCAGTCCCCGGCGATGACACATCATACGGTTCAGCCCCATTTACAGGGGAATCCCAGGCATGGGGCCAACACGGTGTTTCATCCTTACACTGGGCATCCTTATTCTTCGAATACTTCACCAACCGGTAAGTTCAACCTTTTTAATCTCTCCTGAATTGTAAATTTTTAATTTTAATTGACTTTTATTCCAAACCCTAACTTAATTACCTATATAACCTTATGAATTAACATATAAGCATGGTTATTGTTTGCTTATATAACCTTATGAATATGATATGTGTGTTTTGGAAATTAATACTATTATCTTAATTACTTATATTCTACGATACATATGACCTAATGTTTTAGATTTAAAAAAATTAAATTTTGAAATACATTTTTTTGATTGACAGGGGTTTACGCTGCAGCCTACCCTATAAGTCCCAATAAAACCCATTCTTATCACCCCCAGTATTTTTACCAGACCTAAATCTATTTATACCACGTTTGTTGTTTTTGTAGTGGTCACAAAATCCCTGTTTTACTCCTTTTAATCATCATGTTGTAGTTGTAGCTGCCTTTTGTATTATTGGGACGCGCATGTGTTATAAGCCTTGCCTTTCCTTCTCGTTTTTCTCTTTTAGTTATTGTGATTTTATTGTTCTAGCGATGTCGTTGTTTTTACGAGTTTTATTGTAATTTTCATGACAGTTTTATCCTTGTTATTGGGTTGCTTTTATCTCTGATATTTTAGCGTAGTTGGTTTATTAATTAGGTGTAATATTTTAATGATTGTTTTTACTATATTGTGGCATCGTGCCACATTGCATTTGTACACCATTATAATATATTGTTGTCGGAATTCAAACAAACTATATCGCTCTGGTACTACCTTTTGTTTCACAATATCAAAAATTTCTTTTACCTTCAAATCATCTGATCACAAATGGCAAAAATTTTTAAAGTTTTCAAATTTTAAAAATCCAACTCAACTTTAATTTCAATTTGGTTTAAGAGCCACAACAAAATATTTTACATTTTCTTTTATTCTACATCAAGTATTAAGCAACAATGGTTACTATGACATCACTACGTTTTAGGTTATGATGCCATAGATCTCTGAGCTTTTACCGGTGATTTTATCTCTTTTTCGGAGTTTTTTTTTAATGTTTTAATTCTTTTTATCGCTGTTGCATATTAAGCCTATTTATCACTGTTTATAACTTCTAGCATTAATATCTTATAGCGGCTTTACTAATATGATTAGTACATTATTATTACTTTGTTATTTGTGTATTTTAAAGTTCCTATATAATCTGTTAATTTGGCGTTTATAATTAACACCCAAAAGTTTACGTTTTATGTTGGTATATAATTATAAGGTGGGCCAACTTGTAAAAATTTGCATTTTTCGTGCTTTGTATAGTTATTGAAGGTTATATAATTTGGTATATTGGGTATTTAAATTACTTTTATATATATTAGTATTGGGTAAACTGATTTGTTTGTATTATTTGGTTAAAATTTATAAAAAATTGTTTTGTTGATGTTTATAAAATAGCCTATGTTAATTCGCACGAAAAAAACTTTTTTGTTGCATGTTTTATTGTACAAATGTATTTGGTACCACTGCTAAGCTGCTATATAACCAATTGTGTTTCTCTTTGCTTTTATAACTGCGTATATTGCCTATAATGGAGTGTAGAATTAGAAATCTAGAGTTAGAAATGGGTTTGCGATTTTTTTGTCAAGTTGTTTAATTTTTATTTGGTAGAAGGAATAATGCTGTGTTTGTTTTTTATGTTGTTTGGGTTTTAAATACTAATGATGGTTTGTTTGTATATTAGCACTGTAGAAAAGTATCTTTAGCGTGGTGTATTATTATTCTTATTCATCTTCATATTAATACTTGCACTAAGTATCAGTTGGCCAAGTTTTTATTCACCCTCAAATTATATTTTGTTGAGTTATTTTAATTTCACTAAAACCTTTAAAGGATTTTTTAAATGAATTTAAAGCAACAATGTGATTGCAAGAAATAATTTATTTCCTTATGGCATTGTTTTAAATGGGGTGCTTTTGTCTTTCTGATATTACAAATCTTTGCAAATTTGGTTTTAAATTCTTATAAAACAATATGTTATCTTTACTGGTGTATCTGTGCTTAGCGTATTTTTTTATTTACTAACAGGTCGAAATACCTTAAGAAATCAATAAACGATATGTTCAAAATATCAAAACAATTGTAAATCCGTGCAATAATAACCCAATACACCACCATAACCCTGTATAATATTTTCATTATTGGCTGTCTTGTATGTTTGCTTTTTTTTATATACTACTGTAATTGTACTGTTTAAAGCATTGTTATTATCAATACTATTGTACTTTGTGTATGTTGTAAAAATCTCGATGTATGGATTGATTTTTGTGAAGTGTGTTGAATAGATTTGTTGTTTTTTGTGTAATTTTCACTTCAACCTTATTATGATTTTCTGGGTGAGTTATTTGCCCTCCTCACACGCGTATTAGACAGCTCCTGCGATGCCATACTTTCATTTAGCTTTTTTGCTTTTTTGTTGTTTCACTTAATAAACCAGGCTGATGTGATTTAATTTGGGACAGGCAAGTTTTTTAAAGGTTCTTTTCAGACATTTATATTGTCTTTAGTAAAAAGCCATTTATTGTAAACATTTAAAAGTATTGAAACAACTTTAAGTACTCAACAAATTTTACTTTGGGATAAATTGCAATTACACATACTTATTAAAACAGTAGTAGCTGTTATTTGAAATGATGTTATTTACAAGTAAGACTAGATTGAGGATAACGTATTTATTATGCCTGAATAATTTCGCGCGAAACTTATTTTGTGCGGGAACGAAGATGACAACAAAGGTCACGAAAAATGTAGGAAATACGATTTGTTTACAATATTTATATATTTAGGCAGTTTTATGTAAAATATATCTTTTTAAATTAGTTTGAACTTAAATTGTAACACACATATTGTTTAAAAATATTGTTTTTTATCGTCTAATTGTACATAGACAGACAGACAGATATACAAGCAGTCGAACGGTTTCGTTTTTCATTTAACAATTTACAGATTCAACTAAATATTGAAATAAAAGTTCATACTACCATGTGCACAGTATATCACGTGCAATTTTTAGGTCATAATTATCAATAAACACTAACGTGAGTTTTTATTTTTATAAGTTACTTTCATATTTACCTAGCGTAAGACAGTAAAGTATAAAAAGAATAAACAGATAGGTCACGTGTAAACCCACGTGTTATTATTACGGAAGTAGGTTATAATTATTGAACTTTGGCATAACTAAGAATTCCATGTTACTATCAGCAGATCATACGTTTAATTATTATACAAACATTATTGGAATACATATTATTTTGTAGATTTTTTTTCTGTTAATTAAAAAAGTTAATTTTAATTTAAAAATCATGGATATTGAAATTGATCAAGAACTGAGAGAGGCTGAACGTCAGTACATGGATTTTCTTGATGACAGTGTCACAGACCAAGGTGTTTATGCAGGACTAGTTCGGCAGATGATTGAGAAGGATCAATATCGGATCATTGTTAACATTAATGATCTTCGTCAAAAGAACCCAGAACGCACAAAAAATCTACTTAAAAATTGCTCTGAAGAGCTTGGTGCTTTTCAGCGTGCTTTAAAAACGTACGTCGCTTCAATTGATACTGTGTTTGCGAAACAATACGAAGAATTCTTTGTTGGATTTGAAGGAAGTTTTGGTTCAAAGCACGTTACCCCTCGTACTTTAACATCGACCTATCTGGGCAGTTTAGTTTGTGTTGAAGGAATTGTGACAAAGTGTTCTCTGGTTCGACCTAAAGTTGTTCGCAGCGTTCATTATTGTCCAGCTACAAAGAAGACAATGGATCGCCGTTACACTGATCTTACATCTTCAAATCCATTTCCAACAAGCACTGCTTATCCAACTAAGGATGAAGACAACAATCCACTTGAAACTGAATTTGGTCTTTCTGTTTACAAGGACCACCAAACTTTAACCATCCAGGAAATGCCAGAAAAATCACCAGCTGGGCAGTTACCACGTTCTGTTGATATAGTTGCTGATGACGATTTAGTTGATATCTGTAAACCTGGTGACCGAGTTCAAATTATTGGTGCTTTTCGTTGTCTGCCTGGTAAAAAAGCTGGTCACACATCTGGTGTATTTCGCACCATTATGATTGCGAACCATATCAAACCATTAAACAAGGATGTGGACCCACTTTTCACTTCTGAAGATATTACAAAGATTCGTAAATTTTCTCGACAAACATCTCATAACGTGTTTGACATTCTTGCAAGGTCTTTGGCACCTTCAATCCATGGTCATGAGTATATTAAAAAAGCTGTGCTGTGCATGTTACTAGGAGGAACAGAAAAAGTTCTTGAGAATGGCACCAGACTCAGAGGTGATATCAACGTCTTATTGATTGGTGATCCAAGCACAGCAAAGTCTCAGATGCTTCGTTATGTTTTGCACACTGCACCAAGAGCAATCACGACAACAGGACGAGGTACAACTGGAGTTGGGTTAACAGCTGCAGTTACCTCTGATGAGGAAAGCGGGGAACGGAGGTTAGAGGCTGGTGCTATGGTACTTGCAGACCGTGGGGTGGTATGTATTGATGAGTTTGATAAAATGAGTGATATTGATAGAACAGCTATCCATGAAGTAATGGAGCAGGGCCGTGTTACTGTTGCTAAAGCTGGAATTCATGCTAAACTCAATGCAAGATGTAGTGTTCTTGCTGCTGCTAACCCTGTCTATGGTAGATATGATCAATATAAACCACCTATGGAGAACATAGGCATGCAGGATTCTCTGTTATCTCGTTTTGATCTTTTGTTTATTGTTCTTGATCAAATGGAGCCAGAAAATGATAGAAGGATTTCAAATCATGTTTTAAGAATCCATAGATATCGATCTCCAGCTGAGCAAGATGGTGATCCTCTTCCAAGTTCTGTTGGAGCTGATATTTTATCCACTAATAATCCTGATGTCGAAGTGCAAGAGAAAGAGGAAACTCCAGTGTATGAGAAGCACAATCATTTACTTCATGGCGATAACACTGGAAAAGTGAAAGCAACCAAGCTTTTGAGCATGGCTTTTATTAAGAAATACATTCATGTTGCCAAGGTGATAAAGCCTGTTCTTTCGCGTGATGCTGCTAATTGTATTGCAGAAGAGTACGCCAAACTAAGATGCCAGGATCAAGAGAATACTGACATAGCCCGTACAACACCAGTGACTGCTCGTACTCTTGAAACTCTCATTCGACTTGCTACAGCTCATGCTAAAGCTAGGTTGTCACGAACTGTCAACCTAAGAGATGCAGAGGTTGCAATTGAACTTGTTCAGTTTGCGTACTTCCATAAGGTCGAGGAACGAGAAAAGAAGAGAAGACGGAACGAAGAGGAAGAAGAAAGCGATATTGAGGAAGCTGAGGAGAGCATTACGGAATCACAACACAAGAAGAAACGCAAGAGAAGAAGTGGGGAGAGGCGCACAAGACAGGATGGAGATACTTTAGATCCTTATGACTTTGATTCAGCTGAGGAGGATACTCCTGAGATTTCAGCTTCCATTAACAAAACAACTGAAAAAGACTCAGAGGACATGGATACATCTGTTGCTGTAACAAAAGATCGGCTCAACAAATTTAAGAGTGCCGTGCATGGCAAGTTCCAGGCTGAGCATAAGCAGAATCTTACAGTTTCTGAGATTGTTTCGTTTGCAAATTCTCAAACAAAACAAGCATTTAGTTTGGATGAAGCAAATGCATGTCTCTCACAGATGATGGATGACAACCAGGTCATGGTCTCAGATGATACAGTTTTTCTTATTTAAAACTCTGAATATTTTTTTTATATTTTGTTAAATAATTTTTTTAAATTAACAAGAATATCAGCTGCCACAAATTTAAAATTTAACTGCTGTATTAATATTAAGTTTGTACTTTATACAATATTTGTTTGTTAAATTTTTTTTGAAAAACTTTTGCTGGTTTTGTAGGTTGTTATTTTGTAGTACAACTGCAATCATAAAAAAGTAAACAATCATGATTGATTAAAATTTATCTACAAAATATTGTGTTCAATGCTTTACAGTTTGTTAACATTACTCTCTAAACATTTGTAAAAACTTTGTATATATTACTGTTTTTCATAACTTGTTCTTTTTTCTGTAGACATAGGAAATGTAATTTTAAATTGTAGTAAAGTAGTTTAAATGGCTTCAGTTGTTTCTACGGTGGCAAGTTCAACTCAACAAAAGAAATCAACTTTTATTCAAGGATCTATAATCAAAATTTCATTGCATAACTTTCTGTAAGTATTTTGTTTTCTTCATTAAGAACTATAAATTTACATGTTTACTAAAAATTGAACAAAAGTTAAAAAATTTTTTGAGTTTAGATTTCTAGGGAAAAATCATTTATATACAATTATTAATCTTTTATTTTAAAATGGCAAAGTAATGGCTTATGATTAAAATAAACTTTTTCGTTTAGAACATTCGATGATTTTAGTTTTCGTGCCAACCCAAATTTAAATGTAATTGTTGGACCAAATGGTACTGGAAAGTCAAGTATAGTTTGTGCTATTTGTCTTGGCCTAGCTGGAAAACCAAGTAAGTATTTTAAACTTTATTATTATAAGTTAATGTGAATAAACTACTTATGTTAGCATTCAGTATGTTATAACTCAAAACTGAATTAAAAAAAAAATTGTAAGTAGTAATAAAAATGTAAAAATCAAAAGTTTATACTCGTGTTTTTTATGTTTTTGTGAAAGTTTAAACCTTAATGTAACACAAAAATGGATTTGCACTTGTTTTAGAGTTTTTTTATTTTTAAACCATGTTTTTTTCAGATGCATTGGGTAGAGCAAAACAGTTAGGAGACTACGTTAAACATG
Source organism: Corella eumyota (assembly GCF_963082875.1). NCBI lineage: Eukaryota > Metazoa > Chordata > Ascidiacea > Phlebobranchia > Corellidae > Corella > Corella eumyota. The sequence goes on along the minus strand of NC_137495.1, from coordinate 2,259,934 downwards.
GAAAAGACAAGGCTGTTATTGAGATTGAACTGTGAGTTGTTCGTTTTTAACTTTTATTTGATAAAAATTCGTCAATTTTATGTTTTTTATAAACTCCGTGTAATTTTTTTAGTTGTGATGTAAACGAAAATCCTAAAATTCGTCGTGAAATTAATTTGATCAACTCTGAAGAAATGAAAACCACTTCAAATTGGAGCATTAATGGAGAAACGGTAAAATCATTTTGCATTAATTTAAAAGTTTAATAAAAATATTTATTATAATTTATTAGCACAAACTAAAAAAGATAAAAATAATTTGTTTAATATGTGAATGTTTGATATTTATTTCTATATTTGTAGAAAACAGTGAAACAAGTTAAAGAACTGGTGGCAAAATTCAACATTCAAATTTCGAATTTGTGTCAGTTTTTACCACAGGAAAGAGTTGCTGATTTTGCTAAGATGAACAAAATTGAATTACTTGAAAACACAGAGTTAGCGGTAATTGTTTCTCGTATATTTTGTGCAAATTAAACCATACTTTAATTGTCTTAAATAAAATATTAGTTTGCAAATTGATTTTTTATACTCTTGAAATCAGTAACTGAAGTTGTATCTACTATGTAACACAGTGTATATACTTTTTTAAAACTGTAGTAGATCCTTTTTGACCAAACTAGGTGATAATTAAAATGGTTTTTAAACAGCTACTTCCTGACTTTCCCAATATAAAAAAGAATTTATTAATTCCTTTCTCTAAATTTAACTTGGTTATTGTTTTTAAATTAATTGTAAAAGTGACTATTCTAAATATAGATGTTTTGTTTACTATTGCATTAGTTTTAATATGATTGTCGTTGTTAGATATGCTCACAACAAATGATAGATGACCACACTTGGTTGAAAGATCATCAAAATATTGTAAAAGATTTGGAGTTAAGAAAAAATGAGGACTCTCTTCATCTCGATAAACTTATACAAAAAAATCAGAGGGTTGAAAAAGAAGTTATCAGGTGAAATTCATAATTAAACATTTACTATAACAAGAAACTTTTTTTTCTCATTTTTCATTTTTGTATGGGACTGTTATCAAGACCAATTAACTTTAAATATTGTTATTTAGATACAAAGAAAGAGTAAAACTAACTGAAAAACTTGAAATTATTCAACAAAAAATTGCATGTACAGTGAGTTTCTTAGTTTAATGTAAAACTATTTTTATTTTGAATCTAAAACAACTTAAATATTAAACTATGAAAAATTAACTTAATTAGATTAGTATTACTGTCAAAATATATTTAATAATAAAAAAAAGTCCAATTATTGAATACATTTGTTAGTAACATATGTTAATACCTAATTTCTATGCCGTATGTTAATATTTTCAAAGTCCTTTTTATACTTTTTGCATCAGGTTTATGAAGAAGCAAGGAGGTCTTACGTAGAACACAAGAAAGCGTTAAAAGTTTTAAATGAGAAAAAAGTTGAAGCTGAAAAAGAAACTTTACCTTTGTTTAAAAAAAAAGAAAAAATTTCAAAAGAAATTTCATTAATTAGCTCCAACCAAGCAAAAAAAGTAATTTTTAATTTTAACTTTGTTTTTTATTTTAAATATTATTATTTTACTATTTTTATTGTAGGCTGAAAGGGTAAAATCAATTGCCTCTAAAACAAAAACCATTCACACCAATATACAAGATATGGAAACAGAAATAACTCAACTTATTGATGATTACAATGAAAAGAAGAAGGACGAACAAAACAAGGAAAAAAAGTAAATACTCTTAAACTAGGTAGCAGTGGTGATTGAACCCTGGACCTTATATAGTAATTCCAGGCACTGTGCCATTTTTAATTACTATTATCTTGCCAGCAACAAAATTTTGTTTAATTTTTTTCTATGTCATAAAAAACCAGATAAAATAAATATATTGGCCTCAATTTTACCATTTTATCCATTTAGATTAGAGCAATACAAACTTCAAATATCAATTTGGCAAAATGAGCTCGACAGTTTAGAAGACTGCGATGTCCAGTCCCAAGTTGATGAAATAAACCACAAAATGAGACAAACTTTAAATCAAATAACTAAAGCTGATCAAGATATTTCAAATCTTAATAACGAGAAGGAAAATATAAAACACCAACTAAAAGGTTAGCTTTTGTTTTTGTACTAGTTTCAGTTAAATAATCTGTACTCTGTAGCACCCCATTTTGTATTTTTAAGTAGATTACTAACATTCTATATAAAATAAAAGGTTTGTTATAGAATTACTTTATGTGCAGTTGTAATTACCTAAGTTAAATATAAAAAAATGATTAGAAATAAAACTATAAAAAAAATTGTATATACTTCTTACAGCAATCGATAAAAAAGTTGCTGAGCTTCAAAACCTAAAAAATCGGCGCTTAGATATTTTGCAGCAGAAAGATAGAGATTGTTATAAGGCAATTATGTGGTTAAGGGAAAATAAAAATATGTTTGAAATGACAATTTACGAACCCATTATGTTAGTGGTAAGTGTTGTATATATAATAAATTAAAAATATTTAAAATCATGTTTAGCCAAGAAATATTGGTATACTTTGTTGCTAGCTCCTGGTACAGTGGTCAATGGGATTTATAAATAAATTAAAGTTTGCTAACCCAAAACATTGGTTGCCAGAATATTTATCCAGCAATGTCAGCTCTTTAGTAATATAAGAAAATTGATATGATTTGATATGGAAGCAGTGGGGATTGAACTTATACCCTCATGTAGTAAACCCTAAGTGTTTGTACCACTACATCATGCTATTAAGCCTGAGTTAAAGCTGTAAAAGTTAGCTTTCTTATATGATGAGTACTTAGTTTGTATATATAAATGTTGTCCACTTAAATTGTAATCAAAAATGTATTTTTAGTTAAATATGAATGAAGTGAGGTTTGCAGAATTGGTTGAAAATCATGTCGCAATGCGGGATATGTTCTCATTTGTATGTGAGGATTACAATGATAATGCAAAGTGAGTATTATTACTTACATCTTTTATTTCATATTAATATTTATTACCCATAAATATTTTACTTTTATAAGCATTTTGCAGTGTTTTTTTTTGCCAATCTTGTTATCAATGTTGAACAATTTTAAATATGTACTTTACTAAGTAGTTTTTTAACTAATTTTCATATCATCTCTATTCATCAGGTTTATACAAGAAGTTAGGGAGAAGAAAGGATTAAAAATCAATGTTGTGTTAGCTCCAAGAAGTAATGGTCAACTAATGGAGCCAGAGCAATATAAACCAAGAAGAAGTTTGCAAGAACTAAAGTAAATAATCTTTAAATTAGTGTATATCTGCAACTTAATAAGGCTTATCATATAACTTAATTTTGCTATTACGCTGAATGGTACCTTTCCATACATGTGTTTTCAAATTTTTTTAAAGAAAAATTACAATTTTTACTTTTTTTTTTTGATTGAATATTTCATTTACAGGCAATGGGGATTTTGTTCATTTTTGCGTGAATTAGTTGACGCTCCATCAGTGGTTATGGCTTATCTATGCAAGCAATATAGAATACATGATGTTCCTATTGGAACACCTGATACCAAAGCCAAAGTTGACGAGGTTAGTGATATTTACACTTAGAGGTTTTTAATAAAAGGGTAGCCTACATGTATTTAGAACCCTATTGTTAGATTTAAAATTGTTTTTATTTTTGTTTAAAAAAAAAGGGAATCAAAGTAAAAAACCCGAGTATTACATGATATTATAAAACACTAGGTAATAGCCTATTTTACGCTTGGCCTTTTAATTGTTATAATACTCTTTGATTATTTTGTAAGCCTCTAAATTGTACTTATAAATATATAAAATTTAGGGATAATACCCTTTTTAAACCAGAAAATTTGTTTGTTTACTTTTCCATTGTATTTTAGTGTTTATTATATTACTAAAATAGGTGCAAAAATAACTTAATTAATATGTTAATATTTGTAGGTGGTCTCTACAAGTAATTTGGATTTATTTTATATCCCAACTCACCAATCTAACAATAGAACAACTCCAGGTTCAAGATATTCTGTCAGAAAATCAAAATATTCAAATGACAGAACAACAGCTAACAGGTAATTAACTGTTTACCAATTGGCTTTGACCTGTTTTTATTAAATTGCTTGTTTTAATATGGTTTAAGCAATTTGTTGTAGGCACTTATATTAAACATGTAAATATCGTTCACGATCTCCATTGTATATAGATTTTTCAACTTATTATTTTTATGTAGCTATATTATAGAGTTTCTTTAAATTTTATGTATTTAGGTTTTCAAATTATTTTTTAGGCTTATAAATATGATTGCATTTTATTTTAAAAGTTTTTAATATTTTTTTTAGGGCCTTGCATAAAGCAAATTATCTAAACATAAAAGTAGATCCAGTTGAGATACAACAGCTAGGAGAACAAAAAGAGGTAATACTGGAAATTAATTGTTTCATTTTAAAATACAACTGGCGAAATTAAAAAAAATGTAAAATTTTTACTATTGCACTTGTTTTAGGACCTACTTCAAACCTTGTCCAAAATTGATGAAAATTTGAAAGAAGTAAATGTTTTATATAAAAAGTTGGAAAAACAAAACAATGATCTCTGTACCGAGAAGAAGGAATTACAACAGAAGAAAAATCATAAAAGAACTTTGGAGAATAAAATTAAGTTTAAACAAAAAAAGTAAGAAAATATAAATTTTTTTTTGTATTTTTTTTAAACAAAAGAAATACTTTTATTTTAGGTCTAATATATTCAAGTCTATGTGCACAAGAAATAACTAGTGCATCTTTGGTTGATTTTTCTAAAATAATAAATTTTTTTTTAGTTATGAAGATGTAGAAAAAAGTTGTTTTAATTTGGATGAATTAAAACTTAAAGTTGATGAAGATTGTCGTCAAATTTACTTGAAAAAAAGAGATTTAGTAAAAGTATTTGTGGAAAGTATTACGGTAAGTTGCAAAAAGCTGCTAGAAAAGGGTTTATAAGTCTGATATAATATTAAATTATATAAAAACATTATTTTTTACCCATTCGCCAATTTTTATTGGACATCTCTTAATTCTATTTAACTATATTTATAATTACTTTATTAGTTAAATTATTAATGACTTTATATGTATATTTTTATAACCTTGATAATTGAAGTAGTAAAAGAACACATTTGACCCTCACAAAGTAAGGTACCTAGTCAGTACTTTTAAAATAAAAATTTATATTTTTTAGTCTTGTGTAAACTCCACTATCGATGAAGGAATGTTGATTATTAAGTACACTCAATATATTCGTTCTAAGCTTAAAATTGAACAAACTATACGGGACATGAAGTTAAAAAATGTCGACATTTTAAAGTAGGTTTTTTCAATAAAATTTTACATTTTTTTAAATATAAAACTATGTATGTATTTTAGAATACTTAAATCTTCCTTAGCTTATGTTTTTTCAATGAAAACTTATTTTTAAACCTTTTAAAATAGAAAAACAGTACACTTAGACTTAATCATTTTTTAAAAAATGTGAACCTTTTTTAGGGCAATAGAAAGTGCTGAAATTGCAAAATCTGAAGCTCAAGCAAGGGCAAAAGAATTATTAAAACAAGCTCAGGATAAAACTGGGACGGACTTTTCACATTTAAATCCGGTTTGTAGATTTTTGATTTATTTTAAAACAGTTTATTTGTTTTTTAATATGTTGGATTTATGTTTGTTTAGGTGTTCTCAAATTTTCCCAACGAATTGTCAGAATTGGAAAGTTTAAAACATGAATACCAAGCTAAGTTAGATTGCTGTGGCAACACTGATCCTAATGTAAGTTCTTGAAATATTAAATCATTTTTTTAATTTTTTTTTATTTTTATTGTGGAAATGAAAAAGGCTGACTTTATGACCCAAACATAGAGTAACATTTGTAACACTGACACAGTCTCCGGTTACTCGTTAATTAATTGCCTGGTTTTAGGCTTAGATATTTCTATCAGTTGGTTGTATTAAGAATCAAACCTATAACCTCATTTTTATCAAATTAAGGCCTTAAAATCTTACAGAAAAAAATAATTTTTAGTGCTTATTATTTTATATTTTTAAGGCATTTCATGAGTTTAATGAAAGAAAGAAGGAAGTGGAAGAATTAGAGAAAAAAATTGAAGAAGCTGAACAACAATTAAGTAATCGCAAAGAAACAATGACTGCAACTAAGGACAGATGGCTTAAACCACTAACCAAACTAGTTTCAAAGTAAGTTCAGTTCTTAGATTTATTTTTCCCTGTCCTTTCAAGCAATTATTAAGTTACTTTTACTTTCTATGTCACGAGGATCTTATTGTGATTTGTTTTTTAGGATCAACGACCGATTTTCAAAATATTTTGCATTCATGAAATGTGCAGGGGAAGTGGATATTCATACAGACAACCCAGTAACCAACAAGTTATTTTAAATTGAAAAAAATCTTGAAAAACATTTTTTATATCCTGCTTGGCTATATATAAAGCATTCAGCTTACAGTTAGTTATATTCATATATTTTCTTCTTACTGAGCAGATTTATTATTTCAGGATGAATTTGACAAATACGGTATTCGTATTCGGGTTAAATTTCGTTCAAATACTTCCCTGCAAGAGTTGAATCCATACCGACAAAGTGGAGGGGAACGGAGTGTTTCAACAATGCTTTATTTAGTTGCAATGCAGAGCATGTATAGTTGTCCATTCAGGGTTGTTGATGAAATTAATCAGGTGAATGTGATTGTGTTATATAAAAAATGCCACCTTTGCAGCCTTTTTTTAAGGCTTGATTTCTACGTATATGGGACTTGACAGCTAATGAAGGACTGACTTTTTTTTCTGATAAATGGTCTGGCTTTACAGCCATTTTTAATAAGTGGGCATATATCTTTGTAAACTACTTGCAATAGAGGAAAGTTTATACAAAGATCTCCATGTCCTAGCTAGGAAGTTGTTATATACATTACTTGTTTGAATCCAAAAGACACTTGTTTTCTAGAAGGTCTTTTTTCTTGTGGGGGCTTTTTTTAGTAGGATCTTATTCTGGGGTGAGGGGTCTTTCTTGGGGTGAGCTTTTAGAGGTCTTTTTCTACAATAGTTCCAGTCTTGAAGTACCAAACTTTTAAATACTTGTCCCAGGCTCTTACTTTTTTAGAAGTACTTCTTAGTTTTTTCATATATTTATATTTTTTATTTTCTTGTTTATATTATCAGGGTATGGATCCTAACAACGAACGTCGCGTTTTTGAAATTATCGTCAACTCCTGCGCACTTGAAAAATCCTCGCAATATTTTCTCTTCACTCCGAAGGTCAGTATAAGTTACCCAATGTCCATGTATTTCATTTTCATATTCTATACTTGAATAAGCTAACACCTTTTTTTATGTAGTTGTTACCTAATCTTACTTATAACGAATATATGACCGTGCACGTTATTCATAATGGCCCATCTCTGCTGAGTCATCGCGACTGGAAAATCAGCAGATTTATTCGAAAACGAGGAATGCTTAAATACGAGGATGATGACGAGGCAATAGAGTGACGTCATCCGCACTGTGTGTAGTAGGATGACGTCACGATTGTATTCGTTCGCTACAGCGAGTTACTGTTTCTCTTGTCACTGTTATTATTGCGTATTTAGGTACACAGCGATTTTTTTTCTTTTTTTCTCCAATTTTGAAAAGTTCTATTGAAATAAAAACAGGATTTCTTCATGCTGAAATGATTAAACATTAAACCAGCCGGGTCTCTAATTCAATAATACAAGACTTTTTATATAAAAAGGGCTACTCTATAGTCTGTTTTAAATGAATGAAAAACGCCGCAGAAATTTAACGGAATGCTCCTTCTTAGTGTTTTTATATCAATCAACCTTGACTTAAAACACGGTTATGGTGTCGCACATTATGGTGTAATGTCTCTTTTGTTCTCTTTGTTTAGTCGTTTAACAATACCACTAACGTGTAATGGGGACAACGAAATTTCATTCATATATTGTTTCGTTACGAGTAAAGCTTAAGGATTTAATTAAGTATGTTTTTTTAAATTAGGTAAAAATGTTTAGACTACAGGCGTTTAGATTTTACAAAGTATGGAGTTTTTAAACAAATGTTTAATCTGATTGCAACAGTAAGATATATGGCAGTGGTTAAACATAACTACGTTTAATATTGGTTAAAGTATACGTCGTTATAAATTAGAAAAGGGCAAGTACAATGTCGTTGCTAAAATAAAAACTTTTTGTGCATTGAAACCGGTTTGTTAAACGCTAAAAAGTATATTTATATGATTGTGTTTTTAGTTAAACCTTCTACGTTTTATGATATTTATAATTTGTTTAGCTGTAAAGGTAAACTTGGGGCACTCTGTATATTGTGATACAGTATGTAGACTTGAAGAAAATTTCGTAGGTGTAAAGTTATGGGAAACACATTTGTTAAAAATGTAGGACGTTGCTGTTGTTGTTGTAAGAATAACGAAGTTTTACAACAAGAACAAGTTTTAGATAATGATGATCGTGACCGAAATGATCGAGTTGAAGAAACTGTAAGAAGGTCACGCACATTTCAAGATACCCCATCTCCAGTTGAACAAAGGGAAACTCCCATTATTATTAACCATTTTGACAATAGCGTGAGTAATGTTCAACACGTTATAAACGGACCAACAAACCAGTTTATTAACAGTGAAGTGGTTTTTAATAATTGGCCAAACAACCACGAAGGGCAAAATGTTGCACCAGACAGCATGGCCACAGAGAATGGCGAAAACCAAAATGCAGAAAGGAATGGCGAAATCCAACATACAGAACAAGTCGACAGCACTGTTGGAAATGAAGAAAGTTCAGTTATAGATAATGATAGCTTCCATTTTGAAAATGATGGAAATTCAGTTACAAAAAATGGTAGCTCCCATTTTAAAAATGATGGAAATTCAGTTACAGAAAATGGTAGCTCCCATTTTAAAAATGATAAAAGTCAACGTACAGAAAATGGTGGCGCTTTTTTTGAACATGGTTCTAATCAGCAAGTACCAAACCAAACCAACCCACTTAGTAAAAAATCATTAGTTTCTTTACGAGATTTGGTAAAAAGTGAACTAGATTTTAAAGAAGGTCATTATTTAAGTAAAGCCAGCTTAATCAACAATGCCATCAACAAAAAAGCAGTTTCGTATTTAAATCAAAATTCAGCAGCTAGTAATGAACCACATATGCCCCTGTTAGGCAACAATAATAATATGGAACTTGACTTTATCGACGAAAAAGAGTTCAATGGGGAGCGCTATAGTGATTCGAAATTATAAAATTGGTTTAATATCATTAAACTAGCCTCTTGTTTTGTTAAATCGATCATGGAAGCGGGTTACAGCTCTTGTTTTGGTGTGAACCGCACTTTCACACCGCCATCCACACTAAAGCTTGCTGGGGTTTATAAATATCACATTTTAAACCGCCATAACTTTTTAATAAAACTTGTATTACATTATGTAACGTAACTTTTGCTATCATGATTTTAATTCTAGGCAATGTGGTGTGGATAAAGAACTGCTTATGACAGTACTAGTAGTTCTATATTGCTTTGAGCTCTATTTTAAAGGTGTTTTATTCATACATCGCGACTTTTGCATATTTGCACATTGTTCTTTTTTTAATATTTTCTCTTTACCCCTAAGGTTAGTGCCCAAGTGTTTAATTTACATTTTTATACTTCAATAAGCTAACACCTTTTTTTTATGTAGTTGTTACCTAACCTTACTTATAACGAATATATGACCGTGCACGTTATTCATAATGGCCCATCTTTGCTGAGTCATCGCGACTGGAAAATCAGCAGATTTATTCGAAAACGCGGGATGCTCAAATACGAAGATGATGACGAAGCAATAGAGTGACGTCATCCGCACTGTGTGTAGTAGAATGACGTTACGATTGTATTCGTTCGCTACAGCGAGCGCGATTTTTTTTCTTTTTTTCTCCAATTTTGAAAAGTTCTGTTGAAATAAAAACAGGATTTCTTCATGCTAAAATGATTAAACATTAAACCAGCCGGCTCTCTAATTCAATAATACGAGACTTTTTAAATAAAAGGGGATACTGTGGGATCTATAGTCTGTTTAAAATGAATGGAAAGCGCTGGAGATTTAGATGGAATTTACCCCGGTGTTTTTTACATGTTTTATTTGCATTTAACCGTGACCCAAATTGCGGTTAAGGTGTGTAATGATATGGTGTAATTCATCTTTGTTTATTTGTTACAATACTGACACAAATGGATAACAGACATTGTCAAAGTCGGCATTTTGTAGATCTTTTTGTTATATGTAGACAGTATGGCAATACTTTTAGTAGTACATTTGAAGTTTATTCGATTTTTTGTCTTCAAAGATGTACAAGTGTTTAGTTTTTTAAACAAATGTTTAATAATTTAAAGCAGCAAAGTTTATGGTGCAACCAGGTTAAACATTAACTAGACTACCTTAAGACAATGTTATTATAAACTTGAAAGGTTAAGACAAGAGCAATGTCATTCACAGTAAAACCAATTCGTTAAACGCTAAAAAGTAGTGGCATTTTTACTCTTGTGTTTTTTCTAAACCTTCATTTTGTGGTATTTATAATTTGTTTAGCTGTAAAGTGTAAACCTGTAGCACTTTGTGTATTGTAATACAGTATGTAGACTTAAAAAGAAATAGTTATAAATTATGGGGAACAGTTTCATTGGAAATTTAGAACGCTGCTGTTGTTGTTGTTGCTTAGAAGATGATCAAAAACCAGATTTAGATGATAAGATACATAGAATAAACGAACAAATTCGGGATAATGCAAGAATACCAACCCTTTTACAAGATCCCCCACCCCTACCCCAAGTAAACCAAACAACAAATTATCACTACAAGATTAAAATAGTCAGTAACGACATTCAGCATATAACTGAAACCACAGAAGTTAAAAACGTGGAAAATAAGACTGGAGCAACAACCCTCTTTATTAATAGTGACGTTAATTATGGACCAGACAATCAAGAAAACGAAAATGTTGCACACGACAGCATGGCGACAGAGGAAGTCAGAGACCGAAATGCAGAAAATGTTAACGAAGATGGGGAAAGTCAACATACAGAACAAGGTAGCAACGCTGTTGAAAATGATGGAAATCCAATGATAGAAAATGATGGCTCTCATTTTGAAAATGGTGGAAATCCAGTTTTAGAAAATGATGGCTCTCATTTTGAAAATGGAGGAAATTCAGTTTTAGAAAATGATGGCTTTCATTTTGAAAATGGTGCAAATCTAATTTTAGAAAATGGTAGCTCCCATTTTGAAAATGGTTGTAATCAGCTACAAGTACCAAACCAAACCAACGAAAAGTTAAAATGTTTACCCCACCCACTCAGTGAAAAATCATTAGTTTCTTTGCAAGGTTCGGTCAAGAGTGAACTAAGATTTAAAGAAGATCATTATTTAAGTAAAGCCAGCTTAAACGACATTGCCAGCAACGGAAAAGCAGTTTCGTATTTAAATCAAAATTTATCAGTAAATAAAGATCAACGTATGCCCTTATTGGGCAACAATGATAATTTTGAACTTGACTATATCGACGAAAAAGAAATTAATAGAGAGCGATATGGTGATTCGGAATTATAAAATCGGCTTAATATTATTAAACTAGTACAATTTTGTGTTATATCGGTTACGACAACGGGTTACAGCCGTTTTTTTTTGGTCTGAGTCGCACTTTTACAACGCTATTCACACTCAGGCTTTCTGGTGTTTATAAATATCATTATATTATGTAAGTAATTATTGCTATCATGATTTTAATTCTAGGTAATGTGGTGTGGATAAACAATAGCTTATCAAGATTTCAATATTTGTATTATTTTAAGTTTAAATAGAATGCTGTGCAAGGTTTTATTGCTGCAAAATAAATACATTTGTTGATATAGCGAGACAATAAGCCATTAAAAACGTAACTACGCAACTCAAGATGTTAAACACTATTATATAAAAGCTGAAACTGTTATTTAGTATACGGATGAAAGCAACGTCGTTAAAACTTTGTGTAACATAATAAATTAAAGAAGTCGTATTTACATGTATTTTGCAAACCCACGTTATGTTTTACAAAATGACCCTTTAAATTGTCGTTGACTTTTTTACATTGTTAACATCTCGTTTAAATTCAATAGACCCCGTTATGGCATTATAATATACTGATAATAAACTTTTGCTGCGACGCAAGTGTTTATCTTTCATGTTTGGAGCGTTGGTTTGTATGTAGTTTTCGATCTCTTGCGAATCTATTTTATGTGAGTTAGGTGTTGTAAAATCGCTATGTTCATTACTAAGATCTTCTTTTAATTCGCTTTCTTCTAAAGTGTCGCTCTCAGTTGCGCTAGATGTATTGTCTGTTTGGTTAGTGTCTACGTCATCAATTGAAGTAGTATCTGGTTGTTGTGACGTTTCAATTTGTTCATTGTCTTCTGCACCATCATAACCTGGTTGGATATTTACGTTTGCTTCTGAAAAAATATTGGTTGTTTCGTTATGGTAATGATGGTGTTCGACTATTTGTTTGTGGTGGTGATGATAGTGTTCTTCATGTTCCAGAATATTGGTTTGATTTTGGTGTGTATGGTCGTGTTGGTGATAATGGTTCTCATTAACAGTTACCCCGGCGTTTGGGTAAATATTGGTTGTTTGTTGGTCGTTATTTTTAGTTTCTAAATTATCTTTATTTACATTTTCTTCTTCCTTATTATCAAGTTGACTTTCATCGTCTTCTAATTTGTTTTTAGGTAAATTTAAATCAGAGTTTGGTTCGTTTAATTCTGTTTCATTTGCTTGTATTTCATTCTTTTTAACCGACGGTTCGTTCAATAATTCATCTTGCTCGTTCTCAGCTCGTGTTGTTTTTGAATCATCGATTTATATAGTTGGGCTTTTAATACAGCACTTTCCAATCTTTCTTAATGCGTTGCCCATTCTTTTGCAAACATCCAAGTAATGCAATAGTTAAAAATAAATAATTTTAATTTCTAGATAATTTAACGCAGTTTTAAAGACTTTAATTATTTATCTTTGTACAGCTTATGCTTCCTACAACCCAATACCTTAACTTTTATTATGGGATTGCACTTCTAAATTAAACATTGTATCTTTGGTATATTTATTTTAAACCCCAAGGTTACAGAAAGTTAATATTTGCAAACTTTTATTGATTTAAAGGTGTCGTAATTGTTAAATTAAGGCAATCGTGTTGCAACATCGCTAGTGAATAGCATTTTTTGTTCTGTATTTTTTTTAAATATTCACTTAATATTTAAATTAATCATAGCATAACGCCTGAATTGATTTAAACTTTTAAAGAGCAACAACACAATTAAGTTTAACTTAAATGTAAAACTTTGTGTGGGTGGAATATTAAAAATTCCAACATGTTATTCATTTTTTATAATCTATTGTGTAAGAGCAGGGTATTTCCGTAAACTTAGTAATTCTTAGACGTTACTTATTAAAAATGTTATAAGTTTTAAATGTTCGCATTTATTTCAAGTTTTAACGTACAACAAAATAAATAAATTTGTTTATATGGCATGACAAAAAGTTAGTAAAAACTAAACTACGCGATTAAACTTATTTAACATAAATTAAAATAATTTTTCATTTTCAAAGCAATTTTATTTATTATATAGTTCAAATAAACACTACAATAAACACCTTATGTAACCAGAATTTTAGAAAGCGTATGTTTTCTGCCAATTTGTTGTAAAATTTGCAAAATCAAGTAAAATTGTTGTTACCTTTTTACATCGTCAGAATGACCAAACGTATGCCTACGCTTAATTTCAACTGACTGCTTCCTTGCACAAAACGACACGGAAAAACTTTTGCTTTTGCTCTTGAACTTTTGGTAATAAAGGTCTGTCTCTGAGCTGTCCGAATGGCTTTGATCATAACTAGGACTTTCATCTAATTCGCTTTTCTCTGAAATGTAGCTTTTAGACGTGCTAGATGTATTGTCTATTTGGTTTGTGTTTACGTCATCAATTAAATAAGTATTAGGTTGTTGTGACGTCTCAATTTGTTCATTGTCTTCTGCATCACCAGAAACTTCGTTTGCTTCTGGAAAAATATTGGTTGTTTCGTTATGGTAATGATGGTGTTCGACCAATTGTTTGTTGTGGTGGTGATGGTGTTCTTCGTGTTTCAGAAAAATGGTTTGATTTTGGTGTGTATGGTGATGATGGTTCTCATTAACAGTTACCTCGGCGTTTGGGTAAATATTGGTTGTTTGTTGGTCGTTGTTTTCAGCTTCCAAATTATCTTTATTCTCATTTTCTTCTTCCTTATTATCAAGTTGACTTTCATCGTCTTCTGAACTGTTTTCGGGTAAATTTAAATTAAAGTTTGGTTCCACTAATTCTGTTTTATTTGCTTGTATTTCATTCTTTTCAACCAACGGTTCATTTAATAATTTATCTTGCTCGTTTTCAGCTCTTGTTGTTCTTGAATCATCGATTTCTGTTGTTGAAGTTTTACCACAGCAGCATTTTCCAAATTTTTTCAAAGAATTTCCCATTCTTACATAAAAAAGTAAATAAAAAGTGAATAAATAATATTTCCACTTTTCATAATTAATTTTTTTTTGGGCCTCGTATGGTAGCACTTAATAATCTATCTTCGTATAACTTTATGATTTTAACAACTCCACACCTTTTAACTTTTACTATGGAGTTTCGCTCTCTATCGAAATATTGCATCTATTGTTTATTTATTATTAAGCCTTATAAGGCAGGACTACAAAAAGGTTAATATTTGCAAACTTATATTGGCTACAGAGTGTCGTAATTGTTAAATAAAGACAAAAGTATTTGCGACATAAGTTCTGTTCTGCAAGTGATTATAATAAATATTTACATTGTAATTGAATTTAATAATAGCATAAGGCGTTAGTTATTTTAAACTCAAAAAAGTACCGTGAGACTAAAGTTTCCCTCAAAAACTTTGAGTGGGCAAAATTTAGAAAACCGCAGCGCTATGTAGCTTAAGGATATTTGTAAGCAGAAAATATTTATAGACTGTTAAAGCTTTAAACTTTGCTGTAGGAATGTGATTCAGACCTTCCGTGTATTGTCCTCTTGTGTAATATTATTTTGCAAGGTGTTATTACACTTCAACGTAGTATAGATTATATTACCGAAATCCACTTGACCGAATAGATGTTTTGTTCGAAAACCTAATTTATGTCGACATTACGTTAAAAAGTAAATGGAATTTTCTAGTTGAGGGTTAAAATAAAACGAGTGTCTTTAAAATTTGTTTTGTAGTCTATAAAATTACGTTTAAAGGCAAGTGGAGCTTAAATGTATATTCAGTAAAATTTTTTCGATAATATGTCAGAAATCCAATTTATTTTGTTGCGACCTAAAATAAAATGTTGCAAATTATATGTAAAGTAACGAGTAACTATAGGCTAAATAACAAGCAAAATGTGAAAACCTAAATCATAACTTTAATAGGAATTACATGTTTAGTTCTATTTTAAATGACGAGGGTATGCAAACAAGTTCAATACGTGCTATTTTTACTTTCTGTGTTGAGAAAACTTTCTGTGTTGAGTTTCGATTGGGAAATACCCATGAGCGCTTCGTTGAACAAGATTTTAATCGTAGTCGGGTATATAACACTTGATTCACTCCCGAAGTTGAGTTAACAACTTGATTACATGAGTGAACTGTTTGAACAGTTGCTATAAAAGTTAATGTACAATCTGCTTTACGAGGAGTATTTTAGTATAAGATGGTAATAAAACGTATATTAGATTTGAAGAGTTAAAAATAGATAAATTTTACATTTATTATAATAAGATTAATTTTTTCTTGTAGATTTTTGTAAATTTTTATTATTAGTAACTTTATAAAAGGATATACAATATGGGAAACTCTTTAAGAAAGATTGGAAAGTGCTGTGTTAAAAGTCCAACTATAGAAATCGATGACTCAAAAACAACACGAGCTGAAAACGAGCAAGACAAATTAAATGAACCCTCGGTTGAAAAGAATGAAATACAAGCAAATGAAACAGAAATAAACGAACCGAACTTATCTGAAAACAAATTAGAAGATGATGAAAGTCAACTTAATGATAAGGAAGAAGAAAATGAGAATAAAGATAATTCAGAAGCTGAAAACAACGACCAACAAACAACCAATATTTACCCAAACGCCGAGGTAACTGTTAATGAGAACCATCATCACCAACACGACCATACACACCAAAATCAAACCAATATTCTGGAACATGAGCAACACCATCATCACCACCACAAACAAGTGGTCGAACACCATCATTACCATAACGAAACAACCAATATTTTTCCAGAAGCAAACGTGAATATTCAACAAGGTAATGATGATGCAGAAGACAATGAACAACTTGAAACGTCACAACAACCAGTTATTCCCCTAATTAATGACGTAGACACTAACCAAATAGACACACAGTCTGATGCCGTTCAGACTGAAGAGAACGGAACTAATTTGAACAGTGACGACGATGTAACAAAAATGGAAACACTGGAAAACAATAAAAATACTAAAGAGAAAGTCGCCAAAAAATCAAGAAAAGCAACTCTTGTCGGACATCTAGCGGAGTGGACATTGGCAAGAACACATTTTGCACCGACCTAAAACTTTTTTCTTATAAATATTTGTACATATTTTTAAATGGCTTGTTCCTTTTTTAAATTTTTACTATGTTTCAACTACACTTTATTCAGTTTGTATTGCTTTTTACAAATAAATTTAAATAATTCCATTATTAAAAGGTGCAGAAAAGTGAACATTATTAAAATGTGCAATCTAGGCCGCGGTTTAGTTAAAATACAAATTCAAATAACACCATAAGTGACTGTATTAAGGTAATGAAAGTTAACAAAACCATTTTTATGGTTTAGTTAACAAAATTTCTGTCGTCAAACAACGATAGTTAATCATTATGACGTCACTTCCTAAACAATGTTTACATCATTAATATTAGTGACCGAAACTAGTCACTTGTTTGTAAACTGTATTAGATTTTAAACTAAATAATGTTAATATCACAAACAGGGTTAAAAAAAAACAAATTTTTGTAACTTTATTGAAATTTTAATACTCTGTACTTATAACTGTTATAAGATTAGTATTTGAAACGAAACATTATGAGTTATGTAGCTTTTATTGGAAATCTGGGGCCAGATATAACCAAGTTAATGATTTTAGCATGGTTTGCAAAAATTCTTCCCGCTGACGTAGAGTTATCAATTGACCCTAAAACAGGTCGAAGCAGAGGGTTTGCTTACGTTACCTTTGCCACACAACCAGATCTTAGAGAAGCTCTTAAAAGGAACAGGGACGATTTATTAGGTAGCAAAGTTGTGATACGAGTTAGTAACGAACGACCGCAAGGTTCTATTGAAGAAAATGAAGTTCGTCCTTTTTGTAATAAAAGATAGGTTATAAATATCAACTACATATTAATATGTTACTTCTATCACAGTTGTGTGAAATGACGCATTGAACAAAGCATAAACATGTCAGTGTCTTATGCATGAAAATATATACATATATATGTAAACAAGATATTTTATATGAATATTGTTAATGTGGTTCTTTTATTGCCTGTTTGACTGCTCGAAGCGTGTTTTAAGTGTGCACATTAAAAAAATGAATTTTTTGGACAACATTTCTCTTTATTTAGTATTATAATTAATAAAACGATTTTACCAAGTTACATTTACTTTGAAAATGGTACTCTACAAACAACATAATTTGCTACAGATATACTTGTATGTGACCGGCAGCGTGGTGTAGTTTTGCTACACCACCATGAGGTCGTGGGTTTAAAGCCCACGGCTCCCATGCTGTAGCGCCCTTGAGTAAGGCGATATAAACGGTATGAAGTCCTGCTGAGCCAGCACTCAATTAGCAGCATAATTACCAGGCAATTATAACTTAGAATATCCCAAACTGCTAAAGGCACAGTTGTTATTCTATGTTTAAGTTGCGCATTCGACTTTCCCACATCGAAGATAAAGATATATACAAAAAATGTAGTTAAAAACATTTTGTACTAAAAGCTAATAAATTAAGTGTAGCTTTTGTTTTATTTACCCACAGTTTCGTATGGTTATACTGACGTGACCTTATGATTTTATCATAATGCATATCAACCAGAAGCGATTTTGTCATTTTAATGTATGGCCAGTGTTAGCCTACTTATTTTATATTACGGTTTTACTTTCATTTGCGTAGGGTAAAAATTTTTCAGTTGACATATGAAGCTTATAACAGTACCGTAACCCAAATGGTAGCAACATCCTTTAGCCACATATTCACATATATAAATAAAATGGCCATTCGTTAGTAAATTGTTTGGTCTGTTTTATTTATTTTTAACTGTTTTCATATATTTTTCTTTATGAATTAAACAGACATACAGTATTTTTTAAGTTAAAAGGGCAGCTTTTATTTTTGTTATTGCTTTTTAAAAACTAAATAGGACTTAAAATATGAGTTATAAAGCATATGTCGGTAATTTATCTTATGAAACTACAAGCGATAATCTTAAAGAACCTTTTAAAAGTTTTTCACCTTCTGATGCCAATGTTGTAGTTGACCAAGAAACTGGACGAAGCAAAGGCTTTGGTTTTGTGTGCTTTAGCAGTGGAGATGACTTGGCTAATGCAGTTCAAACAATGAATGGTACAGATCTTGATGGAAGAAATATAACTGTCAAAGAATCTAATAACAAGGACTAAATGTCTTTAGGAGATCATATTTGTTTAATTGTACCCAAGACATGTTTATATTAGAAATGAAATTTTGTTTTTTGCTTTTAACTTTTTTATTAGCTTGTGTTATGATTTATTAAAGTGCTGCTTTAACGGAAAAAATAAAAAAGTTTAAAAAATATGTTTTGTGTTTGTAATTTAAATTATAAATATTTAGCTATACTAAGAGCAATGGCATATTGCTGTAAAAGTAGTTGCATTTTCTTTGTATTATATTTATTAGCTTATAAATCTAATTAGATGTTCTTTAAATCTCTTTGTAATTTTAAAAGCATTTTTTTAAGTGATATTGTTACTATAACTTTAAGTATTTGTATTATGTTATGTAACTATAAATGTTTACATAAATTTTTAAAATGTTAATAAATGCTAGTTCTGACAGTGATTTTTGTAAAAATATTTCTAAAAGTATTATAAGATGTCTATTTACGCGCCAACGTTTTTATTCACGTGACCACAAATTTTTTTGTAGTAATTTTTTTATTTGTCGTTTTGCTAGGGTTTTGTTTAAAATTTATAAGAAACAATATTGTTTAGTTATTTTTTAAAATTTTAATGTGAAGTCATATCTAACTTACTTTGTTACTAACATTTTAAAATGGTAAAAAAACGCTTTGTCAAATTTCAAAAAAAAAAAATTTTCTTATTCAGTATATTTTGCAATGCTTATTTCAGCAGACAATCTGACAGTCAGATATTTGTTGTATTGTCTGATTGTTGTCAGACCACCGGCGTTAGACTCGGATTGTTGTTGCTATATGCATGCTGACATGCAGTTTTATGCTTTTCTTTAACGACAGAACGGCTTGACTATTAACAGATTAAGTTCAACTCTGCAATTTAAAATTGTTTAATGATTATAAAGTGGTTGGTAGTCGTTTTTTTGGTAGGGTTTAGTTATTACTGTCTAGACTGTTTAATCCCATTGTCGGATTGTCCTTAATAAACATACTTTTATTAGTTTACTGTCTGACTGACTTAACTCGATAAGCAGATAAGTGGCAATTGTTAATATTTTACTGACTGACTGACAAGACTTAGTCCAGCAATTGTTAATGTCTTACAATAATACAAGAATTTTTTTTGTTTACTCTGTTGCTTAGCTGCTTACGTAATTTAAATCAAAAATTAAAAAAATGGATGAAAAATACAAAATTTTTGTTGGAAATTTGAACTATGATATGACCGACGATGACTTGCAACGAGAGTTTTCCAAATTTGGTCAAATACAACATGTGGCTGTTATTTACGACAAAGAAAGGGAAAGATCGAAAGGGTATGGGTTTATCACTTATGAAGAAGAGCAATCGGTAGAAGACGCAATCCAAGAAATGAACGGTCAGGTTGTTAAAGATCGGGAGTTAACAGTGAACAAGGCAAAACCCAGAGGAGGTGGTGGAATGGATAGAGGCTATGGTGGTGGTGGTAACCGTGGTTACGGAGGAGGTAACCGTGGGTACAATGATGGTGGTAACCGTGGCTACGGCGGTGGGAACCGTGGTTACAATGATGGAGGAGGAAACCGTGGTTACGGAGGTGGTAACCGCGGGTACAACGATGGAGGTAACCGGGGCTATGGAGGTGGTAACCGTGGATACAATGATGATGGGTACAGTGGGGGAAGAGGGGATAGAGATTACCAGCAGCAGAGAGGTGGAGACAGGGATTACAACAACAGAGGAGGAGGGGGAGGTAATTGTTAATAATTTCAATACTGAAGTAGATTGTAAACTTAATTTTTTTAGCTTATGTCTAAACACAAATGGCCAATATTAATGTGATAGCAATTGTTAAACAATATATATAGCTGATAAAATTTTTTTTAGAACACAAAAAAAATAATATATAAAAACGCGATTCCTACAAATTTTTTATCTATCATTATTAAGGTGGAAATAAACCACCTTACAATACAGAGTGTTGTAAATATTCTAGTAGTTAACTGTGTTATTGAAATAATATTTATATTTTTAAAGATGTTTTTGTGGAATTTTCCAGAGCGCCGTTAAATTAAATTTATCGCAAACCACCAGATGTGTGAATAGTTTTGTTGCCGTTTTTTGTTAAGTGGATTATAATGAGTAGATAAGTTGACGTACATCAACACTTGTTTTGTTTGTTTATTGCCAAAAGGTAAGACGGCCGAATTGTAAACAAAAAGAATCATTTTGGCACCCTTTAAATGGCAGAAAAACAATGTGTTTAATTACTTTCTTTTTTCAAAACAAGAGATTTTTTATATGTTTTAGGGTACAACAATCGAGGAAGAAATGATTACAACGAAGGAGGGTATTAAGTCAAATCTGCTGACCAATACAGTTGATAGCGATGCTGTAAACCAACTCTGTTAATTTTGTAAAATGTAAATATCGCCTTTGTCACTGCTATAAGCACTGTACTACTCAGTAATACCCCAGCTCTATTATAAGAAGCAATCATCTGTTTCAAGATTTTAAATTTCCATTTTTCTAGCGTTGTTGAATTGAAAGCTTCTGGTTTTATTAGTTTTAAATTATTTAATGTGCTAGTTTATGAAGTTGTTATAAGCGAGCTGTTTTGCCCCAATTGTAATTTTATTACTTAAACTTTTCATGCAAGTTACGGGATATAATAAAATACATCAAAGTTAAACTTTTTTTAACATAAGAGGGTTAAGTTTAAGAGGTGGGTAAGTAAACTTATTTAATGATACCAACAAAATGTAAAATTAGCTTTTAGTTTTTGGAAAAATAATTGGCAAGTAATTTTAATACTTTAAGAAAACAAAAAGTTTTATACTAAAAATAAATACTTTTACTAAACCCTTTTTGCGTAGGGCCAATAGGCCCCTAAATGCATTTTTAAAGGTTGTTGCATAAAATGGGTTTAAACTGTATAAGTTATGTAGGCTACATTGTGTGAAAATCAGTTTTTCAGCTACGTTTCAAAATTTTAAAACCGCGTGATGGCAGTAAAGAGTTGCATTACTTTATTTATTTTGTGTGATTGTTAGTTTAAAACTAAGCCAGCCTTATGTATTAAGAATAAGTGTTTTAACAACTACGATTTTGCCATTTTTTAGTTTTTAAACAAGTCCTTGTTTAAACAAATTATCTAATTTACCAAACTGATTTTTTTTGTAAAATTGAAATTTATTTTTCAAGTTTTAACGAAGCAAAAAAAAAACACGAAAGAACTTCAAAAATGGTAGAAATCAGCTACCAACAAACACAGTGTTAATTAAAACGATTGAAGCAAAAAGGTGGAAAGGAAAATAATATGATTGACTATTTTAATTAGTTCACGTGTACTGCTCTGTATTAAACAAATAGCAACACGCATTAGATGCTACTTTTTTTTGATAATTCGCCGCATGTGGGTAAATTAATATTAGCTTTAAGATAATGCAGCTTTATATTGCAAAATATTTAAATTACAATTAAATTAAGTTAAAATTCTTGCTGCAAGGGGTTGAATTAATATTTGTTTTACCATAATGCAGCGTCGAATTACTGAATATTTAAGGTTAAATATGATTACCATAGGATCTCGTTTTACGAAAACAAACAGGCTAAATCGAGGCAAAAAATCGCGGAGAACATAATCACAGTAAGCAGTGCAATAAAAATAAAATAAAGAAATAAAATTAAACATAAAAAAGGCAAAAACTAGTAACTATTGTGAGTTTTTGACCTTGGCAAATCTCGGACAGTTAGCCCGCTAGATAACTGTTCTCTTGGCGGCGTTGACGTTTCTTCTTTCGGTAATGAAACATACAAATGTACCGGTGACATTATTTCGTTACCAACTATTGAATGTGATTGGTTACGAGCAAGTCTTGCGTTGTGCGTTGATCGCCCTGATTTAGTATAAGGTGGTGGGGAAGGGTTGCTAGTTTCGATAACTTGAGTATCGTTTCTACTGGTGGTTTGAACTTCGCATATTTCAGCCTGTGAGGCTTGTCGTTGTCCGCGTGTATACTGGTTACGCTTTTTTGAGCAGTAAACCCACATGAAAGCACCAATGCCGATAAAGAGAGCGACTGCAACGCCTAGAAATGCAAAGGTAACAGCTTGCACCACTGAAACCTGATCGCTTTTACTGTCTTTTCCCGATGAAATTACAAGACTGCTATGTTGGTTCCGAGATTGCTCTACAACTGAGACTTTTCCATTAGCAGCATCGATCTTTACCTCCCGAATAATATGCTGGTAATCTGGTCGACGCTTTGGGATTGTAGCTTTCTTTAACTTTTCAATGAAAACTGACGACTCGCGAGTGGTTGTTGTTTTTACAGTAGTTGTCGGCTTTACGACGGGGATTAAATGAATTTTAGAAGTAGTCGTAGTAACAGGAAATGGAGTAGTAGTTTGTACGATTCTTCTGATAAGTTTTTCGCACCTAGCACCTTGATAACCCTCGGCACATTGGCAAGTAAACGACCCGATTTTGTTGATGCATTTCCCGCCGTTTGCGCACACTTTTCGGCCTAGAACATCACATTCGTTTACATCTTCGGTGCAGTATCTACCGACGAATCCACGCGCGCATTCACAGCGGAAATCACCGATAATATTGTGACATTTTCCTCCATTTGCACAGGGTCTTGTAACACACATCATCACAATTTCTTCACAAAAATCTCCGGCATAACCAGTCGGACAAGAACACTTTTCACAACCAGCAAAGTCGTTGCCAAACCGACAAGTACCTCCATTCTGACAAGGTTTTCTCGGGGCCTGTGATGACGTCACGGGTGCGGTGGTTGTCTTGGCGAACTGACACTTATCTCCATGGTAACCCTCGGGACAAATACATACGAAGGAGCCCGATGCCCCGTTGATGCAAGTTCCCTGATTTTCGCAGGGCGAATTTCGATCGCAAAATTTTAAATCTAAAAAAAAAATTAATTTAAAATAATGACAACTATGAAAATTTTAATATAATGCCTAATAAAGAAATATTTAACATACAAGCTGAATTGTTCGCTAAGCTCATGGTATAAATTACAAAAAAAGCGTGTTTGTGTTTTGAGAAAGTAACAATACTACCTTTTATAGAGATTTTAATATCAACAGTCGCAATATTGACGTCAACATCTCGCTTTAAATAGAAATTACATAAAAAAGACATTTAATATACGCACCTATATCACAACGCCTGCCGCCCCACCCCTTCTCACAGTTACATTCGAATGATTTGTTACAAGTCCCTCTTTCACAACCGATTGATCGTTGACATTGGTCGCAATTCGGTCCTTCCCAACCGGAATAACAACTGCAAAAAATTAGAAATAAAATTAAAATTTTGTTTTGTAATTCTGTAGTTGATTTAATAATTATTTTGTGGGAATTTTAGGTTATTAAAATGATTCTTTTTAACAGAAGTTTAAATGCTTTTCGGTAATTTCGTAATTAAATAGTTTTAAATTGTGACTATTTAATATTTTGAATTGCATTTTTGTTGCTATATTTGAATGTCATATGTACAGTGGATTAAAATGCAAATTTGTTTTTCATTTCTTAACTCTTAATTAATCATTTAACATGGCAAAAAACAGGGCTGTCAGTTACACCAACCCACGCTTCCAAGATCTTATTCACACTTATTATAAAATTAATTATTAATCACCTGCATTTGTTATCCGGAGTACAATAACCCTGTCTCAAGTTACAACTGCTGAGGCATTTTTCTGCGGCATCTGAGGAAGTAAAATAACATTTAATAACTTGAAAACACTTCTAGGAATCCTATTCAAATTCTTGACAGGTTAAAAATATAAATTATTTCCTAAATAGTAAACGCTTTATTTGTTTGTTAATTGAATTAGCAAAACAGACTCAATATTGGCGAAAAAAATCAATTAATTTCTAATTTCGTTTGCCCTCTAATCGATTGATAGCCCATAAAGATATATCAAGCGTAAATAAATATAGGCCCACGCGAGCGTTGTTTACAATTAAAGAAAAGACATATGTTTGGTTATCTGCTAACCGTACCAGCAGAATAGCACCGGCTGTTGTCAAAACGAGAACTTATTCCCCGATGGCTGTAAAACTCGATTTTATATCTTTCTACGTCACCTGCTTTTCGGCGCGAATTTTGATAATTGCCGAACATTTTCTCTAATTACTTTTTATCGGCACCATATGTTGTTCAATGTTGTATATCAACAGAAATTTTAATTTGCAATGTTTAATTAAATTTTAACATCGTAAAATTTGTTTAAATATATAACCTATTTGTATACATATATTAAAGTATATACCAATAGCATGCCGCTTTAAAATTTAAAGAATTTTACTTAAACAATTTGTTATTGATACCTGCTTGTTTAATATTTGTTTTATTCGGTCGATTTATTTACTTTTGCTTTTACTAAACTTGAGATATACAAATATTGCTTAGCAACAACGGCATGTGCTTACATAGTAACTACTGGTGTTTGTAATAACACTTAGAAATGTCTGTCATAAGTTTGTATATAAACCCTCTTATGCGTAACCATTATAAAAATATTTAAAGTTAACAGGTTCGTGGGAAAATGCGTGCTGGGGCGATTCAGTAATGGACAACTTTGATAACGTGTTTCAAGTATTTTGAGCTTACAGTTTAGTGTCAAAGTGGTAATCTGACAAGCTATGAAAACAGGGGAACCGCAGGCCTCTTATCAACTTTCCACTTTTCGTGGTGTAATGCCTCGGCGACATTCGGTAAATTTCACACGCGCACACATGTGTAAAGATCGTTCACAATGATATGGGTGTGTCGCCGCATATGAATACGTGCAATTTAATACCGATAAGTTTCATGGGAAAGCGTTTAAAGGTAGGCCGGTAATTGCAAGCTAATGGTCAGATTTCGTCGAGTGACCAATTTCTGCAATTTGCACCAATTTTTGATTTCTTATTTACGATTTAGTGTAAATTAACTCCATACTTGTTGATTACACGTGCGTTACAAAGCCCTTTTTAGCTGCCTTATTTGCTTTAAGAGCGTTTGAAAGACCCTAGCCTGAATAGGCTTTGTGAAAATGTTTAACTAATATCACTTACACTGTTTGTGCGGTCGCTGAATTGAAATAAAAACCCAATTAACTATCGTCAACTAAGCGACGAGCCGTTCGAGCTATTGTGCGCTTATGGTAAGATTATCATGTTTACGTATTAGCTAGTTAACTCACCGGTTGGTGTTCCCACGCTCGTTCCCGCCAGGCTGAGACTGATGATGAACGAGACTAAAAGCCATCTAAAACTCGACATTATTCCAACAAGTACGGGCCGGGTTACGATCGAAATTTACTGTTGAGATTCTGTAGCCGACTTGACGTAATGTGTTGTTAACCTTTGTAAGTCGCTGAATAAAAATCTTCTATTTTGACCTAACTGGTGTTGGCTTACAATTCCCCTTTTTGCAAATTCAAGAAATTCAAACGTTTTTTTTTCACTGAAACTTAGAAGTGCTGTAACAAAAGTAAAGAAATGTTAAAAATGTTAAGCAGTTTCTTTTCATTCAATTCACTGCAACTAGGCATTAAGAGTCGGGGTTAATTTACAACAAAGGCTCAAAAGCAACCTCCTAATAAGGCCTTTAATTTACGACCCCACAAATTCGCGTCTATTATTAAAAAATTGTTCTAAATTGGCGGCGGAAACTCTTCTCTATTCTATCTCTACGATGTGTGTCAAAATAAGTTTTAAATTCAATTTTTCCTATTACTGATGATTGTACACGATTGCCTGAAGCATATCAACAAGAGTTAGCGTGGGAAAATAGCAAAGTTGAGCGCAGATAACAATAATTCTCACATACCTCGACAGTGCGCCGCTATATTCTACGTATACACCCTTCTACTCTCGTTTTAATTAGAATTTCAAGAACCCTAAACATTCATTTTAAAGTTTATTTACAAACAAACTGGTATGGGCCAACGCCTTTACAATATACTCTACAATATTTTTTTAAAACTGGTTCACAATCTGTCGTCGACTCCATTTAAATACCAACTCTTTTTTCTCGTGATTTTTAATCCGTTTATTGTTAAAGGTTTTCTAACACTGACAAAACTCGTTGCTACATAATCTCCACTGCTGTCTGTACACCATGGCTTTAAACCATAGCAGCCGGAACCTGTGACTTAATACATATAAATATCCACGTAATCTTTCCGGTCAAAATAAACTAAGTTATGTCATAATCTGATTATGTTGTAAACTCTGGTCCTCACGGTAAACCTGCAAGTGTGTAATGATCTATTCCGCTGCACTTTCTTTGCTTTTATTACGCTGGCAAACACCGAGGTCCAGTCTGCCTACAAAAACACCTGCCGAATAGCACACACATAAACGGCAGACGACTCAGCGCGATTAAAACAAGAGCTGTCGCTCTCCGTTACCGACATACGAAGCGAACTACAAGCCTCTGAGAGAAGAAGGCGGCTAACTTAAGAAAAGAGAGAAATTAGCGACAGTTGGGCAATGGGTTGCGTATATCCAATACAAACCTAGCATATTTATTTAAAACAAACAGAAAAATTGGAAAAAAGGCGCGCTGGTTCTGCTATACGCGACAGAAGGTTTTACGAGTTATCGCATTTTAACGGCAATTAGTTAATACGACATCAGGGCACGCGACTGCTCAGCACCCGTTCTTTATTACCTAACCTTCAGTCTAACATCAAACTTTTGGCAAAATTTGTCGCGCCACAGACGCTAAGTACTACACAATGCATGCACGCAATGTCACTGTCTTTCAAGGTATCAGACTTTAAGGTTAAACTGTCTGAGACGACCTAGTCTTGTTATGCATCTAATTTTACAAGAGCTTAAGTCTCTTGTTAAGTTACTGGATTAGAGTTTTATTTTCGTTGTTTCGATGTCGCTATAATGGATTAGGCGATATACAAATTAAAGGATTAATAAATGTTTACACAAACAAACTGTAATAACAACAACACATGGCTAACAATGTTTAGTTTATTTTAGAAAAAAATTAGTTACTTATTAAATAAATTCGATATTACTATAACAAACACCTATATTTAAAAATTGTATTTAATAACAAATATTTTTTGGTATTTAATTTTCAGCTGTCTCTGTTGACGATAAAATCAACGTCAAAACACCACTTGCTACTTGAAAACTAATAAACTATAAACACACTGCTCTAGCAGTGCACTGCTGCTATAAAATCATAATTGGTACTCGTTAAATTAACTGATTACTACAATTAGACCAAATAAAACGATCCCCAGAATATTCTGATTTGAAACGGGCTCGTAAACTCAAATCGTAAAAACTCGTTCGATTTAAGTCGTAGTCTCTGTTTTTCAACATCGGGAAGTGACCTTTATAATTGGCACGCTTATACAGCAAAGATTGTCCTTTAATTAAACCGAATCTAATGCCGGGTGCTATATTTGTGTTGACAGATTTTTCCTATACAAGAAAAATTGGCGGATATATTTTAAACTATGTTTTTTTTTTCCAAAACTAAATGGTTGTATTTATTAAGTATTTGGTGGACTGCCGCGATTACTAAAAATAAATTTATTTTTTTATAATTATACGTGTTTAAAAGTTGAATTTTTTAAGATTTTTTTTGGGCCTAGGTCTCTTAATTATTAAATTTAATTTATTAACATCACAGCTTCAAAAATTAAATTGATCAAATATATGTGATATATTTGCATACACTGCAATGTCAGATCAATGTCATAGATGATTATTAAGGCATTAGTAGTTAACTTGAACATGGAAAATATAATATTACTGGCTAATAAGCGTAAATCTATATCGTTACACGATCAATTTATAGAACAAGCGCTCCATAACTGTCCTTTACAATTGCAATACTATAAGTAATTTATCATTTTCTCCGTGAATTTCTCAGGTTTTTATTTATTTGCGGTATTTTTAATATTTGTACCCGACTTATTTGAATAACATTGGTATGTTAAATAATACATATTCTGATATTTGCTTAAGAATGTAATATAAAATATTTGAACACCCATTCATGTAAACACTTCGACAAATATAAAGAGTTCATATCTTCAACATATCTTGAAAATTTAATGAATGCGCGTGTCTTTTAGTATTTAAGATATAAATTATTTATTACAAATATCTCCTTTCTTATGAAATAGCTTGTTCTATAATTTATAAGCATTTATCTTTCTGGCATTTATATTACAGCCTCGCGCACTTTAATTTATTGTTAGTATAATACTTGTGTTTAATAATTCATATCTCTCCGGGTTAATTTACTTTTATATTGAGCGTAATTTATCATTTAAATTAAATTCGTTCTTCTGCAAAATATCAGCGCGGCAATTCTTATATTGTATGCAAATCGGTTATATAAATCTAACACTCTTTAGCCTATGTTTTATCCCAGCTCTAAGTTGGGCCTAGCGTTAACAGATAGCTTAAACAAATCACATTAGCACACCCCTTACTATAAAATAAAATATAAAAACTCTCAGTATCTTAAGGTAATATAAGAAAATCCATCGTCCTGCCTAAATAGATGTTCACTTTATTCTAATATTTCTCTAACCAATACCAAGCTTTTAACACATTTATACGTTTATTACACACAACAATCCATATATTAATACAACCAGCTTAATAATAATCGGGTATATAAAATAAGCTGTTATAATCTTTGTTGTACAGCGGTTTACTTTAAAAAGAAGTTTAATAAAAATAAATAATTGCATAGTTGGTTTGATGTTGAATAAAAAATGATTAAAATTTTCACTACAAAAAGTTGCGAAATTCTAAAATTTATTTCGGTTTAAATTGTTTTCTTAAGTCAGGGTGCAAATTCTTGAATACTGCGCATAAGTGGTTGACTGATGACGTCAGATTTCTTCGCACAAAAAGTCCCTGCTGCCTTGTTTGTGACGTCATTGATAAATTGTTGTAACAAATGTTCTTCTATTTCTTCTTCAAAGTCGAACTAAAATGTATTTTTTATGTGGTTAAAAAAGTGAGAATTTAAGAATAAAATGTGAGAATAAATATTAAAAATGTCGGTCTCAGGAAATGTGAAAATTAAACGTCATTCTTAAGCGTGGGAACCTATTTGCGCCCGGAAATACAATCATATCCATTATTAGGCGTCGTAAGATCTAAAAACCCGCACTTGAAAACAATATCGAAACTCTGGTGTCTTACTGGTAAGCGAAAGTGTTAGATCCCACTATTTCAAGTGGATATACAAACGTATAAGGGTGCTCGAAGTTGTTAAACAAACTTTTAGTGGCGCCAACATCGAGGATAAATCATATTTTAATCCGTAAAGGGCGTGGGGAATAAGAAATTTATAATGACGAGAGATTTTTTACCAGTTGATTTTAAATATAAATACTTTTATAGTGTTTAAAGCATATGTGTGTTTTATTTGGCAATATTTAACAATTGTTTAAATGTTGATTGGCACTATTGTCTTACCTTTAAAAAGGCTTCATATAATGCTTTAAATGTTGGGTTGACGTCGCCAAAAAATGCGGAAGTTATTCCGTGAACGGCACCGGCTCCGCCATATTTTTCCGCATCCGTGCAAACGTTTTCCTCGTCCTGGCAAAAATTGTTTTTAAAATTCCAAGAACACGAAAGTTTTTGAAGCATTCCTGAAAAAAAATTAAAAAAATATTTTAGGTGATTTTAAAATAACATTTTCATTGGTTTTTCGACTAAGCTATTTTAAATTTTACGTTGCTATACCTTCTCTAAGTTTAGTAAATAAATATGTTGTTGTTTCGGTATAACAATAACATTTTAAATTCGGAAATTCAATTTTTAATAATCTTTAAATTCCCATTCATCGAAATTCGCGCGTTTTTGTCAATCCGAAATCGATCGAAAAGGGAAGAATTTGCGGGAATTAAACCCCCATAACCCCGCGAATCGCCACGTGGTAGGACCGAGATGAATTATAAATGAGAAAGGCGTATTAATCGCTGGCAAATGTCGACAAATGGACGATATCGCTATCTGTTAAGACAAAAGACACAACAGGGAATAGGTCGTTGCGGGAGGGCCGGCTTCCATATGTTGAGTA
This sequence comes from Corella eumyota, assembly GCF_963082875.1. Lineage (NCBI taxonomy): Eukaryota > Metazoa > Chordata > Ascidiacea > Phlebobranchia > Corellidae > Corella > Corella eumyota. Next base: position 2,229,038 of record NC_137495.1, on the reverse strand, counting down.
ACACGTGCTCAATTTCCGTGGCACACTTTCAATATGGTGGCATAAATAATCATATCAAACATTTCACTGATAACAATACGAGATATAAATTAATTTGGGCAGGTTATAATATCAGGTTTCGGTAACAAATAAAAAAAAAACTAAATGTAAAAAACAATTTTAGTATTCTTTCATTTAAAATTTTTTATAGTAATAATATTTTATATAAGATTAATTTGGACATATTAAGATATTAAGTTTAAAAGCAAAAAAAAATCCCTTTTTTCGCGCCCAAAAAAACAGTTTTTATTAATTTTAAATTAATTTTTGCTAACTTGTTATAATATTAAATTTCATTTATACTTGTCTGGTCCTATTACTTTGTTTGTTTTTGTAGAGTACGAGCACTTAACTGTTATAATTTTCCCACTTTAGTTTCAATTAATAAAATAAATATTATACTCAAGGGGGGTAGATTTGAATTGTAATTTATATGATAATTTAACAGCATTTATTTACATCGGACTTCTCAACACAGACAGTTATGATATTTATAAACAGCGCGCGTTTTTAATATCGTTTTTAATAACGCATTATAACATTATTTGTATTATTAAGTTTATAAGTGTATACGCTTATGTTTTAGAGTTTTTGTATTCTTAATTGTGTTAGGTTTTAAGCACCTTGACTTTAATAAAATAATATTTACCTGGGTTAAAGTGGAATATTATGTTCAGAAGTTTTTGATCATGTTCAGCCACATCTTTGTACTTCTCATAATAAGCCAACAACAGATCGACTCCATATTTCAGATGATCGAGATTACTTTTATCAGCTGATGTTTCGTCATACGACAACAACCAATCAGAATTTAGCATACGTGTAAAGTTCATTAAGATCACCTTAAAGTGTGAATTTAAGTTTTAATTAACAGTTTTTATCATTTTTTTAGTATAAGCTTAATAGTTTTTTGTACTGTTATTAAAAAAAGTGTGCAGTTAGGACGTGTTTTAAGCTATCTGTAATCGCCGTACTCATGCGCATAAGCAGTGGCATTGGTGCGGCTTGAACACGAAACCATTCGGCCCGTAGTACATTGTCATGGCCGGTATACCATACGGCAGGCTAACTGTTTATTAATACTGTATTAGGTATTGCGAGATTTATATCAAATTATAAGTTATTCATATTCTTACCCCGCTATTTATTTGAAATAAACCGGTCGAATGCGAAATGAAGTTTACGTTGAGCTCGCTACCACCTAGTGGATGACCTGCCGTGGGAGATATGGCCGCTACATGGCGGGCTTCCATAGCATGCATTTCCTTCCATAATTGGTCAATCGGTTTAACAAATATGACGTCACTGTCACTGTATATTGCAGCAGTCGTGACATCTTTTAATATCATCTGAATCGATCAAAAGTAGTTAGAAGTTATTTTTCAATATTAAGGTTCAATATGAAACCTTGGAATTTACGGATTAGAGCTGTAGTTGTTACAATAGTTTCCTCAGATTTGGTCGTAATAAATGACATTTAAGTCGGGTCTAACTTTCTAGTTTTGAAAAGCTTTTTGAAGTCTAGTTGAACTTACCGGTACCAACAGCCGAAACGACCCACATGGCTTATACCATTTCTTCCACACCTCAATCAAGTTTCTTGGTAAATACAGCTCATAGTTGGCTTCGTACAAAGAATACGTCATTCGTTTGCGGATCCACGAAGGCCAAGATTGAAACTAAAACGTAAATAATTTTAACATATATGTCTTTAGTAATGCTCTTGCGTTTATTCAATTTAAACTTAGTTTGTACACCTATAGAGGTACTTAGAGTTTATGTTCAATTTGCTTTCTTTTAGCATTTTGATGTTTTAAGTACAGCCCTTTTGTAAGCTGTATTAAGATTGTTATATTAATTACTAAAGTCAAAACTCTTTACCTCAGCATTAAACATAGGAAACATATCTTCTTCAGTGAAGATGTGAACATAGAGAGGTGAACGAGCGAATAAGGCTGCAGATTTGATCATTGTTATGGTTAGGTCCAGTGGTTTACTTATATCCTACAACAAAAAGAATGGTTGGCGTAACATTAATTATAAAAATATGGACGAGTTGTAGAGTAGTTTCGATTAATTAAGTTACCCTGAATCCTTGATAGTTTGGTCTTCCACACGACACAGCAACAAGATGAATAGTTTCTGGCTCTTTAGGTTTTTTATTGAACCTTGCAGCCAACCTATAAAAATAGATATTTTAGTTACAACTATATATACAAGTTAAAGATAAGTCCTGTTAATAAGATATGATATAAGTATTTGTAGTCAAATTTTTACTTACTTTAGGTCTTCTAAGTAATAAATAACTCCACATAACAGAATAATAATCAGAATAAGAACAGTTAGATTCCGTTTTAAAGACCGAGACCGGGGAAACATAATTATATAACTTAGACGCTAAAAGAAATGTAATTTTAATTTTCTAATAACATAACGTTAGTTAGATGCTATATATAAGTCTTAAGTTTGGCTTTACTAATTTGTACGTAAACTTAATCAAGGTACTTTTTGTTTCAACTTTTGTACTGTCTTGCTATACGCTCGTAGGCTATCTGTACAAATACATTAATAAATACCGAAAGTTAGAGTCTAATTTCTATTACCTGTACTTAAAATACAAATAGTAATCGCGTGGTTGCACATAGAACATATCATAATGACGTTTTTACTAAATTGCCACCTATATAAGACCCTAGGGCTATTTCCCTTTTTAAGTGTTTGTTTCGATATTAATTTAATTATAAACGTAATTTTAAATAAAAAATATTGTCCAGTAAATTACATTTAATTAATGATATTACATTAAGCAAGAATACTCTAAGTAAAATAAAAATTGGGGGATATATGAGGATAAACAATTTTGCACCGTATGTAGAAAGTAAATCTTAAGAAAGTATCTACCGCTATGCAGTAAAAGTTTCTACTTTCTTGTGTTGTCATCTTAAAACAAAGGTTCTCGTAAACTTGACAGTAAACTTCAATGTTTAACTTAGTTTATCAGTTTAAATAACTTTAATTACGCGAAATTTACAGGATTCTAATACCACATAAACCCTTAACTAATTAGCTTAATTTATGTCATTTGTAAACGTGAAAGTATCGATTTAAACCATCAATTTACAGATTTAAAGTTCCGTTTTCATTTTTTTAATTTTAGTTCTGTTCTGTTAATATATTTTGCTTTAGGTGTTGTATATTTTAAATAAATATGGCTTTGACAGGTGTAAGAGTGTTAGAAATGGCTGGGTTAGCCCCAACTTCTCTCACTGGACTTATTTTAGCTGATTTCGGAGCCAAAGTTATACGAGTGGACAGATGTAACGCTCCTAAAGTTGATACGATGAGCCGCGGTAAACGATCAATTGCTGTTAATTTAAAAAATCCAGATGGGGTTAATATAGTAAAGAGTTTATCCAAACGTTCTGATGTTATTATTGAGCCATTTCGCCCTGGGGTAATGGAAAAACTAGGGCTAGGACCAGATGTATTATTAAATGAAAATTCTGGGCTTGTTTATGTTCGTTTAAGTGGTTATGGCCAAACTGGGCCTTATAAAATGAAAGCTGGGCATGATAACAACTACATTTCCACCTCTGGTGTATTGTCAATGTCATCACAGAAAGGTAAAATACCATCACCGCCAATGAATATACTCGCTGACTTTGCTGGTGGTGGATTACTTGCTGCGTTTGGAATAATGACAGCTTTACATGAGCGCCAAACTTCTGGAAAAGGTCAAGTTCTTGATCTAAGCATGGTAGAAGGCTCAGCCTATGTAGGATCATTTTTGTACACAGCTCGTCAGTATGCTTTTCCACAAGGTCATATGTTGGATGGCAGTGCTCATTTCTATTCAATTTATGAAACCAAAGATGGGAAATATGTTTCTGTAGGTGCTATTGAGCCACAATTTTACAGCCGCCTGTTAGAAGGATTAAAATTAGATCTTGACTCCTTACCTCAAATGGACATGGATAATTGGCCTAGAATGAAAGAAGTGGTTGGAAATGAAATCATAAAGTATACCAGAGATGAAATCTGTGAGATTTTTAGTGGTGACAACTGCTGTGTTATGCCAGTTTTAACATATGCAGAAGCACCTTTAGACTCTCATAATGTAGCAAATGGATCATTTTTTAAGGATTCTGAGGCTAAAAATATTCCAATTCCAGCACCAAGAATGTCACGCACCCCTGGTGTACCTTGTACCAAGCCACAAACTGATATAGGGCAGCATACAAACGAAATTTTAACTGAGCTAGGGGTCGAAAATAATGAAATCTCTAATTTAATTCAGTCTGGTGCAGTTCAGGATAGCTTTATGAACAGCAAACTTTAGAAGTTTATTATAATTAACTTTCTTAATTTATTTTTAATTTAACTTTTTCCATCTATGCTAATTGTTATAGTGTTATTGTTGCTAATTTATTATATAAGATGTAGTTTGTGATTCTTGTTTATTGATTTTATAAACTGTTTAAGATAAATCAATACTTATACTTTGCCATAGAGCAAGGTATTCTTATAATACCAATAGTTCAAACGTTAAAAAATTAAAATAATGCACTAGAAAATAGGTGCTACATTTTAAAACTATATGCAATTAGTACAGATTATGGTTGCTAAAAATATAAGCTGTGATTTGTATACCTACCTACCTTTTATGGTTCAGTGATTAATTAATTTTTATTTAATTTGTCTTCAGGCTATTTTATAATATGAATTTAAAAACTAAGTTGTTAATATTATGGATTATTTTTGGAAGTTATATATCTATAGTGTTTTCAATTAATGGTAAGTTTATCAATATTTAAAATAATTAAAATTTTCTAATTTCACCAAAAAATATTTTTGTTGTTAAAGGTTGTTCTGAAACAGGGTATACCCCTAAAAATGGGTATCGAAAGCCCCCTGTTGGTGACTCAAGTATAATATATTATGAGGGTTCAAAGTTGAGATATTATTGCAATGATGGATATATTATTTCCACCACAACATCGATTCAAATCTGCACTTTAAATAATATTGATGATGAAAAAGTATCATGGGTTCCACATGAACAACCAAAATGTATTTTAAGTAAGTAATTTCTTATTTATATTCTATCTTGCTTTCATTATTATAGTATTGCAACTTAAGTAAACATTAGTTTTTATTGGTTTAATGATCAACTAGTTTGTAAATGTGCTATGCATTGCTTAGCAGTATTTGTTGGTGTATTGTCATAAAATCTGCAATCGATATTGTTTTCTGTAATAAAATGGGTTATTAAATTTTATTTTATTAAACAAAGTATTGTGCACGCTGTTTTAGAGAGTGTATTCTTGTCTTAAAAATTTGGATTTAAATTTCTATATTATACATCTTTTATAAGTTATTCTAATTTAAATATTGGAGTTTACTTGCTTCTTTTCAATCTGCTTTATCATAAGCCATTTTTTATTAAATTATTTATATTATTTTTGTTGTTATAGAAGCACAGTGTTCCAACATAGAGGTAGCAAATGGAAGTTCAATAAAAGGTCCATTTTGGACAGGGGATATTGTAACCATTGATGAAGTTAATTGTAATGAAGGTTTTGTGGTCAAGTCACCGGGTTATATTAAATGCACTGAGAATGGGACATGGTCTGGTGAATTTAAATGTTTAGGTAAACTAAAGTTATACTTAAGACCAATTAAAGTTTTTTCTATAGTATAACAACTGCATGTTCAACAGCTTAACTAAAGGTCTTTAAATTTATTAACTAAAGGTTTTAAATTTATTAACTAAAAGCTAACTAAAGGTCTTTAAATTTTAAATTTAATCTACACTGTTTTTACTTTAGTTAATCAATTTTAATTCGCTTTTTTTTGTTCCAATTAACAATCAAAGTATATAATTAAAAAATCTACTAAAAAAATAATTTGTTGTATATATATATATACTTAATTTAACATTTTAATATTTTTTTACCAGAAAAAAATTGTTCTGATCTTAGCCAACCAAAGCACGGAAAAGTTTTTATTAACGACCATTCACATTTCGACAAAGTACAAAAAAAAGAGAAAACCTGGCCTCCAGGTAGCACAGCCTATTATTTTTGTGATAATCCTTATATTTTAATCAACAATCGAAGGAGGGATTGTCAACTGGGTGAATGGAGTGGTACTGCTGCAGAATGTGGTGAGTAAAAGAGATTTTATCTTTTATTTTTTAGGTTTTATTTATCACATGTATGTGTGAAGAAAATTAAAAAAACTTTGGCTGTAGTTAGATTGTACAAATACTCTAAAAGTTCTCTTTTACTGTAGGTATTTGAATACAATTTATTCTGCTACTACTTTAGGAATTATAAACAATTCTATTTACTTTCAAAATGGGAACATTTTTTGTAGAATTCTTCTTAAATGGAGCTATTTAAAATGAGTTTTTTAACCATTATCTTTTTGTTAGTGTTTTTACAATTTATTGTAAATTACATTAAGGGTGTAATAATGTTAGTCTTTAAATTTATACTATTTACAATCTATAATGTTTTAGTTACAACTATACCCCTCTCATGTTTATCACCACCTTCTATTAAACATGGGAAATATTCACCAATACAACAAACTTACAAGATTGGAACAAATGTAACTTATACCTGTAACGATAACACACAACCGCACGGTGGTGATATCACCAAAACTTGTCTACCGAATCTAACCTGGTCTGGGGTCACACCACACTGCTCTAATGGTAAGTTTAATTTTGTTGTAAGGTTTGTAATTTCTAACCCAAAAAAGAGCTATTTGTATTAAGTGGTTTTGTTCAAAAAAAAGGGAAAATTTATATTTCTAAAAAATTTAAAAGGGAACTTAAATTCCCCTTGGCAAAAGTCTAGTCTGCTATTTGCTTTATAAATTTAACATAGTGTCATAAAATTATCTAAGACTTTCTCTTTACAAATATGGCAACCTATTAGTAAAATTGTCATTTGCGTTTAAATCTATATACACTGACTGAGTCACTGTTTAAGTGTTTTTTTATGACTAACTTGTGCGTTTATATCAATACCAACATTTGGGTTAGATTTATAATGGTGGTGTTTTGGGTAGGGCCATTAACTTGAGTTGTTGCTATTTTTAGATGGTAATAAATATTTTAGTGTTATCTAATTTCAAGGGTTTTTTGTTGGCAAAAGACATTATACAGACTGGTGAACTCGTGTCAATAGACCGTGAATTTTATTTGTTTAAAATGTTGTGAGGCTCTATGGAAAAACAATCAATAGTTTTAGATTTTAAAACCATAGTGACTTATATTTTTGTAAGGGAAATTTTACTATTGACTATACGGCTTAGTTAGTATTGTTTGTTATTAACTTATTTAGGAAATTTTTAGTTTATAAGTATATACAAATTTTGTAATGTTTATGTTTAGTGTATTAAGTATAGAAAAATTTCTAACTTTTATAATGGTGATAAAAGCTAAGAACCATCCTTTAAAATAGAATTAGACAAAGTTAAACCTAATAAAACCGGTCGTGTTAATACCCTTGAGCTAGGCTTAGAGTAGGTTAGGTTTTTTTATATCAAAATTTTAATATTGAAGTTTGTAAGAGTCCCTAAAAGTTAATATTAATATTTTGGCACTTAATCACCACTGCGATGTTTTATGATTTATTATTAGCATGATAAACGTCATGATGTCACAATTCGTGTGCTGTTATGTTTTGTCATTAATCACTGTTTTTGTTAATGTCTTAGTTGCATATTTTATAGTTTATATGTAAATGTCACAGCAGTTTAAATTTAGTTTGGTTGTACTTTTGTCATTTTTATCGGTTTAGCTCTTTTATTTATTCTCTTGTAATTGCCCTAATTAAATATTTATATGTTGTTATGACAGAAAAAACATAATGGTCTTATAGTAAGGTAGAAACTGTGTAAAAAACTAGACTAGAGTATAATTTTAATATAAGGCTGGTGCAATTTAAAAAAAATTATTAGACAGAGAAAAGGCAGTTAAGGTCATTATTAGTAGATAGATGTATATTTAATACTAATTAGTGAAAATAGCTTAATGTGCTTAATTGAATTCTAAAACTATTACTGTATTATACTTATAACAGTATATAATTTTAAAGGTACATTTATATTACTGTTAAAATAATGTAATATTTGTAATAAAGGTCCAACTACACCACCTTCTATAATGTATTGCCCACAACCTTCACCCTTTAACCATGGAGTTATTCTATGCTGTCCACAAGAAGCTAGTAAGTTTAGTTATTTCTGTTTTGCTTATTTTATAGTTTTGTTAATAAAATACTTTCTGTAGCATAAAAAACGGTGTAAAATTTGGTATAACCTAACTTTTAAATCAAATTCACAAGTCATTAATTTGTGGCTTTCCACAGCTAATATCACCTACCAAAATTTCAAGTTTAACTATCATTTTGCAATATAAATTACACATTTAAAAAGAAATTTTATTAATTTAAATAAAATACAATCAACTAAACATTTTTTCACCATGTTTTTACCAGATTTCCCACCATATACTTGCTGTTCAACATCAGGTAAGGTCCAGTTCGCATGTGAGCCTGGTTATAAGTTATATCATGATACTGAGTGGACTTGTAGTAGTCAGGGTGATTGGTTAAAGTTAGATGACACTCCTGTTTTAAATTCTTCATCTCCTTCTTGTGTGTTAGGTAAGTTGTCTAATTGTAGTTACATATAAAGCATATAAAAACAGTTAAAAAGAGCTATGTGAATAAGGTGAATAAATAGTGCTTTACTGTTTATATTTTAAAATGTCATACATAGTCTTCTTGTATATTTTAGTCTTAATTTTGAAAGAGGGTTAGTATTTGATAAATGGTTTAAATTTTAATGTGAATTTACTTTTACTAGCACAATCTTTAGTGCCTTATGATAAGATTTAAAAAGTTTAAATAATGCTAATTTAAATTGACAATTTTGTATAAAAAATAAGGCTAAAAAATACCTTTATTTTTAATTTTCCCATACAGAAACCACTACTAACCCGACCAAAGTAACAAACAAGAATCAACTCTCAAGTGAGATGATTAAGACGGTGTTAGGGGTTTCTATTGGGGTTTTGGGTCTTCTTACTATTGTGGTTATCCTTTCTTTCTGTCGACCCAAACTGCGGGAGATTAAGCAAAGATGGAGAGATTTTAGAGAAGATGAGGTAACAATTTTAACATATGACTTTGATCTTGTTGACAGGAAAATTTTCAGATAGTATTTAATGTTTAAAAGCGGATTTTTTTGAATATTTTTATGATTTTGTGCCAGAATTTATATAGTTTTTCTTTGTACAAAACTACATTAAGGAGTTTCCCTAGATATATTGTATTTAAAGTCAGTTTTTTAAGTTTTGTTTAGAGCCTAAATTCTTAAGCTAAATTACCTTTAGGCCTATAATGATTATATATCAAAGTGAAACAGATTCAATTTCTTTTGTTGTTATCATGCCCCAATGCTTTCTTATATGTAACTACCCTTTTGTACCTAACTAAAATGTATTTTGACCTTACCTAATTTAGTTGTTATTCAGTTAAAATTGAAATGTAAAAATCAGCATTTTAAGATAAAATATACTTGTTAAAACACTACCAATAAATGAAGAAGTGGTTAAGCAATTCCATATTAGCATTGTTTTATTTAAAAATATATTCTATTTAATATTTAATACATTTTTTGCTGTTTTAGAATGGGTTGTTAGTTAATGGCCAACGTGTGAATTTACCTTCCTATGATGAAGCCATTACTTCTAATGATATTTACCAACAAGTCTGCCAACCTCCTGTATTAAACAATTTCTCTAACATTAACACTTCACTACAGGATGAAACTATTACTAGACCACCTGAGAGTAATCTAACCTCAGTACAAATAGACCATGAACATCAAAATCATGAAATTATGAATCCAGACATTCCTTCAACTTCAAATTTTGATCGATTTTTTACTCACTTTACACCAACAAATGACAATGCTGGCCTTATTTCTAACCAAGTAGAAATTAACACAGACCGGTCAGATTCGCCTATTAGTGTTACTGAATTTTTATTAAGTACTGAAAATTTAGAATCAGAAATTAGTCCAGAAATTGAAGAAAGTCTGGATATTGAGAATTATGATGATGATGTATCATTAATAAGCTTGAGTATGCCAACTTCAAGTAGTAATAATGATAGTGCTGTAGCATATAAGGATGAAAGATATTTAAATCAAGATAACTTGGTGAACAACCAACAAGATGCAATATCTAACCAAGGTATGAGATTATAGTTTCTGTTTTTATTTTTAGACACACTTTATTGTCAATTAAATCTCTGTAAAGATTATTTTTTTCATTAATTGACATTTTTAAAATTTAGCAAGCTTAAAAAACAATCAGTAAATTAATTATCAGGCAATCATAATTAAAAATATTACAAACTACCGAAGTTAACTTGAGACTAGAGAATGGTAACAAATGTTACTCTATGTTTTGACTGTAAAGTCAGCCTTACCACATTAGGATAAATAAATAGCCTATGAGATATGAATAATAAATTGTGTTTTCTGATTGCTAAATTCATTTTTATTTAGAAAAGTTCCAAGTGACCAATAACATTAATGACTCGACATCAACATTGGTGGAAATAACTGAAGACATAAAACATACAGATTCAACCTCTTTATAGTTTATTTATTTCATAAGTTTTGCAAACTTATTTTTATTATTGTGTTGTATTAGTGTATTTTCTAATAAGGTTATACTTCTGAGTTATTGAGTTTAACTGTTTTGAAATATGATTATCTTAAAGGTTAAATTATTCAATTTTTTTTAACTTTTATTTAAGATAGAATATGCAAAACATACTGTCTGTAAATTTTAGGAAAAACAATTTAAATTTTACAAGTCTTTTTCCTATAATATCCTCTTAATATTCACAATTTATAGATTTTATATTGCAATCGTTTAAGTTATTCTAGCCCTAAAATACAAAATTTTAAATGAAAAATATTTATGAATTAAATTCGAATCAGGTGAACTATTCAGCGCTGAGTTATCAAAAAATTATAAATTGCATTCTCATTATGTTACTTTTCTGATATTTTACCATAAACTAATAGGTCTTATTTATTATTTTAAATCTAAAAATTGCCACTGTGTAGAAAAAAAGTTATCATAAAAGTATTCGTTCAATATTTTATCACAATATATTTCTGTAGCAGTCATTTTGTTTTTTAATTATTTGTTGATCAAAATATTCTACTAAAAATGTTTTCTGTTTTTCGTGTTATCATATGTTTATTAAAATTTATACATTTACTATTTTGCTATTAGAAAAAGTCAGGTCTAAAATCCTTAAAAAAGGTCTTATGAAAAAATGTTTTCTTTTGAATTCTTGTTAGTCTATTTACAATTTTAGTTGTTGCTGGGTTTCTAAGTTCAAGGCGCTATATTAAGTTGTGATGTTACTTGTTTTTCAATAACAGAAATAACCAAAGTGACTAAAATACTTTAATTACAGATAGACTCGAGACAGGATAGGAAATTGCATTGCGTTTCTCAAGGGAATTCGTACGAATATTCTTTACTCTTCTCTGTCAAAATTGGAAATGATTTCACAATACAGCATATATAATAGTAAGATCGTTATTTATACTATGATAAATAGATATAAAAGTAACTATAATAGTAAGATTGTTATTTATACTATGATAAATTGGCATAGAAGTAACTAAGAAAAGTAGTATGTGTAATATATTGAGAACAGCGCGTTAAATTGGTTAGCCCATTGTGGAAACTATTATACAAAATAAAAGTACTTGTCATAAGGTAAAATTGATGGACAAGGCGTTATAACTTTGACTGAATACTCTTTGTTTCTTTAGTTGTACTGTTGTATAGTAAACATATCTGTGATAGTGTTAAATATTAAAAGTTATCAAAATAATGTCAAGTTCGAAAGATGTTAATAATTGGAGGTCGCGCAACCCAAACTACGGCGATTTAGACTATGATGATAACTCTAGGTTAAACGAAATGACAACATCCCGAAGAGTTGCCACTCAAAATGTAGTCACCAAAACGACTAAAAGGTCGCTTAGTAACGCTTCAAGTACAAGTACAAGTAACGAAACTGACCGAACAGAGCAAGTTTTTGACACGTTTCCAAGGCGAAGTAGGCTCCGAAATAACGACACATTTTTCGAGGAATTTGAAGAAAAAATGGACGAAATGGTGACCGGGATGCGGTCCGGAATATCATTAAGAGACGATGACGATTTTTTTACAAGACCAAGGTTAATGGCGCGAAAAAGCAGAGAGGATTTTTTTAGTCGACCCAGACTAATGGACGACGACTTTTTCAGCCCAGCTTTTGATATGTTTGATCGCGAACCCAGGCATGTAAGGCCAATAAAACACGACACTGAATATGCAGATAGCGGGGTATTCAGTGTAGGCAGAGACTCGGGAAGCAGAAGGAATACAACTGGATCTGTTAACACTATTCAAGATGAAGTCGTTATTCCCGAAAAATTTGAAGTTGACGTCGACGTGAAGGGCTTTAAGTAAGACGTCTAAAACAACTACATTCAATTTGCATCTAACTTAATTCTAAAGTTAGATAAAATTGTCATATATATATTTCCTTTTAGACCTGAAGAGCTACTGGTTAAAACTAAAGGGAGAACACTTGTAATCTCTGCTGCTAAAGAAGATCCCGACGATTTAAACCCGGGCTATAGGTGATAAACCATAACGTTAACTTAGTAACACCTAATAAACTTTCACTTTAAAGTATTTGTGTTTGTTTTAGTGAATTTATCAGAGAAGTGGAAATACCTGAGTGGGTAAACCCATACGACGTTGTATCTAATCTGATGCCAAACGGAGTGTTAAGAGTGGAGGCCCCAACCAGGACGAACTTGTGTTCTGATCTTCCTCCAAGCTAATACACAATTCAATCTGACAATTTACTTTGTTTTTATACGCTATATATTTGTGAAAATTTATTCATATTCAGACAACAGTTTGTGAACTAAAAGTTGTACAAAGATATTTTAATAACAGAGCACGTATTTTTAGGCGGTGTTTTGTAAAACATTTTTTAAAACTTCTTTTTGTTGATTTTAGTATGTTTTCTAATATTACAACTTATTTTGTGCAACGTATTGTATATTACTTTGCACATTTTAGATATTGTTTTAAGGATTATAGGTATCAATGTTAAAAGATCAAAGTCTCAAATACCTTTGCTTGATCACTCTTAGCTTATTGGTTATTTGCGCGTCGCTATTTCTAGATTGGCACAGACAGCTGATATAGTTAACCTAAGAGACTATTCTTATTATGTCACAAAGCGACTGTTGTCTACGTCACAAGGCTGTTACTTGTCAACTTATCGATTCAGCACCTATCACTTTTCGAGACCGTTGTTTTTAGGTTCTGTAATTTATTGGATTAGATTCGTAGTTAACTAATTCAAATGCATTGGACTAACGCCTAACCGAGATAACAATATTGGTTTAGCAATTGATTGGCGATTTTAAAATCTAAAATTCGTTACCAGAAGTAGACGTTTAATGCTATAAAAGTGACATTTATTTGCTAGGACCTTTAAATAGATATTTAGTTTAATATAGGTTTAGTTTTGAGTACAAAAATTTACCTAAAAAAGTAAGATTTTGTGAGTTATATTTGATACTTGAAGGTATATTGAAGTTTGTTGTGACTAGATGGCAGAATCAAACGATACGGAAGAAGATGTTCATTTCTTAAGAACGGTAATTTGCAAGTATACAGTTTAATATAATTAAAAACCAATTTAATAGAACCTATGTTTTACTTTACCTTTATATAATTGCAGCTACTTTGGTGCAATTTTTAAAGCGTTAGTTAAGTAAATGCAGTACGTATTACATTACTAAAAGCATTGAGAAACCGGCCTAAGTAAAAATAAGGTTTATATAAATAAATTACCATTTTTGTTTGTCTAAAAACATTACAACACAATGCAAAATATTTAAAAAAAATAATATTTATTTACAATAAAAAATAGCACAATAGAAATATCCTAAAACAATCGTCATTGTCTTTTTCGGACGACAATTTCGGTGCAAAGACGTTCTGCGCAACTCCTTTTCCGAAGTTTTAGCATAGGTTTCGGTAGTTAGAAGAAATGTAAGTTAGGCTACTTTTAAATTACTTTATTTGTAGGATGACCATATATTTTTTCAATGCACAACTGCGAAAGATTTGGAGAAGGTTTGCTTAGCTGCAGAGGGGTTCGGCAATCGACTTTGTTACGTAGAAAATACCTCGGAAAATCGGGTAAGAATTTTGTTATTTTTAAACATTTCAAATAAACAAAAGTAAACTGTAAAACTGTCGTAAATATGTGAGTTATTGTTTTTGTAATAATCTAGTTAATAATAGACTATTGTACTTGTATTTATTCACGATAAAAACGCGTTTTTAAATGTGTGTTTGAAGCTTTTTTATTGCGAAATCAAGTTTCTTCGACTTTGTTTCTAACCTAGTTTCGTAGTTTTTAGCCTTTAACCAAGATAACTAGGGCTAGCGTGTTTTTCGTTTTAAACGCACATTTTTTCTAGGCACTTGTGTTCTTTTTCTTTTGTTTCAGTTGTTTTTTATTTATTTCAACCAAGCTAACTTAGGCTAGCGCGTTTTTTCGTAAGCACATGAGGGTATTGTAACGAATCTGGCATTAATTTCTAGTCACGTGCTTACACCTATTGCCGGTTTAGTTATTTAATTGTCTTTGTTTAAAGGACGTTTTAACTGATACTCCCCGCTGCGTTTTTGTTCTGTCGCAAGCTTTATCGGTTCGTGCTTTGCAAGAATTATTAACTACAGAAGAGGTAAGAAAATTGATTTAATATTTTCAAGTTTATAAATTCTTATGTAACGTAATTGGAAGATTTTTGAAACTTTTGAATTTAAAGTATACTTACTTGATTTTATATTTTTTACGCGTTTGTATGCGTTTTAGCGTTAATTAAATTCAGAGTTTAAACTAAAAATTTAATCATGTTGGATTAAAGGCTTAGTAGGCAAGCTTGTTTTCAATTATCACTGTTGCATTGATTGACATTTTATATTAATTATAAGATACAAAAATGTTTATTTAAAAATTAATAAACTTTATTGTCAATACACTTAATATATATTGTTATGCATCTATTTTTTAGTTTTAATATATATATTATATATAACTATTTTGTATATGTATTTATTTTTTTAAATTTAAATCTTTTACCCACTATGCATGTACATTACCACTAATCATATGCACTTCACTTTATTACTATGACATCATAATAGGAGGTGGAAGATAGCTTAGATGACCTTGAAGCTAAAAATGTTAACCTTGCCAATGAAGAACAGGCAAGATAAATTATACCCAATAGAAATTTGTAAAACATTTTTTTCTTAAAAATTTCTATTATTTACCATCACATGAATGCTTTCAAATTATAACTGCTTGCTTATCACTTTATAATTTAATTTTTATTGCAATATATATATATACTTGTTTTTAAGTGGTAATTAAGATATGTTAATATATTTAGGTTGATTCTGGCTCAGTTCATAGCAGAACTCTACTTTATGGAAATGCAATCCAACTCAAACATGAGCTAAGTGGAATGGTAAAATATTAATAGTACTGTTATATCTTAACAAAATATTATAAATTATTGTATTATATTCATTGCATAGCATAAAAAGTGCTATACCATTTAAACTGAAGGTTAAAGTTATTGTTTAAATATAGAAGTTAAGTTATATATATATTATTTTTAGCACCTTACTTGCCTTAAAACCTCAAGTTCATTATCTGACAAGTTAGCCTTTGATGTCGGCCTTTGTAATGATAGTAATGGTAAGTACTTAATACATCAAAATATAAATTTAAATTTTGATTAAATTACATGCATAAACATTTATTTTTTTTGCAGGTGAGTCAACTTGGTGGACAGTCCATCCAACCTCTAAACAGAGGTCAGAGGGTGAAAAGGTCAGAGTTGGAGATGACCTTATTCTTATCAGCATCGCTTCAGAAAGATATTTGGTAATTAACTTTGAGATTTGAAAATTATATACAAATTAATAATTTGGAAAATGGTACTTCGATTTAAAGTGTTTAAAATAAAAAACTAGATATATATATTGTAATAAATATATAAATGCACATTTACTTTTAGATTTTAATACTCTGTTAAATTTTTGTCTTCATTGTGTAGCATTTATCTGTTGGGAAAAATGATGAGCTCAGTGTGCAGGCTTCATTTCAGCAAACAATGTGGACGGTTGGGCCTGTAGCCTGTGGTGTAGGCAGAGAACAAGGTTATTTAAATGGAGGAGATGTACTTAGGATGTTTCATGGCCATATGGATGACTGTCTTTCAATCTATGCTCAAGATGATAAGCAAGCTCAAATGAGGTATTTAATTTTTCATTAAACTATGTGTTTAATATTTTATAAAATTATGTACCAGTATTTTTCTTTATAAATCTTACCTTACATTTATGTACTAACCTGCTGTTTACATACAGAAGTGTAATCTATGAGTCAGGTCCTGCAGCATTTCATGCCAGGTCTTTATGGAGATTAGAGCTGCTGCATGTTAAATGGTATGGTGCCTTTGTAGCATGGGGTTACCCATTTAGACTTCAGCATATCACAACAGGTAATGTCATGTAGTGAAAATTGTTTTTAAATTAAACTTATCAAGGCGATATTTTGCTATAACTGTTTTTTGTTAGGTAAAACAACTCAATGCTTGAGTTAAGTGCCTATATTTTGATATATTATAATATCATGTATAAAAAGTTTTATAATTACATATATATATATATATATATATATAATATGCATATGCATTTTTTAATTAAATGTATTTCAGGCTTATACTTGTGCTTGGGTTCTGATAGAAGTTTAACTCTTATGGGCGCTGATTCCGCTACGTATAACAATGCTGCTTTCTGCTGGCAACCTTCGAAGGTATGTAAAACGAAAACTATATGTAAAAACAATTTATTGGTTCTATTTTTGTAGTTAGAAATAATGTTTTAATTCTTACTAACTCATTTTTGGTGTAAAATGTAAGGGGTTTCAATGTAAGAATGTAAATTTTTAATGACAGTGAAGTTTTAATTTAAACCTTTTTCTATTATTGTTTATTTTTGAAAATTATTTTATATTCCAGGACAAGGTGGAGAGTAATGTGGAACAAGATGTTGATGGAATGGGGAATCCTGAGATCAAATACGGAGATTCAACTTCATATCTTCAGCATGCTCATACTGGGTTGTGGATTACTTACCAGGTAAGAATAGATATAAGTTAACATTTAACAGTTTGTAGGATCTAGCGGGAGTATTTAAAAAAAGGCACTTAATCTTTATTTAATCAGCTCTTAACAGGTAATTTTAAAGTGTTTTATTAAAATGTTTATTTAATTATTTTAGACAACAGAAAATTTACCTGGACGAATAGGGCCCAAGGAGAAAAAGGTAATTAAAACTTTAATAATAAACTTTGCTTAAAGCTTCTAAATTAAAAAAGATGCAAATGTTTTAGATTTAAGGTAAATATATAAACATTTATAGTCTTTATATGTCAAGCCTCAGAAAATTAAACAGTTACTATTGTTATTTTTTTTAGGCTATAGCCCACCATGAAGGTCACATGGATGATGGGTTAACTCTGTCCCGATCACAAACAAGTGAATCTAGAACGGCGACCATTATAAGAAGAACAAGCTATATCTTCATCACTTTTATATCGTAAGTTACAATTTTTAGAGCAAATCTTATTTAATTAATATTGCTATCACATATTTAGTCTACTAAAAGTAGTATGAATTTAGGTCTATGAATTTAAAGTCTATGAATTTAACCTACAATCAGTTAAAACACTTAAACGTTTCTCTTAATCTAAAAGGCTATAAAAAATTAACTTATATGGTAATAAGTTTTGGAAAGTTTTTGATGCTCAAAACTAAACACAAAATTATTCAAACAGGGCTTTAGAATCTCACCAAAGTAAGAAAGTGCAACGACGACCAACTGAGCCCAACATAGATGAAATAGAACAAACCATCGAAGATTTAATCGAATATTTTCACAATGATTCAACCGATCATTTAGCAGATGAAGATGAAGATGTGGAGATTAATCATGAAGAGCGACAAAAAGAAGTCCAAGATCTCAAGAACAGGTTTGTTAAAGTGTTATTGGAAATATGTTAGAAATTTAAGTAAACTCACATTTGTCAAGCTTATAAAAACATTCGGCAAGTTAAAAATTTGGAAAATGTTTTTATGTTATTAATCTTTTAAACTGACCACAGGCTACTTATGACTAAGTCAGAGGCACAAATGTTAATTTTTGTTTAAGCTGTGACGTTGATTTTTGTTTACAGGTTAAATTTCATGAATAATTTCTGTTAAAAAACAGGATTTAATATCTTAAAATAAATCGATTTTTTTATATTTATTTCATTGTATGACATAGTTAAAAATATTGTTATATCTTTTAAGGCAAGATCTATTCCAAGAAGAGGGAGCTATAGCACTCGTGCTACAATGTATTGACAAACTAAGTGCTTATGGAGATATCAGTAGTTTTACTGTGGTGTATGGGGCAGAGATAGGCTCTCGCTGGGAACCTCTCCTTAATTCACTTTATGTGTTGCTGGCTGCAACAGTGAAAGGAAATAGAGCTAACTGTGCAAGGTTTGCAAAACATTTAGACTGGCTTGTGAGTCAATTAGATGGACAGCATGCTTCAATGGGTAATATACTTTACTATTTAAGATATTTTAACAAATGATTACTGGGCCTAAATATGGTTTTAGATTCAGAATTAGGACATTAGGTATAGTCTGTAGGCGATAAGGTTTAATTTTAATACTGGTTAATAAATACAATTCTAAAATTTGCAGCATAAATTATACTTTAACCCCTGGCCTTCATAACTTGTGTAATTTCACTAAAAAATTTTACCTACAAAATTTTAGTAACCAACATTACTAGCTTTGTTTTTTTTCAGGTATCCTTGAAGTATTAGGAGCAGTATTGGTTGATAGTCCTGAAGCTTTAAATATGATGAAGGAAGAACATATTAGATCAATTATTTCACTACTTGAAAAACATGGCAGAAATTCAAAAGTAAATACAAGTTACATTGATTTAAATAAAAATAATTATTTTATATGGAATAAGTGGTTATTTTTTCTGATACCATTTTAAATAAATATTTTTCAGGTTTTAGAAGTGTTGTGTTCGTTATGTGTATGTAATGGAGTGGCAGTTCGTAACAATCAAAATCTGATTTGTGATACCTTGTTACCTGGTAGAGATATTCTACTTCAAACTGCTGTGGTGTCTCATGTTTCTAAGTAAGTAATCTAATTTTAATTAAAATTTGTTTTAATTTAGTTGAAAAAGTCAGAATTTTGCGATTTAAAAATGAACAATAGTTGATATTTTAAATCTAGTTCTTGTTTAAAATATTTAAAGAGTACTTTGTTTGTGTTGACTAAAAAAATATTATTTAAAATAAATACTGTGTATATATGTTAGATATATTATGCCTATTATACTAATGAAGCTTTAAAGTATTAAGAGCATTTTTACTAATTTAAAAATCAATTTTTTAAACAGTATCCAGCCTAACATTTACATTGGTGTGAGTGAGGCTTGTGCTCAATATAGGAGATGGTATTACGAGCTACTTCTCGAGAAAGTGGAGGTTGACCAAAACTGTCACAAACCCTATTTAAGGGTGGGTTGGGCTAACACAGCAGGGTTTTCCCCTTACCCAAGTGGGGGTAATTACTTTGGGGAGAGTGGGGTAGGGGATGATATGTACTCATTTGGGTATGATGGTCTTAACTTGTGGACAAGTGAGTATTACCTTGTATAAATATAAATTTAAAAACTTCAATATTTAAAAAAAAGATTGGTTTGTATGAAGTGTGATATTTTTAAGAAAAAGATAATTTTTGGGGTTTAATAGAATATAACATAGTGTTTGTGTTTCGTGACAGCGTGCTTGTATAAGTACTTCTGACATAATCAACAAAAAGCAAACCTGACGATTGTAACGAAATCATTTTTGCTGTGTAACAATTTAAAGCTAAATGAATTTTGTATAAACACTCATTTAAGATGCTACAGTTTTATTGCACTATTTTTTATTACTTAATAGGAATATTAGTATGTCTGTTATTAAACAGTATATGTATTTAAATATACCTAACTTATATTTTTTTTACAGGCCATAGATCATGTCCAGTAGGTTCCCACAGTAGACATGCACTGAAAAGTGGAGATATTGTAAGTTGTTGCATGGACCTGAGTGCACCAAGTATCTCATTCAGAATTAATGGGCAACCCGTGCAAGGAATGTTTGAAAACTTTAACCTGAATGGATTGTTTTTCCCAATTGTCAGCTTTTCTGAAGGAGTGAGGTAGAAAGTCTTTTTATTATTTTAACATTACATAACCCTTACCTTTCTGGGTTCGACTCCCACTGCTTCCATGTTATATTTTCTTATTCAGATGTGTTACATAGTCCTTATCATTCTGGGTTCGATCTGCACTGCTTTTATAACATACTCTTGAAATGTATTTTTAAAACATATATTTTTAATTATTTTAGAGTTCGCTTTCTTTTTGGAGGTCCTCATGGTCAATTTCGGTTTCTACCACCTGTCGGTTATGCCCCAACATATGAGGCATTATTACCAGGTCGTGAGTTGTATTTGTCTCCATGTAAATCTTATGGAAGGCTAGAATCAGGCAAACTTTTGGGTCCAGGGTCGTCATGGGAACAAACTATATTTGTGCCAAGTGCGGTGAACACACAGAATGTAAGAGAATGATATATTTTAAATGTTGTTATATTAAATAATAATAAAGCTTTAAAAGGCTTTAAAACACTGCGAAAATTTAACTTTTTATTTACAATATTTCTGTACTAACTTTTTAATTTTCTACAGGTTATATTGTCACATTACCTGCAAACAGTGGTTCCCAAGTTAGCTGAGAGCATTCATGAACTTTGGTCAATGACTAGAATACAAGGTGGATGGAGTTATGGCATTGTAAGTACATGTAATTATTTAGCTATATAATTGCATACTTATTAATAAAAAACATTGATCAGTTAATTAATTAGAAAAATAGCTAGGTTGTCGTTAGACTTAGCCATGGTCATCAAGTTGTTAAGATGCCAGTGCCAATTATGTATAAATAAACTTACAACATTTCTCTATTTAAATGACATGTTATATTCTGGGTGGGATTTAATATTGTCAGTATTACACATATAACAACCAATATAAAATATGCACAAGTGTTAATAATCCCTCTAATTTTAAGGTAAGAGATGATAATAAGAAGCAGAATCCTTGCTTAGTTGAATTTGCTCGCTTGCCTGACCAAGAAAGAAGTTTTAACCTAACAATGTCATATGAAACATTAAGAACCATTATTGCACTTGGTTACCATGTTGGAATATCTGATGAGGATGCAGAATATAAATTAAAGAAACTTAAACTGCCAAGAAGGTAACATTTATTTCATCATATATTCTTATCCAACAAAAATATGTTTTCAAGTTGCCTTTTTTAGTTAATTTTTACTTGTAAATTTAAAATGAATTGATATCATTGGTAATTAATTTTTTTTGCTACCTAAATTTAGAATGAATTCGTATTAATTTCTATGTAAAATTAATTCCATTTTGTTGTATATTTTGCACCTTAAATTTAAATTTTTTTAGTTATATGATGGCAAATGGCTACAAGCCTTCACCCTTGGATTTATCACATGTAAAACTCACCCAACAGATGGGAGATTTGGTTGAGAAGTTAGCTGATAACGCTCACAATGTTTGGGCAAGAGAAAGGGTAAAGCAAGGATGGACTTATGGAGTTAACCTGGTAAGTTTAAAACTGTTCATCTGTATATGTATGTCCAATTTATAGGTGTACAAAATAAATAAAACTGCTGTTAAGGTGCTTTAGTAAATTATCGCAGGCAAGAATTAGTTGCAAGTTGCAAACATATTATGCCAATTAAAATACTGACTGTAAAGTGGTTTATCAACTAGTTGTAAATAATGTAGCTTGCTATTCACTGGGCTATTTTAATTTAAAAACAAAAAGATATATATTAATGTATGGTTTGAGTTCTACTGTTTATATGAAATCGTTAAACTTAGTTTTAGTTGAATTGAATATTTAGTAAATTCTTGTTTATTTAAGGATATGTCGAAGAAACGAAATCCAAGATTAGTTCCTTTTCAATTGCTTGATGAGATGGCAAAACTTAGCAACAGGTAACCCCTATATTAAGACAATTAAATCAACTAATTTAAATAATGCTATGGTACATATTGTAAGAGTAAAAAGCTTTATTTTTTAACTTTTTTCATAGGAATTCAATCCGCGAGCTTATTCGCACACTGATTGGACACGGTTATATCATTGAACCTCCAGATGACAGACTACATGAGGATAAAAGTAAATTAATTTTAATATAACATGTTATTTTAAGCATCCAATATAAGTAACTAAGTCTTAAACATAAAACAAAATAAAGTAATTTAAAAGACAAGAAACAAGACTAGTTTTATGGTAATTTATAGCATGATCATCTACTCAGTTTATACTTTAATATTTTGCTTTATATTTTTGTAGCCATAAAACATCAGATCCAGTTCAACAGAATGAGAGTTTACAGAATTGAGAAAACTCATGCAGTCAAATCTGACAAGTGGTATTTTGAATTAACGGTAAGAATTAAGTCTGTAATTTAAATTGTATATTCACAATATTGTCAAAAATGGTTACAGGTAATCTATAACAATTTTACACATATTCTTACATCTATATTTATTTTAAGGTTGAAACTAGTGAGAATATAAGAGTGGGTTGGGTTCAACCAGATTGTTCAGCTTGCGTGGACTTGGGTGTGGACAACAAAGCTTATGTGTTTGATGGAGTTAACGTAAGTTGAACAATAATATAACTAGTTTTATATATATTGGACGAAATATATGTATGTCAAATTTATAAGCCAGGAAAGTAAATAAAAAAAGTTTGTGATACTTCGGTAAATTATCGCAGACAATATTAGTTAAGAACTGAGCCCATAACATGACAATTATGGTATCAATTGTGAGGCTAGCTATTGACTTAAATATATGAATATTATTTAAACCGATTTAATAACAATGTATACATAGATATTTTGTTAAATAGGTAAGACTTTTATTATTTTGTTAAATAGGTAACATAAGACTGTAGATTTCTTTTTTATCTTAAGGCCATGAAATGGAATAATGGATCTGAAAGTTTTGGACAACGATGGAATGTTGGAGATGTAGTAGGATGTCTTCTTGATTTTCATGAAAGAACTATTTGTAAGTTCTATAATATTTAACTCTTACTTAGGATTATTTGTATGTTGTAAAAATCTTGTATGAGATACCATTAATATAACTCTTGAAATATTTTTTACCTTGTTAATATTGTTAGTATTTTAAAAGAAATGTTATATTGTTTCAGCTTTTACCTTAAATGGGGAGTTGTTATTGGATAGATCTGGACAAGAAACAGCTTTCAACAATTTTCCTGCTGATATTTCCCTGGTTCCTGCAGTTAGTTTGACTGTGGACCAACGCTCATCTCTTAACCTTGGAAGGGTAACTACAACCTCTAACCACTTTTTAAAGACATTTTTAATTAAATAATAAACAATATAATGGTGCAATGTGTAAATTGACCAATCAAGTTTAATATTTCAATAAAGTTATTTAGGTCAGTACATTTGGTAAAATTCCTAATTTTTCTTTTAGGACCCATCTACTTATAAGTTTTATTCAACTTATGGTTTGCAAGAAGGTTACCAACCATTTTCAATGTAAGTTTTTACTCTTTTATACTACTTTGATTTAAGAACAATCATCCTAAATTCAACTTCATATTTAACCTACTTATAAGTGGATAGGCATAACTTAACAAACAGTCAATGTATTGGCAATATTAATGTTTGAACATATTAAGTTAAGTTAATGTTCTTTCTGTTATATTAAACAGTGGAATGAGGGAGCCAGCTGCTATGTGGTTTACCAAAAACCTTCCAAGTTTTGTGAATATCAACTTAGAAGATGAAGATGTAGAAATACATAGAATTCCTGCAAGGTTTTTATATTTATTTTATTTTTGTTTGAACTTCTATCTGCTAGCTAATTACCAAACCTATTTGCTGCTTTTTAAATAATTTGGCCCGAATGATTTGATAGTCTAAAACATTGCAAGAACTCTTTAGGTTTGACTAACTTTATAATCAAAGGTAAAAATCTATATACAATAAGGCTGAGTTATATGTATGTATGTATGTATGTCCAATTTATAGCCCGTTTTGACTAGTGTCAATAAAATTTTTTATTTTTTATTTTCAGTAACCACAAACCACCTCGACTTCGTGTCAACCACAAATGGATTGGAACCACTCGCGCACGAGATCATGTGACCGATGGGATTTACACTCGACTTAATATGCCTGTCAAGACTAATGAAATATTCACTAAAAGGTAACTTTTAAGTTAATTAAGCTTTAATAATATTTAAGCCGTCAGCATGATATAGTGGTCAGAACACTTGGCTTCACTACACAAGGTCTTTAAAATTCTTTTTTTAACATTGTTTCACTACAAATTTTTTTTTTCAATTACTTTTTATTCAATTACTTCAACATAATACATTTAAACTTCAAATTTAAATTTATTTTTTTCAGTGTTGGCAGCCATGTTATTAACTTATTTCCAGAAAGTGAATCAGTTATGGAGCAAGGTAAAAGTCTTGATAATTCACTTTTTGTTGCTATTGAGAATAAAAAAAGTTTTAAGCTTATTTAAAATTTGCTTTCACATTATAGACATTGACAGTGATTTTGAAGTTTTAAAGAAAACTGCTCATGGAGGTCGAAGTTCAACTCTTGAGCGACATCATGTGCCAACCAATCTTCCTATTCCAGGTAAGCTATCTGTCTAATTTTAATATTTTAAGTTTAAATCTATATATAACGGAGCTTACTGGTTGATATAGTCCAACTTCTAAACCTACACAATATATAAAACTTTCAATTGTGGTACGTAGGTAAATCATTGCAGGTAAATATTAATTAAGAGTTGCGACCATTTTAGGACACTTTTTGCTTGTAAAATAGGGTATTGACTAGTTATTAACATGTAGTTTATTTGTGGTATTTTTTAATTTTTAGGAATTAAAGTTTCCAAATTTCATTTCAACAAATCAAAATCGACCGCAAACCAAGTGTTGGCAAATAAATCACGAAGAACAGAAGAAGTGTTGCCAGATCAGTATTCTGATGTTCTTTACAAAAATGACATTGACCAGGTATTTTAATGTTAACTGTAACAAAAACAGTTCAGGAAATGTCATATTCTTATGCTTTTTTATGCAGTTATTTTTCCAACAATAAATTGTTTTTTTTAATTATCAAGTGACTTACGCTTTTACAACACTAAAAAGTGTTTTGACAGGCATGTTAAGTTGAGTGTAAATCCATGTAATTTGCAAATAATAAATTAAAATTTTTTTAATAACAAAGTTAATTACTTAGAATATAATGTTAAAAAATTGTATTTAAAATTTAACTTTTATATTTAGCTTCTGCAGTCAACACAATATTCATTTTCTGTAAGAGTTTTCCCAGAGCAAGAACCAGGTTGGCCCTTTTACTAAGACCACATTATACACTTGTGATTTTCTGTTATTTAATAATGTTTTGTATTTCATTGACAGGTGGTTGTTATGTGGGTTGGGTGAAAGAGGATTTTTATTGGGCGAAAGATAAATTTAAATCAGAATTCATTCCCACGGTTACCATCACCTTGGGTGACGAAAAAGGAAAAGTTAGTGACAGGTAAACAATGTTTAAACATCTTTAAAGCATTAAGTTTTGTCACTTGCAAGTTAACCATAAACATAAATTAGGGAAGAGTTGAAAGTTGGTTTTGCTCTGTATTCATAGGGTAATTTTTCACTATTTTGGCTTAGTTTTAAATTGTCATCTTTAATTTAGTATTTTGTTAATTTTTTTACATTCCCTTAAAGACATTCTTAAAAAGCAGTAGTAAGAATGAAACCCAGGTTAAGCCACCGCTAAGCTCATCTTTTACAATTTCAAATTAATTTTTTAGTGTAAAGAGGTCAAATTGTTTTGTTCTATGGTGTGGTGACCTTCACCAACAAATAGGGGTTCCCCCTTCACCCCCAGGTCAAAGTTCACCTGGAATATTGGTGACTTGTGTGGTTGACATAGCAACTGGTTTGCTAACATTCAGTGCCAATGGAAAAGATCTTCACACATTTTATCAAGTTAGTAAACATTATTTTTTGCTTTTACGTAGTAATTATTTTACCATAACTATAATATTATGTCTATTGATATAGCTATTAGGTTAAAAAGGTGGTTTTATGTTAATATGACTGGCAGCAAGGTGTAGTGGTAAAAACATTTGGCTTCCTTACATAAAGTCCTGAGTTCGATCTCAAGTGCTTTCATGGTGTAGCATCCTTAAGTAAGGAGGTATAAGCTGTATGAACTTTTGCTCAGCCAATACTTACTCAGCAGCTAAATTATTGATCATTTATATAATTAAGTTGTAAACAGTTTGATCTTTTTTTGCACAGTTTTGTTTTTAGTTTTATCTGATATGTTATTGTATATGCATATAATTAAATTTGTTGATTTTTTTGAAAGGTTGAGCCAGGCGTAATGTTGTACCCAGCTGTTTTTTGTCTCCCATCAACCCAAGCTATGTTTCAATATGAACTTGGAAGATCCAAGGTAATATTTAATTTTTTTTCATATTTATTTAATGTATAGGGGAGCACTCTAATTTAAAATCTATATTTAAATAAAATTGCTTTAAAAATTGAAAAAAATGCATAATTTAACAAGATTAATTTATAACTATATTACTTAATGTTTTTCAAATAAGATACTTTAACATATATGTGAGTCAATTTTAACTAAAACTGTACATTTAGAATTGTATGCCACTTTCTGCTGCTGTATTTGAATGTGAAAGAAAGAATGTGATCCCACAATGTCCACCCAGATTAGTTGTTCAGTTGTTAACTCGAGTTACATGGGCTAGGATGCCAAGTTGTTTGCAAGAACCTGAACTGAGAAGGGAAATGGATAAAAATATGGGGTGGAGTGCAGGGCTGCTGAAACAGGACAAGTCAAGATTAAGTAAGTTTTACATAAGACTGTTTATATGTTTGCTGTTATTTTAACCAGAACTAATAATTCCATAAAAGGTGTAGCTTTTCATGCAGTATTACTAATAATAGCAATATTACTTTTGGCAGAAGTCGACAGGTTTACTGTTATTGTAACCAGACATAATGTTGTTATTTATATATATATATATAATATATTTACTGTAAGTTTTGTGACTAAAATCGTTACCAATATAGACTTACTTGTTTTAATACTAAGCTTTATAATATTATAAGTTTAAAGTACTGGCTGGTCATAGCAATATCTATTTATAAAAGTTTAAAATAAATACTTGTGTTCATTTTAATATTGTGGTGTTGTAGGTAAATTAGCTGTTCTTCACATACCGGAGGAGAATCGTTGTATTGATTTACTTGAACTAAGTGAGAACCAGGAATTACTTGAATTCCATGAAAAAACTATCAGACTTTATTGCTCTATGTGTGCTTTGGGTAATTTTAGAGTTGCCCATCTGTTATGCAGGTAAACAAAAAATTAATTAAAATATTATTTATACATTATTCTAGAAAATAAATTTTTGATATATGTTTAAAATCTTAAATTATTGGTAACAAATTAATTAAAATAAGCCTTTAACCATGATGTTATTTTAATTCAGAGTATACTTGATTTTGGTTTACCTTATTATTTATAATTTCTTTCTATAACTCTTTATCACGTTATAGTTATGTGGACCAAACCCAAATGATGTATGTTGTAAGGAATACAGGATTGGCTGGATCTTTAAGAGCAGCTTTTCATGACCTTTTAATTGAGGTTCATCTTGCACCCCATACCCATGCCAGGTAAACTGCTTGTATGTAATGCTTTTTACGTTTGGTTAATATAAATATAGTTAGTTTTATTGTTAATAATTTTGTAAAATTTATTACAGGAAAAACACTGAGAATGAATACATCTTTCCATTAACCGATCAAACAAGAAAGATCGGGTTGTTTTCCAAACCTGTTGAGAAAATTCCAGGTCTTCCAGGTGTGGGAAGAACCTCATCATTAAGACCTTGTATGAGGTGGTCCAAGGTTGGATTTGTTTCCTCGTAAGTTTACTTTTTTTTAGATATAATGTTTGTTATTTTTTTGATAAACTTGCTTTGTCAGATCATTCTTTTCTAGGTTTTAAAAGTTTAGCTACTTATTTTTGGTCATTTAAAGTATATTTACGAAAAACTTTATATTAAAAAAATTTAAAGTTTATTAGACTATACATTAAAGAATCTATAATATATATTATGTAAATTTTGTAATACTCAGACCGTGTGTGTTTTGCAATTTACATAGCCCTTATTTAGGGCAAAAAATCATTTTTCAAACTTGTTTTTTTTTAGTCCAAATTTGATCATGAATTTTGACTTGGAAGTGCCAGAATTTCCACTAGAGGTGCTATGTGGTCATGTGATCTCACAATTGGAAGATGCTATCAAGTGTTGTAACCTAAATTATAAACATGTAATCGGAAAACAGCAACAATATATATTCGTGTAAGTAAAAAATGGTTAAGGATACTTATGTACTACATGAAGTTAAAAAACTATTTAAAGTTAACTCTTTAAATTGTGTGCATCTTAACCCCTTTTCAAAACTTTTTTTTTATTTGAGCTTATTTACAATGCTTTATTAACATAGAAAACTAGTTAAATTTTTAAACTTTTTTTTGTATTAAAGTCCATTACTTCGCTTGACTGTCACACTACTTACTATGGGAGTATTATTAGACAATGATGTTAAGAAAATATTGGTTATGTTGGACCCTGTGTACTTTGGTTCTTTAGTAGAAAATTTGGATGAATTGGAAGGTAAGTTTAATAATGTTAATCAAGCAGTTACAGCCTTGCAAGGTGCCAGACTTAAACATTTTGTAAAATTAGGTGCTAGACTTAACTAAGATTAGGTACTTTGTTGTTTTGATGCCGTTAGGCTTAAATGTTATAATATTACTTTAAATTTCATTGTATGAAGACTGACAGCATAAACCTGGAGCAAATATTGTCACCCTAATATAGTTTTAAATTATTTTTTGTTATCAAGGGCAGGCTGAAAAAATATGTTACTCTAATGGTTAAGCATGCCTTAATTCTTTATTATCTTATTATGTAGATTTACAAAGAGATGTAGGCCCAGGTTTCCTGAGAATGAAATTAGTTGAACCAGTCAAACTTGAAACTTGTCGCTTGCTTCAACATTTTGTCAACCTGGAATGCCGACATCGTGTGGAAGCTTTAGTCTCTTTTTCAACTTTATTAGTGGAGAAAATGCAACTGGTTGGTTTTAATAGTATTTAAATTGCGTAATTCTATTTAGAAAGAAGACAAAATGCACAAATTTAACTTTAAATGTATATTGAAATAAATTATTTGTTAGCCATGCTTTTTTATATATAACACACACTTTTTTATGCAAAAATCTATTTTTAGGACCAAAATTTTTAATAAAACTTACTTTACAGGACCAGAAAAATCGCTACAAAGCAGTGATGGAGGCCTTAAATATGAGTGCTGCCATGACAGCAAAGATGACCAAAGAATTTAGATCACCACCTAGAGATCAAATGGCTTTGTTACTATCGTAAGTTTACACTTGTATAAATACTTGCATTTTAATTTGTTGTAATCTTTAAGTGATTAGGTATAAATTTGTAAATTGGTGTTAAGATGACTTTTAATATATTTTGTGCAATATTTTTTATTTGTGTTTTGGTTAATTTTGATATTTATAAAAAACACACAAAGGAATATTGAAGTCAAATTTTATGACCTGTACACAAAGGAATATTGAAGTCAAATTTTATGACCTGTGCCTAATCAAAGCATGTTCAAACCATGATCAAAGCATCTCCTCTTTTACTAGTTTCAAATCAGAAGAAAAAGAGCAAGATTGTCCGCTACCAGAAGACATTCGCAACCTCCTGTGGAACTTCCACATGGATATGTTGAGACATTGTAACGAAAGTGTGGATGAGGAGGAAGGAAATGGAGCAGAGGAAGATACAGAAGTAAAATTAATGAATTGTTTAATTGGTTAAAACATTTTAAAAGTTAATCTAGGCACTAGGCAAACACAAAACTGGGTAAAAATGTTGATAAAATGGTTGTATTAAGATTTAATATATTATCTTTTTTCTATTTTAACCCACCAGGATTAAGTATAAAACTTCAAGTTTTCATCATGTTTTGTAGTAAGTTTAAAAAGGTTTTTAAAATATATATATCTATTTTTTACATCGGGACTTTTATATTACAGGACTCTATGCTTAAAAAGTTATCTAGTCTTGTTACCCGAGTAATAAAAATGGGTTCATGCAATAATAATGAAGACTTAAACTCAAATGGAAATGAAATCACTTCATTTAAGAATGTAATACAAAGCACAATGGTAATGTGGGCTAAGGAAAATGTATGCAGGGACCCAAACCTAGTTAAAGAAATATTTAGTTTACTGTACAGGCAATATAATGGAGTTGGGGAGGTAATGTAATTTAATTTTTTGGTAAAATTAACAGTAAAGTAATATTGATACTACTTTTAATATAAATTCTTTTTTTATATGTTAAAATACCTAAATTTACATAAATTTAGATGTAAGTTTGTTATGTTAATTACTTGTTAATTATATAGCTTGGCTATGTTGATATTATTTTTAATTTTGTAAATCTTGTGCTAATATCTTTCAATTAACTCTTTTAAATCAATAACTTATTTATAATGTTTTAGCATTAGTTTTCTAATAACCTTTTTTAACTCAGTTTTATATATTATTAGTTACATGATGCACTGCAGAAAAGTTATTGTATAAGTGAAGTCTCAGAACAAGATACATCCAGATTACTTGATGCTATATCAAGACTACGGTCATTGTTGTTTGTTAAATTGGGCAACGAAGAAGAAGGAATGATTGTCACCTTACTAAAGTTAGTATAATATATAAATTTAATTCCTTTTTAATATCTTAAAGTCAGGCATACATTTTTTTTATATTTACTTATTTATTTTCGATGTGGAAAGGTCGACTTCACAATCTAAACATAAAGTAACATCAGTAACCCAGTCCCAGTCTTAAGTTGCCTTTGCCAGTTTGGGTCATTTAAGCTGCTTATAAAGTGTTGGCTCAGCAGAAGTTTATATCATTTATAGTGCCCTACCCAAGGGGGACAGCATAAGTGCAGTGGGAATCGAATCCAGGACCTCATGTGGTGATGCCAAGTGTTGTGACTACTATACTACACTGCCAGTTAATTTATACTATGGATAATTTAAATTAAAAATGCTAAAAAATCTTGAGTTAATTTTATTTTTTAAATTTTTAGTAAATTAATGAACAACAAGGTGTTTT
The DNA here is from genome assembly GCF_963082875.1 of Corella eumyota. Taxonomy (NCBI): domain Eukaryota; kingdom Metazoa; phylum Chordata; class Ascidiacea; order Phlebobranchia; family Corellidae; genus Corella; species Corella eumyota. The sequence continues at coordinate 2,197,299 of NC_137495.1, read as the reverse complement.
ACCAACATCCAAATTTAATGAGGATTTTATACATGCACGAAACTGTCATGGAAATTATGGTCAGTGTGTTAGGAGATGAAGATGAAGAAGGTAAACACTATTTATTAAAGAGTAAATACTTTTTTACAGATAGAAAGACATATTCTTGTCTCACTTTTTTATTGGTTGGATATTTAAGCCTATATCATATATGCCTTAAGTTTATACTATATATAATAGTTAAGCCTATACTATTAGTATATACATATACATTTACTTTTTACTGCTAAAAAGACAAATCTTTTTTTGACCTTTTTATGGAAAGATATTTATGACAAATATTATTTATGTAATACCGTAAAGTACCCTAATACTTTTAGCTAAACAGTTTGGGGTTTAGTATTTACAACTTTTGTTTGGAGGAGTTTTTGTTATAGTTCATTCCTATACATTTTTACACTTATAAATTTGTGATAATTTTTAAATATTTTAACCTTACAATAACAATCTCATTTTATATTAAGGTCAAGAAGTTCAGTTTCCAAGGATGGTGGCTGCTTGTTGCAGATTTCTTTGTTATTTTTGTCGAATCAGTCGATTGAATCAAGGAGCTATGTTTGAACATTTGGGATTTTTATTGGAGCATGCTTCAGTTGGACTTGGTAATATTTTTAATTATTTTTTATTTCTTGTAAATGTTACTTTAAATATTGCATTTATATGTTGTTTTATGTAAAGTACTACTTATAAGCTAAACTTGCCTTTGTTAAATTTAATATAATTATAATCAGTAATAGCAAATTGTTATATAAACTATGCAATAGCCACAGTCTGAATTTTAACTGTTGTAATATAGTCCCAACTTTCAACTAATATTTGCTGAGGATAAGTTATTTGAGCGCCACAAACAGCAGTTTTATTTATTTTGTAGACCTATAGATTGGACATACATGGTCCACTGCTCCATTATATTTAGATGTAATATTCATTAGTTAACTTGTAATAATTAGTTGTTTTTAGCTTCACCCTCAATGAGAGGATCCACCCCACTAGATGTTGCTGCAGCTTCAGTGATGGACAACAACGAGCTTGTACTTGCTTTAGAGGAATCTAACCTAGAAAAGGTTTACTTCATATATTTGTGTCTAAAATTCATGGAAATCAATTTAACAAATATTTAAAGATAGGATTAAAACTGTTTATATATCAGTTAAAGTTTTGAGATGCTTTTTAGAGTATTTTTGTAATATTGTTTTACTTAATTAAGGAAAATTATAACTAGCAATATAAAATTTATAACCTCTCAACCCAGAAGATATCATTTTTATTCATTCTACAATGTGACTTATATACATTTTTTTAATTTAGTTGGTTGAAAACCTAGGTACTTGTGGTCTACAAAGTTGTAATATTTTACTGAGGAAAGGTTATCCTGATATTGGTTGGAATCCAGTGGAAGGAGAAAGATATTTGGATTTTCTTAAACATACAGTTTTTGTCACTGGTAAGACTGCTTTGCAAACATTTGTTAAAAACTTAAGGCAAAATTTGCAGCTTATTAAAAAGCTAATTATTGAATAGTTAGGGCAAAAGTTACAAATTAACTTCAAATTACAGATTTCACTAAGTAAGAGGCTTTTTTATGTCCAAGTTACAAAATAAGCGTTAGTGAAAAAAAATAGTTTTGTTATTTACAATAGTGAATTTAATTAAAAATGTTTCTTCAGGTGAAAGTGTTGAAGAAAATGCCAATCTTGTTGTCCGACTTCTCATCAGAAGACCAGAGTGTTTGGGTCCAAGTTTAAGGGGTGAGGGAGGTCAGGGGTTGTTGTCAGCAGTTACGGAGGCTCTTCTTATTTGTCGTGACCCTGCGAGAGATGGACCAGACGTCAACGTTTTCAGAAGACAGTAAGATTATGATAACCAAAAAAAAATTTTACTCAAAATCCTATTATCATAAATATACAGCTTTGCTTGTATTGTGCTTAGATACTGTAGTAATGTAATAGTAGTTAAATGCCCTTAGTTTATGATACTTACATATATTTTTAACAAAAATTTTTATGATTTAAGTTCTAATATATAAGTTTTGCGATTTTTGATTTTTAAAAGTTTTTAATACATCTAAAAGTATGTATTGTAGTGAGGTTTCCTAACACAAGTAAAAAAATGACAATGACAAGGCTATATATAACATCAAGTTGACATTAAGTTTATGTTGAACAAATTTTTTAAATTAAATTTAGATATGGTTGTGATGACACAGACGGAGATGAAGTTCATATGGGATTTAGTATACTAGCTTTCTACTCTGCACTTATTGGGTTGTTGGGTAGATGTGCCCCAGAACAAAATCTCATACTACAGGTTAATAATATAACCGTAATATTAAGACCCTGTTAGATGTAAATATAAAGCTAAATATGATCTAATGTTCTACGAACATAAGGAAAAAAAGGCATTGGGCATATATAGCATAAATATCGAAAGCTTGCTGCAAATTTTATATTGGATTTAACATGTTAACTATTTCTTTTAAGATAAATTGCTTTATTACAACAGGGTAAGAGTGAAGCGGTTAGAATTCGAAGTATTCTGAAGAGCTTAGTGCCATTGGAAGACCTCATTGGAGTGATTAGTTTACCCTTTGAACTACCCAGACTGGAGAGAGGTAAAATTCATTATTTTTTGTATTTAAACCAATATTATATAGTTATGTACAACTTACTATAAGAATTTAAAACTTAGCAGTAAAATAATTTCTCCAACAATCATTTAACAAACAGGCAAGTTTTATTACTATTAATGAATTAAAAATTTTGGATGTTTTTATTTTTGTAAAAAACAATTTGTTTTAATATTTTAGAGGGTTCAAGTCATATTCGCGAGCCTGATCTTTCAGCCTCATTCACCCCAGATCATAAATCTTCAATGATTTTGTTTCTTGAGAGAGTTTATGGGATTGAAGAACCACAATTACTTGTTAGAATATTGGAATCAAGTATTCTAACAGATATGAAAGCTGCAGCGCAACTGGACACAGTAAATCTTTTTTTTAGAAGTTTTATAATTAAGAATTTACATATAAAGCCTAATAAGGGGTCAATTTTGCCCTGTATTTTTGCCTTACCTAAATAGACAATAGTTTATTAATTACCTAGTATACTGGACCCATGGTATTAAAAACCATTTAAAAAAGACAGTTCAAGTCTGGACTTAGGTTTTGTTTAGACTGCAAGGCCAATTTTTGACATCAAGAATAAAAAGGACAAAAAATACTTTATACTTATTTTGTTATTTTTTTTATTTTTCAGCCTGCTTTGAACTCTACTGATATGGCGCTAGCATTGAACAGATATATGTGCTACAGTGCTCTACCACTGATAGTTAAACATGTGGATTTATTGGAACATTGTCAGCATAGAGTTGTGCTACTTGATCAAATATTGCACACAATTTATAGGATGTCTCGTGCTAGAGCATTAACCAAAGCACAAAAAGAAATGATCAGTGACTGCTTAGATGCTGTGGCAGGGTAAGCTTAATCTTTTAATAACATATACATTAAGAGTTTATCATATGATAATTTAAAAAATGGTTATATAGGTAGGTTAAGTATATTTTTACATATATTAATTTGGTATCTATTTTTTAGTGTATTGAGGCCATCTTTGCTGCAAAGTTTGTTAAGAAAATTGACTTTTGATGTTCCAGCACTTACTGAAGAAACACTTGTACCAATAAGGGTAAATACTTTTAAAATAAAGACGATGTTTCTTAAACTGATTTTAGCTAAAAGTGTCTTTCCGTTATCATATTTCTTTTTTAAAACAATTGTTTAGTAAACAGTATCATCATGCCAACTATCTATCTAACTAAAAAAGTAATCTTAAGACTTGTAAATAGTAACTTTGGAACAAGGCCTGAGTTCTGGTTACTAAACTTTGCTAAATGTTATTTATTTTCATATTTTATTTTAGCTATTGACCAAACATTACACAAGATGTTGGAAATATTATTACCTACACGATGGTAGCTTTGAGTTTGGTATAGCTACTGATGAAGAGAAGCATCTAACAATGGTTTTATATTGGGGAATATTTGAGTCACTAGCCAAACAGGTTTAACGTTAACACTTAAAAAAACTTATTTTATCAATAAATTTGGGCAGGTTATATTAATATAGATTTTTTTTAGACCTACAGTCAAGACCTTTTTTCAAAAGTTTTACCATGTTTATGCTCCATTGCAAATGCATTACCTGCTGATTATGCTTTGTCCCCTGCATTAGATAAACTACATCAACAACCTTCATTGGACAGTGATGGTAATTTTGTGCCGAATCCTGTTAATACCAAAGGGTAAGTGTGTCTAAAATGTACTGATTTGTTTTTGAAAATGTTAACATGAAACTAAAGTAAACAAGTTATTGAAAGATGCTTTTTAAAGTTTTGGTGCAGAATGCTTAAAATACCTGGGCATCACCACATAAGGTTCTAGGTTAGTTCTCTATAGCAATTGTATTGTAAAGCCTAAAGTAAGGAGATAGATGACTTTACTAACACTTAGTTGGGTTGAGGACAGTTACTATATGTTAATGTTGTAAAGGCAGCCTTTTAATATTCTAAAAGTTGATAAAATAATTAAAAACAAATTGAAACATGCTTTTAAAATAATCTTTTTTAGGATAATAATTCCTGACAAGCTGGAGACATTTGTGAATAAATACTCGGAGCAATGGCATGATACTTGGGCCCTTGAAAGATTTAATTCTGGGTGGACTTTTGGTTCTCAATATGTTGATCAAACTAAACAACATCCTATGCTTAAACCTTACAGACTTCTAACTGATAGGGTCAGTAAAATAAAATTTGTTTTTCTTAGTGATTTTTTTGCTCTACAATTGATAGTCCATACTTTTGAAATTTTAATTGTCATAATATAGTCGCAACTCTTAACTTATAATAACCAATTTTACTTATTTACCACAAATACCATATTTTTTATTTTGTGGGTCAATAAATTAAACATGGTTTTACAAGACTGGAAATTGTAAATATGTTGACTTTGCTTAAACCTTTGGTTAAAAAATGTGATTAAAAAAAAAAAAGCATAAAACCCATATTCAAAAATTTGTAATGCCCATTTGGAGCCTTTAAACCAATACAGTTTTTTTTTTGCAACAGGAAAAAGATGTGTACAGACCTACAGTAAGGGAAGGGTTAAAAGCAATGTTTGCTTGGGGTTGGAATATAAAGAAGGCCAAGGAAACTACTGAGACATTCAACCAACAAACTACTAAAGTTAGGTGTAATTCACAAAATACCATGGTAAGTTAACCACATAAGCACACACATTAAAGATTGTGTGATCTATTGTAATAGGGTTTGTATTGCAATATATTTATTTTACATCTTACTTTAACTTGATACAACATTCTAAATTTTGCCTTTACAAATGTTTAAAAATGATAATAAATTTAAATTATTTCTTTTTTGTTGTAATTTAAAAATATTGGTTTTGTACTAAATAAGCAAAATACTGTAAAATTAATAATTTTTTTTTGTTCTAGAATGGAATTGCTTCTGAATCACCCCACGGTTACTCCCCCAGACCCTACGACCTTTCTGGAGTTTCCTTAAGCAGAGAGATGACCACAACAGCTGAAATGTTGGCGGAAAATTTCCACCTGGTTTGGGCACGTAAAAAAATTCTTGAGAATGAAACAAAAGTAGCTGCAGCCTTAGCTGCTGGTAATCCGGTACCCCAACCCAACGCTGCACAGAATGCAATGCTAGTTCCATATGATAGATTGACAGCTAAGGAAAAGGAGAAGGATAGAAATAAAGCTTATGACCTGCTAAAATTTTTCCAGGTACCATGAAATATTGATATATTTTTTAATTTTTAGTAGTACGAGTTGCCGTATGGTCAAGATTTTAATTGTCAATATAACTGATATTTGCCAGCAATAATTTATTCACTTAAAACAATGGACTGTTTGGGGGGCCCTATAAATTGGTTTAGACCTATAAATTGGTCATAAATATTGTCCACTAAACTTTATTTTAAATTAACATCATTTAATTTTAAATGATTTTTTAATATGAAAACTTTGTTAGTATAACACGAATAGTGTTTAAAAAAATCTAAATTTAGTTGAAAACTTAGTTCCAATACTGGTATTTATTTTAGTTTAACAATTATGTTCTGGAGAAAGAGGAAAAAGACGAATCAGAAATAAAATCCTCAGTCGAGAAAAGATTTTCCTCAATTTTAATAACAAGACTTCTTCATTATGTAGACAAGGTGAATTAAAAGTTACTTCAAAATAAAATAGAAATAATACGGACAAAAAATCACATTTTGTACTTTTTAAAATAAAAAAGTACAAATAACATTTTTAATATTTGCCTGGAAAACTTAACCTAGCACCACAAAGGGCAGATATTCTTCTTTTTATTTTATATATTGTATGTTATATACAGTACAGTTAAACTATTTTCTTTAACATTGCATTATATTCAAGGCAATGATATATGTAAACTCAATGTCCCAAGCTGTGGAAGGAATGAGAACACGAAGGCACGAACGAATGTTGTTAGGAGCTCATATGAGACAACATTCTAACAATAATTCAACATCAATGCCTTGTGATGACATGAAGTTCTTTGCAAAGGTAAATATTTGGGTTGACTTTTAAGACAACTGATTCAATTTAAACCAACAAGTTTAATAGTAAATCTACATTTAAATACTGCATATGCATTTTGACTTAACTTAATTAAATTCCAAGAATTTTTAAAAGGTAAGCTTAAAAAGTAAGTAATTACATGTTAAGCTATGTTAATATTAAAATTACTTTGCTATTTTTAGGTGGCAATGCCGTTTATAGAATCCTACTTTAAAACCCAGGAAATATATTATGTTCCAATGAGTGGGAATGTTAATGAAGGGATGGCAACTGCATCCAACAAGGAAAGAGAAGCTGTGGCAATGTGAGTTAATTTTATAATAATGCTCTGACATTTAAAAACTAAAATTAAAGCACTTTTGCTATTTTGTCTTTGAAAATAAAACTGTAGCAGTTGGTGTTATAGTCAAAGCGTCTTTGGGCTTTTGTCTAAATTTGATGACTTTGAATAAATACTTTGAATAGTATTAAATTAACATTATTTAAAATATTCATATTTTTATTTGTGTAGGTTGTTTTGCAAGATGGCACTGCTAGTAAGACAACGAATTTCATTATTTGGTAAGATCAATTTTACCTTATAAAATCTATATTTTCAAACTTGCAACAAACTAAAGTTATGTTTATATTAAAGGGGTCGATGCTAGATCAGCAATTTCCAGCCTTGAAGTTCTGGCAAGATGCTTAGATGCCTCGTAAGTTTAATCTATAATATAAAAGTTAACCAATGTTTAGGCTAAGAATTAAGAGTTTGTTAATGGGTAAACAAATTAAAATTATGCTGTGTTATGATATATTCAATTTATTTTCTTTAGAACTTTGATGAAATCAAGTCACAATGAGGATGTTAAGCAAGCTTTAATGACCTTTTTTAGTAATTCTGCTGAGGACTTAAATACAATGTTGGATCATATCCAAAGGTATTTATACATTTAAACTCTTTTTATATGTGGTGAACTGAGGTAAATGTGATTTTAAAACTTTTTATTATTTTCTATTCTGTTATACATTTGTTGATGGCCTGCCCTATGGTTTTAAATTGTTGTATTATGGTCGCAACTGTTAATCAATATTTGCCAACGCTAATTTTCTTGTGCACCGCCAATGGCAGTTTTATTTATTTTGTAGGCTTATAAATCGGACATATATAAATACATGTTGTTAATATTGCCATTAAATTTAACCAAAAATTTATTGTTTTTTTTTATTCAGTGGCAAAATCAAGCAGTTAAGTAAGATGATAATTGGATCAAATGAATCAAGTTACGTCACTAATTGTTTGTTACCAGTTCTTACAACTATTTTCTCACATTTGGGTTCTCATCATTTTGGAAAAGATTTATTAGGTTGGTTTTAAACTTCTTTCAATAACCTAGGTAACAGAAAGGTTAAATGTGAACCCTTTGACTATGGGCCTTTGGTATTTTAATTTTGCTGGTGTCCATATTGGTGTAGTCAAAAACATAGTATATATATTAATTAAAAACAATTACATGTGAATGCTATAAAACTAGATCTATAGTAAGATAAAATACCTTGGTTGTTAACTTGGCTTTATCAAGGATAATCTGATAACATTCTATTTTTTTAGTTGATGAAATTCAGGTTTCTTGTTACAAGATTTTAAATGGACTTTATAGACTTGGTACAGGGAAAGAAGATCTTATTATGAGGTATTTTAAACTAAACAACTAATTATTTAAACTCTGTAAATAGGTTAGTAATAAACCTTCATATTTTTGAATATATTTGTACATAATACATACACTTAATGTTCAATTCTCTAAATATTAAATTAGCTTAGTATAAAGCGTACTTTCTTAAATATATCAAAATATTGTTTTTTATTAATCTTATAAGCCTTGTGCCAGCTATAGAAGCATAGAAATATTTATAGTTATAGTGTTTAAATCAGCTCATCATGCTTTTGCATGATAGCTTATTGCATGTTGTTTATTAATCCATGAAATTAACAGTTTAAGAAAGGATGGAGTTGCTGATCTTTCTGTTCAAATTACTGCCAAAATATTTGATGAGTAAGTTGCATGTAGGCTTAACTAACTTAAACTAAGTAATTTTATAAGAACATAATTCTGTAAGAGTAAGTAGGCAAATGTATATACTCCTGATTTATATTGTATTCTTTATGTAGTAATAAACAAATTCTAATATGAGGTAAGTCAGGTTAATAACACTAAAAATTAATAAAGGTGACATGGTACTGTAATGACTTAACGAATGTTACTTTATGATAACCTTGTAAAATAGGGTGATTTTGTAATCGTTGAAAATTGGTTGCTCTTTTAAAAAACTGTAAAATGGTTTAAACATACCTTTACTTATTAACTTAACACATTGCATGGCCAACTATTAAAATTTTATTGACACTACTACTTAAAGATTTAATTAATAAACTGATAACTTTTTAAAATATTTAATTTTAGGCACAGATCAGTTGTAGGAGAATGCTTGGCTGCTTTTTCAAGCGCTTTTCCAGTTTCTTTTTTGGAACCAGAATTAAATAAATTCAACCAATATTCTATCTACAACATATTAAGCATTAAGGACAGAAAATGTAAGTTTGAAAATAATATTATTTGGTAACAAAAGGTTTTCTAAAAACCATACTAAAAAGTCTTTGCACAAATGTCTTTAATTCACTAAGGATAAATAGTGTTACAAGTAATGAAATATGTTTGTATTTATAAATTTAAGTTTTTGTTAAATTATACAAATTTTTTTCTTTTATAAATTTTTTAAATAACTTCTTATATTAATGTTTAAAGTACTTGGTTTGCCTTCCAACCTGGACAATCTGACTCCCTTGTTACCCACTTTAAATACTTTGTTGGAGGATATCGGCAACCTTGCTGACTCTGGAGCTAAATATGAAGATGCTCCTGAGATGATAGACATCATATTACCTATGATTTGCAGGTAAACAATGTAGTAAAAGAAGTCTAATTTGGGGTTAGTTTGTAATGCAATAAGCTTGCTAAAACTTGGATTTTTAGTTTACATTTACCAATTTAAATGTGATAAAAAGTCATTTTTGAATGCTATAATAACCTATAAAACATTCTGTTTAAAACTTGTATTGCTTATAATAGATGATTAGGCTGTTATGTTGATCTACACTTAAATAAGGTGTTTGCAACACATATATATTACTTAGTACTTTAATTTTTTGTTTTAATTCACAGTTACCTACCAAGCTGGCTTGAAGATGGACCTGATTATTTCAACAAAAACAAACAAATTTCCACCCAAAATTTATCCATTCTACCTGATCACGAACTAGCTACTGGATGTTGTACAATTGTTTCAAATGAAACTCTCACAAATGTTCTTTCTAATGTTTTGAGGCTAATTCATAATAATCTGGGAACAGATGAAGCTGATTGGATGAAAAGGGTTGCTGGTAATAATATGTTTTTACTATTTTTTTATATAAATTTACAATACTACTAGTTTATAGCCTGCCATACAGTCAGAATTTTAATTGCCATAATATAGCCACAATTCTTATCTTTTATTTGCCCAATTTACCAACACACCACAAATGGTAATTTTTTAAAAGCTTTAAATAGGTTACATTATACATGGATTAAAATCACTAAATTTGCTTTAAATAGTGTAAGTCAATAGGTAAATTACTATTTTTCTTATAAAATTAAAATTGTACAACTCTTATTTTTTTTAAATAAAGTATTTAAATGTTTAATCTAGTTTCAGTTCAACCCATTATGGTGAAAAGTGATTTAGGAATTCTAAGATCTCATTTTCTTCCAATTCTTCGTAAAACTTTAAAGAAAATAAATCAAACCAGGAACTTAGAAGAACAGGTAATAAACTAAATCTAATCTGCTTGCCTTTATCATATCTACATATAACATCACTTAGGTATTTCAAATTTAAATAATTGGTATGGGGCTGCAGTGCTGGTTAAGTAGTTAATGTGAAGTTCATTAGGCACAAATTTTTTTGATAAAAAACCACCAAAGAGCTATATTAATAAAATATTATGGTAATATTGGGAAGTTAGAAAGAGTATTGAAAATATAGGGTAACATTCTTACTAACAAGTTCTTTATTTCACCTTAATCTTTTCACTTTCTTGCATTTTGTTTCACTTTGTCATTAACCTTTCATTACAGCTTGCTGGTCACCTAGGCACTTACAATGATTTGCTTGAAATTGTAAGTCTCACTTTTTATCTCTTTTTTCACTTTATTATCATTTTAATTTCTTTCTACATCATATATTTATCATACTTTCTTGTATTAAAATTATTTTGTTGTCTTTAATGTGGTGGTATAATCTAATTGACTTAAGACCCTTGTATATTACTTTGTAAATGGACCAAAACAGTGGCCTTCTACAACAAGATAAATTTATAAAATTTACTAACTTTGATTAAATTATCACAGGTCAAATATGACAATAGAGTGACCGATGTATCAGATCTAGAGCTAATGATGTTGGAGGATTATGACATCATAACCAGGGACTTGTATGCTTATTATCCTCTACTTGTGCGATATATTGACCTCAGCAAGTAAGAATTAAACAAACATTGTCAATAAATGTTTTATATGTTAAATGGAAATAAATACAAATATAACTGTTTAAAGGTCTCATTGGATAAAGAATAATGATGAAGATGCTGTTGAATTATTTCAACTTGTGTCAAAAATTTTTATAACTTGGTCTAAATCAGTGGTAAGTATAACTTGTTAAAATTTAACTAAAGTATATTAAATTTAATTTATATATTTTAGCTTTAAGCACACTTTTCTATAAGAACATTAAAATTTTGGTAGAAATCTATTAAATACACTTTTTGTTATAATTTTGCCTTCATTAAAAATTGCTTTTTTTTTACTTGTAGTTATTTTAATTTAGAATTTTACTATTTTTAATCAAATGTATGCCTTTTTTACTGATTTCATATTAGAACTTCCGCCGTGAGGAGCAGAATTTTGTGGTCCAGAACCAAATTGACAACATGGGAATATTAACTGCTGATAAAAGTGCAACTCCAAATGCTGCAGCTTTGTTGGTTAGTTTTGTTAAACTTTTTTCAACCTGATAAATTTTAAAATTTGGAAAAGTATTTTTGGTTACATTTCAAGATTAACCCTTTTTTTGTGGGCAGAAAACTGTTCTCTATGAGTGTTTTAATGTCTATATTTTATAAAAATTAAAATTACCGATATTAATTTACTTTTTTAAACCTTCTACCATAAAATAAATGACAGTCAAAAGCTTCTAATTATTGTGTGTAATTTTAGTCAAATCAACGGTTAGTAAGGCGCAGAGGGGATCGTTATTCTCCGTCCACATCCTTGATAGTAGCTTGCTTGAAACGACTTCTACCAGTAGGTTTAAGTTATGGGAAGGAAGGTGATCACAAGTTGTTACAGGAGGCTAAGAATATGTTTTATAAGAGGGAGACTGAGGTGGATATAAAGGAATATATTGCATCAACAATGCAATCTGTGGTAAGATTTTGTAGTTACTTATAAAATAATTAACCATAACTATATCAATATTTATTTTTTAATTTGTGTTGAAAAATTTAAAAAAGGCTTTTTATGCATATAAGGTATGTTTATATGGTGTTACATATTACTAACGAATGGGTTTTATTTGTTGATGAATTCTGGTAATATACTTTGTTTAAAATCAGTATTTAAAAAGTTTGAGACAATGTGTAAATTGGTTTTATTTTTTGTAGAAGGAAAGTGATGTAGAAGAAGATATAACAAAAAAGGTGGACTGGTTTTTGGAAATATCCAGAGTTCAATATTATCTCTACTTGGTAAGTAAAATTACTTTTAAAATATAATACTCAAGTAGTTAAAAAAATAAACTCAAAAAGAATTTTATAGCTAATCCAAAGTCAGCAAAATTTTAAAATTAAATAATTTATTGTGACTACAAAACGTCGTCTTTTACAGGATATAACCAGATTATATATTCATTATTTAGGTTGATCATCCTATAGCATCTCGCAAAGCAATTTGGAAAAAATTGATGACTAAACAGAGAAAACAAGCAGTAGTCTCATGCTTTAGAATGGTCCCACTATACAACCTACCCATGTAAGTTTCATAATAATTATTTAATTTTATGAGGAATTATTTAATTTTATGAGGAATATTAGGTAACATCAGTAAATTTAATGTACATTTAATTTTTATTTAAAATACTTCGCTAAAATTGATTTTTAAGAATGCTTTGGACAATTACAGTTTAGTACTAAGCATATTTTCTTTGCCATTATTAAATTGGTTTGTTTTTTAATTTTCTATTCCCATAAACCAGGCATAGAGTAGCTAATTGTTTCTTATACAACTACATGATCAAATGGTTACAAACTGAGGATCAGGATAAATGTGCTCTTATTGAGATATTAGCGGTAACTTGGTGTACAGTGTTGTATAGGCATGATATTGGGTTTTGTTGTTGGTCTTAAGTGTTTGTAAATTGGATATGTTCATTTTTCCAAGTTGTCCAAATTTTTGTGTATATCTTAAGTTTGAGTTTTGAAGTTAAGATTTTCTTTGTTACCAGTTTTCTTATTGGTAAAAATATTGTGTTGATAGACCTTTTAGAAGTGTTATATAAGATTTGAACAGCAGGTCTTGAATAATTTAACAGTTTAAATCTGTTTAATTATTTTAATCATGTTTCATTTAAGGCACAAAGCACTTTCAATGTTTTATGAACTTTATGCTGATATTTGGGTGAAAAATGAGATAACAAGGTTTGCCCATTCCTTGTTAAACTCCCTCTATGTAAAGGTATATAATACATGCCACAAGGTCACCTACATTACATTATCACTTAGCTTTAGGGATGTGACAAATCGTAAAAAGCTCGGCTCGTACAAGCATCTTAATTTTAAAAAAGCTCGGCCGAGCAATACGAGCTTTTGAATAGCGAAAATAAATACCCAAGTGACCTTTCGGTACGTAACGTAAAATGTATGCCCGAAAAAATACATAAATTTTTTGTTGTGGACATGATTTTTTACAAGTTTTTTTTTAAATTATTTGAATTAAATGTTATATCGCTGCAAGCTTGCTATAGATAAATAATTTAAGATTATATTGCTTTATTTAAAGAAGCGATTTAAAATCGTTAAAACGTGCAGTGAAACGCCGAACAAATTTTACCGGTTTTAAGAAAATTGAACTAATAAAAAGTCTTTCAATAAAAACACTAGTTGGCGGCGTGACAATAATTGAATAACAACGTCATATCTCGCGTGATATAATAAAACCATAGAGATACTAATATGTGTATATATTAGTATATTTATCGGTGAACCGACGAATTTTTCGCAGTGAATTATAAAACTATTGCATTTAAAAAGTTATAACACTGGACGGCGTTCGATTTGCATTATAATGTAGCGAGAAGAAAAAAATTAATTTAGTTGATAATACTCGGATAATTTAACGTGAAAGCTCGGCAAAAACCGAGCCTTTAAAAATGCCTAGGCTCGTACACGAGTACGAGCCCGAGCACTCGGCTCGACACATCCCTACTATTAAGCTATGAATGTATATACCTCTTATAAACACGCTAGTAAATTACATCTCATCAATTTTTATATCACTTTAAAATCACAAATATGGCCTTTATGACTGTATTCATAGACACTAACTAGTATGCCTCATCCAAATATAACCACACTTTCATTTATGAAAAAATTAAATATCTTATTTTGTAATGATTCGGGCAAATTAAGAGCTTGCATTTTATACTCAAATTAAAGATATAGTTAAGCATGAAAAAGGTTTGCGAGCAGTTTTATAAAGCATGGTGTTATTGTATTGTATAAGCTGTATATTAATTAGTTATTGTAAAATTTATTTAAAAATATTATTTATTAACTTTAGCTATAAATTATTTATTAAATTGTTTTTATATATTCATAAGTGAGTTTTGTATTTGGACTTTTCCGTGTTTTAAATTTTGGTTTAAAACTAACATGATATACAATCTAATAAAATATTTCATTTCAGCCAAGCACTGAGGAAAGTGGGGAAGTTGTTCAGTTCGATCCTCTGCGACAAATTATTCAAGTTTTCTGCATGGATGCTGTTACCGCTGACAAGTAAATTTATTGTTTTGTTTATTAAAAAAAAGACTACCTTAAATTTAAAAGCTAGCTAAAACATCTTACATCAAAATAAAAGAATAGCGTAATTTTATATTTTATTTTTTTGTTGTATTTTTACGAAACTCTAACCTTGGATAATCTGTATTTTTAGCACCCAAGTTGTGAACCAATTATATTTGTCCTACTCGGACTTAATGGCACAAAGTTGCCACATGGGAGATGATGAAGATGACTCAGCAGAAGAAGGTGCTGACACAGCAGAATCTTTTGAGGTAAATTAAAATTAAAATGTTTTAAAGTATTAAGTTCAAAACTTGATAAAGCTTTAAAAAATTAAATTTTTTTTAATATTTTTAGGAAAAAGAGAAGGAAAAACAACGTCTTTTGTACGAGCAAAAAAGATTGGCCACCAGGGGAGCTGCAGAGATGGTGTTGTACACAATCAGTGCAAGTGGGGGAGAGGTCAACGATGGGGTCATGGCCTCACTGGAACTCGGGATTGCTTTGTTAACTGGAGGAAATCAACTTGTACAGAAAGTGAGTTTGAATTTTTAGTTGTTAAATAGTTGATATCTTGCCCTTTAGTCAAGATTTCAATTGTGTTAATATGGTCGCAACATTCACCTAATATTTGCCTGCAATAATTTACCTATGTACCACAAATGGCAGTTTTACCGAATTCTGTAGGCCTAAAAATTGGGCATGCACTTATAAATATGGCAATACTATTTATTATAATGGTTTACTCTTATTTGTTACCATGGTGGTGCTTAATACTTACTGCCACAAACTCGGGGTGTTTTTTAAAGCCAATAAATAACTTTTTTATCACACTTGTTTACAGACAATGCTTGAACATTTACAAAACAAGAAAGATGTTCGATTTTTCACTAGTGTTGCTGGGTTAATGAATCAGTGCAGGTAAATGTAATATAGCATAAAATTCTCTAAATCAAATGTGACAACAATTTTGTTCAAGATGTATTTATTTGGTATAGAAAGTTTTAATGATTTTTGCTCATTCTTTTTCTTATTTATACTTTGTTATATTATAGTGTGTTGGATTTAAATGCTTATGAACGTTGTATAAAAGCTGAGAGTCTTGGAAATGCTGCTGAAGGTTCTGCAGCTGGTAAGCGTATTATAACTTTATTAAATCTTTGCAATGATTCATTAAAATACTTATATTTTTGGTCTGTGTATTTGCTAATTTAAAAACTACTTGTATATTGTAAATAAAGGTAATAGTGTATAAGTAGCCTGATATGTAACTGTTTAATTGTTACATATTTAAATACAACTTTAGGTACTTCCTAATATCATTCTTTTTTGCTTATTTCAGGTGAAAAAACTATGAATGATGCCGAATTTATTTGTGCCTTGTTTAGATTTCTACAACTTTTATGTGAAGGCCATAATGCTGGTAAGAATATAATTTAACTTAAATATCTAAAAATTCAGGGTTAAAGTTAAATTTATGAAAAACTTAGAACTTAAAATTTGCCTTTATCACCTTTTCTTATCAATTTTTTTCTTCAAGTCTCACTTTTTCTTATCAGGTCTTACTTTTTTTAATGAAGCCTCTACAAGCCTTTTTTTAAAAAGACTTTTTTTAATCAACCTTCACATTTTATATGATTTTTTTTGCATTTTTTAACAGATTTTCAGGATTATTTACGCACCCAAGCAGGCAACAACACTACAGTGAACATAGTAATTTGTACAGTGGATTATCTGTTAAGATTACAAGAATCTATCAGTGATTTTTATTGGTATTACTCAGGGAAAGAAACAATTGATACTCCAGTAAGTATTTGGTATACTTTAAGTACTTCAACTATGAAATCTATTTAGAATATTGTTATAGGGGGCGACAGAGTTCTGTATCTTAAATTTTTTTTTCAATTAAATTAACATGGCAATTATTTTTTTAATTTTGTTTTAAGGGTCAAGAAAATTTTTCCAAAGCAATTGGAGTTGCAAAACAAGTGTTTAATTCCTTAACTGAATATATACAGGTAGGCTATTTACTGTTATGCTTTAATACAATTTTTTATAAAAAAACTGTATTTTTACAGATTTTTATTTTATAGATTTAATGTCTTATTTGCACTGTTACCATATTAATAAGTGTAATTTAAACTATTTTCTTGTGCCAATATTCAATATATCACTTAGTTTATTTAACTTATATTTAATTTGTTTTAACTTATTCAGGGCCCTTGCCAAGGTAATCAGCAAGCATTAGCTCGTAGTAGATTATGGGATGCAGTGGTTGGATTCTTACATGTGTTTGCTAACATGCAGATGAAATTATCACAAGACTCAGGAAGGCAAATGTCTTTGTTGGAGGAGTTATTGGATTTACAACAAGATATGATTGTCATGCTGTTGTCTATGTTAGAAGGTATGAAATATTTTTAAATATTCTAAACTAGTCGATAGTCGTCCTATGTTTGGCATTTTAATCACTGTAATATGTCACAACTCTGCTCTAACGCCAGTTTTATTTGCACCAACACCAGTTTTGTTTATTATGTTGGCCTATAAATTAGACATACATACATATTTAAGTAAATTTGCAAAATACAAAGTTATTTTTTCTTCCCAAGCCCAGTCTAAAATTGCCTTTCTCAGTTTTGTATACATTAATGTAGGGGCACTTTCTTGTTAGTAACCTGCTTTAATTATAAGAAAATTTAACAAAATTAATCCATGTTTTGTGTTTTTGATTAGGCAATATTGTTGATGGAACAATCGGCCGACAACTTGTTGATACTTTGATTGAGTCATCACACAATGTTGGACTTATCCTCCGCTTCTTTAACATGTTTCTACGACTTGATAACATTACTTCCCCTGAGCAGTTTAAGGAATATGATCCAGAGAATAAGGGAGTTGTGTCAAGAAGAAATTTTCAAAAGGCAATGGAGGCTTCTAAGGTTTATACCAGGTAAGGTTAGGGATTACATATTAAGTGTTAGGCATGGTTAAAGTATTGGAATCTAGGTTAAGTAAGCAAAGGGATTTTATTAAACCTACATGTGTGTTGAATATTAAGTTGAATTGGTATAACCCTGAGGCTAAGTAATGTGAATTACCTAATATTGAATGAAAAATTTTAATTTTTGCAAACCTATGTGGCAAATAATATTAATTTTTTTATTGTACCAAATTTTGACATTATTTTTTAACCCTAGAATGTATCTTAATCAACTTTTTCTCCTATAAAATAAAAAGAAATTGCAGTGTATTCAATAATCTTTTTATATTACTTACAGTGAGGAGATCGAGTTTCTGTTAAGTTGTGCTCATTCAAGTGATGATATGAATTTAAATTACAAGGAATTTACCGAACAATTTCATGGTCCAGCTGCTGATATTGGTTTCAATGTTGCAGTCTTGTTGACAAACTTGGCTGAACATATGCCTAATGATACCAGGTAATTATTATTCCATTTACTATAATTCAATCTTGTTTACGTTTAAAACTTACTAAAAAAAGGGTTAATATTAAGTAGATCTGCTTAGTTTGAGGCAACTATGTAGATATTATCCATTTTTTTTAATAATTTGGTTCATATTTACACAAAAATTAATCTTAACAAATGTATAAGATTTATTTTTTAATTTCTGGTTTAATAATACATTTGGCTGCAATCATGAAATAAATTATTAATATTTTTAGGTTGAAAAAGTTTCTGGAGATGGCTGAAGCTATGTTGGAATATTTCCAACCTAATTTAGGAAGAATTGAAATTCTGGGAGGTGCTAAGAGGATAGAACGAGTTTACTTTAATATTAGACCATCAAGGTAAAACTGTTAACATTAGCAGGCAATTAATTTTAATGTTAATAATTTTAAAACGGTTATTCATACTATAGTTAAATATGAATTGATATTCTGTTGTCTGTTGTTATTGCATTTTTGATAAGGGGATAGCTATATTGGAATTTATTAAACTAAAATTTCTCCAAGATACTTAATTTTTAATTATCTAAATTTAGCTTAGAACAATGGTCCAAACCCCAAGTCCAGGAATCCAAGCGTCAATTCTTCTTTGATGTAATTAATGATGAGGGTGATAAAGGAAGGATGGAGGAATTTGTAAACTTTTGTGAAGATACCATTTTTGAGGTAACTAATTTCCAACATTATAACAGACTGGTCGATTTTTTACCTTACAGTCTGTATTTTCATTGTTGATATATTGTCGCAACTCTCAACTTATACTTGCCTGCAGTAATTTGCCCTAAGCATTACAAAAACTGTTTTTTTTTTTAAATACTTTGCTTTAAAAAGGCCTGAATAATATTATCATTAACAAAGCTTTATTATATATATTTGTTTTTTGTTAATAATAAATTTTAACATAAGTTAAATGGTGCCTATGTTGTTTCGCATATATTAATACTGTATAAATTATTATGCAATGTTTGCATATGGACAATTTCTTTACCTAACTGAGTTTTCAGCCAAGACTTTGTAACAAAATATAACCCTGCCTAATCTTCTTCTTTAGATGCAGCTTGCTGCAGAGATCAGTGTTGCAGGGTTCGGAGGAGAGGATGGTGGAGGATCAGAAGAAGATGAAAAAGCTAAGTTGGAGATCGATGAAGATGAGTAAGTCATTAAGCATGAAACTTTTCAAAATAAAATTTTTCAAAAGTTGACATGTAAAATATAAACTTAAAAATGTTTATTTATTACAATTGAATTAATTTTTCAAAAGTTGACAAGTAAAATTTTGACAGTTTTTTATATTTTTCAGATCTTTGAATGTTTTTGAATCATTCATGGCATCTCTAAATACAGCAACTATCAAAAAACAGGTATGAAAATATATTGTGGTATTTATTATTTAAATTACTAAAACTGAAAATTTTTTTGGATTAAAATTAAAATTTTAATTGTTTTTAATTCAGAGTAAAATTTTAAGAGGAATGTCGTGGATTGAGATGTTCACAGCTTTCTTTTGGTTGTTGTTCTCCATCAATGTTAACATTTACAAGCTTATAATCATGTTTATTAAGTAAGTACATCTATTATTCCTGCCAAACTGTTAATCTATATATAATCTATATGTAATGTAGCTTACTAAATAATATATATATATATATATCCAATTTATAAGCACAAAATAAATAAAACTGCCAATTATAGTGCATAGGTGTATTATGATGGGAAAAAATTAGTTGAGACTATATTATCACAATTAAAATTCTGATCATAAGGCAGACTATTGACTATTAAATTATTACTATGTAATTTTGTATAATATAATATAATGTTAACCATTTACATTTAGATATCTGGCAAAATTTCTAAGAGTTACATTCTTTTCAAACCGATTAATACTAGCTGCTAAAAATACAACAATTCATCAAGTTTTATCACAAATGCCTGATCCTACATTAGAAGATATCACCATGCCAACAGGGGTAAATTATTTTGTGTGTTTTAGACATTTTATATTCCACTAACTTACTGTTTATTAAATTAGTAGTATCATGAATGAAGAAGCCCACTTTTTTATATAAGTTTGAAATTGTTTTTAAAGGATAACTTCTCACCCGATGATGAAGAAATTCAAA
This sequence comes from Corella eumyota, assembly GCF_963082875.1. Lineage (NCBI taxonomy): Eukaryota > Metazoa > Chordata > Ascidiacea > Phlebobranchia > Corellidae > Corella > Corella eumyota. Next base: position 2,176,894 of record NC_137495.1, on the reverse strand, counting down.
ATCAAATTGTTGATATAAAAGATTCTGATGAGAGTTTTCTGGGTGACATTTTTGGAATTGATATCTCGTAAGCACAACTTTATTTAAATTATCATAGACTTTTTCAAATTATGTGTTGTTCATAAAAGGAAAAGTTATCCCTTTACATAGCTTTGTTACATCATAGCCAATTTATAGCAAATACTTTGATGGCCAATTTATAAAAATTACTTCAAAGCCATTTTGCTACTGATATTTGTGTTGTTAGTATTTTAAAGTTTCATTTAAAACTTTTACATTTAAGATTATGACTTTATATTTATAACTTCTTTTTATGTATATTTCATATTTAACATTTTCTTAATTCAAATTTCAAAGAAAATTTTTTTTAAAGTTTTTATTTTTTTCTTCCAGGAGTGGAAAGTTAATACAAAAACCTGCTGTAAAGAAAGATGTTGGATTTGGAGATTTAAGTATGGAGGAAGCTGCTGAAACTTTAAGCATCTTCAACCAGGACTTTGAGAGTGAAAAATCAACTCCTCTTGGATCCACTCCTGGAAGTTTAAGGAGGAAAAAGAGAGTCTTGAGGGAAAAAACTTTGGATCAAAGTAGAGCTGGATCAGTGGTAAAATAATTTTTTGTATTTATTTTACTGGCTATTGTAACGTATTGAGTTTCAGGTTTAATCTTTATTTATACAATAACAATCTTATTTAAGCTTATTCAAAAAGAAACGAAATAAATACACAAAATATAAGAATATGCATTCAACACTAACAAAGAACTAGTCTATAATGGCTTACATACAAAAAACACAACTGGCAAATAATAAAGATAACAGTAGGCGTAAACACGTGACTAGAAGAAATAAAAGGTGTAAGCACGTGACTAAAAAAGGTAGATAACGGCAGTTCAATATTGTTACAGTATCAGTAGCTTACTGGTCAATTTACTAAGCAAAACAACTTAGTAAATTGACTTAGTAAAAACAACTCAAATTCTTTATTAATGTATTTAAAATTTATAGACGTCAGTTCAGTCTGGCGCCACTTCTCGTCAGATGACCATCCCACAAAAAGGTCAAAGGTTACATAAGATGCCAAGTCTCGAGTCGACGGGCTCAACAGGGTCAACTAAATGGTTACATTGTGAAGAAAACATTGGTCGACCGCAGCGTTATACAACAAAACAAATTATCGAGGACAAATCTGCTGAGTTTTGGAATCGGGTTGATGGATTTAAACAAGGAATTATGGTTGGTGATTAGTATACTAATTATTTTTATACCCTTTTTTGTCTTTAATGTTAAAAGACCGACTTAACAGTTATTAGTGTAACATTAGGAAAATCATTTCTTCTGATGAAATCAGTAAAAATCGAGCCTAGGACCTCATGTAGTAAACCCATACACTGGGGATTTTCTTGGCTTTGTTTTTAATCCTGTTTTATTTTAATTTTCCTTTTTATTATAGGGAATGTTTGCCCGGAACTTCTACAACTTTAAGATTCTTGCTCTGTGCGTAACTTTTGGAATCAACGTCTTTCTACTATTTTTCAAGGTAGGATATTAACGTTGTGCAAATAGGCTTTTACTACTTAAACGATTAAAATTTTTACCATAGCTAAGTGTCTAATATATGATAGTATGCTAAATTTTTCCTAAAATATATTTTTTGTTATTGTACATAACGTCAGACATCGGTATATAATGTATTGTAACGAATCCGCCATTTTTTGTTTACGTCAAGCGTTATCTGTTCCTAGCCACGTGTTTACACCGTATCTCTATTACGTGTTCTGAAACAAGTGATTTATAAGTTTAACTGTATTTGATTGTATATACAATACAATCAAATAGGTATTTTGTGATACGAGTTAGTGGGCAATTGTACGTAACTTTCCGCAATAAAATAAAATACTATAAAATATACAACACTTTATCATACAAAAGATATTAGTCAATTTACGTTACCGTATATTTATTTTAACTTTTTAATTCGTTTTTTTAGTGGAACAGCATAACTAATGATCTTGACATGGACTCTGAATCAAATGAAGAAGATGAAGTGAATTATGAGATTGTTCTGGAATCAGATATTGATTATATGGAGACTGGGTTGATGGTTTTGTCGATTCTTCATATTTTTCTCAGTATTTCTATGCTGGTGTCTTACTATGGGCTAAAGGTCAGTTTTAAGCGTATATACAAAAATAAGTGTAAATAAACAAGTGTACAATAAAATAGTTTATATTAGAATGGCCTTAGTGTTAAATTTGACAATTCAAATCGTTACACAAGCATTGTCACCAGCGCTCTAGAGTGCACATGTTTAATGTAAATTCCCTTTTTCATTAAAAAACCGTTGTACGTTAATTTTGACCTATACTAACAATTGAATATATAAAATTTTCATTTGAAATTTTTTCTCAAATTTTTTTCTAAAAATTTTAGGTTCCACTTGTAATATTTAAACGGGAGAAAGAAATAGCTCGAAAACTAGAGTTTGATGGATTATATATAACTGAGGAACCCTCTGAGAACGACTTTGCTGGAAAATGGGACAAGCTGGCCATTTCCTGTCCTTCTTTCCCTTCTAATTACTGGGACAAGTTCATCAAAAAGAAGGTAAAAATTTAATTTACTTTTTTAACTATTTTTTAACTATATATTTAATTTACTTTTTTAACTATAAAAATTTAATTTACTTTTTTAACTAAGTGACTTGGCCTGACTAAGCATTAAAACGCTTAACGTTAGGTATTGTTATATGGTTTATGTATTCACATGCCGATTTTACGGAAAAGAAGGGTTATAAAAAAATAAAAGTTCCGATATAAAGGTCAAACTTTCTTTCTTTTTTTTGATAACAAATCTTCTGTACCAAAATGCCTTTTGTAAGGCACTGTGGTGTTCATTAAATTAATCTTAATAATTTGTATTTATTTATGTTTTTCTACATACACTAAAAAGTTGAATTAAAATTCCTTAAATGCACGTTTCTAATTTCCCAATTAGTGACGTCAAACGCACCACAATTTGTAAACCAAACACGTTTCTTTCATTCCTTAGCTGTAAAAAACACGTGCTCTCATTCACTGTTGTAGAACTTGCAGTAAAGTTAATAATGTTTTCTTTATTTAACGTTTTAACTAACTACGCATTATTTAACAATTCTATTTAAATAAGCATAAGGCAATAAATTTAACAAACAAATTGTGTGTAATTATTGGCATCCTTAGCACTATATAATATACGAACTCCTGCCGTGCGAAAAAATAAATCGGCAGGTAAACTATTAAGAAATTTAGTTAATATTATTCAAAACTGTCATAGTCAACTTGAACTGTCGTCCAGGCAACAAATATAAAGAAAACTTACAGTTGTAAAACTAACATCATGTTAGTTCAATTGGAACTATTTTTGCTGTTAAACAATTTGTGATCAAAATTTTAAAGTTATGTTGCTTATATTTAAGGTAATGGACAAATTTGGGGCTCAATGTGGGCAGGAATATATAAGAGAATTATTGGGAATGGATAAATCGAATACAAGTTTCTTGGACGAAGAGAAAAAGACTGATGAAAATTTTATCACACAAACGTAAGTACCTTGTTTAAGGTAAATGTTTACGCCTATATAAAGTTATATTTAAAACTATATATTCATATGGTACTTAATGGTATAAGATATTAAATATTGTTTAAATGCTTGTTTTTTTACATGAACGTAAAAAAATATTTACTTCAATTTTTTTTAGATTGAGTAACTTTGATTTAAAATATACCTTCTGGAAGATTGGGGTAATGTTCAGTGACCAGTCTTTCTTATACCTTCTCTGGTACTTTGTTATGTCAGTATTAGGCCAATACAATCGTTTTTTCTTCTCACTTCATTTACTTGATATTGCTATGTGCTCAAAAGGACTTCGAACTATTTTAACCTCTGTCACTCATAATGGAAAACAGGTTTGAAAAATGTTTGGAGTTTTATAACATAGTTATTAATCAGCAGATAAGAGTGTAGTGGTTCGGACCCTAGACTTTTCATACGGCTATATTACTACATTTGACTTTACCAAATCAGGGAACGAAATAACAGATCGCTGTTCGCTAACATTGATTCGTTTTTTAAATATATTAGAAATATCGAATCAACCAAAAAAGATTTAGGCAATAATAAAATCTTTGTGTATACTTATGTATTTTTACGAGCTATTTTAAACCGGTTTCGAACTAATTTAATTACATAAACATAATCCTGCCTGAATGTAGGTTACTATAGGGCATTTAATAACAATAACTTTTAAGGATCTTACAATGCGTTTATTTTACTCCCTTAGTTATTTAGTTGTTGTGCAATGTAGTTAAACTTCAGTAAGAAGCATAGTAGTAGTACATTTTAAAAATGCAACTCAAGGCGTTGAGTGTTATAAAAAAAACTAAAATCACTAATTGGGCCTAATCATTGCTCTAAAAATTGCGACCTTATTTTAAGCGAATCTATTTTTAAAGGTTAATTCGTACCGTACACATAAGGCTTCACCACTTTACAATATAAAGTTTAATTCCAATTGCTTTCGTGGTATAGTTAGTACACTTAATCCTATTCAGAAGTTAGTCGACATTGAATTATATTACTTTTGTAGCGGTCTCCGTCGACCCAATCGGAAGGTTTTATTTTTAAGTTAAAGACAGTTATTTGTTTTTCTTAACTAGCTAATTGCTCGTCTGCTGGTTAGGAATTCTTAAATTAACCACGCAGGTGAATTCACTGTATAATCATATTATACGGCAATTTCTTATTCTAATAGAATTCCAATTTCATTAACGATAAACAAAAAATTAAATTCCAAAATCCAAAAATACAACTACTTTGTAGAAAGGCATAAGATAACTGTTTTTAAAAGAAGAACAAAGAATAGAATCACATGTCAAAGGCAAACCACAGATTTTAAAAACAAATTTAAGATTAAAAGACATATCAAAATAGGAGTTGATATAAGGTTTTGATGAAATCAAGAAACGATAACAAAAATAATTCCCACCAAATGTGAAATAAATAAATTTAATTGTTTTTAATGTGAATGAAAGGTTAGCTTATGCACAATAAGCTACACTTTATATGTTATTGTTTACAATTTATAAATTTTATTATAGCTTTGTCTTACTATCGGACTGTTGACAGTTGTTGTATATCTCTACACTGTTATTGCTTTCAACTTTTTCAAGAAGTTTTATAATAAGGGAGAGGGCGAGGAAGACGATTATAAATGTCACAGCATGTTTACCGTAAGTACAATATGAATTGCCCTAAGTGTAATTTGGTATACTGGTTGTCTACTTAACCTATGGCTGCATTTTAAACTGTTTTAATGATGGTTACAACATATATTGTCAAGTTATTAGAGTAGTTGTAAGATGGGTGTGTAAAATTACATAGTTATGGTTAGTTGAACCTTTCCAACAAATTTTAAAAAAGCTCTTATTTTTTTAAAAATTAAAAATAAATTACCAAATGACCCTCACAAATAATGTCCACTAAAACTGTTGTGAAAAAGGTCATAGAGGAACTGATTTGCCCTTTTTTATTAAATAAACGTTAAAATATATATTTTTTTCTTGTTAACTTCAAATTTTCCCATAGTGCTTTCAATTTCACTTATATGCTGGCGTGAGGGCTGGTGGTGGTATAGGAGACGAGTTGGACGACCCATCAGGCGATGCTTACGAGTTTTACCGAATCGCTTTTGATATTTCCTTTTTCTTCTTCGTGGTTGTCATTCTACTTGCTATTATTCAAGGTAAATAATAGATGTATAAACCGATTTACCAATTTTAAGGGCCATTAATAACTAAGTGTACATTACTTAAAAATTCGCGCTGACAAATTGCATTGAAAACAACATTACGTCTAAACTAGTAGCTTGGAATCGTGGAACCGTAATTTTTTTTCATTTATTTATCTTCAATGTGGAAAGATTGACTTACGACCTAAACATGGAGTAACATTTGTTACCCCGACCCAGTCTTAAGTAGTTTTAGGACCTTATAAGCAGTTTAGGATCTTATAAGTTATAATTGCCCGATAAAGATCTTTTGTAGTAAACACAAGTGTTCTGACCGTCGCACGATGCTACTGGTTTTATATTATTGTAGTGCAATTGTTGAAGATTCAGCGTTCTAGGAACTGTTTATCACCATTTTGGTTTCTGTTATAGGTTTGATTATCGATGCTTTCGGTGAACTTCGTGACCAGCAGGAACAAGTTAAAGAAGATATGGAAACCAAGTGTTTCATTTGCAGTATTGGAAACGAATATTTTGACCAAGTTCCGCATGGATTTGAAACGCATACCATGCAGGAACACAACCTCGCTAATTTCATGTTAGTTTTAAGCTATTTTATCGTAGACTTATAGCGTTGAGTCACTGTTATTGCTTTGACCCAGCTTTAAATTAGTTTTTCAAGTTGTGGATAATATTAACATGCTATTTTTGACTAGTGGTAAATTATATTGGAGTCTTTTTTTCAAGGATTCTACAAATTAATACAGTCAATAATGTGACAACTGCGTCCCCTAGTATAAATAATTTTTGTTTTTACATTATTTAACTTCGATGTGGGTAGGTTGACTTAACGACCTAAACATAGAGTAATATATGTTACCCTGACCCAGTCTCGAGTCAGTTTAAAATATTAAACTTTGGCAGTTTGAAATATTAATAATTTAATTGCCCAATATTTACAAGCTGCTAATTAACTCAATATTTACAAGCTGCTAATTAACTGTCAGCACAGGTTTATACCGTTTATAGCGCCTTTGTTGAAGGCGCTACATCATAAGAGCAGTAGGGTTCGAACCTAGGACCTCATGTAGTAAAGCCAAGTGTTTTAACCACACCACAATGTCGGTGGTTTAAAACCGAAGGTCTAAACTTTCATGCAAATGTATTGTACTGTGATTGACTTGTTCTGTATATTGTAGGTTTTTTCTCATGCATTTGATTAACAAAGATGAAACGGAATACACTGGCCAGGAAACGTACGTCTGGCAACAATATCAAGAACGGTGCTGGGAGTTCTTCCCCGCAGGAGATTGCTTTAGAAAGCAATATGAAAACGAACTTGCTGGCTGAAACAAAAACATGTTGCTCCTTTATTAAGTTTTATGATTTGAAGACAGCGATTGTACAACAATATGCTATGAACACATTTGTATGCAAATTGAATCGGTTGGTTTGACTTTTTTTTATGTTGTGAATATTAATTTTATAAATTTGTTTCGACGGATTGTTTTTTTAAATAAATTTTAAAGCTTAAATTGCCATTTAGTTTACATTTCATTTTTTGAACGAGCAAGATGGACAGCGATTGATATTTTAACGTTTAAGATTTTATTGTCATTTGCTTTTGGGTCCCCTTTCTTATAACCCCGGTCCCCCACCCCCATTCCCGGGTATCCTTATAACGTTGGTCCCCTTTCCTCAACCCACATACCTTTTTTCTTTTACCATGAAAGTACAAAAGACATAATTTGCTAGTAGTGAGTTTTTTCCACTTGTCCATGATCAAAAAAAAGGAATTGTGTATTAAACTATGGCTATTATTGGTAACATAAATTAAATTTTGTTAATTTGCTTAACAGAAATTTTGTTAATTTGCTTAAGTGTTATTAAAAAAGATACAAATCACAGAACATGAACATACCTAGAAAGCAAGAGCTCAGCAATACAAGGCCCATTGAAGCTGTTTATAAACGAAAAAATAGATCTGTTGTAAAAGGAATAGCCTTGAGAAGTTGAAAGTGTGGCACCAAGTTACTTGGTTTCCTCCTAGTGTTCCCCAGGTATTTTAGGTTATAACAGTTACGTATTCTTAAAGACAAGTTAAAATGTGTAAGGTTAGAACAAAAATTAACAAAAATCTTGGCTTTTTACACAAAATAAGTTAAAACAAGGGCTTTGCCCTCATATGGTCTTGACGAAATAATTTTGCTGGCGTGTAACCAGAACTCTTATGTACCGCCGTTCTGTATGCCATCAAAATATACGGCAAATGAAAATCCCAATCGCGTTGATGCAACTCCACGAACATTGCCAATTTGGCTACTAAGGTGCGATTAAAACGTTCTACCAAGCCATCAACCTGTGGGCAATAATGTTGTCCGCGTTTAAATAATGTTAAACGACTTGAGCATTTCTTTGAATAAATTTAATTTTCATTGGCCCCTTACGTGACAGGCATTTGTCGCAAGTCCTACAATAATTCGCAACATCCGTAGGACAACTAAACCAATAAAATTTTCTTCTTAACCGTTCATAAGTTTTTTTTATTTTGAAGTGGCCAGAAGTGGGATAACCATGCATAGATGCTAAAACAAGTTGGTGATAAGATTTTGGGATTAACAGTTGTAATATTTGCGTTTTACCGTCGTTACTTTCCCATTTTCGGTACATTATTCCGTCCTTTAATATCATTGAATCCCACTGTAAAAAATATGATTTTGCAGCAGGGCTTAATGGTGAAATATCTTGCTACTTTGGGCGCAGGACGTTTTTCTCTTTGCAAGTTAATATTTGTCTTATATTGGGATCTTTAAGTTGGGCATCTCTCATGTCAATTTCGTCGACTTGTTCCACAAAATTCGACAATTTTGCATTTATTACGTTGACCGATTCCTGGTGTTTTTAAACTCGACTACAGTGGTGACATTTTAAATTACACGGGCGACGAAATAGCGCATCGGCATTATTATGCTTAAGACCTGGCCGGTAGCAGATCTCTACTTAATATTGTTCGATCTTAACCACCGTGCAAGCTGGCTTTCTAAATTTTTGAAGTTCGTCAACCAACGTAAAGACAGTGATCGGTTTAAACCTTGACCTTCCTTCCACAAACATAAACATAAAAATGTTCTAATGTTCTTACAATAGCGAGAAGTTCCTTGCGAGTTGTGCAACATTTTAATTCAGCTTTGGTAAATGTTTTGGCAAAGTCCTCGATTACTGCTTCTGTCCCGTCTTCCTTGACTTGGCTTAGAACAGCTCCTTTGCCATTGTCACTCGCATCAGCATCGATGATAAAATCGTCATTTTCTACGGCAAATTGCAATATAGCTGGAGAAATCAATTTTGACTTTAGGCATTTAAATACCATCTCGCAATTATCACACCATTTAGAATTTTCGATATTAGGAACATAATCCTGGAAAACTTTGAATATTTATAACACTTTTTGAAGTTGAACAACTTTCCACTGCTTGTGACTTATACGGTGAAGCCGAGATTCGTTCTTCTGAATTAACATGCCCCAAGTACTCCACCTCGGGGCATAACAATTTGCATTTCTTTAGGTTTAATGTTAAATTTGCCGCCAGAAGACGATCAAAAACTTGTATAAGGTTTTTACACAACTGTTGAAATGATGAGGCATGGACCATAATATCATCCAAGTAAACCAAACATGTAGAAGTTGGCAGACCACCTAGAACATAGCCCATAAGTCGTTCAAGCGTGCTGGGGCTACCACATAGTCCAAACGGCATTAAACTCAAATAAACGTTTGCCGGTTGAAAACGCAGTTTTAAGAACGCACAACAAATCCATAGCGGCCTAAAAAATCTAAACCAAATATACAATCTTCTGTTATTTTAGACACTAGCATTTCATGGGTATAGTTAGCTGTTGAAAACACTAAATGTGCTTAAAAACTTCCAGCTACTGGGACAATATTTTCTCCAATTCCAGTTAAAATATAGTTTAAAGGCCTTCGTTGTGTAGATGTTTTACCCAGTTCTGACTAATAATTGAAACATCAGCATCTGTATGATCAGCATACAACAAGGTTGGGTATTAACTGTTAAATGACAATAAAGTCCGTTTTGTCTTTTTGTAGTTGACACACTTAAATTGGCAATATAGGCTTTGTAGTCGTCAGTCAAGTTACGCCCCAATAACCCGACCTTTTCTGAGAACGGCCATTTTCGTTGTTTCTATATTTTCCATAATTTCTTCGGTTGTAGTAATTCGATTTCCAAGAGTTGTCGGGACAAGCTAGCACTGCGTTTGTCAGATCTTCGATGGCCTTATACATATTTCGTATTTCAGCACTTGTGCCCGTGTCATTTTCTATAGCTTCAAATAATTTTTTTGGCGGTTTATCGTCGAAAACATATCCCAGTTAGGCTTAAGCGAGTTAACGAAAAAAATGGTTTTTATTTCTTCCAATTTTTCAGTGTCAGTGTTATCTCTTCATTTTCGCACTATGTTTTCGATATCTTGATTTAACTTCGGCCTCTAGCTTGTTATATTTGTCGTTCATATCCGTAACAACGTCACTGATGGTTTTATTTACTTCGATGTGCAAATCAAAAATCTTTTGCTGCATGACTTAAACCATTTCAATTTTTATTAAAACCAAACCATCAGCTAAACGTGTGTTAAAAAAACGCTTCAAATTCCATGGACTCAGATAGCTTGTTCGATGTTTCTTCCAAAATATTTTCATTAAGCAATTCCACAATATCTTGACAGGACCTTCAGTTGTAACATATTGAGTTTCAGGTTCAATCTTTATTTATACAGATTAAACAATCTTATTTAAGCTTATTCAAATAAAACCGAAATAAAAAACAAAATATTAAAATATGCATCTAACACTAACAAAGAACTAGTCCATAATGGCTTACATACAAAAAACACAACTCGCTAACAATAAAGATAACAGTAGGCGTAAACACGTGACTAGAAGAAATAAAAGGTGTAAGCACGTGACTAAAAAGTAGATAACGACAGTCCAATTTTGTTACAGTATGTAAACATCAAAAAATATTCAGAAATGGTAAAATTATCTTAAAAATAAATAAACTGCTTTTAAAAAGTATAATTTTAATATATTTATATATTTTTTTTAGGGAAATCATATATTAACCTATGTGAACATTAAAAAGGGAATTTAGAATCTGTGTAAAATTATTTAAGAACTATATAAACATTTTTAAAAAGTCTAATTTTAATATTTTATGTACTTTATTGTACATATTACCATGGATTAGACCTTTTAATCAACACTGGAAATATGTGGACATCGAAGAAATTATATTAAGCGGAACAAGTCAAAAATATAGAAATACGTCTAAGGTAAATTAAATAATGTGTTTTGACTCTAATAATTTAGAGCATAATTATTGGGGTAATATTACTGTAAAATTTATATATATAGATTGAGCTATTTTATATGTGATTATACCTATTCACTAGCATATAATTGCCCTAGTTTTTGGTCCAATAAAGTTTTTTTTTAATGACTGAAAAATATTAACATAGATTTTACATTGTAGCATTTATCGATTATTTGTCGCAGAAGCAACCACCTAAAAACCAACGATGTCAACATACAAAGACTGGCAGGAAAAAGACAAATTTCTATCTTGGGCCAGTTGTTGAAAATCCCTAGAATAAACTATACTGGATAAAGCAAAGTAAGTTATAATTTGTTAGGTCAAAAACTTATATTAAAATATGTAAAAAGGTCCCTATTAATTAGTTTAATTAAAATTACGAAAATATATTAAACAATTAAGTTATGACACATTTATTTAATTTTTGGTATTGAAACCCGATTTTATTTGTTATTATTAGATTCGCATTGACCTAATTAACATACTTGATAAAAAAATTAAAAAAGGATATTAAATAGAACAGGATTTGGAGCTATATTTTTAGGCCCATGTAAAGCCAATCGACTTTATAAGGGTAGTGGGTACCATATAACACTGGCCAAAACTTTAAATTGAATTTTAACCATGCTAATACAACTAACAAGTGTATTATTAATAAAATATTAATTAATTAGGATGGTTAAGACACATTTACTTAGTTGAAACATTTTATTAGATTCGCGTTGACCTAACTAACATAATGATAAATTTCTAGCAATATTAAGTCAAACTACTGAAGTTTGAGCTAATTTTCATTAGCTCATGCTATATATATATGTATATATGGTAATACCTATTTTAACTGTGATAATTCTTACTTGTCTAGCTTATAATTGCATTAGTTTTTTCATTAAAATTGTTTTTAAATTTCTAAGAAATAGTAACATAGATTTTACATTGCAGCTTTTACCACATTTTCTGTTACAAACGAACCACAACCAACATATAACAAAAATCAAATTTAAACTAAATCAATAGGACCGCATCTTTTGACGTTAACGTTAACAGTTTGTTTGCCGGGAACGAAATAACGGGTCGCTATTCGCTAAAAGCGAATCGTTTTTTAAAATTAGCGAATCATTTTTCACAAATATATAAGAATTAGCGAATCAACCAAAAGAGGTTCAGGCAAGATTAAAACTTTCGTATATACTTGTGTATTTTTTCAATTTATTTTTACCGGTTCCATTTATAATTAGATCAATATAATTCTGCGTAAATGTAGGTTACTACAGGGCATTTAAGAACAAAAACTTTTGATGATCTCACAATGCGTATTTTTCACTTTCGCATTTTGTTTAGTTGAGTAGTTGCGCAATTTTTTATATACATAACAGTCTTGATGTCTTGTTTTTTGTTCAAAAAATAATTAACGATTGTTTAACAAAACGTTACATTTTAAAAATGCCACGCAACGCGTCAAGTGTTACAAAAAAACGAAGATTATGACTTGGACCTAATAATTGCTCTAGAAATGCGACCTTCTTTTTAGCGAATCGTTTTTTAACCGTTAAATCGTAACCTGGTTTGGTCGTAGCTTTTTCTATTAATAATAATTTTATTGTTTCTTTATAATTTTGTAGCTGAGCTTACATCAGGTAAATATTAAAACAATATTTTCGCAAAAAGTTTAGTCTAATAACTCCGTCGTCTTCTACATCAGCAACTAATGCAACGTGTTTGTAACATACAGATTAAATCTCAAGTTCAAGTCGCAACATCCGCGCACGTGCATTTTCTCGCTTCCAATTCCATTTAAAACCACATTAGATGGTTAAAGCATTATATTAAGTTTTTCAACAAGTTGATAATTTATAACTGTGGCATCTGCACCCGTGGATACCAACATAATACATTGGCAGTTTTTTATGTAGACCTTGCAATAGATTCCGTTTTGTCGTTTGGTCGTGGCAGCACTAACTTTTACTCTTTTGGTATCTTTTTTAATAGTCGAACCACTACCCAAAAGTTCGACTATTGGTCGTTTTCCGATATGTTAAAACTTTTTCGCTCTTGGCGATAATTTCTGAATTTCTGGGTCGATCGTAATATGTTTGTCTTTGTTTTCCTATGGTCTCAGCAAGTTGCTGAATTGAATGACGAATTGACTTTGTTTTTTTCGCCTGTCATTAACAGTAATCGTCCGCATAGGTCTATTTTGAGTATGTCGTGTGTTACCTTCCAGTTCTAACTTTAACGCTACCTTTAAAGCTTCTTCCAACGATCGAGGTTCGTACAATTTTAATGAAGAGTAAAGATCCCAGTCAAACTGTAAAGCGTTTTTAAAGCAGTTAGCTTTTAATAACTTCCGTTGTTTGCTGTCTATTTTGTCATATACTAAGCCTTGTTTAGTTATAGTATTAATTTCTTGTGCCAAACCCACGAGTATTTCATTTTTCCCCTCACTTTTGTATGTAGCATTTATACTGGGTCAATATATTTCTTTTCAAATTTTTGTTCCAGTTTGGCCCGCACGATTTTAAAGTTCTTTCGTTCCTCTGGAAGTAAGCTAGTGACAACGCTCGAGGCCGAGTTTCTTAAGTGCCAAGGCTATCGAATGCCTTTAGACTGCTCAGACCAACCATTAAATTCTGCGGCTAGATCAAATCGTGCTATAAAGTCTTTCTATGGTGACAAACCATCAAATGAATCGAGTACAAGCGTTTCGTGTTTTGGCATAATATCGTGGTTGCCACACACTGGGTTGTTTCCTGCGACGGATATGTTTTCGTCATTTTTCCTGCTACGTAACTTTTTCTTTTTGTGTCTTTTAAGACATCGTCTGCTGCGGATTTTACTTGAATCGTTGCTTCATTTAAAAGTGTTTGAATGTCCAGTTGCTCGTTTTTTATGTTACTGGGGCCAGGTGGCTTCATTACCGCTTCTTGAAGCAAAGCTATAGTTTTTTTTGTTTTTTAGTGAACGTTCTAACTTCTATTTGAATTTCCGTATAGCCTTTTACGGTCTGTAGAAACTTCGTCAACACGGTTGTACATTTTTGTATAAAAATTGCCCATTTGATTTTTCAATTGTTCGTTTATTTGCATTATCAAACTTTTCTTCATTTCGTCAACCTTTTTCTGTATTAAAACTTCTATTTCAAAAGGTATACAAAAAGATAATTCTGAATGGTCAGGGCCTCGATTAGCGCATTAATATCATATTCAAATAGAATTTCACACTAAAAATAGAATTTTACACTTCACAATAAAAATTTTTTTGAAAAAAAAATACATAAAACAAATTGTTTCAATAATATAATTATCAGGCTTAGAAACGGCGGCAAAATTAAAGGTGGTAGTGACGTAGACGAAAAGGCGTTAAACCGGAAAGATAAGGGTGGTAAAACAAAACACTGTACATAAACAAGAAAGCTAACAACGACGCACGTTACATCTATATGAGCAAATTTTAAAAAGACAAGTTTTATTATCTATATACTTCTTTCAGTGAAATCATAGATTAACCTATGTGAACATCAAAAGGGAAATTTAGAAGGTGTGAAGGTGTGTAACATAATTTTAAAAGTATCTAAACTGCTTTTAAAAAGTCTAATTTTATGTGAACATTAAAAAGGGAATTTAGAATCTGTGTAAAATTATTTAAGAACTATATAAACATTTTTAAAAAGTCTAATTTTAATATTTTATGTACTTTATTTTACATAGAATCAACTTTTTTATTTTTGAATTTTTTAGCAAATTTCTTTATCTCTTATGTTAGTTAGGGCAATGCGCATCAAATAAGATGTTTAATTTCGAGGTTTGAAATTTTACGAAAATTTAGTAAATATGTCATAACTTTATTAATATTAAATATTTTTTCATAATTTTTTTGAAATAGGATATTCAGACCAGTGCGGTTCTATTGGTTTGGTTTGAATTCGATTTAAATTTTTCAATTTTTTTGAAATTTTATTGGCCCACTTTATATAGTACCAATTTATGGGGCGGGGGGGGGGGGCAAACATTTATTGCAATAACTTTTTTATTTTTGGATTTTTTCGCAAATTTTTTTATCTCTTATGTTAGTTAGGGCAATGCGCATAAAATAAGATATTTAATTTCGGGATTTGAAATTTTACGAAAATTTAGTAAATATGTCATAACTTTATTAATATTAAATATTTTTTCATAATTTTTTTGAAATAGGATATTCAGACCAGTGCGGTTCTATTGGTTTGGTTTGAATTCGATTTAAATTTTTCAATTTTTTTGAAATTTTATTGGCCCACTTTATATAGTACCAATTTATGGGGGGGGGGGGGGGGCAAACATTTATTGCAATAACTTTTTTATTTTTGGATTTTTTCGCAAATTTTTTTATCTCTTATGTTAGTTAGGGCAATGCGCATAAAATAAGATATTTAATTTCGGGATTTGAAATTTTACGAAAATTTAGTAAATATGTCATAACTTTATTAATATTAAATATTTTTTCATAATTTTTTTGAAATAGGATATTTAGACCATTGCGGTTCTATTGGTTTTGTTTAAATTCGATTTAAATTTTTCAATTTTTTTGAAAATTTTATTGGCCCACTTTCTATAGTACCAATATATGGGGGGGGGGGGGCAATAATCTTTTGCCCTAACTTTTTTATTTTTGGATTTTTTCGCAAATTTATTTATCTCTTATGTTAGTTAGGGCAATGCGCATCAAATAAGATATTTAATTTCGGGATTTGAAATTTTACGAAAATTTAGTAAATATGTCATAACTTTATTAATATTAAATATTTTTTCATAATTTTTTTGAAATAGGATATTTAGACCAGTGCGGTTCTATTGGTTTGTTTAAATTCGATTTAAATTTTTCAATTTTTTTGAAATTTTTATTGGCCCACTTTATATAGTACCAATTTATGGGGGGGGGGGGGGCAAAAATTTTTTACTCTAACTTTTTTATTTTTGAATTTTTTTGCAAATTTCTTTATCTCTTATGTTAGTTAGGGCAATGCGCATCAAATAAGATATTTAATTTCGGGATTTGAAATTTTACGAAAATTTAGTAAATATGTCATAACTTTATTAATATTAAATATTTTTTCATAATTTTTTTGAAATAGGATATTTAGATCAGTGCGGTTCTATTGGTTTGTTTAAATTCGATTTAAATTTTTCAATTTTTTTGAAATTTTTATTGGCCCACTTTATATAGTACCAATTTATGGGGGGGGGGGGGGGGGGGCAAAAATTTTTTACTCTAACTTTTTTATTTTTGAATTTTTTTGCAAATTTCTTTATCTCTTATGTTAGTTAGGGTAATGCGCATCAAATAAGATATTTAATTTCGGGATTTGAAATTTTACGAAAATTTAGTAAATATGTCATAACTTTATTAATATTAAATATTTTTTCATAATTTTTTTGAAATAGGATATTTAGACCAGTGCGGTTCTATTGGTTTGTTTAAATTCGATTTAAATTTTTCAATTTTTTTGAAATTTTTATTGGCCCACTTTATATAGTACCAATTTATGGGGGGGGGGGGGGGCAAAAATTTTTTGCTCTAACTTTTTTATTTTTGGATTTTTTTGCAAATTTCTTTATCTCTTATGTTAGTTAGGGCAATGCGCATCAAATAAGATATTTAATTTCGGGATTTGAAATTTTACGAAAATTTAGTAAATATGTCATAACTTTATTAATATTAAATATTTTTTCATAATTTTTTTGAAATAGGATATTCAGACCAGTGCGGTTCTATTGGTTTGGTTTGAATTCGATTTAAATTTTTCAATTTTTTTGAAATTTTATTGGCCCACTTTAAATAGTACCAATTTATGGGGGGGGGGGGCAAACATTTATTGCAATAACTTTTTTATTTTTGGATTTTTTTGCAAATTTTTTTATCTCTTATGTTAGTTAGGGCAATGCGCATAAAATAAGATATTTAATTTCGGGATTTGAAATTTTACGAAAATTTAGTAAATATGTCATAACTTTATTAATATTAAATATTTTTTCATAATTTTTTTGAAATAGGATATTTAGACCAGTGCAGTTCTATTGGTTTTGTTTAAATTCGATTTAAATTTTTCCATTTTTTTGAAATTTTTATTGGCTCACTTTATATAGTACCAATTTATGGGGGGGGGGGCAAAAATTTTTTACTCTAACTTTTTTATTTTTGAATTTTTTTGCAAATTTCTTTATCTCTTATGTTAGTTAGGGCAATGCGCATCAAATAAGATATTTAATTTCGGGATTTGAAATTTTACGAAAATTTAGTAAATATGTCATAACTTTATTAATATTAAATATTTTTTCATAATTTTTTTTTCATAATTTTGAAATTTTTATTGGCCCACTTTATATAGTACCAATTTATGGGGGGGGGGGGGGGGCAAAAATTTTTTGCTCTAACTTTTTTATTTTTGGATTTTTTTGCAAATTTCTTTATCTCTTATGTTAGTTAGGGCAATGCGCATCAAATAAGATATTTAATTTCGGGATTTGAAATTTTACGAAAATTTAGTAAATATGTCATAACTTTATTAATATTAAATATTTTTTCATAATTTTTTTGAAATAGGATATTCAGACCAGTGCGGTTCTATTGGTTTGGTTTGAATTCGATTTAAATTTTTCAATTTTTTGAAATTTTATTGGCCCACTTTATATAGTACCAATTTATGGGGGGGGGGGCAAACATTTATTGCAATAACTTTTTTATTTTTGGATTTTTTCGCAAATTTTTTTATCTCTTATGTTAGTTAGGGCAATGCGCATAAAATAAGATATTTAATTTCGGGATTTGAAATTTTACGAAAATTTAGTAAATATGTCATAACTTTATTAATATTAAATATTTTTTCATAATTTTTTTGAAATAGGATATTTAGACCAGTGCGGTTCTATTGGTTTTGTTTAAATTCGATTTAAATTTTTCCATTTTTTTGAAATTTTTATTGGCCCACTTTATATAGTACCAATTTATGGGGGGGGGGGGCAAAAATTTTTTACTCTAACTTTTTTATTTTTGAATTTTTTTGCAAATTTCTTTATCTCTTATGTTAGTTAGGGCAATGCGCATCAAATAAGATATTTAATTTCGGGATTTGAAATTTTACGAAAATTTAGTAAATATGTCATAACTTTATTAATATTAAATATTTTTTCATAATTTTTTTTTTCATAATTTTGAAATTTTTATTGGCCCACTTTATATAGTACCAATTTATGGGGGGGGGGGGGCAAAAATTTTTTGCTCTAACTTTTTTATTTTTGGATTTTTTTGCAAATTTCTTTATCTTTTATGTTAGTTAGGGCAATGCGCATCAAATAAGATATTTAATTTCGGGATTTGAAATTTTACGAAAATTTAGTAAATATGTCATAACTTTATTAATATTAAATATTTTTTCATAATTTTTTTGAAATAGGATATTTAGACCAGTGCGGTTCTATTGGTTTTGTTTAAATTCGATTTAAATTTTTCAATTTTTTTGAAATTTTTATTGGCCCATTTTATATAGTACCAATTTATGGGGGGGGGAGGCAAAAATTTTTTGGCCTAACTTTTTTATTTTTGGATTTTTTTGCAAATTTCTTTATCTCTTATGTTAGTTAGGGCAATGCGCATCAAATAAGATATTTAATTTCGGGATTTGAAATTTTACGAAAATTTAGTAAATATGTCATAACTTTATTAATATTAAATATTTTATCATAATTTTTGTGAAATAGGATATTTAGACCAGTGCGGTTCTATTGGTTTGTTTAAATTCGATTTAAATTTTTCAATTTTTTTGAAATTTTTATTGGCCCACTTTATATATTACCAATTTATGGGGGGGGGGGGGGGGGGGGCAAAAATTTTTTGCTCTAACTTTTTTATTTTTGGATTTTTTTGCAAATTTCTTTATCTCTTATGTTAGTTAGGGCAATGCGCATCAAATAAGATATATAATTTCGGGATTTGAAATTTTACGAAAATTTAGTAAATATGTCATAACTTTATTAATATTAAATATTTTTTCATAATTTTTTTGAAATAGGATATTTAGACCAGTGTGGTTCTATTGGTTTTGTTTAAATTCGATTTAAATTTTTCAATTTTTTTGAAATTTTTATTGGCCCACTTTATATAGTACCAATTTATGGGGGGGGGGGGGGGGCAAAAATTTTTTGCCCTAACTTTTTTATTTTTGGATTATTTTGCAAATTTCTTTATCTCTTATGTTAGTTAGGGCAATGCGCATCAAATAAGATATTTAATTTCGGGATTTGAAATTTTACGAAAATTTAGTAAATATGTCATAACTTTATTAATATTAAATATTTTTTCATAATTTTTTTGAAATAGGATATTTAGACCAGTGCGGTTCTATTGGTTTTGTTTAAATTCGATTTAAATTTTTCAATTTTTTTGAAATTTTTATTGGCCCACTTTATATATTACCAATTTATGGGGGGGGGGGGGCAAAAATTTTTTGCTCTAACTTTTTTATTTTTGGATTTTTTTGCAAATTTCTTTATCTCTTATGTTAGTTAGGGCAATGCGCATCAAATAAGATATTTAATTTCGGGATTTGAAATTTTACGAAAATTTAGTAAATATGTCATAACTTTATTAATATTAAATATTTTTTCATAATTTTTTTGAAATAGGATATTTAGACCAGTGCGGTTCTATTGGTTTTGTTTAAATTCGATTTAAATTTTTCAATTTTTTTGAAATTTTTATTGGCCCATTTTATATAGTACCAATTTATGGGGGGGGGGCAAAAATTTTTTGGCCTAACTTTTTTATTTTTGGATTTTTTGCAAATTTCTTTATCTCTTATGTTAGTTAGGGCAATGCGCATCAAATAAGATATTTAATTTCGGGATTTGAAATTTTACGAAAATTTAGTAAATATGTCATAACTTTATTAATATTAAATATTTTTTCATAATTTTTTTGAAATAGGATATTTAGACCAGTGCGGTTCTATTGGTTTTGTTTAAATTCGATTTAAATTTTTCAATTTTTTTGAAATTTTTATTGGCCCACTTTATATAGTACCAATTTATGGGGGGGGGGCAAACATTTATTGCAATAACTTTTTTATTTTTGGATTTTTTCGCAAATTTTTTTATCTCTTATGTTAGTTAGGGCAATGCGCATAAAATAAGATATTTAATTTCGGGATTTGAAATTTTACGAAAATTTAGTAAATATGTCATAACTTTATTAATATTAAATATTTTTTCATAATTTTTTTGAAATAGGATATTTAGACCAGTGCGGTTTTATTGGTTTTGTTTAAATTCGATTTAAATTTTTCCATTTTTTTGAAATTTTTATTGGCCCACTTTATATAGTACCAATTTATGGGGGGGGGGGGCAAAAATTTTTTACTCTAACTTTTTTATTTTTGAATTTTTTTGCAAATTTCTTTATCTCTTATGTTAGTTAGGGCAATGCGCATCAAATAAGATATTTAATTTCGGGATTTGAAATTTTACGAAAATTTAGTAAATATGTCATAACTTTATTAATATTAAATATTTTTTCATAATTTTTTTTTTCATAATTTTGAAATTTTTATTGGCCCACTTTATATAGTACCAATTTATGGGGGGGGGGGCAAAAATTTTTTGCTCTAACTTTTTTATTTTTGGATTTTTTTGCAAATTTCTTTATCTCTTATGTTAGTTAGGGCAATGCGCATCAAATAAGATATTTAATTTAGGGATTTGAAATTTTATGAAAATTTAGTAAATATGTCATAACTTTATTAATATTAAATATTTTTTCATAATTTTTTTGAAATAGGATATTTAGACCAGTGCGGTTCTATTGGTTTTGTTTAAATTCGATTTAAATTTTTCAATTTTTTTGAAATTTTTATTGGCCCATTTTATATAGTACCAATTTATGGGGGGGGGCAAAAATTTTTTGGCCTAACTTTTTTATTTTTGGATTTTTTGCAAATTTCTTTATCTCTTATGTTAGTTAGGGCAATGCGCATCAAATAAGATATTTAATTTCGGGATTTGAAATTTTACGAAAATTTAGTAAATATGTCATAACTTTATTAATATTAAATATTTTTTCATAATTTTTTTGAAATAGGATATTTAGACCAGTGCGGTTCTATTGGTTTTGTTTAAATTCGATTTAAATTTTTCAATTTTTTTGAAATTTTTATTGGCCCACTTTATATAGTACCAATTTATGGGGGGGCAAAAATTTTTTGCCCTAACTTTTTTATTTTTGGATTTTTTTGCAAATTTCTTTATCTCTTATGTTAGTTAGGGCAATGCGCACCAAATAAGATGTTCAATTTCGGGATTTGAAATTTTACGAAAATTTAGTAAATATGTTATAACTTTATTAATATTACATATTTTTTCATAATTTTTTTGAAATAGGATATTTAGACCAGTGCGGTTCTATTGGTTTTGTTTAAATTCGATTTAAATTTATCAATTTTTTTTTAATTTTTATTTGCCCACTTTATATAGTACCAATTTATGGGGGGGGGGGGGGCAAAAATTTTTTGCTCTAACTTTTTTATTTTTGGATTTTTTCGCAAATTTCTTTATCTCTTATGTTAGTTAGGGCAATGCGCATCAAATAAGATATTTAATTTCGGGATTTGAAATTTTACGAAAATTTAGTAAATATGTCATAACTTTATTAATATTAAATATTTTTTCATAATTTTTTTGAAATAGGATATTCAGACCAGTGCGGTTCTATTGGCTTGGTTTAAATTCGATTTAAATTTTTCAATTTTTTTGAAATTTTTATTGGCCCACTTTATATAGTACCAATTTATGGGGGGGGGGGGCAAAAATATTTTTGCCCTAACTTTTTTATTTTTGGATTTTTTCGCAAATTTCTTTATCTCTTATGTTAATTAGGGCAATGCGCATCAAATAAGATGTTCAATTTCGGGATTTGAAATTTTACGAAAATTTAGTAAATATGTCATAACTTTATTAATATTAAATATTTTTTCATAATTTTTTTGAAATAGGATATTTAGACCATTGCGGTTCTATTGGTTTTGTTTAAATTCGATTTAAATTTTTCAATTTTTTGAAATTTTTATTGGCCCACTTTATATAGTACCAATTTATGGGGGGGTGGGCAAAAATTTTTTTGCCCTAACTTTTTTATTTTTGGATTTTTTCGCAAATTTCTTTATATCGTATGTTAATTAGGGCAATGCACACCAAATAAGATGTTCAATTTCGGGATTTGAAATTTTACAAAAATTTAGTGAATATGTCATAACTTTATTAATATTAAATATTTTTTCGTAATTTTTTTGAAATAGGATATTTAGACCAGTGCGATTCTATTAATTTTGTTTAAATTCGATTTAAAATTTTTAATTTTTTTGGTAGGTTAGTACACGTCGAAAATTTTCGGCCCAAATTTCCAAAATTTATTTACCCAAAATTGGCCCAAACATTGGCAGAATGTGAAATAGGGTGCGCTGAATTGAATAAACATAGTCACGTCGCTCTTTCTTATGTAGTTTTTAAGTAATTCAACAATTTGTGCAAAAAAATCGAAAAAATTGCCAAATTTGCCGATTTTTAGCGATTTCTGGCCATTTTTTCGAAATTTTCATAAAAATCGCGATTTTTGAAAATCGATTTTTAAAAAAGATTTTTTTTTGTATTTCTGATTTAATTTTTATATCTTTAGTGTTTCTGATGCATCTGACTAGGTAACTAATTTTACTTCTGCCTAGATTCGAACCTGACAATTACAAGACTACAACTACCGCAACATAACCACTGGGCCACTAGAGATCTTGGAAATATGCTGCGAAAACTTCAATGTAAGTGCGCAACTCGAAATACTTATAAAAAAAATTAAATTTTTTATTTTTTTAAAATTTTTTTGCAAATTTCTTTATCTCTTATGTTAGTTAGGGCAATGCGCATCAAATAAGATATTTAATTTCGAGATTTGAAATTTTACGAAAATTTAGTAAATATGTCATAACTTTATTAATATTAAACATTTTTTCATAATTTTTTTGAAATAGGATATTCAGACCAGTGCGGTTCTATTGGCTTGGTTTAAATTCGATTTAAATTTTTCAATTTTTTTGAAATTTTTATTGGCCCACTTTATTTGGTACCAATTTATGGGGGGGGGGGGGGCAAAAATGTTTTTGCCCTAACTTTTTTATTTTTGAATTTTTTCGCAAATTTTTTTATCTCTTATGTTAGTTAGGGCAATGCGCATCAAATAAGATATTTAATTTCGGGATTTGAAATTTTACGAAAATTTAGTAAATATGTCATAACTTTATTAATATTAAATATTTTTTCATAATTTTTTTGAAATAGGATATTTAGACCAGTGCGGTTCTATTGGTTTGGTTTAAATTCGATTTAAATTTTTGAATTTTTTTGAAATTTTTATTGGCCCACTTTATATAGTACCTATTTATGGGGGGGGGCAAAAATTTTTTGCTCTAACTTTTTTATTTTTGGATTTTTTCGCAAATTTCTTTATCTCTTATGTTAGTTAGGGCAATGCGCATCAAATAAGATATTTAATTTCGAGATTTGAAATTTTACGAAAATTTAGTAAATATGTCATAACTTTATTAATATTACATATTTTTTCATAATTTTTTTGAAATAGGATATTCAGACCAGTGCGGTTCTATTGGCTTGGTTTAAATTCGATTTAAATTTTTCAATTTTTTTGAAATTTTTATTGGCCCACTTTATATAGTACCAATTTATGGGGGGGGGGGGGCAAAAATTTTTTGCTCTAACTTTTTTATTTTTGGATTTTTTTGCAAATTTCTTTATCTCTTATGTTAGTTAGGGCAATGCGCATCAAATAAGATATTTAATTTCGGGATTTGAAATTTTACGAAAATTTAGTAAATATGTCATAACTTTATTAATATTAAATATTTTTTCATAATTTTTTTGAAATAGGATATTTAGACCAGTGCGGTTCTATTGGTTTTGTTTAAATTCGATTTAAATTTTTCAATTTTTTTGAAATTTTTATTGGCCCACTTTATATAGTACCAATTTATGGGGGGTGGGGGCAAAAATTTTTTGGCCTAACTTTTTTATTTTTGGATTTTTTTGCAAATTTCTTTATCTCTTATGTTAGTTAGGGCAATGCGCACCAAATAAGATGTTCAATTTCGGGATTTGAAATTTTACGAAAATTTAGTAAATATGTCATAACTTTATTAATATTACATATTTTTTCATAGTTTTTTTGAAATAGGATATTTAGACCAGTGCGGTTCTATTGGTTTTGTTTAAATTTGATTTAAATTTATTAATTTTTTTAAAATTTTTATTGGCCCACTTTATATAGTACCAATTTATTGGGGGGCGGCAAAAATTTTTTGCTCTAATTTTTTTATTTTTGGATTTTTTCGCAAATTTCTTCATCTCTTATGTTAGTTAGGGCAATGCGCATCAAATAAGATATTTAATTTCGGGATTTGAAATTTTACGAAAATTTAGTAAATATGTCATAACTTTATTAATATTAAATATTTTTTCATAATTTTTTTGAAATAGGATATTCAGACCAGTGCGGTTCTATTGGCTTGGTTTAAATTCGATTTAAATTTTTCAAATTTTTTGAAATTTTTATTGGCCCACTTTATATAGTACCAATTTATGGGGGGGGGGGGGCAAAAATTTTTTGCCCTAACTTTTTTATTTTTGAATTTTTTCGCAAATTTCTTTATCTCTTATGTTAGTTAGGGCAATGCGCATCAAATAAGATATTTAATTTCGGGATTTGAAATTTTACGAAAATTTAGTAAATATGTCATAACTTTATTAATATTAAATATTTTTTCATAATTTTTTTGAAATAGGATATTTAGACCAGTGCAGTTCTATTGGTTTTGTTTAAATTCGATTTAAATTTTTCAATTTTTTGAAATTTTTATTGGCCCACTTTATATAGTACTAATTTATGGGGGGGTGGGCAAAAATTTTTTTGCCCTAACTTTTTTATTTTTGGATTTTTTCGCAAATTTCTTTATATCGTATGTTAATTAGGGCAATGCGCACCAAATAAGATGTTCAATTTCGGGATTTGAAATTTTACGAAAATTGAGTAAATATGTCATAACTTTATTAATATTAAATATTTTTTCATAATTTTTTTGAAATAGGATATTTAGACCAGTGCGATTCTATTAATTTTGTTTAAATTCGATTTAAAATTTTTAATTTTTTTGGTAGGTTAGTACACGTCGAAAATTTTCGGCCCAAATTTCCAAAATTTATTTACCCAAAATTGGCCCAAACATTGGCAGAATGTGAAATAGGGTGCGCTGAATTGAATAAACATAGTCACATCGTTCTTTCTTATGTAGTTTTTAAGTAATTCAACAATTTGTGCAAAAAAATCGAAAAAATTGCCAAATTTGCCGATTTTTAGCGATTTCTGGCCATTTTTTCGAAATTTTTATAAAAATCGCGATTTTTGAAAATCGATTTTTAAAAAAGATTTTTTTTTGTATTTCTGATTTAATTTTTATATCTTTAGTGTTTCTGATATATCTGTCTAACTAACTAAATTTACTTCTGCCTAGTTTCGAACCTGACAATTACAAGACTACAACTACCGCAACATAACCACTCGCCCATTAGAGATCTTGGAAATATGCTGCGAAAACTTCAATGTAAGTGCGCGACTCGAAATACTTATAAAAAAAATTAAATTTTTTATTTTTTAAAAATTTTTTTGCAAATTTCTTTATCTCTTATGTTAGTTAAGGCAATGCGCACCAAATAAGGTGTTCAATTTCGGGATTTGAAATTTTACGAAAATTTAGTAAATATGTCATAACTTTATTAATATTAAATATTTTTTCATAATTTTTTTGAAATAGGATATTTAGACCAGTGCGGTTCTATTGGTTTTGTTTAAATTCGATTTAAATTTATCAATTTTTTTAAAATTTTTATTGGCCCACTTTATATAGTACCAATTTATGGGGGGGGGCAAAAATTTTTTGCTCTAATTTTTTTATTTTTGGATTTTTTCGCAAATTTCTTTATCTCTTATGTTAGTTAGGGCAATGCGCATCAAATAAGATGTTTAATTTCGGGATTTGAAATTTTACGAAAATTTAGTAAATATGTCATAACTTTATTAATATTAAATATTTTTTCATAATTTTTTTGAAATAGGATATTCAGACCAGTGCGGTTCTATTGGCTTGGTTTAAATTCGATTTAAATTTTTCAATTTTTTTGAAATTTTTATTGGCCCACTTTATATAGTACCAATTTATGGGGGGGGAGGGGGCAAAATTTTTTTGCTCTAACTTTTTTATTTTTGAATTTTTTCGCAAATTTCTTTATCTCTTATGTTAGTTAGGGCAATGCGCATCAAATAAGATGTTCAATTTCGGGATTTGAAATTTTACGAAAATTTAGTAAATATGTCATAACTTTATTAATATTAAATATTTTTTCATAATTTTTTTGAAATAGGATATTTAGACCAGTGCGGTTCTATTGGTTTTGTTTAAATTCGATTTAAATTTTTCAATTTTTTGAAATTTTTATTGGCCCACTTTATATAGTACCAATTTATGGGGGGGTGGGCAAAAATTTTTTTGCCCTAACTTTTTTATTTTTGGATTTTTTTGCAAATTTCTTTATATCTTATGTTAGTTAGGGCAATGCGCACCAAATAAGATGTTCAATTTCGGGATTTGAAATTTTATGAAAATTTAGTAAATATGTCATAACTTTATTAATATTACATATTTTTTTATAGTTTTTTTGAAATAGAATATTTAGACCAGTGCGGTTCTATTGGTTTTGTTTAAATTCGATTTAAATTTATCAATTTTTTTAAAATTTTTATTGGCCCACTTTATATAGTACCAATTTATGGGGGGGGTCAAAAATGTTTTACTCTAATTTTTTTATTTTTGGATTTTTTCGCAAATTTCTTTATCTCTTATGTTAGTTAGGGCAATGCGCATCAAATAAGATGTTTAATTTCGGGATTTGAAATTTTACGAAAATTTAGTAAATATGTCATAACTTTATTAATATTAAATATTTTTTCATAATTTTTTTGAAATAGGATATTCAGACCAGTGCGGTTCTATTGGCTTGGTTTAAATTCGATTTAAATTTTTCAATTTTTTTGAAATTTTTATTGGCCCACTTTATATAGTACCAATTTATGGAGGGGGGGGGGGCAAAAATTTTTTGCCCTAACTTTTTTATTTTTGGATTTTTTCGCAAATTTCTTTATCTCTTATGTTAGTTAGGGCAATGCGCATCAAATAAGATATTTAATTTCGAGATTTAAAATTTTACAAAAATTTAGTAAATATGTCATAACTTTATTAATATTACATATTTTTTCATAATTTTTTTGAAATAGGATATTCAGACCAGTGCGGTTCTATTGGCTTGGTTTAAATTCGATTTAAATTTTTCAATTTTTTTGAAATTTTTATTGGCCCACTTTATATAGTACCAATTTATGGGGGGGGGGGGGGGGCAAAAATTTTTTGCTCTAACTTTTTTATTTTTGGATTTTTTTGCAAATTTCTTTATCTCTTATGTTAGTTAGGGCAATGCGCATCAA
This sequence comes from Corella eumyota, assembly GCF_963082875.1. Classification (NCBI taxonomy): domain Eukaryota; kingdom Metazoa; phylum Chordata; class Ascidiacea; order Phlebobranchia; family Corellidae; genus Corella; species Corella eumyota. The sequence continues at coordinate 2,149,122 of NC_137495.1, read as the reverse complement.
ATAAGATATTTAATTTCGGGATTTGAAATTTTACGAAAATTTAGTAAATATGTCATAACTTTATTAATATTAAATATTTTTTCATAATTTTTTTGAAATAGGATATTTAGACCAGTGCGGTTCTATTGGTTTTGTTTAAATTCGATTTAAATTTTTCAATTTTTTTGAAATTTTTATTGGCCCACTTTATATAGTACCAATTTATGGGGGGTGGGGGCAAAAATTTTTTGGCCTAACTTTTTTATTTTTGGATTTTTTTGCAAATTTCTTTATCTCTTATGTTAGTTAGGGCAATGCGCACCAAATAAGATGTTCAATTTCGGGATTTGAAATTTTACGAAAATTTAGTAAATATGTCATAACTTTATTAATATTACATATTTTTTCATAGTTTTTTTGAAATAGGATATTTAGACCAGTGCGGTTCTATTGGTTTTGTTTAAATTCGATTTAAATTTATTAATTTTTTTAAAATTTTTATTGGCCCACCTTATATAGTACCAATTTATTGGGGGGGGGCAAAAATTTTTTGCTCTAATTTTTTTATTTTTGGATTTTTTCGCAAATTTCTTCATCTCTTATGTTAGTTAGGGCAATGCGCATCAAATAAGATATTTAATTTCGGGATTTGAAATTTTACGAAAATTTAGTAAATATGTCATAACTTTATTAATATTAAATATTTTTTCATAATTTTTTTGAAATAGGATATTTAGACCAGTGCGGTTCTATTGGTTTTGTTTAAATTCGATTTAAATTTTTCAATTTTTTGAAATTTTTATTGGCCCACTTTATATAGTACCAATTTATGGGGGGGTGGGCAAAAATTTTTTTGCCCTAACTTTTTTATTTTTGGATTTTTTTGCAAATTTCTTTATATCTTATGTTAGTTAGGGCAATGCGCACCAAATAAGATGTTCAATTTCGGGATTTGAAATTTTATGAAAATTTAGTAAATATGTCATAACTTTATTAATATTACATATTTTTTTATAGTTTTTTTGAAATAGGATATTTAGACCAGTGCGGTTCTATTGGTTTTGTTTAAATTCGATTTAAATTTATTAATTTTTTTAAAATTTTTATTGGCCCACCTTATATAGTACCAATTTATTGGGGGGGGGCAAAAATTTTTTGCTCTAATTTTTTTATTTTTGGATTTTTTCGCAAATTTCTTCATCTCTTATGTTAGTTAGGGCAATGCGCATCAAATAAGATATTTAATTTCGGGATTTGAAATTTTACGAAAATTTAGTAAATATGTCATAACTTTATTAATATTAAATATTTTTTCATAATTTTTTTGAAATAGGATATTTAGACCAGTGCGGTTCTATTGGTTTTGTTTAAATTCGATTTAAATTTTTCAATTTTTTGAAATTTTTATTGGCCCACTTTATATAGTACCAATTTATGGGGGGGTGGGCAAAAATTTTTTTGCCCTAACTTTTTTATTTTTGGATTTTTTTGCAAATTTCTTTATATCTTATGTTAGTTAGGGCAATGCGCACCAAATAAGATGTTCAATTTCGGGATTTGAAATTTTATGAAAATTTAGTAAATATGTCATAACTTTATTAATATTACATATTTTTTTATAGTTTTTTTGAAATAGGATATTTAGACCAGTGCGGTTCTATTGGTTTTGTTTAAATTCGATTTAAATTTATCAATTTTTTTAAAATTTTTATTGGCCCACTTTATATAGTACCAATTTATGGGGGGGGTCAAAAATTTTTTACTCTAATTTTTTTATTTTTGGATTTTTTCGCAAATTTCTTTATATCTTATGTTAGTTAGGGCAATGCGCATCAAATAAGATGTTTAATTTCGGGATTTGAAATTTTACGAAAATTTAGTAAATATGTCATAACTTTATTAATATTAAATATTTTTTCATAATTTTTTTGAAATAGGATATTCAGACCAGTGTGGTTCTATTGGTTTTGTTTAAATTCGATTTAAATTTTTCAATTTTTTTGAAATTTTTATTGGCCCACTTTATATAGTACCAATTTATGGAGGGGGGGGGGGGGCAAAAATTTTTTGCCCTAACTTTTTTATTTTTGAATTTTTTCGCAAATTTCTTTATCTCTTATGTTAGTTAGGGCAATGCGCATCAAATAAGATATTTAATTTCGGGATTTGAAATTTTACGAAAATTTAGTAAATATGTCATAACTTTATTAATATTAAATATTTTTTTATAATTTTTTTGAAAAAGAATATTTAAATCAGTGCGGTTCTATTGGTTTTGTTTAAATTTGATTTAAATTTTTCAATTTTTTTGAAATTTTTATTGCCTCACTTTATATAGTACCAATTTATGGGGGGGGGAGGGCAAAAATAGTTTTGCCCTAACTTTTTTATTTTTGGATTTTTTCGCAAATTTCTTTATCTCTTATGTTAATTAGTGCAATGCGCATCAAATAAGATGTTCAATTTCGGGATTTGAAATTTTACGAAAATTTAGTAAATATGTCATAACTTTATTAATATTAAATATTTTTTCATAATTTTTTTGAAATAGGATATTTAGACCAGTGCGGTTCTATTGGTTTTGTTTAAATTCGATTTAAATTTTTCAATTTTTTGAAATTTTTATTGGCCCACTTTATGTAGTACCAATTTATGGGGGGGTGGGCAAAAATTTGTTTGCCCTAACTTTTTTATTTTTGGATTTTTTTGCAAATTTCTTTATATCGTATGTTAATTAGGGCAATGCGCACCAAATAAGATGTTCAATTTCGGGATTTGGAATTTTACGAAAATTTAGTAAATATGTCATAACTTTATTAATATTAAATATTTTTTCATAATTTTTTTGAAATAGGATATTTAGACCAGTGCGATTCTATTAATTTTGTTTAAATTCGATTTAAAATTTTTAATTTTTTTGGTAGGTTAGTTAGTACACGTCGAAAATTTTCGGCCCAAATTTCCAAAATTTATTTACCCAAAATTGGCCCAAACATTGGCAGAATGTGAAATAGGGTGCGCTGAATTGTATAAACATAGTCACATCGCTCTTTCTTATGTAGTTTTTAAGTAATTCAACAATTTGTGCAAAAAAATCGAAAAAATTTCCAAATTTGCCGATTTTTAGCGATTTCTGGCCATTTTTTCGAAATTTTCATAAAAATCGCGATTTTTGAAAATCGATTTTTAAAAAAGATTTTTTTTTGTATTTCTGATTTAATTTTTATATCTTTAGTGTTTCTGATATATCTGACTAACTAACTAATTTTACTTCGGCCCAGATTCGAACCTGACAATCACAAGACTACAACTACCGCAACATAACCACTCGGCCACTAGAGATCTTGGAAATATTCTGCGAAAACTTCAATGTAAGTGCGCAACTCGAAATACTTACAAAAAAAATTAAATTTTTTATTTTTTTAAATTTTTTTGCAAATTTCTTTATCTCTTATGTTAGTTAAGGCAATGCGCACCAAATAAGATGTTCAATTTCGGGATTTGAAATTTTACGAAAATTTAGTAAATATGTCATAACTTTATTAATATTACATATTTTTTCATAATTTTTTTGAAATAGGATATTTAGACCAGTGCGGTTCTATTGGTTTTGTTTAAATTCGATTTAAATTTATCAATTTTTTTAAAATTTTTATTGGCCCACTTTATATAGTACCAATTTATGGGGGGGGGGGGCAAAAATGTTTTTGCCCTAACTTTTTTATTTTTGAATTTTTTCGCAAATTTTTTTATCTCTTATGTTAGTTAGGGCAATGCGCATCAAATAAGATATTTAATTTCGGGATTTGAAATTTTACGAAAATTTAGTAAATATGTCATAACTTTATTAATATTAAATATTTTTTCATAATTTTTTTGAAATAGGATATTTAGACCAGTGCGGTTCTATTGGTTTGGTTTAAATTCGATTTAAATTTTTGAATTTTTTTGAAATTTTTATTGGCCCATTTTATATAGTACCTATTTATGGGGGGGGGCAAAAATTTTTTGCTCTAACTTTTTTATTTTTGGATTTTTTCGCAAATTTCTTTATCTCTTATGTTAGTTAGGGCAATGCGCATCAAATAAGATATTTAATTTCGAGATTTGAAATTTTACGAAAATTTAGTAAATATGTCATAACTTTATTAATATTACATATTTTTTCATAATTTTTTTGAAATAGGATATTCAGACCAGTGCGGTTCTATTGGCTTGGTTTAAATTCGATTTAAATTTTTCAATTTTTTTGAAATTTTTATTGGCCCACTTTATATAGTACCAATTTATGGGGGGGGGGGGGGCAAAAATTTTTTGCTCTAACTTTTTTATTTTTGGATTTTTTTGCAAATTTCTTTATCTCTTATGTTAGTTAGGGCAATGCGCATCAAATAAGATATTTAATTTCGGGATTTGAAATTTTACGAAAATTTTGTAAATATGTCATAACTTTATTAATATTAAATATTTTTTCATAATTTTTTTGAAATAGGATATTCAGACCAGTGCGGTTCTATTGGCTTGGTTTAAATTCGATTTAAATTTTTCAAATTTTTTGAAATTTTTATTGGCCCACTTTATATAGTACCAATTTATGGGGGGGGGGGGCAAAAATTTTTTGCCCTAACTTTTTTATTTTTGAATTTTTTCGCAAATTTCTTTATCTCTTATGTTAGTTAGGGCAATGCGCATCAAATAAGATATTTAATTTCGGGATTTGAAATTTTACGAAAATTTAGTAAATATGTCATAACTTTATTAATATTAAATATTTTTTCATAATTTTTTTGAAATAGGATATTTAGACCAGTGCAGTTCTATTGGTTTTGTTTAAATTCGATTTAAATTTTTCAATTTTTTGAAATTTTTATTGGCCCACTTTATGTAGTACCAATTTATGGGGGGGTGGGCAAAAATTTGTTTGCCCTAACTTTTTTATTTTTGGATTTTTTTGCAAATTTCTTTATATCGTATGTTAATTAGGGCAATGCGCACCAAATAAGATGTTCAATTTCGGGATTTGGAATTTTACGAAAATTTAGTAAATATGTCATAACTTTATTAATATTAAATATTTTTTCATAATTTTTTTGAAATAGGATATTTAGACCAGTGCGATTCTATTAATTTTGTTTAAATTCGATTTAAAATTTTTAATTTTTTTGGTAGGTTAGTTAGTACACGTCGAAAATTTTCGGCCCAAATTTCCAAAATTTATTTACCCAAAATTGGCCCAAACATTGGCAGAATGTGAAATAGGGTGCGCTGAATTGTATAAACATAGTCACATCGCTCTTTCTTATGTAGTTTTTAAGTAATTCAACAATTTGTGCAAAAAAATCGAAAAAATTTCCAAATTTGCCGATTTTTAGCGATTTCTGGCCATTTTTTCGAAATTTTCATAAAAGTCGCGGTTTTTGAAAATCGATTTTTAAAAAAGATTTTTTTTTGTATTTCTGATTTAATTTTTATATCTTTAGTGTTTCTGATATATCTGACTAACTAACTAATTTTACTTCGGCCCAGATTCGAACCTGACAATCACAAGACTACAACTACCGCAACATAACCACTCGGCCACTAGAGATCTTGGAAATATGCTGCGAAAACTTCAATGTAAGTGCGCAACTCGAAATACTTACAAAAAAAATTAAATTTTTTATTTTTTTAAAATTTTTTTGCAAATTTCTTTATCTCTTATGTTAGTTAGGGCAATGCGCATCAAATAAGATATTTAATTTCGAGATTTGAAATTTTACGAAAATTTAGTAAATATGTCATAACTTTATTAATATTAAACATTTTTTCATAATTTTTTTGAAATAGGATATTCAGACCAGTGCGGTTCTATTGGCTTGGTTTAAATTCGATTTAAATTTTTCAATTTTTTTGAAATTTTTATTGGCCCACTTTATTTGGTACCAATTTATGGGGGGGGGGGGCAAAAATGTTTTTGCCCTAACTTTTTTATTTTTGAATTTTTTCGCAAATTTTTTTATCTCTTATGTTAGTTAGGGCAATGCGCATCAAATAAGATATTTAATTTCGGGATTTGAAATTTTACGAAAATTTAGTAAATATGTCATAACTTTATTAATATTAAATATTTTTTCATAATTTTTTTGAAATAGGATATTTAGACCAGTGCGGTTCTATTGGTTTGGTTTAAATTCGATTTAAATTTTTGAATTTTTTTGAAATTTTTATTGGCCCATTTTATATAGTACCTATTTATGGGGGGGGGCAAAAATTTTTTGCTCTAACTTTTTTATTTTTGGATTTTTTCGCAAATTTCTTTATCTCTTATGTTAGTTAGGGCAATGCGCATCAAATAAGATATTTAATTTTGAGATTTGAAATTTTACGAAAATTTAGTAAATATGTCATAACTTTATTAATATTACATATTTTTTCATAATTTTTTTGAAATAGGATATTCAGACCAGTGCGGTTCTATTGGCTTGGTTTAAATTCGATTTAAATTTTTCAATTTTTTTGAAATTTTTATTGGCCCACTTTATATAGTACCAATTTATGGGGGGGGGGGGGCAAAAATTTTTTGCTCTAACTTTTTTATTTTTGGATTTTTTTGCAAATTTCTTTATCTCTTATGTTAGTTAGGGCAATGCGCATCAAATAAGATATTTAATTTCGGGATTTGAAATTTTACGAAAATTTAGTAAATATGTCATAACTTTATTAATATTAAATATTTTTTCATAATTTTTTGAAATAGGATATTTAGACCAGTGCGGTTCTATTGGTTTTGTTTAAATTCGATTTAAATTTTTCAATTTTTTTGAAATTTTTATTGGCCCACTTTATATAGTACCAATTTATGGGGGGTGGGGGCAAAAATTTTTTGGCCTAACTTTTTTATTTTTGGATTTTTTTGCAAATTTCTTTATATCTTATGTTAGTTAGGGCAATGCGCACCAAATAAGATGTTCAATTTCGGGATTTGAAATTTTACGAAAATTTAGTAAATATGTCATAACTTTATTAATATTACATATTTTTTCATAGTTTTTTTGAAATAGGATATTTAGACCAGTGCGGTTCTATTGGTTTTGTTTAAATTCGATTTAAATTTATTAATTTTTTTAAAATTTTTATTGGCCCACTTTATATAGTACCAATTTATTGGGGGGGGGCAAAAATTTTTTGCTCTAATTTTTTTATTTTTGGATTTTTTCGCAAATTTCTTCATCTCTTATGTTAGTTAGGGCAATGCGCATCAAATAAGATATTTAATTTCGGGATTTGAAATTTTACGAAAATTTAGTAAATATGTCATAACTTTATTAATATTAAATATTTTTTCATAATTTTTTTGAAATAGGATATTCAGACCAGTGCGGTTCTATTGGCTTGGTTTAAATTCGATTTAAATTTTTCAAATTTTTTGAAATTTTTATTGGCCCACTTTATATAGTACCAATTTATGGGGGGGGGTGCAAAAATTTTTTGCCCTAACTTTTTTATTTTTGAATTTTTTCGCAAATTTCTTTATCTCTTATGTTAGTTAGGGCAATGCGCATCAAATAAGATATTTAATTTCGGGATTTGAAATTTTACGAAAATTTAGTAAATATGTCATAACTTTATTAATATTAAATATTTTTTCATAATTTTTTTGAAATAGGATATTTAGACCAGTGCAGTTCTATTGGTTTTGTTTAAATTCGATTTAAATTTTTCAATTTTTTGAAATTTTTATTGGCCCACTTTATATAGTACTAATTTATGGGGGGGTGGGCAAAAATTTTTTTGCCCTAACTTTTTTATTTTTGGATTTTTTCGCAAATTTCTTTATATCGTATGTTAATTAGGGCAATGCACACCAAATAAGATGTTCAATTTCGGGATTTGAAATTTTACGAAAATTTAGTAAATATGTCATAACTTTATTAATATTAAATATTTTTTCATAATTTTTTTGAAATAGGATATTTAGACCAGTGCGATTCTATTAATTTTGTTTAAATTCGATTTAAAATTTTTAATTTTTTTGGTAGGTTAGTACACGTCGAAAATTTTCGGCCCAAATTTCCAAAATTTATTTACCCAAAATTGGCCCAAACATTGGCAGAATGTGAAATAGGGTGCGCTGAATTGAATAAACATAGTCACATCGCTCTTTCTTATGTAGTTTTTAAGTAATTCAACAATTTGTGCAAAAAAATCGAAAAAATTGCCAAATTTGCCGATTTTTAGCGATTTCTGGCCATTTTTTCGAAATTTTTATAAAAATCGCGATTTTTGAAAATCGATTTTTAAAAAAGATTTTTTTTTGTATTTCTGATTTAATTTTTATATCTTTAGTGTTTCTGATATATCTGTCTAACTAACTAAATTTACTTCTGCCTAGATTCGAACCTGACAATTACAAGACTACAACTACCGCAACATAACCACTCGCCCATTAGAGATCTTGGAAATATGCTGCGAAAACTTCAATGTAAGTGCGCAACTCGAAATACTTATAAAAAAAATTAAATTTTTTATTTTTTAAAAATTTTTTTGCAAATTTCTTTATCTCTTATGTTAGTTAAGGCAATGCGCACCAAATAAGGTGTTCAATTTCGGGATTTGAAATTTTACGAAAATTTAGTAAATATGTCATAACTTTATTAATATTAAATATTTTTTCATAATTTTTTTGAAATAGGATATTTAGACCAGTGCGGTTCTATTGGTTTTGTTTAAATTCGATTTAAATTTTTCAATTTTTTTGAAATTTTTATTGGCCCACTTTATATAGTACCAATTTATGGGGGGGGGCATAAATTTTTTGGCCTAACTTTTTTATTTTTGGATTTTTTTGCAAATTTCTTTATCTCTTATGTTAGTTAGGGCAATGCGCACCAAATAAGATGTTCAATTTCGGGATTTGAAATTTTACGAAAATTTAGTAAATATGTCATAACTTTATTAATATTACATATTTTTTTATAGTTTTTTTGAAATAGGATATTTAGACCAGTGCGGTTCTATTGGTTTTGTTTAAATTCGATTTAAATTTATCAATTTTTTTAAAATTTTTATTGGCCCACTTTATATAGTACCAATTTATGGGGGGGGGGCAAAAATTTTTTGCTCTAATTTTTTTATTTTTGGATTTTTTCGCAAGTTTCTTTATCTCTTATGTTAGTTAGGGCAATGCGCATCAAATAAGATGTTTAATTTCGGGATTTGAAATTTTACGAAAATTTAGTAAATATGTCATAACTTTATTAATATTAAATATTTTTTCATAATTTTTTTGAAATAGGATATTCAGACCAGTGCGGTTCTATTGGCTTGGTTTAAATTCGATTTAAATTTTTCAATTTTTTTGAAATTTTTATTGGCCCACTTTATATAGTACCAATTTATGGGGGGGGGGGGGGCAAAATTTTTTTGCTCTAACTTTTTTATTTTTGAATTTTTTCGCAAATTTCTTTATCTCTTATGTTAGTTAGGGCAATGCGCATCAAATAAGATATTTAATTTCGGGATTTGAAATTTTACGAAAATTTAGTAAATATGTCATAACTTTATTAATATTAAATATTTTTTTATAATTTTTTTGAAAAAGAATATTTAAATCAGTGCGGTTCTATTGGTTTTGTTTAAATTTGATTTAAATTTTTCAATTTTTTTGAAATTTTTATTGCCTCACTTTATATAGTACCAATTTATGGGGGGGGGAGGGCAAAAATATTTTTGCCCTAACTTTTTTATTTTTGGATTTTTTCGCAAATTTCTTTATCTCTTATGTTAATTAGGGCAATGCGCATCAAATAAGATGTTCAATTTCGGGATTTGAAATTTTACGAAAATTTAGTAAATATGTCATAACTTTATTAATATTAAATATTTTTTCATAATTTTTTTGAAATAAGATATTTAGACCAGTGCGGTTCTATTGGTTTTGTTTAAATTCGATTTAAATTTTTCAATTTTTTGAAATTTTTATTGGCCCACTTTATGTAGTACCAATTTATGGGTGGGTGGGCAAAAATTTGTTTGCCCTAACTTTTTTATTTTTGGATTTTTTCGCAAATTTCTTTATATCGTATGTTAATTAGGGCAATGCGCACCAAATAAGATGTTCAATTTCGGGATTTGGAATTTTACGAAAATTTAGTAAATATGTCATAACTTTATTAATATTAAATATTTTTTCATAATTTTTTTGAAATAGGATATTTAGACCAGTGCGATTCTATTAATTTTGTTTAAATTCGATTTAAAATTTTTAATTTTTTTTGTAGGTTAGTACACGTCGAAAATTTTCGGCCCAAATTTCCAAAATTTATTTACCCAAAATTGGCCCAAACATTGGCAGAATGTGAAATAGGGTGCGCTGAATTGTATAAACATAGTCACATCGCTCTTTCTTATGTAGTTTTTAAGTAATTCAACAATTTGTGCAAAAAAATCGAAAAAATTTCCAAATTTGCCGATTTTTAGCGATTTCTGGCCATTTTTTCGAAATTTTCATAAAAATCGCGATTTTTGAAAATCGATTTTTAAAAAAGATTTTTTTTTGTATTTCTGATTTAATTTTTATATCTTTAGTGTTTCTGATATATCTGACTAACTAACTAATTTTACTTCGGCCCAGATTCGAACCTGACAATCACAAGACTACAACTACCGCAACATAACCACTCGGCCACTAGAGATCTTGGAAATATGCTGCGAAAACTTCAATGTAAGTGCGCAACTCGAAATACTTACAAAAAAAATTAAATTTTTTATTTTTTTAAAATTTTTTTGCAAATTTCTTTATCTCTTATGTTAGTTAGGGCAATGCGCATCAAATAAGATATTTAATTTCGAGATTTGAAATTTTACGAAAATTTAGTAAATATGTCATAACTTTATTAATATTAAACCTTTTTTCATAATTTTTTTGAAATAGGATATTCAGACCAGTGCGGTTCTATTGGCTTGGTTTAAATTCGATTTAAATTTTTCAATTTTTTGGAAATTTTTATTGGCCCACTTTATTTGGTACCAATTTATGGGGGGGGGGGGCAAAAATGTTTTTGCCCTAACTTTTTTATTTTTGAATTTTTTCGCAAATTTTTTTATCTCTTATGTTAGTTAGGGCAATGCGCATCAAATAAGATATTTAATTTCGAGATTTGAAATTTTACGAAAATTTAGTAAATATGTCATAACTTTATTAATATTACATATTTTTTCATAATTTTTTTGAAATAGGATATTCAGACCAGTGCGGTTCTATTGGCTTGGTTTAAATTCGATTTAAATTTTTCAATTTTTTTGAAATTTTTATTGGCCCACTTTATATAGTACCAATTTATGGGGGGGGGGGGGGGGAAATTTTTTGCTCTAACTTTTTTATTTTTGGATTTTTTTGCAAATTTCTTTATCTCTTATGTTAGTTAGGGCAATGCGCATCAAATAAGATATTTAATTTCGGGATTTGAAATTTTACGAAAATTTAGTAAATATGTCATAACTTTATTAATATTAAATATTTTTTCATAATTTTTTTGAAATAAGATATTTAGACCAGTGCGGTTCTATTGGTTTTGTTTAAATTCGATTTAAATTTTTCAATTTTTTTGAAATTTTTATTGGCCCACTTTATATAGTACCAATTTATGGGGGGTGGGGGCAAAAATTTTTTGGCCTAACTTTTTTATTTTTGGATTTTTTTGCAAATTTCTTTATCTCTTATGTTAGTTAGGGCAATGCGCACCAAATAAGATGTTCAATTTCGGGATTTGAAATTTTACGAAAATTTAGTAAATATGTCATAACTTTATTAATATTACATATTTTTTCATAGTTTTTTTGAAATAGGATATTTAGACCAGTGCGGTTCTATTGGTTTTGTTTAAATTCGATTTAAATTTATTAATTTTTTTAAAATTTTTATTGGCCCACTTTATATAGTACCAATTTATTGGGGGGGGGCAAAAATTTTTTGCTCTAATTTTTTTATTTTTGGATTTTTTCGCAAATTTCTTCATCTCTTATGTTAGTTAGGGCAATGCGCATCAAATAAGATATTTAATTTCGGGATTTGAAATTTTACGAAAATTTAGTAAATATGTCATAACTTTATTAATATTAAATATTTTTTCATAATTTTTTTGAAATAGGATATTCAGACCAGTGCGGTTCTATTGGCTTGGTTTAAATTCGATTTAAATTTTTCAAATTTTTTGAAATTTTTATTGGCCCACTTTATATAGTACCAATTTATGGGGGGGGGGGGGCAAAAATTTTTTGCCCTAACTTTTTTATTTTTGAATTTTTTCGCAAATTTCTTTATCTCTTATGTTAGTTAGGGCAATGCGCATCAAATAAGATATTTAATTTCGGGATTTGAAATTTTACGAAAATTTAGTAAATATGTCATAACTTTATTAATATTAAATATTTTTTCATAATTTTTTTGAAATAGGATATTTAGACCAGTGCAGTTCTATTGGTTTTGTTTAAATTCGATTTAAATTTTTCAATTTTTTGAAATTTTTATTGGCCCACTTTATATAGTACTAATTTATGGGGGGGTGGGCAAAAATTTTTTTGCCCTAACTTTTTTATTTTTGGATTTTTTCGCAAATTTCTTTATATCGTATGTTAATTAGGGCAATGCGCACCAAATAAGATGTTCAATTTCGGGATTTGAAATTTTACGAAAATTTAGTAAATATGTCATAACTTTATTAATATTAAATATTTTTTCATAATTTTTTTGAAATAGGATATTTAGACCAGTGCGATTCTATTAATTTTGTTTAAATTCGATTTGAAATTTTTAATTTTTTTGGTAGGTTAGTACACGTCGAAAATTTTCGGCCCAAATTTCCAAAATTTATTTACCCAAAATTGGCCCAAACATTGGCAGAATGTGAAATAGGGTGCGCTGAATTGAATAAACATAGTCACATCGCTCTTTCTTATGTAGTTTTTAAGTAATTCAACAATTTGTGCAAAAAAATCGAAAAAATTGCCAAATTTGCCGATTTTTAGCGATTTCTGGCCATTTTTTCGAAATTTTTATAAAAATCGCGATTTTTGAAAATCGATTTTTAAAAAAGATTTTTTTTTGTATTTCTGATTTAATTTTTATATCTTTAGTGTTTCTGATATATCTGTCTAACTAACTAAATTTACTTCTGCCTAGATTCGAACCTGACAATTACAAGACTACAACTACCGCAACATAACCACTCGCCCATTAGAGATCTTGGAAATATGCTGCGAAAACTTCAATGTAAGTGCGCAACTCGAAATACTTATAAAAAAAATTAAATTTTTTATTTTTTAAAAATTTTTTTGCAAATTTCTTTATCTCTTATGTTAGTTAAGGCAATGCGCACCAAATAAGGTGTTCAATTTCGGGATTTGAAATTTTACGAAAATTTAGTAAATATGTCATAACTTTATTAATATTAAATATTTTTTCATAATTTTTTTGAAATAGGATATTTAGACCAGTGCGGTTCTATTGGTTTTGTTTAAATTCGATTTAAATTTTTCAATTTTTTTGAAATTTTTATTGGCCCACTTTATATAGTACCAATTTATGGGGGGGGGGCAAAAATTTTTTGGCCTAACTTTTTTATTTTTGGATTTTTTTGCAAATTTCTTTATCTCTTATGTTAGTTAGGGCAATGCGCACCAAATAAGATGTTCAATTTCGGGATTTGAAATTTTACGAAAATTTAGTAAATATGTCATAACTTTATTAATATTACATATTTTTTTATAGTTTTTTGAAATAGGATATTTAGACCAGTGCGGTTCTATTGGTTTTGTTTAAATTCGATTTAAATTTTTCAAATTTTTTGAAATTTTTATTGGCCCACTTTATATAGTACCAATTTATGGGGGGGGGGGGGCAAAAATTTTTTGCCCTAACTTTTTTATTTTTGAATTTTTTCGCAAATTTCTTTATCTCTTATGTTAGTTAGGGCAATGCGCATCAAATAAGATATTTAATTTCGGGATTTGAAATTTTACGAAAATTTAGTAAATATGTCATAACTTTATTAATATTAAATATTTTTTCATAATTTTTTTGAAATAGGATATTTAGACCAGTGCAGTTCTATTGGTTTTGTTTAAATTCGATTTAAATTTTTCAATTTTTTGAAATTTTTATTGGCCCACTTTATATAGTACTAATTTATGGGGGGGTGGGCAAAAATTTTTTTGCCCTAACTTTTTTATTTTTGGATTTTTTCGCAAATTTCTTTATATCGTATGTTAATTAGGGCAATGCGCACCAAATAAGATGTTCAATTTCGGGATTTGAAATTTTACGAAAATTTAGTAAATATGTCATAACTTTATTAATATTAAATATTTTTTCATAATTTTTTTGAAATAGGATATTTAGACCAGTGCGATTCTATTAATTTTGTTTAAATTCGATTTAAAATTTTTAATTTTTTTGGTAGGTTAGTACACGTCGAAAATTTTCGGCCCAAATTTCCAAAATTTATTTACCCAAAATTGGCCCAAACATTGGCAGAATGTGAAATAGGGTGCGCTGAATTGAATAAACATAGTCACATCGCTCTTTCTTATGTAGTTTTTAAGTAATTCAACAATTTGTGCAAAAAAATCGAAAAAATTGCCAAATTTGCCGATTTTTAGCGATTTCTGGCCATTTTTTCGAAATTTTTATAAAAATCGCGATTTTTGAAAATCGATTTTTAAAAAAGATTTTTTTTTGTATTTCTGATTTAATTTTTATATCTTTAGTGTTTCTGATATATCTGTCTAACTAACTAAATTTACTTCTGCCTAGATTCGAACCTGACAATTACAAGACTACAACTACCGCAACATAACCACTCGCCCATTAGAGATCTTGGAACTATTCTGCGAAAATTTCAATGTAAGTGCGCAACTCGAAATACTTATAAAAAAAATTAAATTTTTTATTTTTTAAAAATTTTTTTGCAAATTTCTTTATCTCTTATGTTAGTTAAGGCAATGCGCACCAAATAAGGTGTTCAATTTCGGGATTTGAAATTTTACGAAAATTTAGTAAATATGTCATAACTTTATTAATATTAAATATTTTTTCATAATTTTTTTGAAATAGGATATTTAGACCAGTGCGGTTCTATTGGTTTTGTTTAAATTCGATTTAAATTTTTCAATTTTTTTGAAATTTTTATTGGCCCACTTTATATAGTACCAATTTATGGGGGGGGGCAAAAATTTTTTGGCCTAACTTTTTTATTTTTGGATTTTTTTGCAAATTTTTTTATCTCTTATGTTAGTTAGGGCAATGCGCACCAAATAAGATGTTCAATTTCGGGATTTGAAATTTTACGAAAATTTAGTAAATATGTCATAACTTTATTAATATTACATATTTTTTTATAGTTTTTTTGAAATAGGATATTTAGACCAGTGCGGTTCTATTGGTTTTGTTTAAATTCGATTTAAATTTATCAATTTTTTTAAAATTTTTATTGGCCCACTTTATATAGTACCAATTTATGGGGGGGGGGGGGCAAAAATTTTTTGCTCTAATTTTTTTATTTTTGGATTTTTTCGCAAATTTCTTTATCTCTTATGTTAGTTAGGGCAATGCGCATCAAATAAGATGTTTAATTTCGGGATTTGAAATTTTACGAAAATTTAGTAAATATGTCATAACTTTATTAATATTAAATATTTTTTCATAATTTTTTTGAAATAGGATATTCAGACCAGTGCGGTTCTATTGGCTTGGTTTAAATTCGATTTAAATTTTTCAATTTTTTTGAAATTTTTATTGGCCCACTTTATATAGTACCAATTTATGGGGGGGGGGGGGGGGGGGCAAAATTTTTTTGCTCTAACTTTTTTATTTTTGGATTTTTTCGCAAATTTTTTTATCTCTTATGTTAGTTAGGGCAATGCGCATAAAATAAGATATTTAATTTCGGGATTTGAAATTTTACGAAAATTTAGTAAATATGTCATAACTTTATTAATATTAAATATTTTTTCATAATTTTTTTGAAATAGGATATTTAGACCAGTGCGGTTCTATTGGTTTTGTTTAAATTCGATTTAAATTTTTCCATTTTTTTGAAATTTTTATTGGCCCACTTTATATAGTACCAATTTATGGGGGGGGGGGGCAAAAATTTTTTACTCTAACTTTTTTATTTTTGAATTTTTTTGCAAATTTCTTTATCTCTTATGTTAGTTAGGGCAATGCGCATCAAATAAGATATTTAATTTCGGGATTTGAAATTTTACGAAAATTTAGTAAATATGTCATAACTTTATTAATATTAAATATTTTTTCATAATTTTTTTTTTCATAATTTTGAAATTTTTATTGGCCCACTTTATATAGTACCAATTTATGGGGGGGGGGGGGGGCAAAAATTTTTTGCTCTAACTTTTTTATTTTTGGATTTTTTTGCAAATTTCTTTATCTCTTATGTTAGTTAGGGCAATGCGCATCAAATAAGATATTTAATTTCGGGATTTGAAATTTTACGAAAATTTAGTAAATATGTCATAACTTTATTAATATTAAATATTTTTTTATAATTTTTTTGAAAAAGAATATTTAAACCAGTGCGGTTCTATTGGTTTTGTTTAAATTTGATTTAAATTTTTCAATTTTTTTGAAATTTTTATTGCCTCACTTTATATAGTACCAATTTATGGGGGGGGGGCAAAAATATTTTTGCCCTAACTTTTTTATTTTTGGATTTTTTCGCAAATTTCTTTATCTCTTATGTTAATTAGGGCAATGCGCATCAAATAAGATGTTCAATTTCGGGATTTGAAATTTTACGAAAATTTAGTAAATATGTCATAACTTTATTAATATTAAATATTTTTTCATAATTTTTTTGAAATAGGATATTTAGACCAGTGCGGTTCTATTGGTTTTGTTTAAATTCGATTTAAATTTTTCAATGAAATTTTTATTGGCCCACTTTATATAGTACCAATTTATGGGGGGGTGGGCAAAAATTTTTTTGCCCTAACTTTTTTATTTTTGGATTTTTTTGCAAATTTCTTTATATCTTATGTTAGTTAGGGCAATGCGCACCAAATAAGATGTTCAATTTCGGGATTTGAAATTTTATGAAAATTTAGTAAATATGTCATAACTTTATTAATATTACATATTTTTTTATAGTTTTTTTGAAATAGGATATTTAGACCAGTGCGGTTCTATTGGTTTTGTTTAAATTCGATTTAAATTTATCAATTTTTTTGAAATTTTTATTGCCTCACTTTATATAGTACCAATTTATGGGGGGGGGGGCAAAAATATTTTTGCCCTAACTTTTTTATTTTTGGATTTTTTCGCAAATTTCTTTATCTCTTATGTTAATTAGGGCAATGCGCATCAAATAAGATGTTCAATTTCGGGATTTGAAATTTTACGAAAATTCAGTAAATATGTCATAACTTTATTAATATTAAATATTTTTTCATAATTTTTTTGAAATAGGATATTTAGACCAGTGCGGTTCTATTGGTTTTGTTTAAATTCGATTTAAATTTTTCAATTTTTTGAAATTTTTATTGGCCCACTTTATATAGTACCAATTTATGGGGGGGTGGGCAAAAATTTTTTTGCCCTAACTTTTTTATTTTTGGATTTTTTTGCAAATTTATTTATATCTTATGTTAGTTAGGGCAATGCGCACCAAATAAGATGTTCAATTTCGGGATTTGAAATTTTATGAAAATTTAGTAAATATGTCATAACTTTATTAATATTACATATTTTTTTATAGTTTTTTTGAAATAGGATATTTAGACCAGTGCGGTTCTATTGGTTTTGTTTAAATTCGATTTAAATTGATCAATTTTTTTGAAATTTTTATTGCCTCACTTTATATAGTACCAATTTATGGGGGGGGGGGCAAAAATATTTTTGCCCTAACTTTTTTATTTTTGGATTTTTTCGCAAATTTCTTTATCTCTTATGTTAATTAGGGCAATGCGCATCAAATAAGATGTTCAATTTCGGGATTTGAAATTTTACGAAAATTTAGTAAATATGTCATAACTTTATTAATATTAAATATTTTTTCATAATTTTTTTGAAATAGGATATTTAGACCAGTGCGGTTCTATTGGTTTTGTTTAAATTCGATTTAAATTTTTCAATTTTTTGAAATTTTTATTGGCCCACTTTATATAGTACCAATTTATGGGGGGGGGCAAAAATTTTTTGGCCTAACTTTTTTATTTTTGGATTTTTTTGCAAATTTCTTTATCTCTTATGTTAGTTAGGGCAATGCGCACCAAATAAGATGTTCAATTTCGGGATTTGAAATTTTACGAAAATTTAGTAAATATGTCATAACTTTATTAATATTACATATTTTTTTATAGTTTTTTTGAAATAGGATATTTAGACCAGTGCGGTTCTATTGGTTTTGTTTAAATTCGATTTAAATTTATCAATTTTTTTAAAATTTTTATTGGCCCACTTTATATAGTACCAATTTATGGGGGGGGGGGGCAAAAATTTTTTGCTCTAATTTTTTTATTTTTGGATTTTTTCGCAAATTTCTTTATCTCTTATGTTAGTTAGGGCAATGCGCATCAAATAAGATGTTTAATTTCGGGATTTGAAATTTTACGAAAATTTAGTAAATATGTCATAACTTTATTAATATTAAATATTTTTTCATAATTTTTTTGAAATAGGATATTCAGACCAGTGCGGTTCTATTGGCTTGGTTTAAATTCGATTTAAATTTTTCAATTTTTTTGAAATTTTTATTGGCCCACTTTATATAGTACCAATTTATGGGGGGGGGAGGGCAAAAATATTTTTGCCCTAACTTTTTTATTTTTGGATTTTTTCGCAAATTTCTTTATCTCTTATGTTAATTAGGGCAATGCGCATCAAATAAGATGTTCAAATTCGGGATTTGAAATTTTACGAAAATTTAGTAAATATGTCATAACTTTATTAATATTAAATATTTTTTCATAATTTTTTTGAAATAGGATATTTAGACCAGTGCGGTTCTATTGGTTTGGTTTAAATTCGATTTAAATTTTTGAATTTTTTTGAAATTTTTATTGGCCCACTTTATATAGTACCTATTTATGGGGGGGGGGCAAAAATTTTTTGCTCTAACTTTTTTATTTTTGGATTTTTTCGCAAATTTCTTTATCTCTTATGTTAGTTAGGGCAATGCGCATCAAATAAGATATTTAATTTCGAGATTTGAAATTTTACGAAAATTTAGTAAATATGTCATAACTTTATTAATATTACATATTTTTTCATAATTTTTTTGAAATAGGATATTCAGACCAGTGCGGTTCTATTGGCTTGGTTTAAATTCGATTTAAATTTTTCAATTTTTTTGAAATTTTTATTGGCCCACTTTATATAGTACCAATTTATGGGGGGGGGGGGGCAAAAATTTTTTGCTCTAACTTTTTTATTTTTGGATTTTTTTGCAAATTTCTTTATCTCTTATGTTAGTTAGGGCAATGCGCATCAAATAAGATATTTAATTTCGGGATTTGAAATTTTACGAAAATTTAGTAAATATGTCATAACTTTATTAATATTAAATATTTTTTTATAATTTTTTTGAAAAAGAATATTTAAACCAGTGCGGTTCTATTGGTTTTGTTTAAATTTGATTTAAATTTTTCAATTTTTTTGAAATTTTTATTGCCTCACTTTATATAGTACCAATTTATGGGGGGGGGGGGCAAAAATATTTTTGCCCTAACTTTTTTATTTTTGGATTTTTTCGCAAATTTCTTTATCTCTTATGTTAATTAGGGCAATGCGCATCAAATAAGATGTTCAATTTCGGGATTTGAAATTTTACGAAAATTTAGTAAATATGTCATAACTTTATTAATATTAAATATTTTTTCATAATTTTTTTGAAATAGGATATTTAGACCAGTGCGGTTCTATTGGTTTTGTTTAAATTCGATTTAAATTTTTCAATTTTTTGAAATTTTTATTGGCCCACTTTATATAGTACCAATTTATGGGGGGGTGGGCAAAAATTTTTTTGCCCTAACTTTTTTATTTTTGGATTTTTTTGCAAATTTCTTTATATCTTATGTTAGTTAGGGCAATGCGCACCAAATAAGATGTTCAATTTCGGGATTTGAAATTTTATGAAAATTTAGTAAATATGTCATAACTTTATTAATATTACATATTTTTTTATAGTTTTTTTGAAATAGGATATTTAGACCAGTGCGGTTCTATTGGTTTTGTTTAAATTCGATTTAAATTTATCAATTTTTTTGAAATTTTTATTGCCTCACTTTATATAGTACCAATTTATGGGGGGGGGGGCAAAAATATTTTTGCCCTAACTTTTTTATTTTTGGATTTTTTCGCAAATTTCTTTATCTCTTATGTTAATTAGGGCAATGCGCATCAAATAAGATGTTCAATTTCGGGATTTGAAATTTTACGAAAATTCAGTAAATATGTCATAACTTTATTAATATTAAATATTTTTTCATAATTTTTTTGAAATAGGATATTTAGACCAGTGCGGTTCTATTGGTTTTGTTTAAATTCGATTTAAATTTTTCAATTTTTTGAAATTTTTATTGGCCCACTTTATATAGTACCAATTTATGGGGGGGTGGGCAAAAATTTTTTTGCCCTAACTTTTTTATTTTTGGATTTTTTTGCAAATTTCTTTATATCTTATGTTAGTTAGGGCAATGCGCACCAAATAAGATGTTCAATTTCGGGATTTGAAATTTTATGAAAATTTAGTAAATATGTCATAACTTTATTAATATTACATATTTTTTTATAGTTTTTTTGAAATAGGATATTTAGACCAGTGCGGTTCTATTGGTTTTGTTTAAATTCGATTTAAATTTATCAATTTTTTTGAAATTTTTATTGCCTCACTTTATATAGTACCAATTTATGGGGGGGGGGGCAAAAATATTTTTGCCCTAACTTTTTTATTTTTGGATTTTTTCGCAAATTTCTTTATCTCTTATGTTAATTAGGGCAATGCGCATCAAATAAGATGTTCAATTTCGGGATTTGAAATTTTACGAAAATTTAGTAAATATGTCATAACTTTATTAATATTAAATATTTTTTCATAATTTTTTTGAAATAGGATATTTAGACCAGTGCGGTTCTATTGGTTTTGTTTAAATTCGATTTAAATTTTTCAATTTTTTGAAATTTTTATTGGCCCACTTTATATAGTACCAATTTATGGGGGGGGGCAAAAATTTTTTGGCCTAACTTTTTTATTTTTGGATTTTTTTGCAAATTTCTTTATCTCTTATGTTAGTTAGGGCAATGCGCACCAAATAAGATGTTCAATTTCGGGATTTGAAATTTTACGAAAATTTAGTAAATATGTCATAACTTTATTAATATTACATATTTTTTTATAGTTTTTTTGAAATAGGATATTTAGACCAGTGCGGTTCTATTGGTTTTGTTTAAATTCGATTTAAATTTATCAATTTTTTTAAAATTTTTATTGGCCCACTTTATATAGTACCAATTTATGGGGGGGGGGGGCAAAAATTTTTTGCTCTAATTTTTTTATTTTTGGATTTTTTCGCAAATTTCTTTATCTCTTATGTTAGTTAGGGCAATGCGCATCAAATAAGATGTTTAATTTCGGGATTTGAAATTTTACGAAAATTTAGTAAATATGTCATAACTTTATTAATATTAAATATTTTTTCATAATTTTTTTGAAATAGGATATTTAGACCAGTGCGATTCTATTAATTTTGTTTAAATTCGATTTAAAATTTTTAATTTTTTTGGTAGGTTAGTACACGTCGAAAATTTTCGGCCCAAATTTCCAAAATTTATTTACCCAAAATTGGCCCAAACATTGGCAGAATGTGAAATAGGGTGCGCTGAATTGTATAAACATAGTCACATCGCTCTTTCTTATGTAGTTTTTAAGTAATTCAACAATTTGTGCAAAAAAATCGAAAAAATTTCCAAATTTGCCGATTTTTAGCGATTTCTGGCCATTTTTTCGAAATTTTCATAAAAATCGCGATTTTTGAAAATCGATTTTTAAAAAAGATTTTTTTTTGTATTTCTGATTTAATTTTTATATCTTTAGTGTTTCTGATATATCTGACTAACTAACTAATTTTACTTCGGCCCAGATTCGAACCTGACAATCACAAGACTACAACTACCGCAACATAACCACTCGGCCACTAGAGATCTTGGAAATATTCTGCGAAAACTTCAATGTAAGTGCGCAACTCGAAATACTTACAAAAAAAATTAAATTTTTTATTTTTTTAAATTTTTTTGCAAATTTCTTTATCTCTTATGTTAGTTAAGGCAATGCGCACCAAATAAGATGTTCAATTTCGGGATTTGAAATTTTACGAAAATTTAGTAAATATGTCATAACTTTATTAATATTACATATTTTTTCATAATTTTTTTGAAATAGGATATTTAGACCAGTGCGGTTCTATTGGTTTTGTTTAAATTCGATTTAAATTTTTCAATTTTTTGAAATTTTTATTGGCCCACTTTATGTAGTACCAATTTATGGGGGGGTGGGCAAAAATTTGTTTGCCCTAACTTTTTTATTTTTGGATTTTTTCGCAAATTTCTTTATATCGTATGTTAATTAGGGCAATGCGCACCAAATAAGATGTTCAATTTCGGGATTTGAAATTTTACGAAAATTTAGTAAATATGTCATAACTTTATTAATATTAAATATTTTTTCATAATTTTTTTGAAATAGGATATTTAGACCAGTGCGGTTCTATTGGTTTTGTTTAAATTCGATTTAAATTTTTCAATTTTTTGAAATTTTTATTGGCCCACTTTATATAGTACCAATTTATGGGGGGGGGCAAAAATTTTTTGGCCTAACTTTTTTATTTTTGGATTTTTTTGCAAATTTCTTTATCTCTTATGTTAGTTAGGGCAATGCGCACCAAATAAGATGTTCAATTTCGGGATTTGAAATTTTACGAAAATTTAGTAAATATGTCATAACTTTATTAATATTACATATTTTTTTATAGTTTTTTTGAAATAGGATATTTAGACCAGTGCGGTTCTATTGGTTTTGTTTAAATTCGATTTAAATTTATCAATTTTTTTAAAATTTTTATTGGCCCACTTTATATAGTACCAATTTATGGGGGGGGGGGGCAAAAATTTTTTGCTCTAATTTTTTTATTTTTGGATTTTTTCGCAAATTTCTTTATCTCTTATGTTAGTTAGGGCAATGCGCATCAAATAAGATGTTTAATTTCGGGATTTGAAATTTTACGAAAATTTAGTAAATATGTCATAACTTTATTAATATTAAATATTTTTTCATAATTTTTTTGAAATAGGATATTCAGACCAGTGCGGTTCTATTGGCTTGGTTTAAATTCGATTTAAATTTTTCAATTTTTTTGAAATTTTTATTGGCCCACTTTATATAGTACCAATTTATGGGGGGGGGAGGGCAAAAATATTTTTGCCCTAACTTTTTTATTTTTGGATTTTTTCGCAAATTTCTTTATCTCTTATGTTAATTAGGGCAATGCGCATCAAATAAGATGTTCAAATTCGGGATTTGAAATTTTACGAAAATTTAGTAAATATGTCATAACTTTATTAATATTAAATATTTTTTCATAATTTTTTTGAAATAGGATATTTAGACCAGTGCGGTTCTATTGGTTTGGTTTAAATTCGATTTAAATTTTTGAATTTTTTTGAAATTTTTATTGGCCCACTTTATATAGTACCTATTTATGGGGGGGGGGCAAAAATTTTTTGCTCTAACTTTTTTATTTTTGGATTTTTTCGCAAATTTCTTTATCTCTTATGTTAGTTAGGGCAATGCGCATCAAATAAGATATTTAATTTCGAGATTTGAAATTTTACGAAAATTTAGTAAATATGTCATAACTTTATTAATATTACATATTTTTTCATAATTTTTTTGAAATAGGATATTCAGACCAGTGCGGTTCTATTGGCTTGGTTTAAATTCGATTTAAATTTTTCAATTTTTTTGAAATTTTTATTGGCCCACTTTATATAGTACCAATTTATGGGGGGGGGGGGGCAAAAATTTTTTGCTCTAACTTTTTTATTTTTGGATTTTTTTGCAAATTTCTTTATCTCTTATGTTAGTTAGGGCAATGCGCATCAAATAAGATATTTAATTTCGGGATTTGAAATTTTACGAAAATTTAGTAAATATGTCATAACTTTATTAATATTAAATATTTTTTCATAATTTTTTTGAAATAGGATATTTAGACCAGTGCGGTTCTATTGGTTTTGTTTAAATTCGATTTAAATTTTTCAATTTTTTTGAAATTTTTATTGGCCCACTTTATATAGTACCAATTTATGGGGGGTGGGGGCAAAAATTTTTTGGCCTAACTTTTTTATTTTTGGATTTTTTTGCAAATTTCTTTATCTCTTATGTTAGTTAGGGCAATGCGCACCAAATAAGATGTTCAATTTCGGGATTTGAAATTTTACGAAAATTTAGTAAATATGTCATAACTTTATTAATATTACATATTTTTTTATAGTTTTTTTGAAATAGGATATTTAGACCAGTGCGGTTCTATTGGCTTGGTTTAAATTCGATTTAAATTTTTCAATTTTTTTGAAATTTTTATTGGCCCACTTTATATAGTACCAATTTATGGGGGGGGGGGGGCAAAAATTTTTTGCTCTAACTTTTTTATTTTTGGATTTTTTTGCAAATTTCTTTATCTCTTATGTTAGTTAGGGCAATGCGCATCAAATAAGATATTTAATTTCGGGATTTGAAATTTTACGAAAATTTAGTAAATATGTCATAACTTTATTAATATTAAATATTTTTTTATAATTTTTTTGAAAAAGAATATTTAAACCAGTGCGGTTCTATTGGTTTTGTTTAAATTTGATTTAAATTTTTCAATTTTTTTGAAATTTTTATTGCCTCACTTTATATAGTACCAATTTATGGGGGGGGGGGGCAAAAATATTTTTGCCCTAACTTTTTTATTTTTGGATTTTTTCGCAAATTTCTTTATCTCTTATGTTAATTAGGGCAATGCGCATCAAATAAGATGTTCAATTTCGGGATTTGAAATTTTACGAAAATTTAGTAAATATGTCATAACTTTATTAATATTAAATATTTTTTCATAATTTTTTTGAAATAGGATATTTAGACCAGTGCGGTTCTATTGGTTTTGTTTAAATTCGATTTAAATTTTTCAATTTTTTGAAATTTTTATTGGCCCACTTTATATAGTACCAATTTATGGGGGGGTGGGCAAAAATTTTTTTGCCCTAACTTTTTTATTTTTGGATTTTTTTGCAAATTTCTTTATATCTTATGTTAGTTAGGGCAATGCGCACCAAATAAGATGTTCAATTTCGGGATTTGAAATTTTATGAAAATTTAGTAAATATGTCATAACTTTATTAATATTACATATTTTTTTATAGTTTTTTTGAAATAGGATATTTAGACCAGTGCGGTTCTATTGGTTTTGTTTAAATTCGATTTAAATTTATCAATTTTTTTGAAATTTTTATTGCCTCACTTTATATAGTACCAATTTATGGGGGGGGGGGCAAAAATATTTTTGCCCTAACTTTTTTATTTTTGGATTTTTTCGCAAATTTCTTTATCTCTTATGTTAATTAGGGCAATGCGCATCAAATAAGATGTTCAATTTCGGGATTTGAAATTTTACGAAAATTCAGTAAATATGTCATAACTTTATTAATATTAAATATTTTTTCATAATTTTTTTGAAATAGGATATTTAGACCAGTGCGGTTCTATTGGTTTTGTTTAAATTCGATTTAAATTTTTCAATTTTTTGAAATTTTTATTGGCCCACTTTATATAGTACCAATTTATGGGGGGGTGGGCAAAAATTTTTTTGCCCTAACTTTTTTATTTTTGGATTTTTTTGCAAATTTCTTTATATCTTATGTTAGTTAGGGCAATGCGCACCAAATAAGATGTTCAATTTCGGGATTTGAAATTTTATGAAAATTTAGTAAATATGTCATAACTTTATTAATATTACATATTTTTTTATAGTTTTTTTGAAATAGGATATTTAGACCAGTGCGGTTCTATTGGTTTTGTTTAAATTCGATTTAAATTTATCAATTTTTTTGAAATTTTTATTGCCTCACTTTATATAGTACCAATTTATGGGGGGGGGGGCAAAAATATTTTTGCCCTAACTTTTTTATTTTTGGATTTTTTCGCAAATTTCTTTATCTCTTATGTTAATTAGGGCAATGCGCATCAAATAAGATGTTCAATTTCGGGATTTGAAATTTTACGAAAATTTAGTAAATATGTCATAACTTTATTAATATTAAATATTTTTTCATAATTTTTTTGAAATAGGATATTTAGACCAGTGCGGTTCTATTGGTTTTGTTTAAATTCGATTTAAATTTTTCAATTTTTTGAAATTTTTATTGGCCCACTTTATATAGTACCAATTTATGGGGGGGGGCAAAAATTTTTTGGCCTAACTTTTTTATTTTTGGATTTTTTTGCAAATTTCTTTATCTCTTATGTTAGTTAGGGCAATGCGCACCAAATAAGATGTTCAATTTCGGGATTTGAAATTTTACGAAAATTTAGTAAATATGTCATAACTTTATTAATATTACATATTTTTTTATAGTTTTTTTGAAATAGGATATTTAGACCAGTGCGGTTCTATTGGTTTTGTTTAAATTCGATTTAAATTTATCAATTTTTTTAAAATTTTTATTGGCCCACTTTATATAGTACCAATTTATGGGGGGGGGGGGCAAAAATTTTTTGCTCTAATTTTTTTATTTTTGGATTTTTTCGCAAATTTCTTTATCTCTTATGTTAGTTAGGGCAATGCGCATCAAATAAGATGTTTAATTTCGGGATTTGAAATTTTACGAAAATTTAGTAAATATGTCATAACTTTATTAATATTAAATATTTTTTCATAATTTTTTTGAAATAGGATATTCAGACCAGTGCGGTTCTATTGGCTTGGTTTAAATTCGATTTAAATTTTTCAATTTTTTTGAAATTTTTATTGGCCCACTTTATATAGTACCAATTTATGGGGGGGGGAGGGCAAAAATATTTTTGCCCTAACTTTTTTATTTTTGGATTTTTTCGCAAATTTCTTTATCTCTTATGTTAATTAGGGCAATGCGCATCAAATAAGATGTTCAAATTCGGGATTTGAAATTTTACGAAAATTTAGTAAATATGTCATAACTTTATTAATATTAAATATTTTTTCATAATTTTTTTGAAATAGGATATTTAGACCAGTGCGGTTCTATTGGTTTGGTTTAAATTCGATTTAAATTTTTGAATTTTTTTGAAATTTTTATTGGCCCACTTTATATAGTACCTATTTATGGGGGGGGGGCAAAAATTTTTTGCTCTAACTTTTTTATTTTTGGATTTTTTCGCAAATTTCTTTATCTCTTATGTTAGTTAGGGCAATGCGCATCAAATAAGATATTTAATTTCGAGATTTGAAATTTTACGAAAATTTAGTAAATATGTCATAACTTTATTAATATTACATATTTTTTCATAATTTTTTTGAAATAGGATATTCAGACCAGTGCGGTTCTATTGGCTTGGTTTAAATTCGATTTAAATTTTTCAATTTTTTTGAAATTTTTATTGGCCCACTTTATATAGTACCAATTTATGGGGGGGGGGGGGCAAAAATTTTTTGCTCTAACTTTTTTATTTTTGGATTTTTTTGCAAATTTCTTTATCTCTTATGTTAGTTAGGGCAATGCGCATCAAATAAGATATTTAATTTCGGGATTTGAAATTTTACGAAAATTTAGTAAATATGTCATAACTTTATTAATATTAAATATTTTTTCATAATTTTTTTGAAATAGGATATTTAGACCAGTGCGGTTCTATTGGTTTTGTTTAAATTCGATTTAAATTTTTCAATTTTTTTGAAATTTTTATTGGCCCACTTTATATAGTACCAATTTATGGGGGGTGGGGGCAAAAATTTTTTGGCCTAACTTTTTTATTTTTGGATTTTTTTGCAAATTTCTTTATCTCTTATGTTAGTTAGGGCAATGCGCACCAAATAAGATGTTCAATTTCGGGATTTGAAATTTTACGAAAATTTAGTAAATATGTCATAACTTTATTAATATTACATATTTTTTTATAGTTTTTTTGAAATAGGATATTTAGACCAGTGCGGTTCTATTGGTTTTGTTTAAATTCGATTTAAATTTATCAATTTTTTTAAAATTTTTATTGGCCCACTTTATATAGTACCAATTTATGGGGGGGTGGGCAAAAATATTTTTGCCCTAACTTTTTTATTTTTGGATTTTTTCGCAAATTTCTTTATCTCTTATGTTAATTAGGGCAATGCGCATCAAATAAGATGTTCAATTTCGGGATTCGAAATTTTACGAAAATTTAGTAAATATGTCATAACTTTATTAATATTAAATATTTTTTCATAATTTTTTTGAAATAGGATATTTAGACCAGTGCGGTTCTATTGGTTTTGTTTAAATTCGATTTAAATTTTTCAATTTTTTTGAAATTTTTATTGGCCCACTTTATATAGTACCAATTTATGGGGGGGGGAGGGCAAAAATATTTTTGCCCTAACTTTTTTATTTTTGGATTTTTTCGCAAATTTCTTTATCTCTTATGTTAATTAGGGCAATGCGCATCAAATAAGATGTTCAATTTCGGGATTTGAAATTTTACGAAAATTTAGTAAATATGTCATAACTTTATTAATATTAAATATTTTTTCATAATTTTTTTGAAATAGGATATTTAGACCAGTGCGGTTCTATTGGTTTGGTTTAAATTCGATTTAAATTTTTGAATTTTTTTGAAATTTTTATTGGCCCACTTTATATAGTACCTATTTATGGGGGGGGGCAAAAATTTTTTGCTCTAACTTTTTTATTTTTGGATTTTTTCGCAAATTTCTTTATCTCTTATGTTAGTTAGGGCAATGCGCATCAAATAAGATATTTAATTTCGAGATTTGAAATTTTACGAAAATTTAGTAAATATGTCATAACTTTATTAATATTACATATTTTTTCATAATTTTTTTGAAATAGGATATTCAGACCAGTGCGGTTCTATTGGCTTGGTTTAAATTCGATTTAAATTTTTCAATTTTTTTGAAATTTTTATTGGTCCACTTTATATAGTACCAATTTATGGGGGGGGGCGGGCAAAAATTTTTTGCTCTAACTTTTTTATTTTTGGATTTTTTTGCAAATTTCTTTATCTCTTATGTTAGTTAGGGCAATGCGCATCAAATAAGATATTTAATTTCGGGATTTGAAATTTTACGAAAATTTAGTAAATATGTCATAACTTTATTAATATTAAATATTTTTTCATAATTTTTTTGAAATAGGATATTTAGACCAGTGCGGTTCTATTGGTTTTGTTTAAATTCGATTTAAATTTTTCAATTTTTTTGAAATTTTTATTGGCCCACTTTATATAGTACCAATTTATGGGGGGTGGGGGCAAAAATTTTTTGGCCTAACTTTTTTATTTTTGGATTTTTTTGCAAATTTCTTTATCTCTTATGTTAGTTAGGGCAATGCGCACCAAATAAGATGTTCAATTTCGGGATTTGAAATTTTACGAAAATTTAGTAAATATGTCATAACTTTATTAATATTACATATTTTTTCATAGTTTTTTTGAAATAGGATATTAAGACCAGTGCGGTTCTATTGGTTTTGTTTAAATTCGATTTAAATTTTTTTAATTTTTTTAAAATTTTTATTGGCCCACTTTATATAGTACCAATTTATTGGGGGGGGGCAAAAATTTTTTGCTCTAATTTTTTTATTTTTGGATTTTTTCGCAAATTTCTTCATCTCTTATGTTAGTTAGGGCAATGCGCATCAAATAAGATATTTAATTTCGGGATTTGAAATTTTACGAAAATTTAGTAAATATGTCATAACTTTATTAATATTAAATATTTTTTCATAATTTTTTTGAAATAGGATATTCAGACCAGTGCGGTTCTATTGGTTTTGTTTAAATTCGATTTAAATTTTTCAATTTTTTTGAAATTTTTATTGGCCCACTTTATATAGTACCAATTTATGGGGGGTGGGGGCAAAAATTTTTTGGCCTAACTTTTTTATTTTTGGATTTTTTTGCAAATTTCTTCATCTCTTATGTTAGTTAGGGCAATGCGCACCAAATAAGATGTTCAATTTCGGGATTTGAAATTTTACGAAAATTTAGTAAATATGTCATAACTTTATTAATATTACATATTTTTTCATAATTTTTTTGAAATAGGATATTTAGACCAGTGCAGTTCTATTGGTTTTGTTTAAATTCGATTTAAATTTTTCAATTTTTTGAAATTTTTATTGGCCCACTTTATATAGTACTAATTTATGGGGGGGTGGGCAAAAATTTTTTTGCCCTAACTTTTTTATTTTTGGATTTTTTCGCAAATTTCTTTATATCGTATGTTAATTAGGGCAATGCGCACCAAATAAGATGTTCAATTTCGGGATTTGAAATTTTACGAAAATTTAGTAAATATGTCATAACTTTATTAATATTAAATATTTTTTCATAATTTTTTTGAAATAGGATATTCAGACCAGTGCGGTTCTATTGGCTTGGTTTAAATTCGATTTAAATTTTTCAATTTTTTTGAAATTTTTATTGGCCCACTTTATATAGTACCAATTTATGGGGGGGGGGGGGGCAAAATTTTTTTGCTCTAACTTTTTTATTTTTGAATTTTTTCGCAAATTTCTTTATCTCTTATGTTAGTTAGGGCAATGCGCATCAAATAAGATATTTAATTTCGGGAATTGAAATTTTACGAAAATTTAGTAAATATGTCATAACTTTATTAATATTAAATATTTTTTTATAATTTTTTTGAAAAAGAATATTTAAACCAGTGCGGTTCTATTGGTTTTGTTTAAATTTGATTTAAATTTTTCAATTTTTTTGAAATTTTTATTGCCTCACTTTATATAGTACCAATTTATGGGGGGGGGGGGCAAAAATATTTTTGCCCTAACTTTTTTATTTTTGGATTTTTTCGCAAATTTCTTTATCTCTTATGTTAATTAGGGCAATGCGCATCAAATAAGATGTTCAATTTCGGGATTTGAAATTTTACGAAAATTTAGTAAATATGTCATAACTTTATTAATATTAAATATTTTTTCATAATTTTTTTGAAATAGGATATTTAGACCAGTGCGGTTCTATTGGTTTTGTTTAAATTCGATTTAAATTTTTCAATTTTTTGAAATTTTTATTGGCCCACTTTATATAGTACCAATTTATGGGGGGGTGGGCAAAAATTTTTTTGCCCTAACTTTTTTATTTTTGGATTTTTTTGCAAATTTCTTTATATCTTATGTTAGTTAGGGCAATGCGCACCAAATAAGATGTTCAATTTCGGGATTTGAAATTTTATGAAAATTTAGTAAATATGTCATAACTTTATTAATATTACATATTTTTTTATAGTTTTTTTGAAATAGGATATTTAGACCAGTGCGGTTCTATTGGTTTTGTTTAAATTCGATTTAAATTTATCAATTTTTTTAAAATTTTTATTGGCCCACTTTATATAGTACCAATTTATGGGGGGGGTCAAAAATTTTTTACTCTAATTTTTTTATTTTTGGATTTTTTCGCAAATTTCTTTATCTCTTATGTTAGTTAGGGCAATGCGCATCAAATAAGATGTTTAATTTCGGGATTTGAAATTTTACGAAAATTTAGTAAATATGTCATAACTTTATTAATATTAAATATTTTTTCATAATTTTTTTGAAATAGGATATTCAGACCAGTGCGGTTCTATTGGCTTGGTTTAAATTCGATTTAAATTTTTCAATTTTTTTGAAATTTTTATTGGCCCACTTTATATAGTACCAATTTATGGGGGGGGGGGGGGGCAAAAATTTTTTGCCCTAACTTTTTTATTTTTGAATTTTTTCGCAAATTTCTTTATCTCTTATGTTAGTTAGGGCAATGCGCATCAAATAAGATATTTAATTTCGGGATTTGAAATTTTACGAAAATTTAGTAAATATGTCATAACTTTATTAATATTAAATATTTTTTTATAATTTTTTTGAAAAAGAATATTTAAATCAGTGCGGTTCTATTGGTTTTGTTTAAATTTGATTTAAATTTTTCAATTTTTTTGAAATTTTTATTGCCTCACTTTATATAGTACCAATTTATGGGGGGGGGAGGGCAAAAATATTTTTGCCCTAACTTTTTTATTTTTGGATTTTTTCGCAAATTTCTTTATCTCTTATGTTAATTAGGGCAATGCGCATCAAATAAGATGTTCAATTTCGGGATTTGAAATTTTACGAAAATTTAGTAAATATGTCATAACTTTATTAATATTAAATATTTTTTCATAATTTTTTTGAAATAGGATATTTAGACCAGTGCGGTTCTATTGGTTTTGTTTAAATTCGATTTAAATTTTTCAATTTTTTGAAATTTTTATTGGCCCACTTTATGTAGTACCAATTTATGGGGGGGTGGGCAAAAATTTGTTTGCCCTAACTTTTTTATTTTTGGATTTTTTCGCAAATTTCTTTATATCGTATGTTAATTAGGGCAATGCGCACCAAATAAGATGTTCAATTTCGGGATTTGAAATTTTACGAAAATTTAGTAAATATGTCATAACTTTATTAATATTAAATATTTTTTCATAATTTTTTTGAAATAGGATATTTAGACCAGTGCGATTCTATTAATTTTGTTTAAATTCGATTTAAAATTTTTAATTTTTTTGGTAGGTTAGTACACGTCGAAAATTTTCGGCCCAAATTTCCAAAATTTATTTACCCAAAATTGGCCCAAACATTGGCAGAATGTGAAATAGGGTGCGCTGAATTGTATAAACATAGTCACATCGCTCTTTCTTATGTAGTTTTTAAGTAATTCAACAATTTGTGCAAAAAAATCGAAAAAATTTCCAAATTTGCCGATTTTTAGCGATTTCTGGCCATTTTTTCGAAATTTTCATAAAAATCGCGATTTTTGAAAATCGATTTTTAAAAAAGATTTTTTTTTGTATTTCTGATTTAATTTTTATATCTTTAGTGTTTCTGATATATCTGACTAACTAACTAATTTTACTTCGGCCCAGATTCGAACCTGACAATCACAAGACTACAACTACCGCAACATAACCACTCGGCCACTAGAGATCTTGGAAATATTCTGCGAAAACTTCAATGTAAGTGCGCAACTCGAAATACTTACAAAAAAAATTAAATTTTTTATTTTTTTAAATTTTTTTGCAAATTTCTTTATCTCTTATGTTAGTTAAGGCAATGCGCACCAAATAAGATGTTCAATTTCGGGATTTGAAATTTTACGAAAATTTAGTAAATATGTCATAACTTTATTAATATTACATATTTTTTCATAATTTTTTTGAAATAGGATATTTAGACCAGTGCGGTTCTATTGGTTTTGTTTAAATTCGATTTAAATTTTTCAATTTTTTGAAATTTTTATTGGCCCACTTTATGTAGTACCAATTTATGGGGGGGTGGGCAAAAATTTGTTTGCCCTAACTTTTTTATTTTTGGATTTTTTCGCAAATTTCTTTATATCGTATGTTAATTAGGGCAATGCGCACCAAATAAGATGTTCAATTTCGGGATTTGAAATTTTACGAAAATTTAGTAAATATGTCATAACTTTATTAATATTAAATATTTTTTCATAATTTTTTTGAAATAGGATATTTAGACCAGTGCGGTTCTATTGGTTTTGTTTAAATTCGATTTAAATTTTTCAATTTTTTGAAATTTTTATTGGCCCACTTTATATAGTACCAATTTATGGGGGGGGGCAAAAATTTTTTGGCCTAACTTTTTTATTTTTGGATTTTTTTGCAAATTTCTTTATCTCTTATGTTAGTTAGGGCAATGCGCACCAAATAAGATGTTCAATTTCGGGATTTGAAATTTTACGAAAATTTAGTAAATATGTCATAACTTTATTAATATTACATATTTTTTTATAGTTTTTTTGAAATAGGATATTTAGACCAGTGCGGTTCTATTGGTTTTGTTTAAATTCGATTTAAATTTATCAATTTTTTTAAAATTTTTATTGGCCCACTTTATATAGTACCAATTTATGGGGGGGGGGGGGGCAAAAATTTTTTGCTCTAATTTTTTTATTTTTGGATTTTTTCGCAAATTTCTTTATCTCTTATGTTAGTTAGGGCAATGCGCATCAAATAAGATGTTTAATTTCGGGATTTGAAATTTTACGAAAATTTAGTAAATATGTCATAACTTTATTAATATTAAATATTTTTTCATAATTTTTTTGAAATAGGATATTCAGACCAGTGCGGTTCTATTGGCTTGGTTTAAATTCGATTTAAATTTTTCAATTTTTTTGAAATTTTTATTGGCCCACTTTATATAGTACCAATTTATGGGGGGGGGAGGGCAAAAATATTTTTGCCCTAACTTTTTTATTTTTGGATTTTTTCGCAAATTTCTTTATCTCTTATGTTAATTAGGGCAATGCGCATCAAATAAGATGTTCAAATTCGGGATTTGAAATTTTACGAAAATTTAGTAAATATGTCATAACTTTATTAATATTAAATATTTTTTCATAATTTTTTTGAAATAGGATATTTAGACCAGTGCGGTTCTATTGGTTTGGTTTAAATTCGATTTAAATTTTTGAATTTTTTTGAAATTTTTATTGGCCCACTTTATATAGTACCTATTTATGGGGGGGGGGCAAAAATTTTTTGCTCTAACTTTTTTATTTTTGGATTTTTTCGCAAATTTCTTTATCTCTTATGTTAGTTAGGGCAATGCGCATCAAATAAGATATTTAATTTCGAGATTTGAAATTTTACGAAAATTTAGTAAATATGTCATAACTTTATTAATATTACATATTTTTTCATAATTTTTTTGAAATAGGATATTCAGACCAGTGCGGTTCTATTGGCTTGGTTTAAATTCGATTTAAATTTTTCAATTTTTTTGAAATTTTTATTGGCCCACTTTATATAGTACCAATTTATGGGGGGGGGGGGGCAAAAATTTTTTGCTCTAACTTTTTTATTTTTGGATTTTTTTGCAAATTTCTTTATCTCTTATGTTAGTTAGGGCAATGCGCATCAAATAAGATATTTAATTTCGGGATTTGAAATTTTACGAAAATTTAGTAAATATGTCATAACTTTATTAATATTAAATATTTTTTCATAATTTTTTTGAAATAGGATATTTAGACCAGTGCGGTTCTATTGGTTTTGTTTAAATTCGATTTAAATTTTTCAATTTTTTTGAAATTTTTATTGGCCCACTTTATATAGTACCAATTTATGGGGGGTGGGGGCAAAAATTTTTTGGCCTAACTTTTTTATTTTTGGATTTTTTTGCAAATTTCTTTATCTCTTATGTTAGTTAGGGCAATGCGCACCAAATAAGATGTTCAATTTCGGGATTTGAAATTTTACGAAAATTTAGTAAATATGTCATAACTTTATTAATATTACATATTTTTTTATAGTTTTTTTGAAATAGGATATTTAGACCAGTGCGGTTCTATTGGCTTGGTTTAAATTCGATTTAAATTTTTCAATTTTTTTGAAATTTTTATTGGCCCACTTTATATAGTACCAATTTATGGGGGGGGGGGGGGCAAAAATTTTTTGCTCTAACTTTTTTATTTTTGGATTTTTTTGCAAATTTCTTTATCTCTTATGTTAGTTAGGGCAATGCGCATCAAATAAGATATTTAATTTCGGGATTTGAAATTTTACGAAAATTTAGTAAATATGTCATAACTTTATTAATATTAAATATTTTTTTATAATTTTTTTGAAAAAGAATATTTAAACCAGTGCGGTTCTATTGGTTTTGTTTAAATTTGATTTAAATTTTTCAATTTTTTTGAAATTTTTATTGCCTCACTTTATATAGTACCAATTTATGGGGGGGGGGGGCAAAAATATTTTTGCCCTAACTTTTTTATTTTTGGATTTTTTCGCAAATTTCTTTATCTCTTATGTTAATTAGGGCAATGCGCATCAAATAAGATGTTCAATTTCGGGATTTGAAATTTTACGAAAATTTAGTAAATATGTCATAACTTTATTAATATTAAATATTTTTTCATAATTTTTTTGAAATAGGATATTTAGACCAGTGCGGTTCTATTGGTTTTGTTTAAATTCGATTTAAATTTTTCAATTTTTTGAAATTTTTATTGGCCCACTTTATATAGTACCAATTTATGGGGGGGTGGGCAAAAATTTTTTTGCCCTAACTTTTTTATTTTTGGATTTTTTTGCAAATTTCTTTATATCTTATGTTAGTTAGGGCAATGCGCACCAAATAAGATGTTCAATTTCGGGATTTGAAATTTTATGAAAATTTAGTAAATATGTCATAACTTTATTAATATTACATATTTTTTTATAGTTTTTTTGAAATAGGATATTTAGACCAGTGCGGTTCTATTGGTTTTGTTTAAATTCGATTTAAATTTATCAATTTTTTTGAAATTTTTATTGCCTCACTTTATATAGTACCAATTTATGGGGGGGGGGGCAAAAATATTTTTGCCCTAACTTTTTTATTTTTGGATTTTTTCGCAAATTTCTTTATCTCTTATGTTAATTAGGGCAATGCGCATCAAATAAGATGTTCAATTTCGGGATTTGAAATTTTACGAAAATTCAGTAAATATGTCATAACTTTATTAATATTAAATATTTTTTCATAATTTTTTTGAAATAGGATATTTAGACCAGTGCGGTTCTATTGGTTTTGTTTAAATTCGATTTAAATTTTTCAATTTTTTGAAATTTTTATTGGCCCACTTTATATAGTACCAATTTATGGGGGGGTGGGCAAAAATTTTTTTGCCCTAACTTTTTTATTTTTGGATTTTTTTGCAAATTTCTTTATATCTTATGTTAGTTAGGGCAATGCGCACCAAATAAGATGTTCAATTTCGGGATTTGAAATTTTATGAAAATTTAGTAAATATGTCATAACTTTATTAATATTACATATTTTTTTATAGTTTTTTTGAAATAGGATATTTAGACCAGTGCGGTTCTATTGGTTTTGTTTAAATTCGATTTAAATTTATCAATTTTTTTGAAATTTTTATTGCCTCACTTTATATAGTACCAATTTATGGGGGGGGGGGCAAAAATATTTTTGCCCTAACTTTTTTATTTTTGGATTTTTTCGCAAATTTCTTTATCTCTTATGTTAATTAGGGCAATGCGCATCAAATAAGATGTTCAATTTCGGGATTTGAAATTTTACGAAAATTTAGTAAATATGTCATAACTTTATTAATATTAAATATTTTTTCATAATTTTTTTGAAATAGGATATTTAGACCAGTGCGGTTCTATTGGTTTTGTTTAAATTCGATTTAAATTTTTCAATTTTTTGAAATTTTTATTGGCCCACTTTATATAGTACCAATTTATGGGGGGGGGCAAAAATTTTTTGGCCTAACTTTTTTATTTTTGGATTTTTTTGCAAATTTCTTTATCTCTTATGTTAGTTAGGGCAATGCGCACCAAATAAGATGTTCAATTTCGGGATTTGAAATTTTACGAAAATTTAGTAAATATGTCATAACTTTATTAATATTACATATTTTTTTATAGTTTTTTTGAAATAGGATATTTAGACCAGTGCGGTTCTATTGGTTTTGTTTAAATTCGATTTAAATTTATCAATTTTTTTAAAATTTTTATTGGCCCACTTTATATAGTACCAATTTATGGGGGGGGGGGGGGCAAAAATTTTTTGCTCTAATTTTTTTATTTTTGGATTTTTTCGCAAATTTCTTTATCTCTTATGTTAGTTAGGGCAATGCGCATCAAATAAGATGTTTAATTTCGGGATTTGAAATTTTACGAAAATTTAGTAAATATGTCATAACTTTATTAATATTAAATATTTTTTCATAATTTTTTTGAAATAGGATATTCAGACCAGTGCGGTTCTATTGGCTTGGTTTAAATTCGATTTAAATTTTTCAATTTTTTTGAAATTTTTATTGGCCCACTTTATATAGTACCAATTTATGGGGGGGGGAGGGCAAAAATATTTTTGCCCTAACTTTTTTATTTTTGGATTTTTTCGCAAATTTCTTTATCTCTTATGTTAATTAGGGCAATGCGCATCAAATAAGATGTTCAAATTCGGGATTTGAAATTTTACGAAAATTTAGTAAATATGTCATAACTTTATTAATATTAAATATTTTTTCATAATTTTTTTGAAATAGGATATTTAGACCAGTGCGGTTCTATTGGTTTGGTTTAAATTCGATTTAAATTTTTGAATTTTTTTGAAATTTTTATTGGCCCACTTTATATAGTACCTATTTATGGGGGGGGGGCAAAAATTTTTTGCTCTAACTTTTTTATTTTTGGATTTTTTCGCAAATTTCTTTATCTCTTATGTTAGTTAGGGCAATGCGCATCAAATAAGATATTTAATTTCGAGATTTGAAATTTTACGAAAATTTAGTAAATATGTCATAACTTTATTAATATTACATATTTTTTCATAATTTTTTTGAAATAGGATATTCAGACCAGTGCGGTTCTATTGGCTTGGTTTAAATTCGATTTAAATTTTTCAATTTTTTTGAAATTTTTATTGGCCCACTTTATATAGTACCAATTTATGGGGGGGGGGGGGGCAAAAATTTTTTGCTCTAACTTTTTTATTTTTGGATTTTTTCGCAAATTTCTTTATCTCTTATGTTAGTTAGGGCAATGCGCATCAAATAAGATATTTAATTTCGGGATTTGAAATTTTACGAAAATTTAGTAAATATGTCATAACTTTATTAATATTAAATATTTTTTCATAATTTTTTTGAAATAGGATATTTAGACCAGTGCGGTTCTATTGGTTTTGTTTAAATTCGATTTAAATTTTTCAATTTTTTTGAAATTTTTATTGGCCCACTTTATATAGTACCAATTTATGGGGGGTGGGGGCAAAAATTTTTTGGCCTAACTTTTTTATTTTTGGATTTTTTTGCAAATTTCTTTATCTCTTATGTTAGTTAGGGCAATGCGCACCAAATAAGATGTTCAATTTCGGGATTTGAAATTTTACGAAAATTTAGTAAATATGTCATAACTTTATTAATATTACATATTTTTTTATAGTTTTTTTGAAATAGGATATTTAGACCAGTGCGGTTCTATTGGTTTTGTTTAAATTCGATTTAAATTTATCAATTTTTTTAAAATTTTTATTGGCCCACTTTATATAGTACCAATTTATGGGGGGGTGGGCAAAAATATTTTTGCCCTAACTTTTTTATTTTTGGATTTTTTCGCAAATTTCTTTATCTCTTATGTTAATTAGGGCAATGCGCATCAAATAAGATGTTCAATTTCGGGATTCGAAATTTTACGAAAATTTAGTAAATATGTCATAACTTTATTAATATTAAATATTTTTTCATAATTTTTTTGAAATAGGATATTTAGACCAGTGCGGTTCTATTGGTTTTGTTTAAATTCGATTTAAATTTTTCAATTTTTTTGAAATTTTTATTGGCCCACTTTATATAGTACCAATTTATGGGGGGGGGAGGGCAAAAATATTTTTGCCCTAACTTTTTTATTTTTGGATTTTTTCGCAAATTTCTTTATCTCTTATGTTAATTAGGGCAATGCGCATCAAATAAGATGTTCAATTTCGGGATTTGAAATTTTACGAAAATTTAGTAAATATGTCATAACTTTATTAATATTAAATATTTTTTCATAATTTTTTTGAAATAGGATATTTAGACCAGTGCGGTTCTATTGGTTTGGTTTAAATTCGATTTAAATTTTTGAATTTTTTTGAAATTTTTATTGGCCCACTTTATATAGTACCTATTTATGGGGGGGGGCAAAAATTTTTTGCTCTAACTTTTTTATTTTTGGATTTTTTCGCAAATTTCTTTATCTCTTATGTTAGTTAGGGCAATGCGCATCAAATAAGATATTTAATTTCGAGATTTGAAATTTTACGAAAATTTAGTAAATATGTCATAACTTTATTAATATTACATATTTTTTCATAATTTTTTTGAAATAGGATATTCAGACCAGTGCGGTTCTATTGGCTTGGTTTAAATTCGATTTAAATTTTTCAATTTTTTTGAAATTTTTATTGGTCCACTTTATATAGTACCAATTTATGGGGGGGGGCGGGCAAAAATTTTTTGCTCTAACTTTTTTATTTTTGGATTTTTTTGCAAATTTCTTTATCTCTTATGTTAGTTAGGGCAATGCGCATCAAATAAGATATTTAATTTCGGGATTTGAAATTTTACGAAAATTTAGTAAATATGTCATAACTTTATTAATATTAAATATTTTTTCATAATTTTTTTGAAATAGGATATTTAGACCAGTGCGGTTCTATTGGTTTTGTTTAAATTCGATTTAAATTTTTCAATTTTTTTGAAATTTTTATTGGCCCACTTTATATAGTACCAATTTATGGGGGGTGGGGGCAAAAATTTTTTGGCCTAACTTTTTTATTTTTGGATTTTTTTGCAAATTTCTTTATCTCTTATGTTAGTTAGGGCAATGCGCACCAAATAAGATGTTCAATTTCGGGATTTGAAATTTTACGAAAATTTAGTAAATATGTCATAACTTTATTAATATTACATATTTTTTCATAGTTTTTTTGAAATAGGATATTAAGACCAGTGCGGTTCTATTGGTTTTGTTTAAATTCGATTTAAATTTTTTTAATTTTTTTAAAATTTTTATTGGCCCACTTTATATAGTACCAATTTATTGGGGGGGGGCAAAAATTTTTTGCTCTAATTTTTTTATTTTTGGATTTTTTCGCAAATTTCTTCATCTCTTATGTTAGTTAGGGCAATGCGCATCAAATAAGATATTTAATTTCGGGATTTGAAATTTTACGAAAATTTAGTAAATATGTCATAACTTTATTAATATTAAATATTTTTTCATAATTTTTTTGAAATAGGATATTCAGACCAGTGCGGTTCTATTGGTTTTGTTTAAATTCGATTTAAATTTTTCAATTTTTTTGAAATTTTTATTGGCCCACTTTATATAGTACCAATTTATGGGGGGTGGGGGCAAAAATTTTTTGGCCTAACTTTTTTATTTTTGGATTTTTTTGCAAATTTCTTCATCTCTTATGTTAGTTAGGGCAATGCGCACCAAATAAGATGTTCAATTTCGGGATTTGAAATTTTACGAAAATTTAGTAAATATGTCATAACTTTATTAATATTACATATTTTTTCATAATTTTTTTGAAATAGGATATTTAGACCAGTGCAGTTCTATTGGTTTTGTTTAAATTCGATTTAAATTTTTCAATTTTTTGAAATTTTTATTGGCCCACTTTATATAGTACTAATTTATGGGGGGGTGGGCAAAAATTTTTTTGCCCTAACTTTTTTATTTTTGGATTTTTTCGCAAATTTCTTTATATCGTATGTTAATTAGGGCAATGCGCACCAAATAAGATGTTCAATTTCGGGATTTGAAATTTTACGAAAATTTAGTAAATATGTCATAACTTTATTAATATTAAATATTTTTTCATAATTTTTTTGAAATAGGATATTCAGACCAGTGCGGTTCTATTGGCTTGGTTTAAATTCGATTTAAATTTTTCAATTTTTTTGAAATTTTTATTGGCCCACTTTATATAGTACCAATTTATGGGGGGGGGGGGGGGCAAAATTTTTTTGCTCTAACTTTTTTATTTTTGAATTTTTTCGCAAATTTCTTTATCTCTTATGTTAGTTAGGGCAATGCGCATCAAATAAGATATTTAATTTCGGGAATTGAAATTTTACGAAAATTTAGTAAATATGTCATAACTTTATTAATATTAAATATTTTTTTATAATTTTTTTGAAAAAGAATATTTAAACCAGTGCGGTTCTATTGGTTTTGTTTAAATTTGATTTAAATTTTTCAATTTTTTTGAAATTTTTATTGCCTCACTTTATATAGTACCAATTTATGGGGGGGGGGGCAAAAATATTTTTGCCCTAACTTTTTTATTTTTGGATTTTTTCGCAAATTTCTTTATCTCTTATGTTAATTAGGGCAATGCGCATCAAATAAGATGTTCAATTTCGGGATTTGAAATTTTACGAAAATTTAGTAAATATGTCATAACTTTATTAATATTAAATATTTTTTCATAATTTTTTTGAAATAGGATATTTAGACCAGTGCGGTTCTATTGGTTTTGTTTAAATTCGATTTAAATTTTTCAATTTTTTGAAATTTTTATTGGCCCACTTTATATAGTACCAATTTATGGGGGGGTGGGCAAAAATTTTTTTGCCCTAACTTTTTTATTTTTGGATTTTTTTGCAAATTTCTTTATATCTTATGTTAGTTAGGGCAATGCGCACCAAATAAGATGTTCAATTTCGGGATTTGAAATTTTATGAAAATTTAGTAAATATGTCATAACTTTATTAATATTACATATTTTTTTATAGTTTTTTTGAAATAGGATATTTAGACCAGTGCGGTTCTATTGGTTTTGTTTAAATTCGATTTAAATTTATCAATTTTTTTAAAATTTTTATTGGCCCACTTTATATAGTACCAATTTATGGGGGGGGTCAAAAATTTTTTACTCTAATTTTTTTATTTTTGGATTTTTTCGCAAATTTCTTTATCTCTTATGTTAGTTAGGGCAATGCGCATCAAATAAGATGTTTAATTTCGGGATTTGAAATTTTACGAAAATTTAGTAAATATGTCATAACTTTATTAATATTAAATATTTTTTCATAATTTTTTTGAAATAGGATATTCAGACCAGTGCGGTTCTATTGGCTTGGTTTAAATTCGATTTAAATTTTTCAATTTTTTTGAAATTTTTATTGGCCCACTTTATATAGTACCAATTTATGGGGGGGGGGGGGGGCAAAAATTTTTTGCCCTAACTTTTTTATTTTTGAATTTTTTCGCAAATTTCTTTATCTCTTATGTTAGTTAGGGCAATGCGCATCAAATAAGATATTTAATTTCGGGATTTGAAATTTTACGAAAATTTAGTAAATATGTCATAACTTTATTAATATTAAATATTTTTTTATAATTTTTTTGAAAAAGAATATTTAAATCAGTGCGGTTCTATTGGTTTTGTTTAAATTTGATTTAAATTTTTCAATTTTTTTGAAATTTTTATTGCCTCACTTTATATAGTACCAATTTATGGGGGGGGGAGGGCAAAAATATTTTTGCCCTAACTTTTTTATTTTTGGATTTTTTCGCAAATTTCTTTATCTCTTATGTTAATTAGGGCAATGCGCATCAAATAAGATGTTCAATTTCGGGATTTGAAATTTTACGAAAATTTAGTAAATATGTCATAACTTTATTAATATTAAATATTTTTTCATAATTTTTTTGAAATAGGATATTTAGACCAGTGCGGTTCTATTGGTTTTGTTTAAATTCGATTTAAATTTTTCAATTTTTTGAAATTTTTATTGGCCCACTTTATGTAGTACCAATTTATGGGGGGGTGGGCAAAAATTTGTTTGCCCTAACTTTTTTATTTTTGGATTTTTTCGCAAATTTCTTTATATCGTATGTTAATTAGGGCAATGCGCACCAAATAAGATGTTCAATTTCGGGATTTGAAATTTTACGAAAATTTAGTAAATATGTCATAACTTTATTAATATTAAATATTTTTTCATAATTTTTTTGAAATAGGATATTTAGACCAGTGCGATTCTATTAATTTTGTTTAAATTCGATTTAAAATTTTTAATTTTTTTGGTAGGTTAGTACACGTCGAAAATTTTCGGCCCAAATTTCCAAAATTTATTTA
The DNA here is from genome assembly GCF_963082875.1 of Corella eumyota. Lineage (NCBI taxonomy): Eukaryota > Metazoa > Chordata > Ascidiacea > Phlebobranchia > Corellidae > Corella > Corella eumyota. The sequence continues at coordinate 2,105,204 of NC_137495.1, read as the reverse complement.
CCCAAAATTGGCCCAAACATTGGCAGAATGTGAAATAGGGTGCGCTGAATTGTATAAACATAGTCACATCGCTCTTTCTTATGTAGTTTTTAAGTAATTCAACAATTTGTGCAAAAAAATCGAAAAAATTTCCAAATTTGCCGATTTTTAGCGATTTCTGGCCATTTTTTCGAAATTTTCATAAAAATCGCGATTTTTGAAAATCGATTTTTAAAAAAGATTTTTTTTTGTATTTCTGATTTAATTTTTATATCTTTAGTGTTTCTGATATATCTGACTAACTAACTAATTTTACTTCGGCCCAGATTCGAACCTGACAATCACAAGACTACAACTACCGCAACATAACCACTCGGCCACTAGAGATCTTGGAAATATTCTGCGAAAACTTCAATGTAAGTGCGCAACTCGAAATACTTACAAAAAAAATTAAATTTTTTATTTTTTTAAATTTTTTTGCAAATTTCTTTATCTCTTATGTTAGTTAAGGCAATGCGCACCAAATAAGATGTTCAATTTCGGGATTTGAAATTTTACGAAAATTTAGTAAATATGTCATAACTTTATTAATATTACATATTTTTTCATAATTTTTTTGAAATAGGATATTTAGACCAGTGCGGTTCTATTGGTTTTGTTTAAATTCGATTTAAATTTATCAATTTTTTTAAAATTTTTATTGGCCCACTTTATATAGTACCAATTTATGGGGGGGGGGGGGCAAAAATTTTTTGCTCTAACTTTTTTATTTTGGGATTTTTTCGCAAATTTCTTTATCTCTTATGTTAGTTAGGGCAATGCGCATCAAATAAGATATTTAATTTCGGGATTTGAAATTTTACGAAAATTTAGTAAATATGTCATAACTTTATTAATATTAAATATTTTTTCATAATTTTTTTGAAATAGGATATTCAGACCAGTGCGGTTCTATTGGTTTTGTTTAAATTCGATTTAAATTTTTCAATTTTTTGAAATTTTTATTGACCCACTTTATATAGTACCAATTTATGGAGGGGGGCAAAAATTTTTTGCTCTAACTTTTTTATTTTTGGATTTTTTTGCAAACTTCTTTATCTCTAATGTTAGTTAGGGCAATGCGCATCAAATAAGATGTTCAATTTCGAGATTTGAAATTTTGCGAAAATTTAGTATATATGTCATAACTTTATTAATATTTAATATTTTTTTTGAAATAGGATATTCAGACCAGTGCGGTTCTATTGGTTTGGTTTAAATTCGATTTAAATTTTTCAATTTTTTTGAAATTTTTATTGGCCCACTTTATATAGTACCAATTTATGGAGGGGGGCAAAAATTTTTTGCTCTAACTTTTTTATTTTTGGATTTTTTTGCAAACTTCTTTATCTCTAATGTTAGTTAGGGCAATGCGCATCAAATAAGATGTTCAATTTCGAGATTTGAAATTTTGCGAAAATTTAGTATATATGTCATAACTTTATTAATATTTAATATTTTTTCATAATGTTTTTGAAATAGGATATTTAGACCAGTGCGGTTCTATTAGTACTTAATTATGTATTTTGGGGCAGTGTAATTTTGCCAGTCACGTGGCACTGTTGGTCTGCTTGGTTGTTGCTTGTTTTTCGGGGAGTTCTGACTAGAGTGCTTCGTATACTGACGTGTTTATTTTTGTCTCTGATTTGTAACTATTGTTGTATATTTTAAACCTTTTTAGCTTTGTTTTATCTTCTAATATTAAACCGTAATAGTTTTTATATATAGTGCACTCTTCTACTAGCGAGGTTACAACTGGTCTTTCGGTGGGCCGTTAATACAGGGTTCTGGACAAAAGCTGTACCTAATTTAGTTGTTAGCTTATTTAGATAGAAATAATTTGGTTACATAAACAAAACTTAAAAATAAATGTTTAAAAAAAATTCAGAGACGTAGTTTAAAAACAAAGCACAAAAAACAATAGATTTCATATCTTCTTTTATTTATTGACACTTTCATCTTCACACTTGATCTTTGTAGCTTCTGCAACAAAGTGATATTTTGTTATTTTGATAGTAGACTAGGTAAGGCAAGGGTGGATAGACAAAATCGTTATACAGGCAAACGAAAAATGTCTTTAATTTTGTTCCACTGATTTTATTGGCTAATAACTTTACATAGTATGTTAGTAAGGTCAATACGCATCTAACAAAATGATTTTTTTTTGGTTTTGGCGTTTAGCAAAAACTTTAGTAAAAGTGTCATAACTTTATCAATTATTAATATTTTTGGGTAATTTCTAAAATAATACGGTTCTACTAGTGAAATGAAAAGTTGATTTAAAAACTTTAACTTTTTCGGCCAATGGGATATGGTATCGATATTAGGTCAAGTCGAGTCAAATTAGACCAACGTAAAAAAGCTGTAATTTTTGTTCCACTTACAATTTCGGATAATTTCGTTATCTGGTATGTTAGTTAGTCCTATACGCATCTAACGAAATGTTTTATTTTGGGCTTATGGCGTTTAGCAAAAATTTAGTAAAAGTGTCATAACTTTATCAATTTTTAATATGTTTCGGTAATTTTTTTCAACTACGTTATTTAGACCAGTGGTTCTCAACCTTTTTAGCCAATGGACTATTTCTAAGCTGACCTAAATATACGCGGTGAAAATAAGGTAGTTTTATAGCTTTCTACCGAAAAAAAGAAAGCGCTGTTTATTCCTAAATAAGCAGTGTATTTCACAAAATAGGGGCATTAAATACAGTATTGACGAAAAAGAGTAAGCACTGTTTTTCACTAGGCACACAACTTAATGAGAGCCTTGTCCTTGAACTTGCATTGCAAGTTTATCGAATTCCGGGATTATGGTTGCCAATGCACATCTGATGTCATCTTCCGGTTAAAGTCTATTCCGATACTTCGTCTCTTTGTTGAAAAGCCAGATTAACGTAAGTAAATCGTTAAAAAGGGCAAAAGAGCCGTTGCAGATTGTTTGCAGAGATCGGAAAGACTAGGCTCCATCGACTGCACATTTGCCCAAAATTGAGTTAAAGAAAGTTTTTTAAATTGTTTCACATCTGTCGACTTTGCAATTCAAGCAACTGTTCTGCAATTCAGTTCATATCTGAATGGACTTCTAACGCTTGAGGTCTTAAAAGGATTTCAAACCCAATTAAAGATTTTGCAATAATCGTTAAAAGGAATGTAACAATCCAATTCAGAAACAATGTGTTAAGGTGCTCAAGAAAGATGGGAAGAATGACGTCAAAATGAATGAATTTCTCTTCCACAAACAAGTTCAGTAATTGAAAAGCAGCTAACCTCTTACTTATCATTCGATGCATCCACAGCTTTATTTTACCCTTGAATGCTTTAATATTTTCCAAAACATCAAAAAAAAAGATTTTTCTTTTCCTTGCATAGAACCATTCAGCTAGTTCATATGGCTGAAAAAATCAGACAAGAATAGCAACTTCGCAATCCATTCATCGTTACAAAAGCAATTAAAAGTTCATGATTTTGCTCTTAAAAAAAGAGTGGGTTTCATTTCTAAGGGTAGCCAATCTCTCAAGCACTTAACCCCGTGACAACCAACAAATATTGGAATGGAAGCCCACTATGTTCCGCTTCCATTTCGTCACACAAAGCACGAAACAAGCGAGTGTTCAAAAGACGGGATTTAATGTAATTTACCACAGATACAACCTCTTTAAAAACTATGGCAAGGTTTTCTTGTATTTCTTTTGTTGCAAGTTTCTCTCTGTGAAGAAGACAATGTACAATTGAAATGTTATTGCTTTTCTTTTTCACGAAACTCATAAAGCCTTTTTTTTACTTCCTATCATGGCTAGAGCACCATCAGCACAAACAGACATGCAATTAGACCACTCGAGCCCGTGTTCTTCAAAGACACGCATGCAACTGCAAAAGAAGCGCGCACTGAATGACTGTGAAAATATACTATTCCTTCCCAAGCAGTTGGGCGATCGATGCGACACCTGGTGCTCTTTTTCTTTGAATGCTTCAAGAGGTTTGTTAACAAAATTCCCATGGTTTGATTCTAGGTGTCGACGAAGTTTTGCTTCCTTTAAAGAGCTGTGAGCTAAGACTGTTAAGCACATCACACACTGCGGCCTCACTTTGCCATTTACCTCAATCGAAGTAAATCCAAGCTTCAAGTATTCATCATTATATGCAAACTCTTGCTTTATTTTAGCCATTTTTAAGTAACTACTGTAATTATATGCTGCCTAATCAACACAGACTGATAAGAAAGCATTAAAAGTCTTTATTATGACATCACAAAGGGAAAGGAAGATTTTAAAACACGGTATAATATAAAAAAATAAATACAGTAGATTTGGTTACAATGCATCCACGTTGGGGCCAGCAGATCTTGGCGGTAAAAAGCGGCAAGTGTAATAACAAACTTTCCTAAACTGCAACTAAAAATAGGATTTGGTATCTTTAATTTGTCACAATTGCCGTTTATTTGAACATAGTCAAGAACAATTTTCTTATCAAAACAGTATAAACCGGGTGAATTAAGCGGCGGCCGGATGTATTAACGGTTTTTTGTAATGACAAATATATCGGATGATTCCGTTCCAAGCAATTTGGAGTACCGGTAATAAGTGGCCGACTCTATTAACCGGAAATGTCGTAAGCGAGTTCGACTCTATTCCGCGTTTTATTTGTAATACAGTATGCACTGACTACTGATAATGGCTGAATAATAATTCCCTAAGCAACTATGCTCGCGGACTCATCCAGGCTCTTCCGCGGACTCGGGGTTGAGAAACACTGATCTAGTATGTTAGTTAAGTTAATGCGCATCTAATAGAATTATTAAATTCGGGCCGAGTTTTGGGCTATTTGTTTTGTCATATAACATTATTAATACTATGTCGAAGGGTGAGCAAAAAGTGAAAATCATGCATGTACTCACCATTTTCCTAATTCCAAGCTCTTCTACTTGATCTTGGTCTTCTCTAAAAAAATTTAAAAAAGGATTAAAAATTTAAAAAAGGCTAAATCGAATAAATAAAATTAAAAATAAAAGGTTAACTTGTTAACAGTACTTTGTAACCTATTTTTAGTGTAGCATAGGGCTGCCTACTTAAACAGTTTTTGTTATTATTTTTATCTGACCTTAATTACCCAATACGTTATCATTAATTGTTTAAGTTAATACCTAATGCCCAACTGATAACATTTGTATGTTACTTTGTTTCCGAATCATAATACAGTGTTTTGTACATTTTATTGTGACTTTAACTTTTTGATCCAATTGAATAAGGTAAAGGTATTTATATTACTAATAACCCATAAGTGACTGGAACTAAATTTATATCTGAAATACTTAAACTTGGACATATTTATTTAAATTACTTTTAAACTTGGTTTATAGAAGTTTTATTCATAAGCCTTGTTGTTTTATTGTATATACTTGTTGTAATGTATAGATTTCGTAAATTTAAAAAACAGTTGAAACAACGAATTATGCAAAAATTGGTGTGTTAAAAATATCCTCTTGTGTAAAATGTATTTCAAGTGTTAAATATAAGCCTACATTAAATTTCTAGATAATTTAATGTTATTTACCTTGGCTACAAATCCCATTTCTTTCATTCTGTTCGTCTCCTCCATCATGATCTCTTCATAGTCCTTTTCAAATTGCCTTTCTTTGTTAAACTCTTTCTTTTCATGGTATATTTCCATATTTTTTATTTGTTCCCGTTCTGTCATTTGATCTTGAAGTTCTTGATGTCTGTGATATAATTATATTTAAAAATGTATCAAGGCCTTAATCAAAAAAACTACAGCAGTTTTTTATGATGCTATAAAACGGTTAAAACTTTTGCTTAGCCAAAACTAATCAGCAGATTTAATTATCAGGCAAATGTAATCAATAATATCCCAAACTGCCAATAGCAACTTGAGACTTAGTCGGGGTAACTGATATTACTCGTTTAGGTCATGAAGTTGACCTTCTCACATCAAGGAAAAGTAAATAAAAAAGTGACCACAATTTTTTAAGTAATACAAATCAAAGAAAAAAAGTTTTAACCAAGTAGGCTCTATAGTTAAATTTATCAAATTAGTAAAAATAAGTTAAAATAAAACTAACCTTTCTTGTTTTTTTCTTTCTTCATTTTCTTGATCAAGTCTCGAAGTTTTTTGTTCTTCTTCTATTGCTTCAATAAGCTGTTCCCTCTCTCTCATAATATTTTCTTGCCTTCTTCTATTTTCATTTTTTCGTGCTGTTATCTGTTGCACTCTCTCACCCAGGACCTATAAACAGTTAATGGTAATCTTAGAATGTATGTGTTATTTTCTTTTTTCACAACAAAAAGTTGTGTTAAATTCACACTATATTACTATTCTTTACATGTTCTTTGTAAGTGATTGTTTATTTATAGCATCAACCCAAACCCTCCCTGAACATTGTTTAAAGGTTAGAAAAATTTATAAACGTAACTACATGTTTTTAAAACAAAAATTTAAATCTAGAAACCTCCTGCATAAGTCTCTCTCTTGCCCCCCTTTCTTTCTCCCACTCATTCTCTCTCTTTTCCCATTCTCTTCTCGCCTCCTCTCTGTATATAAGATCAAGCTCGGCTTCTCTTTGGCGCTCCAAATTAAGTTGCTCCTCCAAAACCTAAACAATAAAGTTTAAAAAATATTTGACAAACAATATTAAGGATGTTGTAGTAATCTAAGTCAAAAGATTTCACAATATCGTGCTTGAACAATAACAGTAAAATAAAATAAATGTTTGTATTAAATCTTCTTGGGTCTACCACGATCAATATGTTTGGTTACTTGGATTGGCTGTGTGTGATCAGCGTGCACCGGCTACAAACGATCCACCGAAACTATTTGTTTGTTGGCACCCATTCCAAATCAAAAAATTTCGGGCCACGTTTTAAAACAAAATACTGTCCTTGGCATGGTTCGGTTAGTGGTGGTCGAAAAGAATCCTTACGAACAAAAACATATTTGCAAGTCTTTAAATTGAAGGGAAAATTTGTTTTCAGAACAGCGTGGCGCGACATCGGCTGGGGATTAAAGTTATTCACTTTTTTTTTAAAAACTTTAGAGTCGTTTTTGCATCGATTAAACTTGGTTCATGATTTATTAAATCACCAGGAACGAAAAGTGGCGTGGCATAAACCAACTAAGCATACGATATCTTTAGATCTTCTTTTGGCGCTGTTTTAATACCTAAAAGTACCCATGGAAGTTGTTCAATCCAGTTTGGATCCTCGAGCCGTGTCATAAGTGAACTTTTCAGGTGTCGATAAAACCTTTCCACCAAACCGTTTGATTGTGGTCTGAAAGCACAAGTATGATGTATTGGTATGCCAAGCGTCTTGTTCATATTTTTTCAGATACTTAAAAGTAAATTGCGTTCTGCGATCACTGGACAAGTTAATTGGTATGCCAAAACGTGAAATCCAATGGTTTAAAAACATTTTTGCACAAGTTGCCGTTGTTGAATCTTTCATTGGGATAGCTTCTGGCCACCTAGTAAAACGGTCAACGATGGTAAGAAGATAAACATGGCCGTCGGAGGGCGGTAGTGCACAAAAACGATTCTGGGTTTCAGGATATTCAACAAGTTAAACATGTCTTTGTATCTTGGATTTCTGGTTACACTGTCTTGTCCATATTCCAAATATACACTGTCTTGTCCATATTCCAACGTCTTTATTAAGCCCATTCCAAACAAACTTGGAGCTTATTAACTTTCGCGTTGTTCGTATAAATAAAATTAAGTTTTTTACGTTTCTAAACGTCGGGGTCACTAATGTAGTAATCTAGGTCAAAAGATTTCACAATATCGTGCTTTTGTAACTTAACGTAATGATAAGAAAATGGAAGGAAGTGCACCAAAAGGCTACAAAAAAAAGGAAAAAGGCAAAACGCACTGATACGCGTGCAAAATAAAACACACAGGCTTCGATAATAATAACAATATTTACGTACAATATAATAAATGTTGTGGATTTCTTATAAATGTAAAATAAGCCAATTATGAAACTAATTTTATTTGGTTGTTTTGTTACCAACAATGGTTAACAAGTGCTATTTTGAATTTTAACCTAGACTAATAAGTCACGTGTTTTACTAGACTTCATTTACCAGATACCCAAAATATTAACCTGAATGGGCAATGTCACTTAAGACAAAATAAAGGTTTTAAAGTTATTTCATAATAATATCAACACTTAAACAATATCCCAAACTGGCGAAAACAACTTTAAATATAAATAAAATGTAAAAATTATCTGTCTAATACTATTATTAATGTTGTTAAGGCAATTTACCAAATTAAGGCAATTTACCAAATTAAGGCCTAAGAAATACGTTTAAAAATATCTCTTACTTGCTTCATCCATTCCACGTCTTCTTTTGCTTTCTCTCTTCGCTCAGATTGAAGATGTTGATCTTCGATTTCAGCCTGTTGCAGTTGATTTAAAATTTCCCGATCCAACTCAAGTTCTTCCTGGATTTGTTGAGCTCGTCTTCGCATTTGTGCTTTGTATTGGTGATGTAGAAACCTAGAAATTAAGCAAGATTTGTAACATTTTTTATATTAAATTAATCAAAGCATGAAAGATCTGTAGCCTGTGTTTGTAAATCAAGTAGCATGTTTACAAAAGGAAGTTTAAAATAATTTTAAAACCCAAATTACAAAGGCATAGTAATTTTAAATCCGTATATAAGCTTTGTTTACATGCTTTTTTAAACCATATTACAATTTTTTAGTAAGTAATTCAATAAAATGAAAAAAAATTCGTATAAGAGCTTGTTATATTGTTTTTAGAATAGCTTAGCAGTCATGTAAACAGACTTAAAGTTGTATTTCCATACGTAAATGTTAGAATTTTCTATATTAATTTAATCTATTGTTTCAATTAAATATAGACCAATTTTAAAGTTGTCTTAATTGTAGATCCGGATGTTTTAATAAATATTAATTTTTACATTTATCTTACCTCTGCAACTTCACCATCTTCCTCTGGTCCTCAATTTTGCTTCGCTCTTCTTTCAAGTGTTCCAACTTCCACTGTTCCTGGAGGATCTCTTCTTCCTCTTTTTTAAGCATCTGCGCTGCCTCCTCACGCTCCTTGAGGTCCTATGGAATATTTTTTAGTAAGATATTTCGAACATTTTTTTAAATTTAATAATAAAAAAATATATATAAATGTAAAACCTGAAAACTTGCATTTTTACACAATTTTCTAAATAAAACCAACATTTTATATATTTAACCAACATTTTCTATACATAACCCACATTTTCTATAAGAAGCCTACATTTTCCAAATAACACCAATATTTTATATAGGCGTTTAAAACCAGAAACTGACATTTTCTATATAAATCCAGAAATCGACATTTCATCAATTCATCAATTAAAAAATATATTTTAATTCTTACCTTTATTTGTTTTTGAAGAATTTCAGCTCTTTCCCTTTCTCTCATAATTCTCTCATTTTCTTTTTTCTTTATATTTTCGATTGCTTTTAATCTTTGTTCTTCATATTCATTCAGGTAAATCTTCTCTTCTTTTTCTTGGCGTGCAGAATCCTAAAATATAGAATAAATAGTTTTACTAAAAATTATGGTCGATTTTCATAAAACCCACTATTTCTACACAACACCGCATTTTTAAACAATACTTGCATGTACACACAATACCCACATTTTTCAGACAATATTTACGTATGTACATTTAATCTGGAAACTAACTTTTTTACATAAAACCCCTTATTTTATATTTAAAACCCACATTTTCTAAATAATACTCAAAACCACACTTATTACATAAAACTTACATTTTTTTAAATTTTTTACACAAAACCCCCATTTTCATTATAAAACCAATGATTTTCACACAAAACACCATTCTTAACACAAACTAGCATTTTCAGTACAAAACTCTCATTTTTTACCTAAAAACCATCATTTTTTAACCCACCATTTTCTTTCTGTCGGTTTGTTCCTCCCAAACTTGTTTAACATGATCCTGGTGCAGCTTCGATTCAACTAATCTTAACTCAGGGTTGTTTGCTTTCCAATGTTCATACAATTTTTCCTCAGCTAACTGTAAATTAATTTGGATGTTATTAAAAAATTTAACGGAAAACTGTTATATTAACAAAAAAACATTTTACTATAAAAAAATTTGACAGAAAATACCATTTTGTTGCCAATATAGCATATTTATTACTCCAACCTTACAAAATTAGTTTAATCTATTATTAAGTTTTTTAGTTTAATCTATTATTAAGTTTATCTTTTATAATAATATTAATTAAGTTGCATAATTAAAATACAATCTTATTTTTAGGGAAAAACTCCGACATATAAATGGTATTAATCTAATAAATTATTGCACAAACCTGTTTTCTTTTTTCCTCCCTAGCTGATTTTAAATTTTCAGTTCTAAAAAAAGGTAAATAAATGTGGTTTAAATTATTATGGGGGAAATTTTGAGCCATTTTTTGATTTAGTAACATAACCATTAAAGAAACTAGTCAATACCCCACTTAATAGTTAGGATTTTATTTGTTTTAATATGGTTACAACTCGCAACTTATATTAGTCAAAAATAATTATCCTATGCTTCAATGAATATAGATTGTAAATTAAGCAAATTTAAAACAATGAAGAACTTTAAAAGATACTTGTCTTTCATTTCTTTGAGTCTTGAATAATTCCCGAGCGAGAGTTTTCGTAATTCTGCCTCGTATGAATCTCGTTCTTGTTGGAGCAGGACTCTTAACTTTTCCCTGCGTCGATGAACCGAAGCAGCTTTCCTGTTTTTCTCTTCTCGGCAAGAGTAAGCACTCATGCTACATAAAAATCATATAAAATATTAACTTTAATAAAACAGTTAGTTTTTAGAACTATTTGTACAAAATCTTATTCAGTGCTACAGTAGATAAAATATTTTAAATAAATCTTCTTCCAAGCTTGTACAGTATGTATGTAGAATTTATTACATATATGCAAAGCTTCTAAATTCATAGGCCTATAATTAAATAAAAATTTTCGTCTACGTCACTACCACCTTTAGTTTTGCCGCCATTTTTAAGCCAGTTAAATAAGTTTAGCTTTAGATATATGTTGGTTATTCTCAGATAATAATATTATTGCAACTATTTGTTTTTTGTGTATATTAATGTGAGATTCTATTTGAGTAAGATCATTAGTCGTTAATTAAATTGTATAAATTGAAAAAAGTGTGTTTATTAAATATAAAATTCACTACAGTATAACATTATTAAATTTTGCATTAATTTTAGGTTTTAAAAATAAAATTTTGAAATTACCTTTTTTTAAAAGACTGCTCAGAAGTTAAACTGTTTCCCATATTAGTATTAAGATGTTGTTTCTTATAGTAATTTGCATGGGAATTCCACTGATCACAGTAGCGCTGATGTTGCTCGTGAATTTTTGACATTTGGCGTTCAATATGTTCGTGCTTTCGGCTCCAACTTGATGGGAGGGTAGGTAGTGCCATTTTTATTTATTTCTTACTTTTGTTTACTTTTCAACTTAAAATCTAAAAAAATAAAAATAAAGTTAGTTTGTTAAATGCTTAATTTCTACAGCCTTTAGCCTAGAGTATTTATTTTTAAATTAAATAAAAAATATAAAATATTTAAAGTAAATCCAGGTAGCATAATGTTATGTTAAAAAAGTTAAAATTTAGGGGGTTACTGCCTTTTAAAAATGATTACATTTTATATATATTTTTGTTCCTGATAAATGGGATTTTTTTGTTATTATATTCTCAGATTGCAGTGTTACAGGTTACTTGCCATGTTTTTGCAATATTGTCAGAATAATAAAGTTTTGAGAAACTTTCTAAACTGAATGTTTCCTGTTGTTTTTTCCTTACTTTACCAAAAAAGGAAACAGTTCCATATGCTGTGAAGATTAATTAAACAAACTTGAAATGCGTCAGCAAAGAACGGAACCAATACTTTGCTAACAAAGTCTTAAAACCCGCTGATTAATTAAAACAAACAACAATTGCAAAAAACAGATTTTGCTGTAAAAACACTTTCAGTTGCAAAATTTTACCATTTAACAGTCTAGAACCTAGGCAGTAGGCAAATAGCAGTTAAAACAAAAATTTAATTTAAATAACTTTTAAATTATTTAATTTAGATTAATAACAAAGTAAGCTACAAAATGGGTATCGGACGGGCTTTAACTTTGAGTGTATTTATTTTGTTTTTCTACAAGATCTCAGCAAGTATTTTCATTAGAGGACCTCAAGGATTACCAAGTAAGTATAAAATATTTACTCAACTTTATCAGACATTAGTAATCATCTAAACCTATATTGTCAGTGATTAAAATAAAATTTATTTTTTAGAGTGTACAGGTTTCAAAAATGAGAACATACCATGTGGAACCCACATCACAAAAAATGTTTGTGATACCAGACAATGCTGTTACGATGAGGGTGAATGCCTACAACCACAAAGTAATTCTGCTTATAAACAACGAACTCAAAAAATCAAAAACCTGATTTCACATTTTTAACATACTTAGTCAATCCAACCACACAATACTCAAAACATTTAATATTTTATATTTTTAACCATATAGCAATTCCAGTTAAACAATCCTACAATTCTAAACAAAAACAAACTGGTATTACAGACCAATTTACCGTTTTTTTAATTTACTTTTAATAGCTTGTAATGGCGCAAACAAAACTTTAAGAACGGATTGTGGATATATTGGAATATCTCGACAACTATGTCTCAACAGGGGTTGTTGCTTTGATGACACAACCCATGGAGTAAACTGGTGTTACCAAGGATCTCGTAAATTTTTTTTAAATTTTTATATAAAAATCTTTTGTAGTTTATAACTTAAGGATCAGAAGGGTGTTGGAAATAAAATTTTTAAAATTTATAGAATATGAAATTATTTTTGTGCAAATTTGACATTTTCAAGTTACTTAAGTTATTTAAAATATTTAGAGTGTGAAGACATTGAACCCACCAAGAGAACAGACTGTGGCTTTTTTGGGATAAGTCGTAGTCATTGTATTAGCAAAGGGTGTTGTTATGATGCAACAAGGAATGGGGTATTTTGGTGTTTTTATCCGCATCACGGATGGTAAGAATTAAAAATGATTTATTCCTAACATTTATTAGGATTAATATTATCCAAACTTAATCTTATATTTAAACCTTTACTTATAATAGTATGTTTATATTTAAATGACACAAAATACATTGATCTTCAGTAAAAAATTACAGCAATAAAACTATTTTATTTACTTTATTAAAATGTAAGGATAAACTTTAATAAACCAAAATAGGCAATAGTAAATAAAAAACAAGGCATTTTATGCTTTGTATGTTTTTACTACAGATCCAATTGACCTATATAAAACCACATCAATCCTTTATATTTAAATCAAATAAAGTGGTTTAAATCTGTATCCACTTGTTTATTAAAAAAAATTAATTTTTATACAAATTATTCAGAGTCAAAGGATTCAGAATAACAAACAGACAAGGGAATCTACATTATACTCAAGCTATTTACTTATAATAAACTATACTTATATATGTAAAACTTATAAACGCCAATCAGCCAATAATCATAAAAAATAAAATTATAACTGGAAAAGCGCTTGTTGATTTTTTGCGCCTAAACAACAGACTGACAGACTGACAGACAAAGCTCAAATTTATAAGATTTAAAACCAATTAAAGCAGTAACACATACAACACTTAATCCAAATCATATTCTGACCATAACCAACTATAAACTTACAAACTGTAATTCATTAACTTATTAGCTTTACCATTTTTATTTATTAGTTTAAATTAAAATATTTAAACGTTAATTTAGAATTATTCGTTGTAGCAACAAAAACAAAACCCCCTATCGTAGTACGCGACCATTGACAACATATAATATATTTTAGGTGCTGAATAAACGGTCAAGTGTTTAAAAGTTCAGGACTTTTGCCTTAATCAAACAATTAAGAACTTTAAATTGTTTTGTTTATTGGGTTAGAAATTTAAATAATTGAACTATAGGTTTTTATAAAGTTTTAATAACAGTATTCTAACGTAAGTAATTCGTAAACGGCAAGTAAGGGTGAACAGTATTCCCATACAAATTGTACCTGTATATGGTAGAACATTGACATAATTTAACTTTAAGATTTTTGAACTATTATCTGTAATAATACGACTAGTGACAAAAGACGGTTAAAGAGTTTAAACCGCATATTAGTACAGGGTGCGAGAAATATTGAAGTTGTACTATGTAAACGTAACAAAAAATCGCTAAATGCGGAAAAGGACGGAATTTTTATACCTTTTCCTAATCGCTTTATTGCGGATTTCGCATCATCCTCTCACCTTTAAAGTTTATCCCGCATTATCCCCCAGTCCTTCAAGTAAATACCGCGATTATCCCACAGCAAAATACAAAAATGCCGTTTCGTTTCGCATTCCGCGAATTTTTGAACGTTTACATCAAATTATGGTTCCGCACTACGCCGCATCCTGTGGTTTAGTTTTGTGCCGATTTAGTGTTAAATTAAAGAGCATATCCCGTAATTATAAAATTAAACATTGGCCTAAACTATTAGCTCAATCAAGTCCATAATAAATGCCTTAAGGCACATTTATGTATTCCAGAAGACTACTTCTGAGTATAACCTGGTGAACCTATAGGTTAAAAAGAATTAAATTTTGTAGAAAAAAATGAAAAATATATTTCGGTTTATGAGTATTTCAGTATTTCTTTTTATCCTGATGTTATATAACTTTAAGAGCGTTCAAAAGTAAGTGTAAATTTAATCAAGAAGTTAAAATTTATTTTAATAAGTCATTTTTATGTCGCTAAGACCTATTTTAGAAAAAAATTGGAAAATAAAACACTGGAGTTCAAGTTTTGAAGACAAATACAATCAATTTCAAAACAACATTCAGGGTCAAATTTACAAAACGCAGGTAAATTATAACTTTTATTTTAATTATTAAAAACCATTGTAAGTTATCATAGTTTGTAACTTAAATATGTTTTTATGTTAAACTAATTCTTATAAACTAGTTTGTAACTTAAAGCATATGTTTTTATGTTAAACTAATTCTTATAAACTAAACGTTAAAATTATAACATATTTTGCTCTATTATTAAATGAGATGATTGCCCGACAGTTAAGAACGTGTTTTTTTTAAATTTAATTAAACTCGCGGTATCACGCCAGATTACCTGTTTATGTACAATTTCTTTTACGTGTTTTTTGGTAAGTGCACGCATGTTTTTTATGAATGCTTATTTCTACATAAAAACAATGGAGCTGTTTTTTGCAAGTAAAACGCGAGTTGTTTATATCTATTTTTCGTATAAGCTTTTTTGTGTTGTTTAACCATGTTGGATGTGTTTGAGCTATCCGTAAACGTCTCGGCTCGTAGTTAGATGCCATGTGTTATAGGGTGTGCTAAAGAGTTTAGAAACTCGCCATATAAATGAAAATTCATTACATTTTGCACCATGTGACAACAATTTTTATGGCAAGAGACCAAGGCCGATAACTGCTTATTTTGTTTTCGGACAAATAACCAGCCGCTGGTCCAGCAATAACGACCCTACTAACACTTTCACAAATTCTTGACAAACATTACGATTTGTTGAATTTTAGAATCCTGAAGACTGTAACAAAGCTAAAATTCTGATCTGCGATTTCAAACTTAGTTGCGGAATCGGATGTTTTCTACATCACATTACCGCGTGCATGTTCATTGCATTAGGTACAGATCGAGTCCTTGTTTTAAACATGACAAAAATCGAGGAAAATCGTGAAGAAAATTATTACAGAATATTTAAACCGCCAAGCGAAGCTTGTCAGGATTTAGATTTCCAAAGTGCAGTAGAATGGAAAGGTAAGTAAATTCAGTATGGTTTGATATTTCATGTACTTGCATCTACAACCGCACGCGTTACTAATACCTAACCTTACTTAAGGTAATGGTACTACTGAACTAACTACGGTTAGGGTCGCAAAAAGAACAATTGTATTACCCGAAATAGACATGGGACAACATTTATACCGACCTGGTGTTGTACCCTCTCAAATACACAAAGAAATAAAATACTTTTCATCTAACCCAGCATTATGGTGGCTGGGACAAGTTCTGTTATATATAACAAGAAAGCAAATCGGGTTTATAAACAAGAAAGTCGAATTTGAAAGGAAAATGAACCTTACACATCCAATAGTTGGGTAGGTGAACTTTTGTTACCAACATAAGCTATTCTATTCAAACTGACATTGCCCGCAAAGAATACTACTAACATATAACCATAAAAATTGTTTTAAGACTTCATATACGAAGAACAGATAAACATCCAACTAAAGTATTTCCAATAAACCATTACATGCCTTATGTGGTGAATTGGTTCAACGAATACGAAAACAAAGAAAGGAAAATTGTGGAACGGAAAGTTTATGTTGCCACAGACGGGGTTGATGTTATGCAAGAACTAAGAGAAAAGTAAATAATTTGTTGTTATCATTAGGAAAGCCTCAAAAACAACAAAATATTTAAAAATATTGGCAAAATCTATTTTTTTAACTAAAATTAAATTACTTTATTTTTAAACAAACCCCATATGACAATTTTTTTAAAGATATCTAACAAGACGAACACAAATGAACAAAAAGTTATTATTTTTAACATTATTTAATTCTTAAACTGTTCAGTTATCCTGGTTATACTTTTATGCATGACGAAAGCTTAACTGAAACGGCGCAAATGGATCAACGGGAAAGTTATGAAGGCTTTTCTGGAATTCTTCTAGATATCCAAGCGTTAAAAAAGTGTGATTATATTGTCGGTACACTTTCATCGAATGTAAGTCTAATATGCTGCTATTTTATTACAAAGTCTATTAACAAGGGGTTAAATAGTAAAAAAGCAGCTATAAGGTAAACTGGTCACACAATTTGGTAACACGCAAAAAAACCTGGGTTAAATATGCAACTACCATTTAAACATTAAAAATTACCCAAAAACGCAAATTTAAAAAAATCGATGTTTTTAGATTGGCCGACTACTGTATGCTTATTTACACACACGTCCGAACCATAACCACGTGGTTCCTATGACGTCACTAGACGTTGGTTACAACCTTCACAACAGTTTAGAGTTTCCGCAAATAGCGACGAGCAATTATTTGAAACAAAAAGACGACGAAATAAACTTAAAAGTTGGTGATTTGATTATCAAAGAAGGAAGGTTAATGAAGGGGCCAGAGCGATATTATGGGAAGAATACTAACTCTGGACTTGGTGGATTTTATCCAACTGATAAAGTTAAATGTAGTTATATAACAGCTCCATTTAAATTATTAATAACTTAACATTTTAAGCAGTTTTAGATAAGACTAGACAATTTATGCTGTGTATACCTTATATGCACACTAAATATATTATTTTTAACTAACATTTTATCTATTTTATTATTTATATAAGTTATAAACATTATAAATGTTATAAAATCTTGCCACTTTTTTCTGTTTATATTATTTTTAAACTTTACTTCACTTGCAAATAAAACCAAAAACAACCAATTTATATTCGTTATAATATTTCACATTAACTTACTTTTTATACGATGTGCAAAATCATCATGTCTACGGTGTAGTGATGACGTCATAAAAAGATGACAGATGATGACGTCACGGGTATATATTGATGAAAATGGGGTGATAACAATATGCTCATGAACGATGAAATATCTACAGAAATGGATTTAAAATTTTATTTTAATTTTGAAAATTGCAAAAAAGGGATAACATGTTTAATTCATATCTTATTTACAACATAATACTATAGTGGTAAAGTAAGTAAAAGGTACCTATATAAAGCATTAATCCATATATATTCACATGCAAAACAAGGGCCATTCAAATTAAAAATAAAATTATTAAAAATAAAAACATAAACTCGATTGTATTCAACACCAAATTCTAACTACTTTTTATATAATTTTACACTAATACGCTGTTATCACAATATATACATGAAAGCGTCAAGCACCTTTCGCATCTGATCACGTGTTTAAACTGATGACGTCATATAGATTGGTGACGTTATTAATTGGAAACGTGGAGTGAGGCTTCGGAGAAAGCAGTTCCGACTGAATTTTCGGCCTCAACCTTCATAATAAAATAAGTAAACAAGTTTCAAATAAAGTAAATTTTTGGCTTTTGCTTGCTAAAAGTTCCTTAAAATTTGCCATATAAGAATCTTAGTTTAACTTACCTTATAAGTCCCCGAGTCGGAGACTTTAACATTAGCAATCACCAACCTACAAAGACCGATGACATTTTCTTTGAAGAAGTAAGGATCTTCAGTGATGTCCTTGTTGTCTTTAAACCATCTAAAAATATATTAAAGACATGGTTAATAATAAATTAGTGCATAGTTTAAAGTTATAAAACAATGCTCGTGGGATGAAAAAAAATCTTAATAGAAGTGATCCTAAAATATAACCGCTGTTCTTTTAATATTTTTTTATTTATATTTCTTTAAGGTTATTGTTTTCTTGTTTTTTATTGGGAATGAGGTTTGCTTTTTGCTATGTGCTAAGCTTTGCGTAAACGCTGGGCTTAAGGGCGAATAGTATGGCATTGGTGCAGTTCGAACCTGAAACTTTCGGCCCTTAGTCTGATGCCATGAAGTCTATACCAAACCACAGCACTAAACCTGCCACTATACAAAGGGGAATAAAAAAAATTAAATAAACCCACCTGGTGTTGGGATAGGGCTTTCCAGAGATGGAGCAACTTAGAGTGACTTTCACTCCATCAGGAACGTTTCTGGGACGAAGAGGAACGGTCACTAACGGAGGTTTACGCAAATCCTTTTCATCATATTGCATGTCTTCAATGTGAACTTTTTCTGTAAATCATTAAAATGTTAAAAAAAAATATATTTAGATCACGTTTAGATCACTAGCACAAAAGTGGAAAAAACCTTAGGTATTTTACATTAAATTGTAGGTTCGATTCCCACTGCTTTTTCATCGTAGCGCTATCCAGTAAGGGGTGACCAATACTTATATTTACTGATTTAAAAACAGTCAACGAATAAATGATCTGGCATTTTTATTAAGTGATACCATCAAGTCATTAAGACTAAATTTTAACCAGTTTAACATACCGACAGCTTGTTTAATATAGACCATGTCTTTAGTCTGTAGAGGTTCAGATTTTCCGATGTTATTTTCAGCCTGTACTCTCAAATAATAAGATCGTTGTTTATGTAAATCTGTGATCGTATATTCCGTCGCTTTCACGTTCTGGGATATTGTTTGCCAATCTCTATAAGATGTTATACGCATTTTAGAAAACATTATATCATAACATTTCTTAAGTAAGGGTTAATAGTTGTTACATCAACTCAGAAGCTATAAGTTAATCAAAAGGTTTATGATTAGACCAATACTATTTAAAATATACTATTTAAAAGTAACCTACATTTTGGCTGTAAATTTAGATTTTTAAACGAAAAAAGTTGGTATTTATGAATATTTTTCAAAAATCAATTATAACTAGGACCAAGTTTCATTGACAAATTACTTTTTTTTATGGAATCTATAACATGATATTTTTACCTTCCCCTTGCTTCACGTTTTTGAATAGAATAACCCAAAAAATCTCCGTTAATTCCACTTTTTGAATGCCTCCACTTCAGAGTAATATTTTCGTTGGTTGTTATTACTTCGAGGGGGCCACTTGGAGCAGAAGGAACATCTTAACATTGTAATTATATTTATAACATTAAATTCTATTGATACGTTAAACCAGATATAATGTACTGCTTATAATTTAGTTTCTATATCTTTATGCAGAGACCAGACTGCTATGTATATTAGGCTGTAGATCTTATTACGCTGTAGGCTATATTGGGTGGTAGGCCCAATTATGTAACTTAAAACCAAACGTAAAAAACTTAGATCAAATTTTAGCTTTGAAAAAAGATTAATTTTAAAACTGTAAATATTTTTTTTTATTTTTTTGTTAGTGGGCAACAGAAGTTGTGACTTACCACTGACTTTAATCTTAATGCACAGGGATTGTGAACCCGATGCGTTTTTGAGGGTGACTTTGTACGCCCCCGAGTGAATACCACGTGCGTTCCGGATCATTAATTGTGACACACCGTCTACGTCATGAATGTTCACTGTGTCGTCAACTTCCGATCCATCTTTCGTCCAATGAATTTCTGGTCTTGGGCGACCCTGTTAAAGTTAAAAAATAATTAAACAAAAAACATAATTTGAGATCACAATGACGTCATTACTCACGTGATATGGGATGTAAATACGAATGGTTCCACCAGCGTTGATGAGGAATCCCTCACGAACCATTATTTCCAGTTCTGACGTCAATTTAAAACCAGGCATAGCTAAAACAAATATTTAATAAAATATTATTAGAAAAAATTTTTTTATATTGATTTATATGTTTTTATCTTCAATGTGAGAAGGTCAAATGCGCGACCTAAAAAAAATGCGCGACCTAAACATAGAGCAACATCAGTTAGCCTGATCCAGTCTCGAGTTGCCTTTGCCAGTTTAAAATATTATGGAATAAATTTACATGATAATTATAAGCTGTTGATTAAGTGCTGGCTCAGCAAAAGTTCTTACTTTTTATACCGCCTTACTCAAGAGCACTACAGCATGAGAGCAGTTGGAATTGGACCCCAAATTTGCCTTTTTACATAAAAAAATCCAAACAAAAATTTATCATTTAAACAATAAATATATTATAACCCCCACCGTGCATTTCTTCTGCTGTAAAGATGCCCCTGTATCTGTAGTAAGAACTGTAGGATCCAACATTTACAGATCTCATTCTAACATGATAGTTACAACCTTGCTCCAATCCTCGTACAGTATATCGTGTACCAGTGATATGAGTGTCGTTGTACTTGACCCACTCCTCTGTTCCTTCCTATATAAAAACAAATTTGATTTGGACATTGTATAAAGTCTTAAATTTGAACCAGTTTTTAAAATGTTTGTTGACTTGGCATTTGGCATATCAGTGACTTATATGTTTCTTATAATGGATATGTATTTAATTTGGAGAATGTTAAGAGCCTTGTAAGATTGAGTTAGTACTAAAAGGGATTTTTCACTTGGATATTGGCATATAAGTGACTTTAATATTTTAAAAGTGTAAAAATAAAACACAAGATAAATAAAGTTTATGTGGCAAGAGTATTTAACTATTACCATTAAATTTAAAATAGAAGGCAAATGTAAATAATATTATTGAAAAATTCAATTACGTTAAACTAAGTAGTAAAAGGTGTTTTGAACACAAACGTTATAAGTAGGAGATAAAGGTTATAGTTAGGTTAAGGATAGGAGGAAGAATTAAGTTCTGTGTAAGGCTTAAGGTTAAGAAAGAAGAGTTGTTAAGTTTAAATTTTTTTTATAACTTAAAGTCTATAATTAATTACCTTTTTAAGTTCAATGTCGTAGCCCAAAAGTTCAGATCCTCCTTGTTCGTTTGTTCCTTTCCATGAAAAACTGAGCGAACTGTTCGTGGAGTCTATCATCTCAAGATCACTTGGTTCCCCGGGTGGAGCAACAGGAACGGCGGCAGTTATCGGCCTCGAAGCCCGCGAAGGGTCACCCTCGCCCGCGGCGTTCACGGCAATCACTCGGAACTCGTATTCCTGGTCTTGTCTCAGATTCGTTGACTGTAAGTTAATAATAAAGCGTTATAGAATAGGTTAGGTTAAATATTTAGTTTAAATACTGGTATGTAAAGGTATTTAACTCACAAGTATAAGCGTATTTATAAAATTGGGTATAGGCATATTTATAAAAATGTGTTATAATATACGTTTTTGTGTTTAAAAAATTACATGTAACTGCAATTTGTTTTATATAAAAGTAAACAAAAAATATACAATACATACTACAATAATGCGACGGGGAAAAATGGCAAAGTAATTTAAAACATGGCAAAATAATTTAAAAATAAATTTAATAATTTAAAACATGCCATAAATATTATTGTTTACACAAAGTCTTTAAGTATGTTATGGCAGGGTCACCAAACCCTGAATACTTTGGTGACCCTGCCATAAAAGCAATAGCTATCAACAACCACCATATCTAAGCTAATATTTATTTACCTTATATTGATGATCTTTGCATGGCTTGTCAGGATTACATCTCGACCATGTTGAAGTTCCCTTCTTACGTTTTTCAATATAATATCCTTTAAGCGGACTTCCGCCATCGTTTGTAACCTTTCAAATAAACAACAAGTCGTTTGTAGAAATTAAACCAGTTTAAAATACTCATAAGTTTTAGCTTTAAACAATAAAATTAATGCTAGCTTGCTAAACTGTCACAAATCCGCCATGTTTATGTTAACTTTAACTTGTAATCTGTCCTTAGTCACGTGCTTACACCTTTATTCAAGTGAGCACAGCTTATCTCGGTGAACTGTATCACGTGACTTAGTGAACAACTTGATGGACGGTAACTTAATTTTAATTTTGCAATATCAAAAAATTTAATAACATAGCACAAAAAGTTAATAAATCCACTTTATTTCAAAAACAATGTTGTTAAACTACCTCATGTAATACAAAAAAATATTACAGTAATGTTAAACTTACCTTGTCCCATGAAATGGTGATCGAATCGTTTGTAGATTCAACTAATTCAATATTCCCAGTAACAGCAGATGGGGCATCTGAACAACGAAACTTTTAATTATATACCAACTCATTTATTAACAAAATATTATTAATTTAGAAATCTAAGTTTTTTAACATTTAAAAACTACATTTAGAAAAAAAACATTCATAAACCTATGGCAATAAATAAAGGTTATCATTACGTTACAATATAAGTTACAGTTGGGTAACAATGACACTTATTTAACCTAATTTATGACGTACTAATCTGTAAAATAACTGCCACAAAAACTGTTTTTACCAAATGGATCTTTTACAGTGACTGCTTCAGATTCCTTGGCTTCGCCCTCCCCTACTTCGGTTACAGCTTTAATTCGGAACTTGTAAGTTTTCCCGGCAGGTACACCAGCTCTAAAACTAGTTAAGTCCCCGCCGCTGGTTTTGCCAACTAAAAATAAACAAAAATAATTAAATAACAGAATTTTTAAAAAATCTACAAAAAAAGTTATTTTTTTACGAACTTTTTACTAAAAACGTTTAAAAATACCTGAACTCCAGACTTTTCTGCCTTCTTCCTTTTTCTCGATGACGTAGTGAGTAACCTTTGACCCTCCGTCGTTTTCGATCGCCTTCCAGTTAATAGTCACCCCCTTAGACGATATATCACTGAACTCGATAGGAGAGGTGATTTTAGAAGGTATGTCTGTATATAGAAAGTTAAGTGTTTTATTATAACAAAATACCAAAAATGTATATTTATATTTTTTTGTACAAATTGATCTATGATGTGGAAAGGTGGAATGCGCGACTTAAACATAGAGTAACATCAGTTACTCCGACCCAGTCTCGAGTTGCCTTTAGCAGTTTTAGATATTATAGAGATTATAATTGGCTGGTAATTATGCTGCTGATTAAGTAAGAGTTCATACCGTTTATAGCGCCTTACTCAAGGGCGCTACGGCATGAGAACAGTGGGAATTGAACCCACGACCTCATGGTGTTGTAGCAAGTGTTCTCACTAATACACTACGCTGCCGTTTTTAAAAACTTATTCTCAATAATTTAAAGAAATTAATATAAATGTCAATTTTAGTAACAAAAAACAAGTTATTCTACATATAGTTATATTTTAAACAAGTACTAAGGTTTAACTTTACCTAAAACGTTGACATCAATAGGTATAATAACCTCACCAGCTTCGTTCTTAAGCTTACAAACATATCGACCACTATCCTGACCCGAGCATTTATGGATACAAGTTTGTGCGTTCTTTGAATCACTGCTGCATATAAGTCGATTGCCTTCGTCTGTGAATTAGAAAAATCAATTTAAAGTTTGAGGAACCAGTAATACTAGGAAGTGGTACACGAGATCTTGTGTTTGATTCCAACTGTTACCATGTCGGAGCAACGTAAAATGTATTCCTAACGGCACAACTATAAAAACACCAGTGTAACTTTAATAATACCAGTCTAGCTACAAAATTGCCGGTCTATAAAAATACAAGTCTAACTAAATAAATACCAGTGTACAATGATAAAACATTTCAACTATAAAAATACCAGTGCAGTGTACAATCCCCATATAAAATACTAGTGTACAATAATATTATGGTTCATACAAATAATTAAAGCTATATATTATGTTACCTTTTAGTGGGACCCCATCCTTTTCCCAGGTGATAGTGGGAGGAGGTTGACCTCCGGAATAAGGCACCTTCAACCTACAAGTTTGTCCCGCTTTTACGGTCATTGGTTTCTGGGTGAGAGCCTTGATCGTTTCAGCGCTCACAGTTGGTGGAACTAAAACAAATCAAAAAGTTTAAATTGGTGTTTAATGAACTCTTGTTTGGAAATAATAAAATAAAATCAACAAGATAGTAAGCATGTTTAAATGCATTAATTACACTGTCAAGTTTACAAGTATGATTAATTTTAAGCCAGGCCCAAAAGTATTTAAGGCATATACAATAAAGGTTTTAAATATCTGCCTAAAAATCGAAGAAATAAACTCAAAAATATAACTAAATCAACATTCAAACAGCTTTTTAAATCCTACTTATCCTGGCAGACATTTATCATTAAGTATTTACTAATTCGTGTACTTACTGACTGCAATTCCACAAGTAATAGGCTTAGAGGTTGCTGGTTCACTTTTGCCTTGTTTATTAACAGCACGAACTCGGAAAACATATTCCACCCCTGCCTCACAGTTTGTACATTTGTAATTTGTACTTCCAGCTTTTGTTTCACCGATCTAAGTATAATAAGCTTAGTGTAAATAAGCAATAAATAGTAAAATTAACAATTATAATGAAGTAGTATTACAAAACCTGATAAATTTGCTAAAACGTAGTATATAAGTTATTTACAATTTTTTAACGTAGCCTACACAAAAAAATTAAAATTATTTTTTTTAATTTGTTTACCTTTTCAAATTTGTCACTTCCCGAAAAAGCTCTTTCTATGATGTAAGAATCCACGGGACTTCCCCCGTCTTGTTCAGGAGCATCCCAGGACATACTTACTTCTTTGGGGGTAACTTTGTCGAATTTAATATTCGCTTTCGAAAAGTCAGGAACATCTAAAATATAATCGTTGGTGAGAATGTAAACCGGCAGTGTGGTGTAGCGGTTAAAACACTTGGCTTTACTACACGAGAACCTAGGTTCGATCCACAGTCCTTTTATACTGTAGCGCTTTTAAATAAAGCGCCATAAACGGTATAAACTCTTGCTGAGTCAATACATAATTAGCATCTTTATTATTGGGCAGCT
Source organism: Corella eumyota (assembly GCF_963082875.1). NCBI lineage: Eukaryota > Metazoa > Chordata > Ascidiacea > Phlebobranchia > Corellidae > Corella > Corella eumyota. The sequence goes on along the minus strand of NC_137495.1, from coordinate 2,079,722 downwards.
ATAATTATAACCAAACTGCCAAATGCAACTCGAGACTGGGTCAGGGTAACGAATGTTACTTTATGTTTAGATCGTAAAAATAGGATTGTCACATAGAAAATAAATGTAAAAAGTTTCTTTTTAAAAGTACTTACCTAGCACCACTATTTTCGTCTTTAAAGTCACCCCACCAACGTCGTTAAATATCCTGGCCTCATAAACTCCACTGTCTGAAGCTTGACACTTGGTTATTCTCAGTGTTACATCGTTCATAGACGACGATTTAGTAGCTCGGTGATGCTGTATAAAATTAAAATAATAAGTCATACACATATAACAATATAATACAGAGTACTGTAACGCTTTTACCGAATTTTTTTATATAGGTCGTACTAATGATTTATAGTTTATCATTGGGAGGAATGCAAGCACAGCCGTTTACTAACTCGCATCACGAATAATTACATACAATTGATTTTAAAACAATTAAACCAACAAGATACTTAACAAAGTTACTTAATATATAGGCTAAAAGCTTGCACTAATAAGGGTCCAGACAGCTAGGTATAAGGGTATAACACGATAACATATTCAAAGTAAACAATAAAATGGGGGATTCGCTAAAGTAAAGACATGTTAAATCATTTGGTAGAATTAAATGTAGTCACAAGGCCTTAAAACTGTATTATTTATATTTAATTGTATTAAAGTATAGCTAAAACAACCACCAAAATATGCCCCCAAATTTAAACAATTTTTAAGACACTAAAGCTATATATCTTTACAAAACTGCTCTTCGACAAAACAACAATAAAGTTATAACATTGAACAACCCTTGCTACGTCCAAAAACTAGATAAAACCAACATTACCTTGACTGGTAATATTTCTTCACCGTTATGTCTCCAACTCGAACTAGGAGGGGAGTTCCCCGTACATGGTACTTTTATGGTGGCAGTTTCACCAGCTTTGACGAAGATTGGATTTTTTTCAAGTTGTTCAATAACCTAATGTAATAGAATTTAATACTTATCGATGTAGTGAATAAAATAAAAGCGTTAAGCAATTGGTCTCATAATTCAATATTTAAACCTTAATTTTATTTTTGTCCGAAGTTCTGGGTTTAATTTTTACTATATTTTAACTTAAATAGCACCCACCTAAACAGATAACATTGCCAAGTTAGTAACATTTTATTTGTTAAGACATCCTAAGATTATAAACAGGTAAATAATTAACTTAAGCTGCTTAGTTGACATTTTTACATTATGATTGTGTGACTTTTTTAATCCAATTTTATTTAAATAACCCAATAAATTTATTTAAGACATCCTGAAATTGTAAAAAAGAATAAAATGGTAAATTAAAGCTAATTAGACCTTTTTATACTACTACCCTTGCAAGTTCGACCCTTACAACCTATCTCCTTCAAATATAAACCGTTTTATTGAAAAAGCCCAACTAAAATCGCTATTAAAAATATTTATAAAAACAAAATATTTTTTTCCATATCACCTTAAGGTAATAGGTTTTATATTTTTTATTGGGGAAAGGTGTGCTGTTATGACGTGATTGAGCTATCCGTAAACGCCTGGCTCAAGGTCGAATAGTGTGACGTTAGTGCGGCTCGAACCCAAAACCTTTCGGCTCGTAGTCCGACGCCATGACCGGTTCGCCACACTACCGGAAAAACAAAACATTTTTTTGTGATTACCTTTGGATCAATTTGAGGCGCGACATCCAACGCTGTCGGGGTGACTTGCTTTGACTCCAGGGGATCACTTAACCCCTCCTGATTGGACGACTTCACCCTGAATGTGTACGGGGTTCCCTCTTTTAACCCTGTTACTTTATGCTGGGTCTTATCCCCAGATACCCTACCAACAGGTTTCCATCTTCCCGATGCATCTGCGTAGCATTGTGACGTCATTATTATTTTATTATTACGTCATAAGCATAAAAAGCTGCCGTGTTTATTGGTGATGTCATAATCAATATTACCTTTTGCTTCGATGATGTAATCGTCTACGCAAGCATTTTCATCAATTGGTGGATTCCATGACAACGTCACAGAGTCAGCTATGACGTCTGAGAATGCAATTTCGCCAGAAGGTGGCGGTGGTTTGTCTAAAAATATTGTAAAAAAATTAAGTAGTTGGATAGAGTGGTTAAGCGGTCATGGCATAAAACTACAGGTTAAAAGGTTTCGGGTTAAAGCCTTTTAAATGCTACGCAATCTGTCTTTAAGCCCGGCGTTTACAAATAACTTAAAACCCTTCACAACAAGCACATTGTATCCCAACAAAAAAACATGTTAAGGTAGTACGGATAAAAAATAGTTAAATTTAGTTAAAAATGCTTCAACTTGTGATTAAGAAATTTTTAATTTTTAGCTCCGGACTTACCCACAATTTTGACCGGGATTTCGATCACCGCGTCCCCGCTTTCGTTGAAGATCGACACGGCGTACGTACCAGAGTCGGTTACTTTACACTCCTTAACTTCTAAGGTGACAGTTCCTCTTCCATTTTCCATGTGGAAGCGACCTCTCTCGGTCAAGGTGACCCTTCCGTTCGTCCAAGATGCACTGAAAGTAAATGTTCAAATATTAAAAAATAACTTTCCAAAATTAAAAAATTAAAGTAAAATAAATATATTGTAGCAACCCCTTAGAAACACGTGATTTTGCCTGGTAAGACATCTAGGCTACAGTCTTATCTTTTGCCTTTTTTGTATGATGTTGTGTTTTGTTGCTGATTACCAATTCATTACTAACTTAACGGTTTTTGCTTAAAACTATAATAGCTAAAAATTTTATTACTATATCAACTTTAAAGAGTGTTCATGAAATAACAGGTTTGTGTAAATGCAGCTTTTATAAAGCCGTCATTTCATTTACATGTTAACGATAATGTCGTCATAAATTTTCAGACAAATTATATGTGTTACTTTTTGATGACGTCACGCGATAATTATTTGTTGATTTAGGGGAACAATAAAGTCGCTTGTTTTTTATTTTAATCTATTGTCTGTATTTGTAAACCCACCTTCTAATTTTTATTGATAAAAAAGGCAGAAAAGGGAAAAATGAATTTGAATAATGTAATTTTTTTATAAATGAAATCTAGTATTTATTAAAAAGTTACAGTTTAATTCTACGAGGTTGTACATTTAGATACATTTTTAGGCTTATAAATTAATAATTTTAACGGGTTGTTAGGTAGAAGAAAATTTGTTTCGCCTCAGAGCTTTTTTTAATCTTTTTTTGCTTTGCAGAACCTTATTTTATTAGTAATCTAATAAAATTTAAAGATGAGCCAACGGTATGTATGTACACTCAGCAAAGAACTTCAACAGAAAGCAACCAAAGAGTTAAATGAACCCACAACCGACCAAGAACGATGGGAAGCCATTGACCAACTTAAAGCTAAATATATAGAGAATAATTTTACCCCTTTATTTCAAACTGATGATGCGTTTATTTTACGATTTCTGCGAGCGAGGAATTTCGATCAAAAATCGGCGTTAAAGTTGTTAAGAAAATATCACGAATGTCGGAAGAAATTTCCAGAAGTATTCGAGAAAGTTGGGGATTTAAAAGCACTAGAAAGGGTTGTAAACAGCGGGGTGATGTATTGCTTAGACGAATCAGCTAAAAACGGTGAAAATGTTTGCATCTATCGTCCCGAGAAATGTGATAGTGACGTCACACTATATGAAGTTTTCGCGTACGGGGTGACGTCAGCGGAAGTGATGTTGAAAGACGAGAGTTTTCAAATAAATGGTTTGATTTTAATCGACGATATCGAGCATTTTCCAATGGCATCCCTGCGAAATTATCCACGAAAATCAATCAGAGGTTTGACTAAATTGTGGCAAGATTGGATGCCGGTAAGAATTAAATCAATTGAATTTTTTAACGAAATGCAAACTCTGAGCGCCATTCTATTCGTTTCAAAACCTTTCATGAAAAAGCGGTTTCGAAATTTGCTGAAATGTCATGGTGGAAAATATTCGTCGATTTACGATAAAATTGGAAAGACAATCCTACCACCTTATATGGGAGGCTTGGGAAGAGAACCAGATATATTAGCTAAAGAGTTGGCACAAAAAATTACAAATCATTTTGAGGAGAAACAAGCTAGTTAGATTCAAAATAACTGCACTAAGTAATGTCTTTAAAATGTTGATATTTGACAAGTGTAGACGACTTAATTTGAGCACCCATTGTTGTTAAAAATTAACTGTTATTGCTTTAAGTTTGTGGGTGAATCATTTTTTCTTTGCCTTATTTTGGTGTGTATTTTATATTTTATAGTAGGGGTCGGCAACCCTTTTTTAACCGCAGACCGATTTAAAACTGTTTTTTATTTGCGGACCAGCCTTTAAAAAAACACAAATGCTCACCTATATATATATTAAGTTTAAAGCAATTCATTCTTACATTAACCCGATGATTAACATTTTTAAATTTTTTTAAGACAAAATAAGCTAACAAATCAAAAAATAAACGCATTTCTGCCGCAAAGCAATTAACCTGGAAAAGCATGTGGCCTGGTAACGTACTTCTAACAGAGCGGCACTGTTTTATAGCGATTGCCGACCACTGTATTACAACGGTTGAAAAAATAAAAGCTTAACCAATGCATATTTTTCAAAACTCCCTATTTATATATATATATATTTTTTTTTGTATATGTCTTTATCCTCGATGTGGAAAAGTCGAATGCGCAACTTAAACATAGAGTAACATCAGTTACTCCAACCCAGTCTCGAGTTGCCTGTGGCAATTTGGGATATTATATGGATTACAATTGCCCGATAATTATGGTGCTGATTTAGTGCTGGCTCAGCAGGAGTTCACACCGTTTATAGCGCCTTACCCAAGGGTGCTACAGCATGAGAGCAGTGGGGATTGAACCCACGACCTCATTAGTGGTGTAGCAAGTGTTCTTACCACTACACCACGCTGCCGGTATATATATTAATATTAGCTGTATATTTATAAACATTCATGTTAAAAATAATCGAAGCCTGGGCAATCATAAAGTCATAAAATACAATGACATGTTAAAATAAACTTACAACAAAAATATTTTAATAAAAAGTTTAAAGTGTACGTACCTGGTAGCAGCTTTTCCACTGAACGGAACCACTATTTTTGCTGTTGATCCAGCTTTAAACTTTAGTGGATTCTTTCTTAATTTCTCCAAGAATGATTTATCCACAACAGGAGGGTCTAGAAACAATTACAAAAATAAAAATTTAAATAAATTTAATAAAAACATGTCTAGCACATTAGTTAGTTTTATAGGCAGGGTCGTTGTTTGCAATGTAACCAAATTGTTTCTATCTAAATAAGCTAACAACTAAATTAGGTACAGCTTTTGTCCAGAACCCTGTATTAAAGGCCCATCGGAAGACCAGTTGTAACCTTGCTAGTAGTAGAGTGCACTATATATTACGGTTTAATATTAGAAGATAAAACAAAGCTATAAAGGTCTAAAATATACAACAATAGTTACAAATCAGAGACAAAAATAAACACGTCAGTATACGAAGCACTCTAGTCAGAACTCCCCGAAAAACAAGCAACAACCAAGCAGACCAACAGTGCCACGTGACTGGCAAAATTACACTGCCCCAAAATACATAATTAAGTACTAAGGAATTTAATCAAGGTCTGCACCTCAAAAGGCGCGTCGGGCAACCCGTACTAGAACGTTAATTACAAACGCTTCAAAACGTTACAGCAACATAAGCATTGTTAGGTTTAAACTCCTTAAATCATCATACAAGGTTCAAGGTTCAATCCCCACTGCTTCTATGCCTAAACGCCTTAGAGTTAGGTACTAAGAGTACTGACTAGGGGTGACCAAAAATCCTCCAAAAATTTAAATATTTTTTAAATTTAAAATAATACAAAATAGTTAAATAATTGGTTGAGTGCCCAATTAAAGTGAAGTACACCAGGCACTTATTAAATCAAACACTAATTCGGCTTGGAACGCATTGTAAGCGGTGTTACAACATGGGCGTCGATGGTGTAACGGTTAGCATTGGTGCCTTCCAAGCACTAGTTCCGGGTTCGACTCCCGGTCGACGCATTTTTATATTTTTTAAAAATTTATTTTAAATGTTTACATTTAATTTTAATCGAGAAAATTATTTAAAAAAATTAGCATGTTTTTTTGTAGTTTATTTCTTTATACAGTAGTGGCTATTAATAAAATAATAAAACATTTACCAAATAAAAAAAAATTAACAAATGCGTCGACCGGGAGTCGAACCCGGAACTAGTGCTTGGAAGGCACCAATGCTAACCGTTACACCATCGACGCGCACGACAAAACTATCGATTACGTCACCGTAGCCGTAGAACATACCCATAAGTCAATACCCGTAAAAAATAATGTAGTTAGTAAGTACAAAGTATTTTGATAAGATTTGCATATTTAAATGATTGTTTTTACTATTTTATTATTGTTTTGAGTTTAATTCTTCGTCAGCGTATGGCGCTTACCTACATCTTTCTTTATATTTCACTAATTGATGTCCTGGGTTCAATCCACCCTGCACTTATCATGTATTGCCCTTGAGTAAGGGTGCTATAAACAGTATGAACTTTTGCTGAAATAATACTTAACCAGAAGCTTACTTATCGAGCGATTATAATCTATTGTATCCCAAACTGGCAAAAGCAACTCGAAACTGGGTCGGGGTAACAGTAGTTACACTATGTTTAGGTTTTAACACATCGAGAACAAAAAAATCGACTTACCATTACAAGTCAAATGAGCTTCAGAACGAACCCCTCTTATCTGGAACTGATAAAGTCCCTCGTCAGCTTCACTTACTCCGTTTAATTTCAAGAAATATTTTCCCCTTCGTTTCGTCATCTCAAATTTCTTGGACGGCTGAATATAAATTTAATTAGTTGAGAAAAATATAAATAAAGAAGTAGATTGTTCTATATTGTCGCCAAAAAAACACAAAGGTTATAATTAGAGCCTAGTGCTTGCTAGCCTATCTGCAATATTAAACCCAGGCCTAAATGCAACTCTAATTTATGTAAAAGTAAATTGACAACCCTCGAAGTAAGAATGTCTGTCAACTTGATGACCTAAACGTAATAACACTTACCCCGACCTAGTCTCGAGTTACTTTTGACAGTTTGAAATATTATAGAATATAATTGCCCGACATTTAGGTTGCTGATTAAGTATAAGCTCAGCAGAAGTTTATACCGTTTATAGCGCTCTACTCAAAGGCACTGCAGCACAAGAGCAGTAGGAATCGACCCCGAGACATGTAGTGAAGCCAAGTGTTTTGACCCCTACACCATGCTGACGGTTAAAATTATTTAATTATATACTTTAAATATAGCTTTAATTTAACAAAAACTTAAAGTATTCTATAATCTTTACCTTTAAAAGTTGGTCATCCTTAAACCACTGGACTTGTGCATCTGCATCCACATCATCGATCTCACAGGAGAACTCAGCTGATCCTCCAGCTTTACATTTTGTATCCTGCATCCTATGCAAGACCTTAATCGGTTTGGCTGTAAAGAAAATAATTTAAAAGACTTTAAAACTGTTATACTATAGAGATTTAGTTTACTTATAGTAAATGTATAAATGTTGTAATAATAAAATAAATAGGTTGTTGATTGAGATAGTATATCAAATTTTTAACAAGTTTTTCTCTATATATTGCCTTGTTACTACATAAAAAAGTATATTTTTAGTATATTTTTAAACAATAAACATCAAAAAAGGCAATAATACAGACCAGTTACAGCAAATATATTACATTTCACTATAGCTACGGTTCGTAGGTAATATCTATTGTTACAGGAAGCCTACATGTTTAAGAAAAAATTGATCAAATCATGTTAATCACCGTTAACTTGAAGTTCAGCTTTTGAAACAACATCACCGAAAGAAACTTTAATCTCAGCATTGTGGTCCGATAACATCACTTTCTTGATAGTTAGTTTATGCACATCTCCCGTCTTTATAGTGTACCTAAAAATATAAAAAACCAAGATATTAAACAAACATGCAAAAAACTAGTACAAAAAAGGCAATTTTTGCCCCACTGGTGCTATGACGTCATAGGACAATGCATTGATGATGTCATGTATTGTACTTAATGTTAAACAAATTTAAAAAAAATAAATTGATAAACGCTTTTGACTCTTTTTTTATTAATTAAAAAGAGAAATGCAAAATTCACCGCTTCGGCAGCTGCGTTACTTATCAATAAAATAATTAACGTTAGAAGGTTGGCAATACATCCATTCTATTGCTCTTTAAAGTTGGCCTCCTTCGAGAATTATGACTTAATGCCTCAAACCAATTAAAAGCATATGCGCGCATGAATACCTGGCGTTATGATATCATGACAGGCGGAGTGATACATTTTATGTGGTTGATTGTGATGTAAATTAACCTTAACAACCTAATTAATAGATTTTTAATTATGCTTTGGTGTTATAATTAAAGTTTTTGACAAACATAATTCTTTATTTAAATTCTCATTGAAAAAAGCCTAACTTTACAGGCTAATTAATGACTTAAATTTTAAGTTGTTACCTTTGGCAGATTCTAATATAATTGACCAGATATAATACCAGATTATTAGTTAATGTTTTGGTCAGTTTTATAGGTAATCTAATATAGTTATTAACTAACTAGTAAAAATATGCATAATCAATATGACTACCTTGAATCAGATGTTATTTCCTTTCCATTAATCGTCCAAACCGGTTTAATTTCCTTAGTACTGACCGAGCATTCAAATGTTGCTGTCGCCTTTTCTTTAACCTCAGTATTAGTGAGACGTTGTCGAAATCTTACTGGGGCAGCTGAAACATAATTTACAAAAATGACTTGTCAAAAAAAATCTAAAATATTTTTTTGTATGTATTTATTCTTGATGTAAAATGGTCGACTTCACGACCTAAACATAGGATATCTCAGTTACCCCGACCCAGTCTGGAGTTGACTTTGGTAGTTTATGATATTACAGAATTAAACTGCTGATTTTTTTTTAAGTTAGCAGGAGTTCATACGGTTTATATCACCTGATAAATAAACAGATTAAAAACAGCTAGAAAAGTTTGCGAATCTTTGTATATTTACTTTAAAAAATTAAAGTCACCGCTTTTTAAAATGGCAAATGTCAATTTTTTACTAGGTCTTGTCTTATATTAAAAATTACAGTACAGAAAATTAAGCATATCAACGTGTTTACAATAAGACCTTATAACAACACATATACTTACCACTAACATTAAGTTCAGCTGACGATTCCAAATCCCCCAACTTGGCTGAATATTTACCAGCATCTTGCATCGCTATCTCCGATATAATAAGCCTAAAAAATTCAATTAAACAAAATTACGGGTATGTACAAATTAATGACGGCTAAAAAAACAAATATATAGCAAATAATAAAACTAAATAATATGTTAAGTGGTCTAATTCACACCTTATACTTATACAACAGAAGTAATTGTAAGCCAAAAATCTAGTTCAAAATTTTGTAACAAAAAAAATGTTATAAACCTATGAACTTTTGCCTCTGACACGGCTTGGATCCGTCCGGTACTTCCCCTAAGTCGAATCTCCTCACCATTCTTCATCCAGGTAACTCTCTGGCTCCTCCTTGTGACCACGCATTCGAACACGCAACGTCCGTGAACTCTGGCTGTTTGAGCTTTTAAACCACTTGAGAACTCCAACGGTTGCTCTAATTAACAGTAACAAAAAAAATTTAACTCTGCTTCCGAAAAGCATTTAAAAACAATTGTAAAGTCTCTAAGGTTAAGTGCATATATTTAATAAAACAATTTTATATAAATTATCGTCAATGTACAATATTTAATAATTTTTTTAGAATAATAATATAACACCAGGTAAATATACCATGCAAACTAACTAATATACCTTGATTTGTACAGGTTTTAAAAGCAAAACGGACCATTCTCACATAAGATCTAGTGTTCAAATTTTACTGTTTTTATACAGATAAAAAAAAGAACAAAAGCTAAATCATGTTCAGGCTGTAAGGTCAGCTTTCTTAAATTAAAAATAAATATAATCATCAAGTAACATAATTGTACCTTTAATAGTTAACACAGCATCGAATTTCTCTCCACCAATATCCAGTGTATAAGTCCCCGCATCTTCAGCCTTTACATTTCTTATAATAAGTTGGTAAACATTTCCAACACAACGAAGTTCGTGACGTTTCTCAATGCCCGGGATGTTAACAACTTCGCCATCTTTGTACCACCTAATATAGAAGGTAAAAGTTTAACTAATTTGTGAATTCAAGAAAAAAAACATTGCTGTTAAATATATTTTAAATGGTGTGTAAAAAGTATTGACTATTTAATAAGAGCGGTGAAAAAGTATTTACTACACATTTCGCGGGAATATAATATTAAAATTAAATTAAGTTGCCAACATAGTTACAAAATTAGTAAGCTTAATCGACCGATCAAAAAATTGTAAAAATAAAATGAATTTATTTAACAACTAAAAATAAATAATTTACATCATGTGACGTTGTGAGTTTGCGTTCTCCAGATGGATCTCGAACACGGCAGTACCTTCGTCATTCACTGTCACGTGACGTAGAGCTTTCAATACTTTGACAGCTTCAGGCTCAGGAGCAGGAATGTCGACTTTTTTGAACGCTTGCAACTTGTGCAAAATCATTCTAAAAAACAAGGATTATAATAAGAACATTTATACTTGTACAAGCCTAATATTATTTAAATGTATGCAACGAATTAAGTGAGCTATATGTGGTTATAAATATGCCAATCTTAAGGCACTTTTAAAGCTTATATTATTGTATTTTAAAAGCAAACTGTATATTAATATAATTGCACGATAGAAATGACATGTGACGTATCTTTACGTCACGTAGGGGTGTAAGTTTTGTAGCCTTGCTTTTTACTCGTGTTTTATAATTAAGTGGTTCACCCTCTCCTTTTATTTTAGTTAAGTACTTGATTTGACTGTTTAGTTTTGGACCGAATTAATATTCATTTCGTTGTTTAATCTTTATACTATTTATGTAATGTGATTCTATTTAAATAAGGTTACAACGTTATTAAAACTGATTAAACAAAACTCTGAGTATATTTTTGTAACAGTACAAAAACTTCATTTTGAAAATGTAAAAATGAATGTATTTACCCAAATAAATAAAAGTGCTTACCTGAAATCGAAGAAGCCATACTCGATACAAATCTTCTCATAATCTTTCGGATCAGCCGTTTTCAAAATTTCCAAAACTTCTTTTTCTCGCTCTTCTGCAGTCTTCTTCTTTATTTGTTTCACTTCTCTGTGGAAATAAATATTATTTTAACAACAGCTTCTTTTTCTAAATTTTAGGCACTGATAGTATGAATGTTAGCAACATTTTAAAGGTAATTTTGTTATATCACATTTAAAATAGACCTACCTTTAATTATAATATATCTTATAAACTATGGTGTGTATAAACTTGAAAGATGTCTTAAATTACCTCTAAACTTCCAAAATGGCACGTGAAAATATATAAAACTAAATCATAACAATATTTAAAGTCACCCTAACCTGTGCTTTAGTTGTTGTTTAAAGTTCTTCACATTTTCGGCACTTTTCTTTCTTTCTTGCTCGATCTTAGCAGTAAACGGAAATGTTACTTCACCAAAATCGTTTACAATCACCACCTTGTACTTCCCAGAGTCCGAGAAACGACTTTGCTGTTTACAAATGCGGTTATTAAAATCATGTGTTAAAGCAATTAAAAAAATTAAACGAGGAATTACAAAGAAACGGCAGCGTGGTTTGGTGGTCAGAATACTTGGCTTTATTACATGAGGCCTTGGGTTGTTATATCCCCACTTTTCTCATGCTGTAGTGACCTTAAGTATAGCGCTATAAATGGTGTCAACTGCTGCTGAGCCAGCACTTTATTAGCAGCTTAATTATCAGACAATTATAATCTATAATATCCAAACTTGCCAAAAGCAACTCGTGACTAGGTCGGGATAACAAATGTTACTTAATGTTTAGGCTGTAAAGTCGACCTTCTTACATAAAAAATAAATCAACTAAAAGCCTTACTCTAAGAATAAAAGCATATTCTTGTTAAACGTTTCTACAAAATCTTAATCAAATTAAAAAATTAATTGATAAACAGCTGAACTATGGTCACTTTTTTAACATACAGTTGTACTAAACTAATAAAACTAGCCCAAGAAATGCTTGAAACAAGGACTACTAGTAGTTCAGTATAACGGTTAGTTTTGTTGCATGTTTGGTTGTTATCTTTCTTGTGAAACGTACAGTGTTTTGTTATTAGGTTTATTGTGTTATTCTTTTTATTATTTTGGTTTAAAGCCCTTTTCGTCTACCTTACTACTGCCTTTAGTTTTAAGTTGCATCAAATTGTATAAACTATAGTAAGTGTAACAAATAATTATAAAGTAGGCTCCATTTTTTATGACTAAGGTTTGATTGACTTTAAAAAATACGTTTTAAAGATTAAGGCCCATTCACACGGCGTACGCAACGTAACGTAGTGCAAGATTGCGCAACCATTTAAAATGAACAGAGTCGTTCACACGTACAAAAGTTAGCGAAAGTTACGTAAGATTTCGTAAAGTTTTGTGGCTGAAGCGATATTTACGCACGATTTCGTAAGCGGTATACTTTTATTAGATATTTTTTATTAAAATTTTTAAAAAAATCTCTTGAACTCGTGAAGTTATGTAACGTAACGCAACGCAGCGCAACGCAACGTTACCCTGTCGTGTGAACAGGCTTTAAGGCAGCAAATTTATTTTTTAAAAGTTCTCTCTTACCTTAATCGCCATTGTACAAACTCCAGTCTCATTATTCCTTCTGACGTCATAACGACCCCCGTCATCAATTTGAAGCCATTGACCTTTCCTCCATAAAATCTTCGGTGGCGGATTTCCCTCAATTACACATTTAAACTCGATCCGTTCTCCTATAAACAGTAGGCATTGTTGTTTGTTTATTATGTATTATAAATACTCGATATAAATGCCCGTCTAAATAGCAATATAGCTATAGGTTCGATTCCCACTGCTTTGGTATTGTAGCGTTTATAAGTAAGTTACTAAATGCCTTTTTAGGTTCAAAAACTATTATACAGGTTGATTATACAGCAAAATACGTAGTCAATATTATTCTATATAAGCAAAGGCAATTTAAGATAGGTTTTGGGTTACAAAAAGTTATTTTTGGGGGCAGGTAAACGCCTATTAACATTAAAGGGTAAATGAATATTTGTTAAAAGTTGTTCCTACAAAAGTTTTTTTTGGTGCTTTTAAACGCTCGCTTACACTAAAGGTAAAACGATATCTAGTAAGAAAAGATTTAATTTACCTTCTTTCCCAGTTTTGTCTTGCGGAGTTGTGGAAAAAATAGGAAAAGTTTCCCCTTCCGCTTCGTTGGGAACCTTAAATTCTTTCAACTGGCCAACCATTATACATTTGCCTGCAAGAAAGTAAAAAAAAATTATATTGCCAATTACATGATGTTAGGAATAGAATCCTTTTTTTAATTAACAATTTCTAGGACACTTCTTTTAGCTAATTTTAGTCTCAAAGTTTTTTGAAATATATTAAAACAAAAAAATGACCCTAAGCTAGTCCTATTTTTTAGCTAAAAAATAATTAGAAATTGCCTATTTATCAAAAACTAGATCATAAAACTGGCCGCTAACCTCAACAGACAATTTGCTCATTTAAGTAATGTTACGTCATCATTAGCTAACAGTCTATCGTATCATTCTAATTACCCTAACCCTTGGGGGGAAAACCATGTGACCATAAAAGGCTGGGTATGAGCAAACAGCAGTGTGATTACGCGCCCCACCCCGCGGTAGCAAAATTTTACCCGGAGCTTGGATTTATACAGTTACTAAAAGTCCATTTATTTTAAAACCGTCGCGTAAAAAATGCCATTTTTTACTTTTTTTGTTAATTTTGATTTAAAAGCTAATTAGAATCTACTTTTTTGATCACCTTATTCAATTCGTTAAAAAAACATTCTTAAACATTTTAATGCAATATAAATTGGGTCAAAAAAGCATAAAAACTACTTCTCTAAACAGTCTAGCTTTTTTACTAAACATTTTACAAAAATATATGTTAGACTGCATAGTGCATTTTCAAAGTACCGGCATCTATAAAGCATTCTGCTGACTGTCGGCTGTTCTTAACCAAATTGCTTTTAACCCAGCTTGCTCTACAGGGAGTTAGGCTAAAAATAAACTACGTATACGTGCCTATTAGCTTGCATATAATACAAGCAGTAAGTAAACGTCATTAAATTATTAGAAGTATAACTATGCCACGTCAAATATGACGTCATTATTAATTCTATGACGTGCTGTTTATCGAGAATCGGTATTTTGAATTCATCAACAAAATTGTTTTCAAAATTTTGAATTTTTTTTAATAGTTTTAGTAGAGATAATATTCCAAAATAATTTTAAATTTAGCAAAACAAAATAATAAACCAAACAAAAAAAAACGCCACAGATACAAAACTACAACAAAAAATAAGTTTTCTATGAAATTTTATGCAGCTATGTGCTCACATTAATCTATTATGGGCGACTGGGTTGGTGCTAGATTGAAAAAAACAAATTTTTATTCCAATTATCAACAGAATGATCAACCAAGTTGTGAATATAACGATTGCTATGATCAGAACGTTAAATTCAACTGTGCCTGTGTTAAAATAAAAGTAAAAAGTGCTTTAAAATCGAGTTATCTGCATAAAGAAAAAAGAAATCAAAAATAAACTAATATAAATAAACATTAAAATTACTAACCGTTAAAAGATCGACTTGTTTTGTTTCGTTTTCTTTCAATCGTCACTCGGTGTCGCTCGTCAGCCATAATTGTGACGTCATCACGTCCTTGTTGAGGTTGTAGAATCGTCAGAGGGCCGATGACGTTGTAGCCTACGCCATGCGTTGTTATAGAACGTTTAGAGGTCGACTTAGAACAATACGAAACAGAAGAATGGCCGCTACATACCTGAAAAATTTAACAAAAATTATTACACTTTGTTTAGGAACAAATGCTATAACTAGAGTGATTTAGAGTTTATCTTATACCACTTATTTAAACTAGTTTTTGCTTGTTTAACGTACTATAGCGTTTTTTTAGCTAGCTACTGTACCAATACTACTACCTGGATTAAAATAACAGTGAGTCAATCTACCTGACTAAAAATAATTTAAACCGCTAACGAAAACGCAAGATTGGGCCCAGAGTACTAAAAGTTATTAAACTGTACAGTTGGTCTTCCACATCAAGAAATACTCGAATTTAAAATAAAAATAATCATTATTTCTAACCACTACGTTCTCAGTTGAACAGATCTGAATTTTGGCGTGGATGTAAATATGTTTAGCACAGAAAGGAGCCCGTGGTAGCTGAAAGGCAACGTGTGAGGATAACAATGAGTTAGACGATCCAGATGTAACCTCGAGTTCAAATCCCGGCTCAGTAGGACATCTAAAAATATTTAATTTTTAAATTTGAAATAAAATTTAGATAAACGATTTTTTGGACAGATTTGGTGAATTACTTATAATAAACTTTGCAGCAATTACATTTTTTATGATTTACACAGTGTCTATTCTTTACAATTTAGTGTCCTGAATACAGTGTATTAAGTAGGTGAAATACTATTTCAATAATTACCCATTTTCGACCAGTTGTACTACAATCAATGAGTCTTTGATATGGGAGCAGGATAAATACATTCTTTCTATTGAAATGGCTAGATGCGAAGCTGACGTTGTCTAAAAATCGTAAAATTTTACTTTTCTTATTAATAGTGTAACAAAATTGGACTGCCGTTATCTACTTTTCAGTCACGTGCTTACACCTTTTAGTTCTTCTAGTCACGTGTTTACGCCTACTGTTATCTTTAGTTGTGTTTTTTGTATGTAAGCTTTTATAGACTAGTTCTTTGTTAGTGTTGCACGTTCTAATATTTTGTTTTTTATTTCGATTCTATTTGAATAAGCTTAAATAAGATTGTTATTGTATAAATAAAGATGAAACCTGAAATTTAATACAATACAACTGGAGGCCCTGTCAAGATATCATGGAATTCCTTAATGAAAATATTTTGGAAGAAACATCTAACAAGCTATTTGAGTTCATGGAATTTGAAGCGTTTTTTAACACACGTTGATGGTTGTAATAAAAATTGAAATGAATAAAGTCATGCAGCAGAAGATTTTTTGATTTGCACATCGAAGTAAATAAAACCATCAGTGACGCTGTTACGGATATGAACGACAAATATAACAAGCTAGAGGCCGAAGTTAAATTTTTTAGCATGGATACCGTTTTTTCTATTAACGCACTGAAAAAGGAACTACAAACCAAAACCAAAAATGATACACAGTTGAAATTGAAAGCCCTAAAAAATAAAATAGAAAAAAAGACTGAGCCTGAAAAATTGGAAGAATTAAAAACCAATTGTTTCGTTAACTCTCTTAAGCCAAACTGGGATATGTCTTCGAGGATAAACCGCCAAAAAAAGTATTTGAAGCTTTAGAAATTGACACAGGCACAAGCGCTGAAATATCTAATATGTTAAAGGTCATCGAAGATCTGACAAACGCAGTGCTAGCTTGTCCCGACAACTCTTGGAAATCGAATTATTACAACCGAAGAAATAATGGAAAATATAGAAACCACGAAAATGGCCGTTCTCAGCTCCAGCACGTTTAAACGACTTCTGGACCATGTTCTAGGTCGTTTGCCTACTTCTACATGTTTGGTTTACTTGGAATGATATTATGGTCTATGCTTCATCATTTCAACAGTTGTGTAAAAACCTTATACAAGTTTTTGATCATCTTCTGGTGGCAAATTTAACATCAAACCCAAAAAAATGCAAATTGTTCTGCCGCGAGGTGGAGTGCTTAGGGGCATGTTATTTTAGAAAAAGGAATCTCAGCTTCACCGTATAAGTCACAACAGTGGAAAATTGGCCAAGTTCAAAAAGTATTAAAAATATCCAAAGTTGGCGATTTTATCATCGATGCTGATGCGAGTGACAATGGCAAAGGAACTGTTTTAAGTCAAGGAATACGAGACAGAAGCAGTAATCGAGGACTTTGCCAAAACATTTACCAAAGCTAAATTAAAATGTTGCACAACTCGAAAGGAACTTCTCGCTATTGTAAGAACATTAAAAATTTTTATGTTTATATTTGTGGAAGGAAGGTCAAGGTTCGTACTGATCATTGTTCTTTACGTTGGTTGACGAACTTCAAAAATTTAGAAGGCCAGCTTGTACGGTGGTTAGGATCGAACAATATTAAGTAGAGATCTGCTACCGGCCAGGTCTTAAGCATAATAATACCGATGCGCTATTTCGTCGCCCGTGTAATTTAAACTGTCACCACTGTAGTCGAGTTTAAAAAAACAGCACGCATCGATCAACGTAATAAATGCAAAATTGTCGAATTTTGTGGAACCAGTTGACAAAATTGACATAAGAGAAACCCGATATAAAACAAATATTAACTTGCAAAGAGAAAAACGCCATGCGCCCAAAATGGCAAGATATTTCGCCATTAGGCCCTGCTGCAAAATCATATTTTTACAGTGGGATTCAATGATATTAAAGGACGGAATAATGTACCGAAAATGGAAAAGTAACGACAGTAAAACGCTAATGTTACAATTGTTAGACCCAAAATCTTATCACCAATTGGTGTTAGCATCTATGCATGGACACCCCACTTCTGTGCACTTCGGAATAAAAAAACGCATGAACGGTTAAGAAGAAAATTTTATTGGTTTAGTTGTCCTTCGGATGTTGCAAATTATTGTAGGACTGTCCAGTAAGGGGCCAATGAAAAAAACGAAGTCTTCAATGAAACTATATTTGATTGGTTTTCCACTAGAAAGGGTGGCATTGGATGTACTTGGCCCCTTACCGACCTCAACAGAAGAGAATAAATACATTATCAATATTATGGATTACTTCACCAAATGGCCCAAAGCCTATCCGGTCGCAAACCAAGAAGCAGAGATCATATCATCAGTCCCAATTAATCAATCTTTTTGCACGATTTGGGGTTGGTTCCCTCAGTAATTTAAACCGACCAGAGCTCGAATTTTGAATCAAATTTATTCAAAGAAATGTTCAAGTCATTTAAGATTATTAAAACGCGGACAACACCTAATTGGCCACAGGTTGACGGCATGGTAGAACGTTTTAATTGCACCTTAGAAATTGGCTATGTACGTGGAGTTGCATCAACGCGATTGGGATTTTCATTTGATTTATATTTTGATGACATACAGAACGGCGGTACATGAGAGTACTGGTTACACGCTAGCTAAATTAATGTTTAGCCGGGAAATGAATTGGCTAACTGACATTATGTTCGAAATACCAGAGGTTACGTCATATTCCCCAAGAAATTACGTTAAAGGCATTCAAACAAAACTTGACAACGCCTTTGGATTTGCACGCAAAAAACTGAACACTTACTTGACAGGTAAATATTTAAGTGATATACTGCGTAATTAATATCGAAAAACTGACCAAGGCAACTTAAAACTGAGTCACAATTGCAAATTTAATAACTGTGATACAAAGAATGGATATTCCAAACTAAAAATTACTTTACATCTTTTACTTACCATATTATTATCAGAATCAGCAAATATGATCACATGTATGGATTGTCCTATGGTGTAAACAGCACCAGACTCAACACGGTCAACCTCTGGACATCGTAACAGCATAGTTGGTTGTTTACATAACTCTAGATTGACTTCAAATGTCGTATTTCCCCCATGCACAATGAATACCTTGTTTTCTAAACTAAAATTAATAAGTTTAGGGGTAACCTTTGAAATATACTGCAGTTCAAAATCAATAAAATATACTGCAGTTCAAAATCAATATGAATTTACTTTGCATACCTAAAGGTTAGTTACAAGTAAACTACAAAATTTACAACCATTATTTTTTGGCCTTCGTTGAGTCTATTTATAGAATATAATGCAACGCCGAATCAATATAAATTTACGTTAACTACAGATGTGCTACAAATCAACCTTTGTTTGTAACATTTACTTACATTGGTTGTAAAGATGACACCAGCACATATTCTTTTGCATAAACACAACTGAAGTCCATAACAGCAATCGGCATATCATAAAGACCATTCAAGCTTTTTATATTGCTCCATAATCTGTTGCTAAACGTGATGTTGTCGGAGTCTTGGGTTTGATTCCCGGTGACAAGAGTTCCACAATCAGAAAATGGTAAAGGAATTTGGATGGTATAAGTGTCGTTGTTTATTATTGCAGCTATAAACAAAATAAAAAATAATTAATCCCAGCTAGTACTTAGCATAGTTTTTTATACGTCAAATGGCAAGTAGCTAATAAGCGAATAGCAATAAAATAAACAGACATTTATGCAGATAAAAAATTAGCCTTTATTTCGTTAATTGTGTCTGGGTTAATAACTAATTTACTTAGTTTCATATTAAATTTTTAAATTAACGAAAAAAGTTGATTACAATATGCTTTTTACCTTCACATTGCTTGGAATGCATCACTTCAGCATACATTTCGGGCGACAAGAACATGAAGTTATCCAGAATATTATTAGAACTATATTCGTTGAAAAACTCGCTTGATATTGATATGATAATTTCACTGGATCCACAACTTACTGAGGGGGTTTCTGTAATATATGAAAATACAATGTCTTAAAAAAGGACCCTATACTATATATACATAGCAAGAAAAATGCGCATTTAAATACCTAAAAACCATTGCCTATATTATTAAGATACAACGTGTAGTTTTTTAGTGTACGTAAGCACAAAAAGTAGAAAAGATATCTAATAGAAAGTGAAAAGCATATAAAATATATACCCACCTATCGTGCAGTTTTCACCGACGTACCCTCTCTTACTAATACATTGAAATCTTTGTTCATGTGCAGTGGAAGGAACACAATTACAATCCCCTTTACATTTGTTCATATCACAAACCCCTTCACTCGTGGTAGTTAATTCAATGTCACATGTAAACCCAGTCTGGCCTTCTTCACAAACACAACTTAGAAACAAAATAGGTTTTATTAAACCACAATTCAATTTACAGATAGATTTAAATTATGCAAAGACCATGTAAATGCTAAATTTTCAATAAAAATTATATCTGTAAAGATTAGCCTGATTTTATTCCTATGAAAAGTCGCAAGATAACACATTTATAGTGGCATTAAAATGGCGGATTCGTTACAATAATCCCTTTTATTTCTACACACCATTTCATCAACAAAATGTATAAGGTAACTTACACGAATCCGCCCTCCGCTTTATCCACACAAGTTGATCCGCTTGAACAAGGTACATCCGAACACGTGGTATGAGGTACAAGGACACACAATGGTCGTCCACTAAAAAAATAAAATTTCTAATATTTAAACCTATATATTTATATTCGCGTTTAAAAAAATAGTTATAAGAAGCAATTGTATTGGCAAATTATATATATTACATATTGTATATCTTTGAATTTTTTTAGGGCAATCATATTTTTTTGCCGACATTTATGTTTTAAAACCAGTTATTAAACTAACTTACTTCATCATCGCGCAATATTCAATGTTGACGTCACACGATACGTCACCACAATCGTAAGTTGAACCATCTTCGACAATATCTAAATAATTTTCAATAATTTAAAATATTAAAAAAGCTACTTTTTTAACTCTTAAAATACTCAAAAAAAAATTTCAACGCTTAATACACTTTTATTTAGGCAGTGTATAATCCTTCCACTTACCTTCAGTATGAACATATTGAACCAAAAATAAAGAAACAAAAAACCTGTGGAAAAACAAACATTTAGTAATATATATTAATTCTGAAACATTACTTGTAATAGAACTAGAAATATTATCAACATACTTACCAATAAAAATAAAAAAACGTCATTTAACAAAAAAACAGAACGAACTTAAAACAAACAAAAACTACTATTAACTAAAACTTTTAGAGTTAAGCTAAAACTTAAGCCATTCTTGCATTCCATTGCCCCCAAGTCGCGATGCGAAACAATTAAAAAGCGCCAAATTTATGACGTAACGATTACTGAGGGAGTGTAGTAAGAAAGCAGAACTGTTTATGCCTAAAAAAAGAAGAAAATGTTATTTTTTGGCTTAGGTTAAGGCTTTATAGTGTTATGAATATATTGTGATACTAGCTTTAAATAACAAAAATCACATTAGATTTAAAATATAACATTTGTTAAAAAATTTTAATATGACAAATTTTTTAAATCGGTAGGAAAAAATTAAACAACCCAACGCAAACAATGTTTCAATATCTTTAATACACGCGACCTTTAATTTGATTTTCCAACGCGTTTAACCCTCTTTATTCACTTCAACAACTATTGTGTGGCTTGGTGTTTAAAGCTTTTGTCTGGCTTGAAATCTATTGATCATTCCTCGCTCTGTATTGGTTTTTGTTACAAGCTACACACATAAGGTTGTCCTTAATTTGTTAAGACTGAAATCAGATATGGTTTCGCTAAAAAAATTAATATTATTTTTGTATGAGATATTATTGCCATAACGAGAGACAGGGTATTTAAAGAAGCAGTTTGTATGGCTAGCAAGTAGGGTTTTATTAAAATCTATTTAGTAAGACAATGTTTTTATCTCTAAAAAAGTTATATATATAGTCTATTAAATGTATTGAAACATTAACATAAGATAAATGTATGTAAACATAGACATTACGTGACTTGTGGTGCAAAGGAAATCTTAGCCCAGTTGTTGATTTAATCGCATTTGTTTAAGCTTTATCAATAGTACAGGCGGATATATATTTCAAGTGTTAATAAACACCTATTATGGCAGTTACTTAGTACTAGATTATTATACGTGCGAGCTAGGATAAACTGCTTAAAGCAAAGCCTAAATTTGACCGTTTTTTTACAATAATATATCAGCATTTATGTTTATACAGTAGATTCTGTAACATAAGTTACCTTAAACACCAGTAATGGCGTCTGCTTGTCTCGGTACATTCGGTGACTTTAAGTATTTAAACAGCAGAGGTGGGAATAGAATCAAGCCTGCTGAAACAGTCTGGGTATCAAGACCATACGACCCTCTTGATTGTAGAGATTCAGCACCTGTGCCAATCCATAAAACCATTGATACCCCGAGGTCGCATAATGATTTACCTCCAGAATGGGTAGGTCTAAAGTTTTTCTTGATATTTCTAAGTACTTTAAACATGTTTAAGTTGCATAATTATGTTTTTAATGTAAGCCTACATCTGCCAAATGTTATATAAATACTTCAGCTTCACTAATTATATTCTTAAGTCAAAAAAACTGCAACATACCTGCATATTACTAAAGCTACAGCACTACCACATCTCCGCACTTTACAAAAATGCGTAACAGATTCAGCAGATGACATTTACCTGTTCGCGGGTATTGGCTTAGCCAATCAAAAGACGTAGCGCGGTTATGTGTATTGACGTAACAATGCCATAATTATGCTAACGTTTTATATGGCGTATTTAGCTACCGCAGCGCCAACAAAGTTTACGCGAGATTAACCGACGTAAGGAGGAATTAAATACTTATCCCTCGCTACGAACGACCAGATGTGAAGAATGGTCAACATTGAGGGAGATGTTACCGTCCCGGGGTAGTCCTACTAGAATTGAGCACCCAAGATGGGGAACAGGGTTGGGACCAGCTCCTGAAATGAAACGTAGCCAGCCTACAAGGCAGCCTATAATCACAAGCGCTATGTCGAGGTAAGAACGATTTTTGAACTGGTTTTTAACTAAATCCATATCTACAATGCTTACAATTACCAGGCTACCCACAAAGGGGCCTCTTGCTAGACTGTACATTGCACATAGATTTTTTAAAGGCCTTATGTCCACACTGCCAAATTTTGTTTTTTAATAAGGCATATAACGTATAGCAATGTACGTAAATTTATGTATATATTAACTAATAACTTGTTTATTGTTGTTTCAGATACGTTGATGAGATGCACTTAACGCACCGCCAGTTTAAAATGTATTAGTTTACCTAAAATGTATTAGTTTAACTGTTTTTGTTATTGCACTTCGCGCTGTTTAGTTTAAATATGCTTAATAAAAAACCTTAAAAAAATGCCTTTTAAAACATACAAAATTACAAAAAATGGCTGGGTATATATACCTGGACAAAAAACCCTCATAAGAAATGAATAGCCTGATTTAAACCCTTTAAAAAATAAAATTAAAATGTAGATTTTCTGTGTTTTGTTTTTATTATTACTTTCAACATAAAGCAAATGGCCTTCACCAGAACGTACACCATTTATTCTTTGTTGTATACTATATTAAACTACTAAACTATGCATATCACACAAATGTTATACAAAAGAATTGCACAAAAATACTATTTTAATTTATATTCTTGACAGGGTCATGCAGCTGTTATGTGAATAAAAATAAAACTACTTTTCCTTTTTAAAAGCACTCCAAAAACTGAACCAAAAGAAGCAAAAATGGAAGCAAAAAACTATAAGTGAAATAATTAGCCGTTTTAAACATAAAAAGGCATCCAAAAATGCTGAAAAAGAAATGCCATAAAGATTCTTAAATTGTCCAATTTCTTTCGATTTTAAAATCAAAATTTTGACAGAGTGTTAAAGTAATTGCCCAAAAACTAATACCAAAGACATAAATTTTAAACCAAAGTATAGGAAACAAAAGTTAATAAGCATTTGAAAAGAACTTTAACAATTATCACAACACACCATTTTATTGAAGATTATTGTTCTGAAGTATTCTGTTGTAATCTGGCAAGTCTTCGTCGTCTTAATTCACTTGTATTTGGCTCATTTGCGTCTTCGTCAGAGTTATTTGAACCTTAAAAAACCAAGATTACCGAGTTCTGATAAAAACTAAAACTAATTAAATTTACTTTTCATGTAAATATTGAAAACAAGTTTTAAATCGAAGAGAAAAAACTTCACAAAAAATTAAGTTTTTACCATTTTCATTATTAGTTAAAGATGGTTCTCTTGCTATAGTTAATTCCTCAATAATTTGTGAGTTTTCAGTAGATTGTGGCAAAGTTTCTGCTGAATAAGAACTTGCGGATGTTTGTGGTAAGTCTGCTGAACCTGCAGAAGTTTGTGGTGCATCTGAAGAAATGTTGTTTGATTGCGGAGGGGATGTAGATAGATTTGGAAACACTGGGATTTGAAAACTGCAAAATATATAAATATTAACATAAAGCTAATTTTATAAACCGAAAAACAAGCTTTTAGTTGCCAATCGTCTCTTTATAGACCAATTTCCCAAAGCTGAACGGGCAATCAAATAAAAACATCATATTTTTCTCAATCTAAAATCATTTTTTGTAAATTAAAATAAACTAGTATGCCAGCAGCATGGTGTAGTTGTCAAAATATTTGGCTTTACCATATGAGGTTCTGGGTTTGATTTCTACTGCTCTAATGCTGTAGTGCCTTCACGGAAGGCGCTATAAACTCCTGCTAAGCCGGCACTTATTCGCCAGCTTAAAATTAATAAGCAATCATATCCCAAACTGCCAAATTCAACTCGAGACTGGTCAGGGTAACTTATGTTACTTTATGTTTAGGTCATCAAATCGTTCTTAACAAAAATCCAAATTTTTTACCCCTGCCCCCCTTGACTTTGCACCACTGTACAATATTGTTGGACATGATTGACAGCTGCATCAAGGAGAAGAGAGATGTTGCGAAGACACTCAATCCTTGCTTCAACTCCTCTTCTTTCAGTTGATTCCATTGCTCTTAACTGCTCCTCGCTCATAGCACTAGAAATATTAAAGATTTTAAACATCAAATGTTAAAATATTAATATTATTTTGTGAATTTTTAATATTTACACAAATAACCCATTAATAAAATAAATTTTCGATAAAACTTTTTTTTACCTTAAATTAGCTGGTGGTATAGGAGGTGGTGTCATAAAAGGCATCATATTGGGCATAAACCCAGGGAAACTCCCTGTTGGAGGGGGTACGGACCCTTGTGGTGATGATGTTGATGTGGAAGGTTGTGGATTGGGAGGCCGTTGCCCTGGAAACATGTTGGGGGGAGGGGGAAACATGTGTGGGGGTGGAAACATACCCCCAACTAAGAATATAACAAAATTTAAAAAACAGGAAAAACTTTCAAAATTAAAAAAAAAGAAAAATGAATTTAAAAAAGTTTAAACTTACATGGGGGATGACCCGGCAGATTAGGAGGAATATTCGGAGGTTGGGGAGCTTGGTTTCCTCCAGCTCCAGCTTGTGGTGGTTGTTGTGGCGGGGTCTGAAGATAAAAAAAAAGGTTAAAGACCGATTCATTAAAACTTTAAAAACTTTTGAGCTTAAAACTATATGTATGTATGTCCAACTTAAAGGGTTAAAAAATTAATAGTTAGCCATTTGTGGTGCATAGGTAAATTATTGCGAGCAAATATTAGTTGAGATTTGCAACCATATTATGACAATTAAACTCTGACTAGGATGGGCTATTGACTGGTAAAATCTAGTACGATATACAGATAATACAAGCAAATACAAAAAAAATTCTAAACCAACAAATATGAATTTAAGCAGTTTAAATATTTAGTTATGATTTGTGGGTTACTTACTGGAGCTGCAGGTTGTTGGGCTTGTAGTACGTCTAATCTACAAGTTGGACAAGTTTGCTGGCGTTGAAACCAGGATCTTAGACAAGAAGAATGGAAGATGTGACCACAAGGCAGTTTCTTGTTAATACCTGGAAAAATATTTTTATGTTAATTTAGATATAATAAAAGCACAACTTAAGCCTTTTAAACTTTAGTTGTTTTATAACAACTATAAATATTATGCAACAATTTACTACATCGTCATCTTATAAACTTTAATATGATTCAAATTGTAGTAATTTTTTTAAATCTTTTTATATAAAATGGATAAGTTTAGCTTTTATACTATAGTTTTTATAACAACTACATGCTGCCCCTAATACATTTTAATATGTTATACATTGTCAAATTGAACTTGCATTTTTAGTAATGATAACAATTTTACTGACTTAACAATTTTTCTTTTAATTTTATGTCTTAATTTTTCATTCATTGAAGCAACATAAAAGATTAAAATGTTCTTTTAAAATTTTAATATGATAAACATAACTAAACTAACCTGTGTCATTAAGTCTACCAGGTTGTGGAGGTTCAGTGTTAGCATGCATGTCCTCTCTGCATATAATACAAGTTTGATCCGTATTGGCCAGTTCCTCTGCTGTGGCATCAGGGTAACTAAAAACAAATATTTTGTTAAGTTTCGATCAAAATACTTGCTCAGCAACAATTTTAATCTGGGTTGTCTTTTTAAATAAAGTTTTAAAACACAATTTTCTTCAAATTTTGCTTATGAATGCTGTTTATGAAAAACAGAAGAGTCTGAGGAAGTGCTTTTTTAACATAATAAAGAATGCAGCTAGACTTTAATTATACAAAATATGAAGTAATAAATGATAATATTTCAGACCATACCATACCTAAAATGAAATAAACTCATATTAAAATAAAGCTACATTAACTTACAGTGTGCTCATATTTCTGATTGCTCTTCTTGACAAAATAATATCTGAAAGTGATTTTTTGAACTGCCTCATGGTCAGGTACATGGGACGAACTGAGAATAATGGGAAAGTGTGAACCTTGGCCATTATAACAGTGAAGCAAATGTACAAGATCACTCTCAAAAACCCTGAAAAAGCCACATTTGGTTATTATAACATTGAAGTATTAGAGTTGTTTTTAAAAAAATATAAAATTCGGGATCACTTGTACATTATGGTCATAAGACTGCAAAGTACAAGAAGGAATCATAAAGAAGTATAAAGTACAAGAGATTTTTGAAGAAGACTGTTAAATACAAGTGATCCGGTACTTTTGTTAATTCTGTATATATATAATTATAAGGTGGTTTAAAACATATTTCAATTTTTAGTATGTTAGTAGCTCAAGCAGTCTGTAGTTTTTTATTAAAATTAATTTGGTAGTTTTTTTTTGTAAACCACTTTTCTTATTGTTGTTTGTCACATTTATTTTTTAATTTTTTAGTTACAATTTACAGCATTATATTTACCTGTTACCACCTCAGCATATAACATGTAAGCTGTCTTGTTTTCCCAAGGGTTCTCACTCTGAAGGTCAACCACATGAAGTAGATACTTTAAAAACACAGTTAGTACTATGGTGGCCAGGATAGCATACTAAAAAAAAGTATCGACTTTTAGATAGAGTAGTTTAAAAAAGTTAGGTGCATTTTAGAAATATGAAATATAAAAACTTAAGCAGTTCTGATTTATTTAAAAATTCACTTTTACAATATATATAATTTAAAATCGGTAGTATAGAATTACAATAATAATAAATAGTCAAAATAAAAACTTAAAAATAAGGTACTGTAATATAATAGAGTGGTAATTTAATATTATTGTTCTGAATAGGTAGGGGTTATATTTATAGTTTTAAGGGATTTTAAACAATAACAGTAACAGAACAACTTTGAAAGTAAGGACTAATTTAAAAAATATAATATCAAAAAGGGACTCCATTCTAAAAAGGAAAAAATATAATCTCAAAAGGTTCCAAAAACGTTAACTTTAAAATAGTGGCATTAAAATTAATGGAAAATGATTTAAAATTTAATGGAAAATGATTCATTTTCTTACCTCAAACCCAAATACTAGTTGTACTGAAGCTCCTTTAGTAAAGGTTACATGATATGAAGCAGTCACAAATAATATATCACATATAAAAAGGATCGCAAGCAATGCTGTAAACATAAATATGTACGTTAAGAAAATAAAATCATCATGATACCGATAAATGTATTATGTGAAAGCCCAAAAGTTATACTTATTAAATATATTGTACAAATTGGTATGCATGTACACTTTTTATACATAGTTATAAGTTAGGGTTGGGCATACAAAAAGTACATCCTACATAATTGTGTACAATATTTTGTTTAGACGATAGCCCACCCTACAGTCAGCATATTAATTTTCATAATATGTTACAACTCTTAACTTATATTCGCCCGCGAATTTACCCCTAGACCACAAATGGCAGTTTTTCTATTTTGCAGGAATATAAATTGGATATGGCAAATATACATGTATATATATATAAATTTGTTGACTAAGCTCTATTATATATAAAGTTTACTTACATAAGACACGAATTTTGAAGAGTAAAGTAATAACAGGACTTCTCTCCATCTAAAAACAATAAATAATTAATTAAGATTTCAAATATACTAAACAAATGACATGAAAAACAATAACACTTTAAAAATAGCGCATAACATAAGGTCATAGAGGTAGATTTAAATTAATTTTAAAAACAGGAAATTTGAACAGGAAGTTATAATTGAAAACACATATTTATTTTTTTTTTTTTTTAAATACATTTTTATAAATAAGAACCAAGGTTTAATATTATAATGCAAAATTATTATTATTTAAAAACTTTAACGTAATACAATTGTATCATAATTCAGACATTTATTAATTAAGAAAAAGATAATTTTAATGCATTAATCTTATGCTGATTACATATACTTCTATAGTAATGAGTTGTTGAAAAATGAAAAAAAAAAAAAATTAATTTAACTTACAAAATCAACCCTGTCTTCGAGCAACCAATGAAAACATTTTAGAAATAAAAGTAAAGTAAAAGAAGCCACAAACAGGGGGCTGAAGTCATCTCTAAATAAGGTGAAAGCAAGGCAAGTATCTGTTACCGCATACCATGACCTTTCGATTAAATGCTGGAAAAAATATAAAATGTTACAAGTAAAGCCTTGATAGAGTTGCTTTTAAATTGAAAGGTTAAATAAGTGCATTGAAAAATGCAAAAAAAATTATTTTACAGAACTACCAAACAAAATTTAATTTATTTTTAAATTTCTGTATAGAAGGCATTATTAAATTTCACAAAGATTGCCATCTTAAGTATTACAATAAAAAATGAATGGAACTATATTAATTTTCTATAAAGGAAATAAAAACATTTTTTTTACCTCTGTTTCTGCAGGTCTCAGTTGTCCGAAAAATAATTTTCTCATTAGTTTTCCTAATAACAAAACAAACACAAAAGCCTGGGCATACAAAACCTAAAATAAAAACATCCAATTACAACACAAATTTAACCTTATCAGACACAAAATATATAAGATATTTTATATAATTAATTATAGTACATTTTCTAGTTAAGTAAACAATATATTGAGTTTTCAAAAAATAATTTGAGTCATATCTTTTGTAATACTCTGGCATATGTAAACATAAGTAAAAATGTATAAAAGTAGATAAGTTCAAATTACGAATGTACTCTAATATTAGTGTAACTATCAACATGTATATACAAAAATATGACAATACTTACAGCCATACAGGCACTTGACTTAGTTAAATAAACGACTGTTGGATAAAACTGTTTCTTTTGCATCCATGCATTACTGATAACAGCAGTTGTAACTGCAAACGTTGCCCCTGTTAAAAATAAACCTCTCATCTTCATTTTATGTTTGGCAACACTGGAGAATTAATTTTTTTTCACGACAGCACTCTTAAATTTTTTATAACATTGTTCAACCTAAAAAGAAATACGTTTTTATCTAAGTAACATGGTAAAAACAGGATTGAAGAATGAAGTAACACTTAACAATATAAAATACAGAACAGTACAAGTTAAAAAATAAATACTAAGGTTAATATACTGGCACACTAAAAATACAGCACTCTTGAAGTTCTAAGTATGGGCAATATTGTAAAAATTGGTAAGGCAAGCTTATGGCTTAAATTATTTAAGCTGTTTATTTTAAAAATCAGGGCAATATTGTCATGCAAAATAAATAAACTAAAGTCTACAGTTTCATAAATAAGCTACAAAATAATGTTTTTCAAACAAAAAAAAACAAACTTTAAAAACTAACACAATGAACTAAAACACAAAATAACACAGCTTTAAAACAAGTTAATAAATATTAAATACACAATGAGAATATGGCTGGGTAACTATCTACAATGTTGCATACAAGCTTTGCTCTACAGAAGCACAGTGCAAATTTTCTCAAGAGTATTAGACTTAAAACAAGTAACTTAACGTTTAGAACAAAATAAGTATTAGTTTACTAATATAAATACATTACACTAAGCAATAGGCTATATATTTCAATGTCCAGTACACTGAAGTAGGTATATAAAGCAATAGAATTACTTTATAAAAAAAGACTAAGACAATGCTGCTAGCTTTTTTAATCTGTGCTCAGCACAAAATTTTGTATCGGGGTAGAGAAAGCAATGGATAGAAAGAAATCTTGTTGGGTCTTCAGTGTTTGTAAAGGGTGAGTTGTTAATATCTATTCCAACTACGTTGAATTCAAAATAACTGAAGCTTATCTGACTCTTGATTTTCTTTTCATCAAGCTTTACCAAACCTTCTAAGTGGGAATGAAATAATGGAGATTCAGTTAAAACAATTTTCAGGTGATACGAAATAATAAAACCTAGTGTGCAATCATCAGGTAGTCTCAAATCAGTCGACGTTTTCTCAAATTTGCCATCGGCAGTCCATGGTGCTAATTTTTTTGCCAAAGTTTTTGAAATACAGACGCCAGCGCCTCCTGTTGCAAATTTAAACTCAATTTTCTCTCCTTTGTAAAAATACGGAAATGGTTTTAAAATGCTTGTTTTTCCTAAATAAATATCATCATTGTGATTATAATTTTGTAAGATTTTAACCAAATTTTCAATGTTCACATAATTATCATCATCGAAATGGCACCACCAATTTTTATTGGACTTAATGTACAGGTCATATTCTAATCCCATTTTACAGCTAAGATCAGTTCTCCAATGCTGATCATGACAGTTCGAATCATAAAGGTGCCCATTTGTTTTATTTTCAAACTCTAAATCCTTTTTATCCGAAATAAAATATGTTTGATTCCTTGCTTTTGTAAACCATGTTTTTATAACAAAATCAAGCCGAGATTTATGAAATTTTTTAGCTGTTTTTACAGTAATAAAAATATCATCCAAACTTGTGATATTTTGTTCTATATTTATTAAGCTCAAGTTGTTTTCCTTAGGTTGAATATTTTTACTTTGTTTTTTTGTCGTTACTTGATCAAATCCATTGTATAACTCCTGATAACTGGTTTTGTTTAAAACAAAACAACAAAGTATAACCCAGAAGAAAATAACAATAAACAGCAGAGTTCTTATCCAGTATTTCGGCACCCTTTTGTACACACCATACATTCCAACTCAGAAATAACTGGAAAAAAATAATCAACCTGTTTTTGATTCTACCTAAAAAGATTAAAACGAATAATTCAATAATTTTATTACTGTCTGACTGAAACACCTTTAAAATCATTGAACTGATTTCAACAATCTAATAATTAAATTTCTAGACGGTCAGTCTGTTAGTAGCTACATTGGTAATATTAATTAAAATATAGCAGATAATATTTCGTAGAAAAATATAGCTAAGCTAACCACTTTTGACTTTTTATACATTTTCTGGCCCATATTAACTGCGTTAATGTATCAGTTACACGATAAGCGTAATGTAAACGTCATGTAGGCTACTTAGAAATGTTTATTTCTCTAAAAATAACAACATAACTCTTGTTTTTAACATTTGAATAACAGATGTACACGTCTAGTTAAAATGCTGTCGAGCGTGAAATGTTTATGTAGTCACATGACCTTTAGACCTAACCGAAGCATAAAAATACTTTTTATATATTTACGGTTATCCTTAAACAAAATATCAGTATATATTTAAATAGCTTAAAAATAAAAGAAAATTACAACTTTTCCTGTGGCAAACATAAGTAAAACACGCAATTTAGATTGCAATACAAAATTGAAAGTTTATTAATATATTTACAATATAATATAATAAATACAAAAATAGATCAACTTCTGCCTTTCAGATTAATCTTTTGTTGAATTTTATTAGACCTGGTGTCATATTTTGTACCAGTTCCTGAATAGATGACGACTTTTGGCCATTGCTCCATCATCCTTCTACAATGACAACAAAAAAGTATTAGGCTACGAGTTGACACGGTTAATTTATCAATTAATATATAAGAGTTGCAAAAAATTATTTCGTTGGATTACCAATTCACTGATTTCCCCCCTCCCCACTCCCCCTCAAAAAATAAATAAATAAAAAAATTTAAAATAGTAACAAACCTTTTTTTGATCCTGTTTTCTTGACTTCTTTTTTTCTCTTTTTCTTTATTCCACGAGAGGCAAATCCTTGTTCCGATAACAAGGATAATGAATAGAAGAAGAGCTGAGATCACTGATAAAGAGAGTACCCAAACCAACATCAGTGGAGTTTCCATTTTATAAGGATTCTCTGTCAAACAACATTAAAATCAGCTAAAATTAATTTGTATAAAAAGCAATTAATCAAACCGACATTTTTTTAATTTTTAGCCTTTTATTTAAGTGTTACATAAGTAAATGATATTTAAGTGCACCAAAAGTAATATTTTAGACCTGCAAGGTTTAGTAATTAGAACGCTTTGTCCTTACTACATGAGGTCCTGGTTTGAAACCTCACTGCTTTAGGCTGAAGTGCTTAAAAAGGATACAAAGGCAACTGTAAATTAATTGGGAGTAATAAAAGTTACTTGCTGTAAAACCACTCTTTGCTGTAAAAACTAATTGCAAAACCAGTCCCAACATATCACACATAAATATAAAAGTAAAACAAATGTTTAAATTAAATAAAACACTATTAAAGCATACCAGTAGTAGGATCAGTTGATGATACTTGAGGCGTGGTTTCAACAATTTTAACTTTCCAAATTTCCAAACACAATTTTAAGAGCTCAACATCAAAAAGAATTTGTTGCACAGAAACTTGACTTAATGAGAATGGTAACATACCAATGTTTCTATCTTGTATTAACTCATTCAAATCAATTTCAAAACTTAAAAGTTTTCTGTTGTCATTTATTAACATAAGCTCTTCTATTACATTCAGTGGTAAGTTAATATTATCAGTGGATACACCTTGCTTTCTTAAAACAGATTTAAGTAGGTCACATTTCTGGTTTAAACTTCCAAAAAGGTTATTTCTTCTTAAAATCACCACAAGTTTTAGAATATTTTGATTAGATAAGAAATCCATCAATCTCATAAAATCTTTATTGTTTAGAAACTGTAAAAAAATGTGGAAAATTGTAAAAAGTTGTTAAAATATAAACATCAGTACTTTTCAAATTCCTAGGTCTTTAAAGTACATAAATAACTAAGACTATTTTAAGATACACGACATTGAAAGACAATTTGTACTTTACATATTTGTTTAAAATCAAGGTAAACAACAATAAAATCTGGGAAGAAACAGAACTTGGTTTAAATATCTATAAAACAGTTACCTCATGCCCTTCTGAAGCAGTGGTTTTCTTATTAGTTGTTGTTGGAGCCATTTCTTTAGTTGTTTTAACTAATCTTTTGGCTGAAAAAGTAAATACACAATTTCAATAAATGCTTACTAACCAGTTTAACAAACTTATTAATAGAAACATATAGTTTAGTGAATTGTTATCAAACTTGTTTTGTATGCTTCTTTTGTGGTGACCGGAATTGTTTTAAGTGCAGTTGTTTCTTCAGATGTAGTTAAGAGTTGACTAGTTATTGCTGTGGTGGAATCCTATTATAAAAGAAATCATATAACCTTAAAATTAATTGCTAAAAAAATAAATTGACATAAATTTGTGTTAAGCTTTAAAATAGAAACAAAATAACCTATTTTTTAAATTAAGCCAATACTATGTAAAAAAATGCCTTGAAACAATTTTAACATAAGGTATTCCGGATCATATTAATTTATCACAGGGTGATTTACCTACCATAGTACTGGGTACAACTGTAGTAAACAAGGGAATACAAGTGGCATAATCATCAGCTAGTTTGTATCTATCATGACATAAACATTGGAATGGTTTTCCCACTCTACTATCATCACAAATTTGGTCACAATGTTTTCTAGCTTTATCATTACATTCATTTATTTCTAAAAGGATTTATAATAACCTATGTTAACACTTTGTCATTCTTTAATACTTACCATAAATGTAAAGAAATTGTACAGAAAATTAAAATCATATTATAGTCAGATATGAATGTATGAAAAAGGGGCAATTATTTAAAGTGTAATAGTACATAATTTTCTCTATTAAAACTTTTGTGCAACAATAAAAACTGAACTATAAGTCTACATTTAAAAATTAAAGATTACTGTGTCATTAGTGTACCTAAGTTTACCTTTGCATGTTTTCTGATCTTCATTTAGAATATACCCAACCTCACAAATACAAAAATAACTTCCAACAGTGTTATTACATCTTCGTTGGCAACCTCCATTATTTGTTAAACATTCATTTTGGTCAATACAACTTGTACTGTCCTTCTGTTAAAAGATATGTAGATTTTTAAAAAATAGATTTTTATTATTTAAATTTTTTTTATATCTATTTATTATTGATGTAGGAGGCTGACTTTACAACCTAAACATGGAGTAATACCTATAAGTCTAACCCAGTCTTGAGTTGCTATGGCAGTTTTGGATATTATAGATTATAATTGCCTGATAATTAAGCTGCTGATTAAGTATTGGCTCAGCAGATGTTTATACTGTTTAAAGCGCTATACCAAAGGGTGCTACAGCATAGGAAAAGTCTTACCCAGCACCTAATGTAAAGCCATCTGTTCTGACCACTACACCACGCTGCTGGTATAACTAAATATTAATGTAAAAATATGTATTTTGGTTGCATTAAGCTTTATAATTACCTCTAGTTCATATCCATTTGAACATGAGCATTCAAAATCACCAGGTTTGTTTAAACAAAGACCTTTGTCAGGATCACAATCATGTGTTTGTTCATCACATTCATTTATATCTAAAACACACAATCATATATTTTGTCTCTAACTAAAACATGTTTTAAATGTTGTATTTGTTGCATCTATATATAATGGAGTTTAGTGGATAGTATATAAACATATGAACAGTGTATAGGCTTACAAAATAAATAAAACTGCCATTTGTAAAGCTTGGGTAAACTATTGCTAGCAAACATTAGTTGTGAGTTGCGACCACATTTCCATAATTAAAATACCAACCGTAGGGCGAACCATCCACTAATGTTTAACAATAGCATTGGTTTTGTCAATTTTGATGCATCTTTTTATTATCTGCTACGTAGTTTAATTGTAGCCACCACTTTTGTGAAAACAAACTAAATAAAATATAATTTTTGTAATTCTACAAACCATCACAAATAAGAAGATTTCCTTCTTTCTTCCTATAACCTTCCCAACACTCACAAGTATAATCTCCTGGTTGGTTCACACACTTTGCATTCTCACACTGGTGCGCCGCTGGTTGGCCAAACTTTAACAAACATGGGTTGTCATGGTAACATGTCTCACCGTTGCCCGAGGTCAAGGTGTCCGGACAGGAGCCACACTTGTAAGGTCTGACATCAGAGTCGACGATGTCATGGTCTGATGATGTCATAACAGTTAAGTTTTCTATGCACTCTACCCCAACAAAACAAGGATTTTCGCTAAAAATAATAAAAAATATCTAATTTTAAAATCTTACCCTAGCATATAGTCAGAATTTTTGAACTTAACCTCTTTTTATTTGGATGTAAGAAGGTCGAATGCGCAACCTAAACATAGAGTAACATCAGTTACTGCAACCCAGTCTCAAGTTGCCTGCGGCAGTTTGGGATATTATAGATTATAATTGCCCAATAACTAACTGCTGATTAAGTGCTGGCTCAGCAGGAGTTTATACTATTGAGAAAGGACAACACAGCTTTTCTAAGGGCACTACAACATGAGAGCAGTAGGGATCGAACCCAGGATCTAGTATAGTAAGTGTTTAACTACTAAACCATGCAGTTGATTATTGTTGGTTCTTGTTTTAATTAAAGCAAACTTTTAACTGTAAATACCTGCATGGACTTAATTTTTCTTCACATTTTTCCCCGATATAGCCAGCCATACAATGACATGCTGCCTCAGTCATAAATGGTCCATCATGATTGGTTGGATCAGTGACACAAGAGCTTATTGTTGGGTCACAATCACATGTAACAATGGTGGGAAATATAAGTGAATTTGCACCAGCAGGGTTGTCAATTAAAATTGATATTTCATTTAAAGATTCAATCCCTTCAGTTCTAAAAATCATAAATCACTTAGTTAATAAAACTTTTTTAATCAATATCATTGTAAGGAATATACTGAAGCATAATGGTAACTTGTAATAAGTTAATATTTGAATTATATAATTTTAAAGTGTCTAACCTAAATTTGTAAGTGCCATCTTTACTTTTTGTAACTTCTCCTTGATTTAATATTGTTACAACATTATTGGTTCCTGTGACATTAACTGTTACATCATAATTGTTTTCACCAACAAGTTGAGCAAATACATTTGCTTTTAGATCCTTTTCTGGCATTTTTGCTTAAATTAAAATAATATAAAGTGTTAAAAAGAAGGACTACTAGATTTTAGGTTGTTAAAAAATGGCCCAAAACCACTTGATTTAGAGTTTGCATTTTAAATATAATAAAGCTTGGTAGAGGATAATATGTTCAAATAATAGGCCTACAAAATAAATAAAACTGCTGTTTGTGGTGTATGGGTAAATTATCGCAGGCAAATATTAGTTTAGCCCATAATTACAAGATTTTAAAATGCTGATCATATGGTGGGCTATCACTGGTTGTAATAATAGTAAACACTTACAAATTAAATTAATATTTTCGAATAGTTTTGCAATGGAATCAGTTTTTTCGGCTTCACTTTTTTCAATGTTTGAAAGCTGAAAGCTCATTGGTTGATCAAAGTATGATGTCACAGAGATGTCATCAGGATATTGTGTAAAAAAAGAAACTTGTTCGGGTGGAAGTTTAAACGCATCTGAAATTGTTTTTAAATCACCTAAAAAAAAACATGTTTATAAAAATAATTTAGTCAAAATTTTATTCTATTCTACATCAGAATATCAGTAAAACTAAAGTGCAATTGCTAAGAATTAAAAATGTTTACTTATACCTAGTTTATAAATACAACAGTAAAGCTGTTTTTAAACTACTTTAAATTTCCAGATGACTTACATGAAAGAGTTGCCAATTGTTTTGTAACACTATCAAACTCCTTGGAGAAACATTTTCCGCTTAAAGTCAACAATCCTGAAGTTGTGAGAGAAGGGTTAGTGATGATGTCATCAGGTAGTGATGTCATAAAAGTTAAACCTTTATCTGATTGGTTAGTTACATTTATAAAAACACCTAAAAAGTAAAAAAAAGAAAATTAACAGCTTTAAAATTTTATTTTAAAGACATCACATAGGAAATTAACATAAACATCCGGCTATCTAATATATTCTTTAAATTGTACTAAGTTTTAAAAAGTAATTAAAAATATTTTCGCGTCCATTATTAGCTAGATTTGGGGTTTTCTGGTCGAGTTCCCAATTAAAACAATTTTTACTTACCATCTCTACTGCCAAAAGCTGCCCAATTATTATCCACAATAAACTTAAAATCTTTGTTTCTATTACTGTCACATGATTGGCCATCAATTAAACATGTGACTGCTTCGGAGCTTTCTGATTGGCCAGAATTAAACTGTACTGTTGCATTGTTTAAATGTAGACCAAGTGCTGTAATTTTAGTATCTAAAAAATTTAAAATCTGTAAAAAAATTTAACGAAAGTTTTTTTTCAAACTCTTACCATCAACCCTAGCAATAATGTTGATTAAGTCCTTGTTTTTGTTTTCAATTTTTAACAACCTAATTTCTCCTTTTCCCTGCAGGTTGATCACATGACCTGCTGTGGTCACCATAGCAACACCATTTTCTCCAAAACCTGAATATAATTACATTTGGTTAAACTTAAATTAAGCTAAGATAATTAAATCTGAATAAGAATAAACCTTTTTATGTTATGTGTAAAACAAAATAAATATAAACTTATTATTCTTGATTAATTAGTTAAAAATTAAATTAAGTTAATAATATTTTTTACCAAATTTTTTAGGTTTGTATTTTTCATAAGTAGTGGGCGGTCGTTTTCGAGTAAAGAATGAACAAAAATAATTTGATTTAGTTTCACTACAACAAGTTTTCATCATTGTGACATCATCAGTTTGATTGACATAATAGAACCCTGCCCCTTTATCAAAACCGTTCACACCATGAAGTAAAGGAGAACTGAGTTTGTTGTTAAGATAACAACAATCAAAACTACCACCTAAAATTTAAGTTTAATAATTTTATATATATATTTTATCCTCAATATAAAAAGGTCGACTTTACGACTTAAACATAGGGTAAAATAAGTTACCCGAACCCAGCTTCGAATTGCCGTTGTCAGTTTGAAATATTATTACGTATAATTGAACTGCTATTTAAGTTTTGGCTCAGCAAGAGTTTAAACTGTTTATAGCACCTTATTCAAAGGCACTACAGTATGAGAGCATTGAGGTTCAAAGCCAGGACCTCTAGTAGTGAAGCTAAGTGTTTAAACCACTACACCAAGCAGGGTCATAAGAAGATACAAGTAGTTGAACTTGTACTTAACCTTAAAGTCTATTATATAACTAGACTAAATAATTAATATCTTAATAATTTTTATAAACTTACCATTTTCAAAATCGAACAACCATTTATAGCAAGTTTTTTCATCGTTACCAGGCAACTGCATCCATGTGACCTCTAATTCAAGCTGTATTTGTTGCTCACTAGGTGGACATGAGTTGATGACCTCCAGATAATGTTGTTTAATATCTTGTTGTGTATTAAACCATTGATAGCATGAGCTTATAGGGCCAGTGTTAAATGAAACATTAGGTGTTAAGTTATATGTGTCTTTGCCATTTGATCTGGTACTGTTAAAGTATATCTAAAAATACAAAATCTTATATTTTTAAAACAAGATATTTTTCAAAAAATAAGACTAATTATTTAAAACAAACATACATCGTTTAATCTATAAACATTCGATGGATTCTCTATGACATCACTATCCTCCCAATGTCCTGATGCATTATGTTGCCATCTACGAGGTGTTTCCCCCATTATGACATACCCGGACATAGCTTGGTAACTATTTATATCGGTTGGAACCTCGTATACTGGTCTCCAGTTCATCAAACCATCTTCATAAAGGTTAGAGACAAAGGTTCGAATCCCGTCGGTGGCAACCACACTTTGAAATGTCATTTCCTAAAAAATTTTGGTATATTGCAAAAAGATTTTAAATCAAAATAAAAGAAAGCAAAAACGATAAAACTGGCAATTTAGCTGTAGTACTAAAAACAATCGGGTTCACCACAAAAGGTCCTGGATTTAATTTACACTACTTTCACGCTGCAGTGCTCTTGAGCATAATGCTACTAATGGTTTAAACTTTTTCTGAGCCAACACCTAATCAGTAGTTTAATTATTGGGCAATTATATTCTATATTATCCCAAACTTACAAAGTCAATTAATGACTAGATCAGGTAACTGGTGTTAACTCTGTGATGAGGTTGTAAAGTCAACGTTTAATTTAAAGGACTTACTGAGTCTTTTATTAAAAAATCAAGTTTTACCTCATTTTTAGATGGCCATGGTGGGACCATATTCTCCCAGGTCACAACCATTACAAAACTGGGTTGAAAATTTGATGGAAATAATTGTTGAATGTATTCAGATAAAATATATTCCCCCCTTTTTCTCTTTGCTTTTGATTCCTTCTCTTTTAACTCAAACATGTCATAAGTGTGATACCAGAGCTAGAATAAAAGATTTTAAAATAATATTAGCTTGGAAACCGCTCTTAAAAGTTAAAATGTTAATTAATGATTAGAAGCTTTAATTAGCGTTTAATAAACTTAGTTTAATAAAATTAGCGTTTAATAAACTAAGCTTTAAATAAACTTAGAAACTTTAATTAGCAAATCTAAGCCTTAACTAGCAAAAAAAAGTAAGCCTTAACTAGCAACTTTTTGGACTTTAAAAAAACAATAAAAAAGTCTAAATTTTGTTAAATTTTTATTGATAAACTAAGTGCTATCTTTATTTTAAGACAAAAAAACTAATCAAGTAAAATAATTCCATAAATCAAACCCACTTTGCTGTTTTCACCAAACTTAGAGTCAGTCCACAATGGGGCGATTAATGCACACACATTTTCTCCTGGGACAAACCCTTCTGATGTCATAACATCTTGTGATGTCATAATAGGTCGAGAGTTACGATAAGTAGGAATCCAATCGATATTAGATGATGATGAAAGGTTGCTGATGATTATAACTCCATTTTCTGTAGCCTTAAAATTATGCAACATTTATATTATACGACACATTTAAATACAATATCATAACAATAAGTTTAGGTAACTTGTTTAAAGTAAACAAAATCTATAAGTACTGAAGTTTAGTAAACAATGTTTATGTATGCCTAATTAAAGGGCCTACAAATTTTTTAAAAATGACATTTTTGGTCTGCATGTAAATCATAGTGGGCAAATATTAGTTGAGAGTTGCAACCACAGTGAAATTAAAACTTACATAAACTGATTTACATTTCATCTCATTATTTTTAGCATCTTGTAGGGGAATAAGTGATGGAATTTCAACAATATTTGTAACCATCTCTCCTGTTCCTTTTGACCAAACTTTAGCTTGGTTATCACCAGTTGAAAGACCATGCTCAATTAAACGAGACTCTAAACAATAAAAACTTATTTTAATATTTGTCCCAGTAATTTTGTATATTTGTACAGTATTGCCTCTGTTAAATTTGTATACTTATTATATTACTTTTCTTAAACACACAATCTTATTGGCAAAGTTAAAATGAGGTTTTTATAACAAAATGTTTAACTTATTCTACTTTAAAACATTTTTTGTAACGTAAGTATTTAAAAAAGGCAAGAGACCTTTACAATCTCCAACAAAACCAGTCCCATTTAAAGCCAAACTTCTGAATCCAGGTTTGCAAACACAATTATAACCTGGTTGTCTGTTATAACATCTTGCATTCTCATCACAAGTATGTAAGTTTCTTCCACATTCATTTATATCTAAAAATTACGATGATATATTAAAACAGAAATTTGATTACAATTTAATACTATTCTGAATAAAAACTGATAAATTTTAAGCAATATATTTAAATTTTTTTTTGTATATATCTTTATCCTAGGTGTGAGAAAGTTGAATGCGCGACTTAAACATAGAGTAACATCAGTTACTCCGACCCAGTCTCGAGTTGCCTGTGGCAGTTTGGGATATTATAGATTATATTTGCCCAGTAATTATGCTGCTAATTAAGTGTTGGCTCAGCAGGAGTTTGTTCCGTTTACATCGCCTTACTCAAGGGTGCTACAGCATGACATCAGTGGGGATTAAACCCACAACCTCATGTGTGGTGTAGCAAGTGTTCTTACCACTACACCACGCTGCCAGTAAATATTTTAATATTGTCACAATTAAGTTATATTACAAGTTTTACAATAAACAATACATTAATGTAATAATAAAAAATAAGATTAAGTAATGTTAAAGTGTAGTTCATAAAATTAAAGTTGATGCAACTATATTTCATGATTTACCTTCACAGTATCTTCCATCACCCTCAAACCCTTGGTCACAAACACATTCATAAGTTCCATAAGTGTTTATACATTGCCCATTACATGAGTTTTCCCCACTTGAACATTCATCTATATCTGCAAGAAAGTATAGGATAATATTATATATATAGGAATGTAAGTAGCCAGTAAAATAAACATGTAATTTATATTATCTTTAACCTACCTTTGCATTGAACAAAATTGTCATTTTTATCCCTTTCTTCAATAACACCTAAACATTTTGTAATTGTTTCATAATAAAAAAGCAAATGTTACAAATAAAAAGGCAAATGTTACAAATGTTTAACCTAAGAATGCATTTTAAGTCTAATTGTTTGACCCAACATATAGCCAAAATTATCAAATTATGTCATACCAGTGAGGAATAAAATTACATTAATTTCTGAGTAGGTTAGCTTAAGTAAGCCAATGTTTAACCATGATGCACTTATAATTCATTTGTTGGTGTTAACATATCATATTATTAAACAAACCTTCTAAGCAAGTACATCTGTAAGTTCCTGATGTAATTGAGCAGAAAGCCTTACCAGATTGTTGACCACATCTGTCTGTTTCATTTCCACACCATTTCCATAAACCATCAGGACATTCAGCCGGATTACAGTACTCACTCTTAATTTATGAAATAATGTTGTTACATTTAAAACTATAAAGCTGTTTCAACAGGCATTAAGCAGTTAAATATAACATCAGTCCCAGACTTATTGTCCTTTGACCTCACCAGCATTTCTTTACCAAATGTCTTGACAACCAGAAACATTTAAACTTTAACAGCATCAACAAGTACTTTGTGTATGTTTTTTGTTGGAAAAAAATTTAAGCCTACCTGAAAGCCAGACCCCTCACACATTTTCCCCTTGGGAGTTGGTTTTGGATCATCACAAACTCTTGTCCTTATTTCTAACCCTGCATCACAAGTTGATGTACAGTTACTCCAAGCCATCCAGCCACCCCAGTTCCCATTTGCTGTAAAATAATTAAAGCTTTGTGTTACTTTAAACCCTGCAATAATATGTTAAATAGATGGAACAGACAAAAAGATAAAAAATAGACAAATCACAGGATCTTTATAACTATATATACAGTCCAGTTCTTTAGGCCTTAGATTAGCCATTTAGAATGCCCTATGAGCAAGTAGTGTAAGTCCTACAAATATTAAATTTGCTAAGTCACCTTCAGCACAGGTTTGTCCATAGTAAGGATCAAAACATCGGCAATTCAGCCCAAAATCTGACTCTATACATTTCCCACTATTTATACAAGGTTCATCATTCTTACCACAATTAATTTTATCTAAAAAAATTAGATGATTTTTATTTTAAACTTGTAAATTTAAAACTGATTTTTAAACAGAGATTACTTACAGTAATAGTTAGGTAAGGCGCTATAAACAGTATAAACTCCTGCTGAGCCAACACTTAATCAACAGCCTAATTATCGGGCAACTATAATCTATAATATCCCAAACTGCCAAAAGCAACTCCAGACTGGGTCAGGGGTAC
Organism: Corella eumyota; assembly: GCF_963082875.1. NCBI lineage: Eukaryota > Metazoa > Chordata > Ascidiacea > Phlebobranchia > Corellidae > Corella > Corella eumyota. Next base: position 2,036,351 of record NC_137495.1, on the reverse strand, counting down.
TGATGTTACTCCATGTTAAGGTTGTGAAGTCAACTTTCCCACATTGAAAATAAATAAATATAAAATTAAGTAAGATAAATACCTTTACACATCATTTTGTTTCCAACCCAAGTATTATTGGGTAGACACTTTAACTGATCATCTCCACTTTCAAACATAAAATCAGGTCTGCAAATATAAGTTGCTACTTCCCAAGTTACATTATAAACTGAGTTCTTACCATCAGGGGGTAAACCACATGGACTTTCTAAATTTAATAGAAAAAAGGCAAGTTTTTTAAATTAAATAAACCCACAACAAAAAACTGTTAACAATTATAGAAATTGTCAAAACAAAAAAAACACAGATAGACAACATAAAAATTAAACGTACTAATTATTTTAGTACATGTAGCTTAATTTTAAACATAAACTGTTAATTAATTTTAAATTTTTTCAGAAAATATAAGGCCTTTTTATAAATGCCAAAGGTGACATGAAACTTTAAAGAAATTTCATCAAGTAATGATTTTTAATAAATACATCTAGCTTAACTTTAAATATAAAATTTTAAATGAACTTAATAGCTTACTTACCTATAGTCACAACATTGCAATTAACACCATTTAATAAACATAAAATCCAAAATAAAATAATTCCAACCCACATTATTCTTGATTTTTAACTGAACTTAAATAAACTAAAGTATATGCAAAGCATTCGCAACTTAAACTTTGTTAATAATCTCATGAAATTTACAATATACTCGCTTAATTTGACTATCACAACAACTTAGATCTTAAAGAAAAATGTTTTAAAACTTGTTCTACTTTAGATGCCATCTTACACTGGCTCATATTTAATTTATATTGTCGCGTACATCATACTTAAGAACACTAAGATCTTACTTAATTGGATGGATCTCAATGTTATTGCATTAAATATTAATTTTATATTTATATATAGACTACTTATGTTAGATGTGAGAATTTACTGATGTTGAAAAAACATCAAAGTTTAATTTAAAAAATTTTGTATCGTTAAATTTTTAAGATTTTTTAAAAGTTGTTTAACTTACAGTTAAAAATTTTACAGCTTAAACATTACTTTATTTGGCTTATTATTTTTTTCCAATATAAGTTATACATTTTAATTATTAGATAATCATAATATCTTGTACCCAATTATATAGTCTTACTATTTGTTTTATGTATTTCATTAAATTAAAATATTCTTTGTATTATAACGGTTTTATATTTAATTAAACTGTCTAAAACTAAAAGAAAATAAAACTAAATTAAATATTAATAACCTAAACAATATGATTACTGTAACATAATGAAATTTTCATTTAAATTTAATACTTTTTATAAATTGAATTTAATTTCAATTTAACATATAAATTAAATGGTGTTTATTGGTCTACAATCTAAAACTAAATTTAATTGTTACTTGTTTAAATTGGTTAATTTTTAATTGTAAATTGGTCTACTTTTTGTCCCAATAATAATTTTAATTATTAATTATTTAATATAACCCCTTTTGATTTTCCAAGAATTTTAAACCATATTTAGCTTAATTAGCAATATTTTAATTAAATTTTTATCTATTTAAAAATACAAATATGAATGTTAGAAATTATTCCCCCCCCCCCCCCACTAATTTTAAAATTAAACAACAATTAATTCAAATTTTGATTCTTTTAGGTAATTAAATACCAAAGCATATTTTAAGGTGATGGGTTAGTAGTTTATAATGATGCCCGTAACTTTTTGGGAACCTATTAAAACCATGAAATTCATCCGCCGCAAAGTAGTTCCCAAAATTAACATTATTTTCAATTAAGTAATTTGACAAGTGTGCCGAATTCTGAATATTAGATAAAATTTTTTTTTTTAAATTTAAGTTACAAATATATATATTTATTTTATTTGTTTAAACTGAAAAAATATTTTAAATGCCATTTAATGTACAAGCAAAATAAATATCTAATAAAGTTTAGTTGACAATATGTGTATGTATTAGTTAAGAGTTGCAACCATATTACAACAATTAAAATGCCGTCAGTTAGCCTATCAAAAAGTCATATTAAAAATTATAATCTACTTTTTTCATTTAAAAAATAAATTGTTTAAATTTTAATTAGTTGTATATTTAACCTAAAGGCATGTAAAACTTACCTGAATATGAACGTTTTCATCACTTGTTCCATGCACTATGACAAAATAATGTTTGGCATAATTCTCCCAATTTTGCATGGCTGATGATAAAGTATACCCATCCTATTTAAAACACAATTTAAGTTTACACATTTATCAAAAATTAATGTTATGTATTTTTTGTATCTGATAAGCTTACTGGATTAGTGGTAGGGACATCCATATACTTTTCAGTGTAAAGAGTATGGTAATAGTGCCAATCTGTAACTGGGGCAACTGACAAACCACATTTAAATATTGAATCACTGTCTTCTCCAATAGTGCGGGCTGTAGCATAACTTAAAATAAAAAAAAGTGACATTATCAATTATGTGGCTAATGGCAATATTTGATTTTAAAACACACAAGGTTGTGGGTTCAATACCCACAGCTTTTATGCTGTAGCACCCTTGAGTAAGGTGCTATAAACGGTATGAATTCCTGCTAAGCCACACTTAATCAGCAGCCTAATTATCTGGCAATTATAATCTATAACATCCCAAACTGCCACAGGCAACTCAAGACTGGGTCGGAGTAACTGATGTAACTCTATGTTTAGGTTGTGCATTCGACCTTCTCACATCGAGGATAAATATATATACAAAAAACGGTATGAACTCCTGCTGAGCCAGCACTAAATCAACATCCTAATTATCTGGCAATTATAATATCGCTAATTGACAAAAGCAACTCGAAACTGAGTCAAATAGCTGCTAATGCTACTTTATGTTTAGGTCGTGCACTCGACCTTTCCACATCGACAACAAAGATATATAAATAAAAACTAAATAATCAGTTTTAGTAATTCTTTGGCAGGAAACAAAAACCAAGTTTAAAATCTGCATTTAAAATTACTTTATTTCAGACATTTAGTTTTTTTTAAGTACCTACCCTCCGTAGGATCTTCCCCAGATTGCAATCCTGTCATCATCAATATAATCAAACATCCTTGAGACTTGCCTGGTTGCCTCTATTTGATCAATAGGTTCATACTGACCAAGCTTGTTGTAAACCTAAGGAAAAAGGTATCTACTTCAACCAAGTAAAAAAAGTTTTTAAATGGGCCAGTTAAGACCCTGACAAAAAAAAGTATCTCTAACTCGCTATACTATTCGCAACTAATTTTTACAAAAAATTACAAATTTCTACATAAAAAAATTTTAGTTTATAATCTTAGTTTTTGTTAGAGTCCAACTCACCATATGCATGATATCATCGCCTCTGAACCCAGTTCCTCTTCCATCAAAGGTCATCACTATCACATCCAGGTTGCTACTAGCAACGTAGCCTCTAGCCCAGTCAATCTGGTAGTAATCCGCAGCATGTTGGTAACCAGGACCTTGAATACAAAAACTGTTTATTGTTTTTTTAAACAATATGTAACAAATAAAAGATGGTTTTTGGCTACATGTACGTACAAATAACACACTACTGTTTAACCTAATTTGAAAAATAAACAACTAAACTAATTACTTCTAATTTTTTCTAAAACTGTATTTGTCTAAGAATACAAGCTACATTAAAATTGCATTGTTTATTGCATTAAAATTAAAAATAAAATACTTTACAGCTAGTAAAAACAACAAATTAAGTGCAAAATAATTAAAAAAATCTAGCACAAAATATCCTACATATGTATCAAGTTAAAATAAAACATGATCTATACATAAATTATGACAAAACATTAGATTATATCCCAAAACATTGCTTCATCTTTTTGTTCAACATTCTGTAAAGTGATTGGTATCTGTTTTGGATTAAACCCATGTTATGGTCGTCGTCAGCAGCAAAATAGAAACCAAAATCAACCTAAAACAAAAATTCTGTTTACTATGCTCTGCATTATATTAAAGCTAAACAAAAGTATTTTGTAATTTTAAAGATGTACAGATTTTTTTTTTAATAAATTAAAAGTTTAAGTGTACTCAAGTTTCTATCTTTATATAAGAAGCTTTGGTGGAAAATTATATATATATTTATGCAAGTCCAATTTATAGATCTACATAATGTTGTTTTTGGTGCTTAATTTAATTATCACAGGCAAATATTTGTGAGGTGTGGGTAAATTATCGCCGGCAAATTTAATTTGACAGTTGCGACAATATTACAACAGTTAAAATACAACTGCATAGCAGGCTATTCCCTAGTTATAAGTTAACAAGAGTAATGGAAGCATGTCTTTTTTCTATTTTAGTAACAGTACAGTGCTTTACTTACATTATTTGAGATCAAATATTTAGAGAGAAGAGCTGAGTTTTGGATATGGACATTTTCATCCCTAGTTCCATGAAATATTGAAAACTTGTGAGTTTTAAAGTTTTCCATATTCTGCATTGCTGTAGCTTTGTCATAACCATCCTATAAAACAAAAAGTTAAAAGTTCTAACAAAAAGTATAATAAGTTTGGTAATCCTTATATAATGGAGCTTGGTGGATGATATATTTATATATATATATGTGTATATGTATGTCCAATTTATAGGCCTACATGATATAAAAACCTGCTGTTTGGTAAAGTGTTAAGAGTAAATATAAGTTGAGAATTTTGAACATAGTACAACACTTAAAATATCAACCATAGGGCAGGCTATTGACTAGTTTACTACAATAAAAATGTTTAAAAAATCATTTAAATTTAATTCTTAGTTTAAAAAATTATTTAAATATAACAAAATTATCACAGTTTTAGTATCAAAATATGACAAATATTAACATACCCTATTATGTTGTGGTTTAAGCATGTATTTCTCAGTATACAGTGTATGGTAAAGCTCCCACTTTGTCACTGGTGCAACTGCAAATCCACATTTAAAAACATTTCCTGAATCTTCACCAATGGTTCGAGAAGTAGCATATCTAGAAGAATAAAATTTACATAAAAAAAACCTGGTATAATCTATACATGATGAAGCTTAGTAGACTATATACATATGTATGTGTATATATCCAATTAGTAGGCTCACAAAATACATTAAACTGTCGTTTGTTGTGCAGGGTAAATTATTGCCAGCAAATATCAGTTGAAAGTTGTAGCCAAATTACAACAATTAAAAAGCTAATTGTACTTTGGGCTATCAACTAGAATCAATCAAATATCAAAGAGATCAAATTTTCCTACCATTATTAACTGCATTATTAAAATTTACAAAGCTTTACCTTCTTTTAATGTAAAATAATTTGTACAGTAAACGAAATTTCGCATCTAATATATTTATAATTTAAATTAGGATAATAAAAAAGTGCCTACCCTCCATAAGACCACCCCCAAATTGCAGTCCTAGTTGAATCAATAAATGAGTTTTGCTCAGCAAGAATTCTGGCAGCATTAGCTTGATCTATTGGTTCATATTGACCCAGTTTCTTGTATACCTGAAAAATAATATTAAACAAATAGAAAATAATTGAATTGAACATTTTGCAAATGATGAAATTATTTATTGATTAAACAAATTGAATGATGAATTAAGCTATATTAAATTATAATTAAAATGCCAACTTACCATATGCATGATATCATCTCCTCTGAACCCAGTTCCCCTCCCATCAAAACTTAAAACCAAAACATCAAGAGAACTTGAAATATAATCTTTCCAGGAAACTGAAAACCTCTCTGTCACTTCCTGGTAACCTGGACCTTAAGAATAAATAAAACTTTAACTTGGCAATCTAGACACTAAACTTCAGTTTCCTTACCTTTAGAATAGTTTTTTTAGTTATTTTAGCCCTATCTAACTTGGTCTATGCTTTGTTAAAGTAACTAAATCTTAACTAAATACATATGAATAGCAACTATTTTGTATACATACAATACTATGTAAAATTAAGGTAGTTTAAAATTTTAAAGAGTAAGAACTAATATTAATATAATCAGTACAATACAAATCTAGTACCATAAGATAACTGCATAAAAAAACATGTATGAGCGTAAATTATATCTTGAAAAATACCTCTTATTTATATTGTGATATAAACTTACTAATTCTTAAAAAATAAACGAAAATTTTACTAGTTACTTAAAGTTTTCAACTTACCGGAGTAAACTTGAACAAGCATCGGATATTTCTTATTTGGATCAAAATTGGGAGGTTTGTGTAAAGTGTAAAACCAATCCTGCTCGTAACCTGGTAACTTGATTGTCCCATAACCTCTATCACGAAAATAGTACTCTAAAAATTCAGAAATAAATTTAAAAATAAAGAGAATAAAATGTAATTGACATTTAAATTTACCATTTAATGTAGCTTGTAGATCTGTGTTATTTTCTGCAACTCTTGAAAATTCAAAATCTCCAGTTCCAACATTCTTTTTTAATAGTAAAGAAACAGGAGGGCCTAAAATTAATAAATGTTTTTTATTACACCTTAACAAAAGGTAGACAACTAAATTTAATGCTTTAAACTTAAAATATACAGTGCCAACACCCAGTCTTAGTATAAAGCATAACTAAATAAATAAAAATGTGAAAAAAATATTGACTAGATATAAAGAATATTATTAACTAAATAAAACATTTCTATCTTTTTACATTTTGTGCGTAAAAAATTTTACTAAATTAATAAAAAAAAACAACTGTTAATAAACCGGCAGCGTGGTGTAGCGGTAAGAACACTTGCTACACCACACATGAGGTCATGGGTTCAATCCCCACTGCTCTCATGCTGTAGCGCCGTTGAGTAAGGCGCTATAAACGGTATGAACTCCTGGTGAGCCAGCACTTAATCCGCAGCATAATTACCGGGCAATTATAGTCTCTATAATATCCCAAACTGCCACAGGGAACTCGAGACTGGGTCGGAGTAACTGATGTTACTCTATGTTTAAGTCGTGCATTCAACTTTCCCACATCGAGGATAAAGATATATACAAAAAAAAAAAATAAAAAAAAAATAAAGTGCTTACCATTAGCAGTTCCGCCACAGTTAATCACCACAAAACTTCCATCTTTACTGAAGCTCGGTGTCACCCAATTACATCTGTCTGGATATTCAGTGTTATATTTGCAAGATATACATTTCCTTTCTTTGTCGTCACCCCTAGCTAAAGAGTTTTTATTAGATACAAAAATTAGATACAAAAAAGTATTTAAATCAATAAATACAACAAATAAATTCATGTATTACCTTAATACTAAGACTAAAACATAGTGAATTTACTTAAAACAATTGAAAAAACAAGTCTAATGTATAAAGATTTTAATAAACATTTCAAGATTAAAAAAATTAAAAGTGACAAAAAATAGATAATGTCACAATTAACCTTTTGTTCTCCACAAGTGTCGGATGCGGGGAAGTCCCATACCAGGCTCTGCTATATTTTCAGTACTTGTAAAATATAAGAAATCAAAGTCAGGATCATAAAAAGAAATTGCTTTATAACCACTGCTTGTGTCTGTAACCTGTAAAATAAATTAATTAATATACAGATGACATATAAGGTTACATACAGTGTATATCAGCACAACTTAAGACTGTGTCAAGGTAATAATTCCCAACTGCTCTTATGCTGAAGCGCCCTAGTTTAAGGCGCTATAAACAGTATAAACTCCTGCTAAGCTAAAACCAACCAGCAGCTCAATAATAGGGCAATCGTAATCTATAATATCCCAAAATGCTAAAGGCAACTCGAGACTGGGTTGGGGTAACTGATGTTACTTTATGTTAAAGTCACGCATTCGACCATACCACATCAAGAATAAATATATGTACAAAAAAAATATAAGGCAAATTATACACTGAATTTGTAATGCCTGGGACAAAAAAAAACTTAAAAATAGTCTATACAATAATTTTTATAATATATTTATGTACTTTATGATAAATAGTCTCCAAAATGGTCCATTATACAAAACTTACTTTTTTTTCCTAACAAATGTTGATCATATAACAATTTTACCAAATATTTATTTATGTTGTTTCAGCAAAGTATAATTACTTACCTCAAATTGGCCTGAAGTTCTGTAATCCACATTTTGGGTAAGAATATTAAATCTAGCCAAGTGTGGAAAACCATCATGAGATTGAGTGTTGAAGAATTCAGTGTTGTTTGATACTGGGAAGATGTGGGAAGGTTTGTAATGACCAACCCAGCCTGTTGTACTCTCATAACTTAATATTGGAACTAAAAAGACAAAAATTTTAAGATTTGAACTTGTTTTTAAAACAAGAAATATATACCAGAGTTGTGTAGTTGTTAGCACTTAATTACTTGGCGTCCTGGGTTACCTATGTTTATGTTTAGACTCTACACCAAGTAAAATAAAACAAATAAATGATCTATAAGTATAACTGTAGTGTTAAATTAATTGCCCTACTAGTAATTTTTTTATTTTTAAAACTATTTCGAAAACTATTACAAATTTTAATTAGCAAGCAAAAAGATTGTGAATTTTAAAATTTTTAAATATATAAAACAAGCTGCGTGGTGTAGTGGTAAGAACACTTGCTACACCACCATGAGGTCGCGGGTTTAATCCCCACTGCTCTTATGCTGTAGCACCCTTGAGTAAGGCGCTATAAACGGTACGAACTCCTGCTTAGCCAGCACTTAATCAGCAGCATAATTACCAGGCAATTATAATCTATAATATCCCAAACTGCCACAGGCAACTCGAGACTGGGTCGGAGTAACAGTTGTTACTCTATGTTTAAGTCGCGCATTCGACTTTCCCTCATTGAGGATAAAGATATATACAAAAAAAAAAAAAAAAGCTTACAAGTTGTGCAAACAAAATTGTTTTCAATTGTGCACAGATCAGTGATAATTTTATTTGCAATCCTGTTCTTCCATGTTGGTACAAACGTGGTGTCACCAATCCATTCTGCTGAGTTTAAATAATATTCACCCCAAGCAATAATATCCTGAAATAATAAAGTTTAAGCTCGGATTGTTGCATTTTTTTAGTGTATTTCTTAACGTAAAAGAACTAGTCATGCACTGCTTTAAAGTTGGAAGTTTAATGGTTAAAATATGGAAGCAACTTTGAACTAATATTTGTTTGCGATAATTTTCCCACGCACCACAAGCAGCAGTTTTATTTAATTTGTAGGCCTATAAATTGAACATACACATAAATATTGTCCACTAAGCCCCATGATGTTGAGATATAGATACTAATTATAGTTTAAACTTCCAAATGTAAATAAATGAAATCTTGTGATAGTAGTGACAACACTAATTCAAAATAGGCCTTGTGACAGTTTGTATGCATTTAGTCATTTTTGACATTATTAATATCTTTTAAAAATTTTAAAAGCTGCTTTTAATTGTAATTAAAGTCCACAAGTATTGTTATTTTCGTAGTGTTATGTAACAGTAGCATAGGCATATTATTAATTAAATAAATATTAATATTCCACTTTAAGTTTACTTAATATGATCAATATTTAAACCAGGACAACATAAAGTTTAAATTGTTTGTTATTTACTTTCTGTTGGCATGTAAATATTGACATAAACATATATTGTGCAATTATATTGTTGCCAGCTAAAATTTGAACATAACTATTAAATTGAAGTCTAATAACCATTAACAAACTATATATAATTGAGCTTATTGGACAATATATATGTATGTTCAATTTATAGGCCTACAAAATAAACAAAACTGTTGTTAGTGATGCCCAAGTAAATGATCAAAACAAATTTTAGTCAAGAGTTGTGACTAAATTAATACAATCAAAATCTTGACCAAAGGGCTAGCTATTGACTAGTAAACAATAAATTATTTGTCTTTCTTTTTAATTTGTGTTATTTTAAATATGCATACCTCTTATATATATTTCGTTATAATTAAATTCATTAATTTATATTTACTGCTGTTGATTTGACATCTTGTTGAACCGGATCTGTTGTTGCATTGAAAACTGAAGCAACTTTAATAGAAGTATGAGGAATTGGGGTGTCAGGTTTGGGGTAAGGGTAAGTGAATATTTGGGGGTACTGGGTGTCCCCATAAACAGCCAAGTCATACTGTATCACATTTGTTTCATTAATTCTGTGTTAAAACAAAAAAAGTTAATTTTTAAGGTTAGAAATTGTTTAATCGATAAATACTAGAGCTTAGGCTATATATGTGTGGTACACTTGGCTTCGCTACATGAGGTCCTGATTTTGATTCCTACTGCGTTCATGCTGTAACACACTTGAGTAAGAAGCTAAATACAGTATAAAATTCTGCTGAACCAATACTTAATCAGCAGCTTAATTATCGGGCAATTATAATTTATAATATTTCAAACTGCCACAGGCAACTCGAGACTGGGCAGACTGTGAAGTCGACCTTTCCACATCAAGGATAAATAAATGTAAAAAAATAAAACATACGAAGCATAAACAAGATATTGGCCATCAGGTGACCACCACATAAGAGAATCATCATCTGTGATCTCAATCCAATGCAACCAATCAGTGATTCCATTATACATCATTTGTTCATTCCCGTTGCTTGTTAGTCGGTAGGACTTCCAAGTTGTGTTAAAATCCTGGTAGAAAGAGAAAAAAAAACAGTTAAATATATCACAGTAAAAAAAAAAATTTTTAAGTCTATTTTAAATTGAAGAATTAAACCAGTAGCATGGTGTAGTGGTCAGAACAGTTTTTACTCTATAATGGGTCCTGGGTTCGATCCCCGGTGATTTTATGCTGTACCTTAATTAAGGCGCTATAAAGATATAAACTCTTGCTGAGCCAGCACTTAATCAGCAGCACAATTATCAGGCAAATATAATCTATAATATCCAAATTGTGCATTCAACCTTTTCACCTCAAGGATAGGATATATAAAAAAAATAAAAATATAAAAATTACAAATCAATTAAATAGTTTTAATTTAAGATAGTTGAATCTTTAAACAAGTTCAAAAGTGAAATACTAGTTTTCTACCTTAACCATGTAGACATCAAAGCCATAAACATAAGCAAAATCATGGCCAACTGTTGACCACTTGAATTTCTGAATTCCCTCAGTATGATTAGTTTTAGGAAATATCTTCAAGCTAATATAAAGTTTTAAAACAATAAATATTACCGATATAGTTTCTTACCAAGCAAACATGTGGCATAAGTTTGTATGTCCTAACATAAGCATTTTTAAGTAAACAGTTAACAATAATAATTCTTTAAGTATGAACACAATCAAAAGGTTAACAATTCGGTAATTTCCTTAGGTCAACAATCTTTAAATGCACTGCCTTATATTTTATCTATACATTTTGTTTCTTATTTGAGTACATAAATATTAAATAAATACAGAACTGTATAATTACCCAGTTTTATCAAAAATCTCCATAGAATAAGTTCGTACATAATGAGCATATCCCTAAAACAATTTATCAAATTTAAATTGTGATATGCTACAAAAATATATTTTTTTTAAACTAAGCCAAAGAATGCAAGGTAACAAAAGTTACTTTAGGTTTAGGATTATAAAGTCGACCTTCTCACACCATAGATAAATAAATTAAAAAAAACACAGTGTAGGAAACTTATCAGAATAATATTCCGAAATATAGAATGAAAGATTTATACTTACATCAGTTAAATTTGAAGTAATGGCAATGAATTTTTGATCAGCAGATACTGACCACGAATATGGATTTATGACATTGTTCTGAAACAACATAAAAGTAGTTGGTGTAAAAAAACAAATAAAAATGAATAACAAAAATTAAACAAATTACAGTTAAAAATGCCCGTATTCTGAAAAGAAATAGTTTTACACAATTCGTACCACAAATGTTAGAAATAAATAAAGCAATGTTAATATTCAGTAAGTGTAAATACCCAGATTTTGGATGGAAATAATTCCGTTATAACTCCAGTTTCAATATGTTTTGTTTCAATAGCACCACTGCTGTTTCTTTGTGCATAAGAATCACCTAAACAAAAACATATTTAATCATCACCAATTTAAAAATGATGAAAAAGTTAAAAATAATTGATATATAAATATAAAATGTATCTAAAAAATATTATTTTAGTACTCTAATCTTAAATAAATATGCTTGACGCAATATTGTATTAATTAAACATGCTTTTTACTTTTAAATTTGCCTTTTTCTAGCGTCCATTTGTTAAATTGTTATTTTTTATTAAAGGGTTTATGCAATGTTTTTAAAAACACGTGTGACGTAAGGGAAAGCCCCATTAACGTAAATACGTAACTCTTGTTTATTTCAAAAAAATTCTGTAGACTTAAAATTAATTTTACCCAAATATTTAAGAAAATATACATTTAATTTAATAAAAAAGGTTCTTACCAGATATCCAGTTTGGATAAAAAGATTTGGATCTGAATTTCCCGTTTAGAAAATCGTCGAATTCCATGTACTTCTTATCAGCTTTTGTCGACGGTATATCTGGTAAACAAAAGTCATTTGTATATTAAAAGTAATTCAGAAAGTTGGCTTTTTGCATAACAAAACTACATACGTTAAAACTTTTAGGTACCTCGCTTTTCCCGTGAATTTAAATCTTTATTTCGCGAGGTCATCATTCCCCAAAATGCGAGTACTAAAACTGAAGCAATTATAAGAGAGCCAAGAATTGCCTTGACTTTCCGACCCAACATATTTCTTGTTTTAAATGTGCGCCCTTAAACTAAAATTCAAAAAAACGTAAAAGTATAATTAATGACAATTTACTGTTTTGAACTTAATATAAAATTAGAAAAGTTACTATAACAGTAGGCTAGGCTACATTGGTTACTAATCTGAAATTATTGACAACAGTTATTAAAACATTGTTTTCTAGCCTAAGCAGCTCGTTAAAAATGGCCTAAAACAAGACCAGTTTTGTAAGTTTAACTGGCAAAGTGAAATTTAAAACGCCATACTACCAAACAACTTGCAAATAATTAACCATAATGCAAAGAAACAAAATCGCATTTTTTAAACTCTGCAAATAAAAATATGTTTGCTTATTATGTGAAACTGTTTGTACAAGCAGACAGGTAAACAGTATAAGGCAATTAATCACGAGTTTACTGCTGCTTTTGCATTTGTTTTCTCGAATTAAACAAGCAAGTGTTATAGATTAGTATAGCCTGTTGTAGCCCCAAACTTGAACCATATTACACAAATATTGTGTTTAAACATTAAATAAACACCATTATTTATGTAAAAATAAGTTAGTGTACACATACTAGAACACATATCCAGGAGAAAGAAATGCAATATGTTGCATAATAAGTGTTTAATTTTTGTTATATTATTAGCAAACAAACGGGTCATCAAGCAAACTAAAAGTGCATATCAACTTATTTAGTAATGCAAAATAACCACATACTTACTTGAACAATGATAGACGTACAATTTGCGCATTAGATCATCAAATAAAAAGTGATATTGCTTGGGTGCAAGTCAATGTCAAGTATAACTGTCATGCCATATTTAATTCGCGCCGCCCCTGCAGCTTAGCATAAGAGCGCCCACCGCAACGACTGATGGTCATGGGAAAATGCAATCAGGTTCTTCACACATTGTTGGATTTACGAAACTTTGTTTTGATGGCTTGGCATGTTTTAAAGAGGGTTTAGCTGCTTAAGTTTAAAATTAATTGCCACCTTGACGATTTGTAATTCGTCTTTTAAAGAAACCTTCTTTTAAAGTCAATTTTTAAGCTAAAAATCTTCTAGTTTTGGACAAGTATTCCGCATTTAAATAAGTAATAAATAACACCATGTTTACTTTGATATATATATCGTTTTTAATAAAACTTTTTTCATTTAAACAGCTTTAAAAACTTTTAATGAAAGAAACAAAAACCTAACGTTAAAAGCGTTGAAGCCATTAGTAAAAATACTTCCCCCACCGGTAGAAAACAATGACCACCCCTGAACTCATCTCGAGTATTTACCTTGTGCACGTCGTACAGGAATGCTTCGACAGTTAACCAAACCTTTAACAAACTAGTTAACTCTTCTCGTGTGAAAATGAAACCACGACCATTTTAAGATCAATTTGTGGGCAAGAGTTTAGGTTTTTTTATGCTGTTACCCCGAGTTTTAAGTCAGGTAATTAGCTGGGAAAACGTGTCTAGTAAAACATGGAGGAAAATTACTCGGTTACGGGTCAACCGAGCGTTTATATTTTGACATGGGTACTTTAAAAATATTTTTATTGCAAGTGAAACTAAAACAAGGAGATTTATAATCCATAAATTATGTAACTTGATCCTTAAGTTTAGGATGTGAACCATGAAAAGTAAATACACACCAAAATAAATCATATTCTTTGTTAATTTAAACAAAACAAACATACAAAAGTTCTTTCTTTGAACTTATATAAGTTTTGGATTTTTAGACCTAAAAACACAAACTAAAAAGTTTTATATTTACAATAATAACACACTATTTTAAATTGTTTTTATAAAAACAAACTGTAAAATAGTTAGCAATTTAAGATGATTGGAACACAAAGAAGTAGATATTATATAACACAAGCAATTTCTCATTCCCCTTTTTCTTTTAAACACCAACAAAGTTACTCCGACCATGCCACCATGAAAAATGTTCAAGCAATAAATAAACGAGACTTAACGTTGTTAAAATGCCACAATTGGCTTTGCTCAGCTAAGGTTAGAAACCTGATACTTATGCATGAGTGCATGCGCTTAGCTTTTGTTATTAGACAACATCCAAAAGAGCATGGGAAATAAAACCCGCTAATTACGATGCAGGTCCCCACAAAACAAGTCTAACTTAGGCTAAATTATTCATTCAGTAGCACTTGATTTTAATTGTTTATTTCTTGTAAATAAAAATAGTTTTTTTGACTGGAATCAAACGAGAAATATACTAGTATTATATAACAAACATGCAAATTACAACATGATAAATTACAAATTTTTTATTTTGATATTTGCACTATAAATATTAGGTTTAAAAAATATATATTTTCTAGTAAGCTAGGCCAACAAAAATATAATATACTAAAAAGGTTACTCATACATTATCTTTGACCCTGTTTTTTTTAAATTTGGTTTTAAGTAAATTAATTTATCCTTATGTAAATAGTAGGGTCTTGAGGTAAAAAGAGCAGTTTCTTAAATTAACATTCCGCCCTGTTATAAGCCGGAACAGCAAGGTGACATGTTGGAAAGATAGCAGCACTGATAAATCAACTGACCAATCACCTAAAAGTTCTTCAAACCAAAATAAAAACTTTAACAACTGCTCTCAAGTTACCCCAGCCTCAGAACAGACTGAGAATTAAGCAGGTAATGTAGCGATAAATTAGGCTACTGTTTGTGCGCGTCTAATTAATATTTGCAAACGGCTTAGTGGGTGTTCTTTTCTCTTAAAACTAAGGCCAATTTTTGAGCTGATTTCGGATAGGAAACCGAGCGGTTATTTCTGTTGTTTGTTCTCGCACATATAAGGTTACAGTTTCTGTTTAAGTTAAGTACGTCTTAAAATATTCGGCCAAGTACTTTTGCCTCGACAATGGGGGTAACAAAAATGTCTGCATTTTTTGGGTTGCCTTAATCCCCTGATTGATGAGTTGTTATAGAGTATGCTCAATTTAATTAACACTAAGTACATTCAACAATAACAGAATACTATTATTTTTAGCTAAAAAAACAAAATAAAAAACTCAGAATAATTTAAACCAGTCGTTTTTTTATTAAAATTTTGTGTATTCAAATAGATGAGTACTTCGTTAAGTTATTGTATTTTTTTGCAAGTTTCTTTTTCATCAATTTATTCAACTTCGTTAAGTTATCGTATTTTCTGCAAGTTTAAGGTCACAAAATATGTAAAATTTCCAGTACAAAAAATATAGTTAAACTAATTAATAAACAAACCAGTAAAATATAAAAACAAACCCAATACAAATATTTAAACGATACAATCACATTACAGATACAACCCTACTTGATATTCAATCTAAGTAACTCAAACAAACACTCAGAGTTCAAGTGTCACTTGAGTGTGGAACATCTGGACATATATTAACCACATATGGGTGGTAGGTAATGGGTAATATTTGTGGGTAGGTGGGATTTAAAAAATTAATGAGAAAAAAATAAAAAGGGCGCCCCTTTCCCTTTCATAAAGATACCTCTTTTTTTTCTATTTCGATATGGGGGGTCAAAAATTTATTTTTTTGCAATAATTTCAAACAAATTTAACAATTCAGAAATCTAAAAAACGTTTTAAAAACAAGTAAAACATCAATTTTAACATAAACAGGACTTTGGATAAGTGTTGCTTAACCGTAAAACAATGTGTTTACATTGTGGTAATGTACTGTATGTACGTTGTTAAAATTACAATTCTTAAACAAAATTATCATTTTAACTCGGCTTTGTACAAATCGCTATAAGCAGTAGAGAGTCAAGTTATGAAGTAGTGTTATATGCAAAATATTCCAGGAAAAATTATATGTTGTTATTAGCAATCATAATAATAGTAAAGTAAAAATACAACCAAGTTATTTATATTTTAACATAGTTTTAAATAAATACTTTTTTTAAATTTTAGCCGCCATATATTGCCGACGTTTGGTAACACTAAAATTTAAATTAGCTTTAAAACATTTCTAATAAATCATGATTTATTTCTTTTCAAATCACCCTCTCTAAAAATGTGATTTCAGTCGGGGTAATATAACAACTAATCGCCAGCAATATCAAGTTAAAGGCTATCTTCAACCTAATACTTCCCTGTAATTGCAGGTGCTAGTATACACACATCTCTTCCCTTCAAGAATATTTAAAGGCAATGCCTGAAGCTACCTATACACCCAATTACACATATCATATAACCTTGGCCTAGTACGGGTGGTAATGCAAGGCAAGGCTTATTCGAAAACGCTTTCAAGCCTTATTAAGGGATGAATGTAGGTAGATAATGCTACTAATATATCGTAAGCACGATGGTAGGATTATATGAAAATTCAGTGTGGTTTAATTTGATAACTGATATGTTTAAAATTGATATCGTCTCAAAGGTATAGGGATAAAACACACGATTTTAATATTTTAAGGGATTAGGAGCTGGAGTAAACGTTAAGGTTGTAGCATGCGCAATTAACATATAGAAATGTAGCTTAAAAGAATTTAGGAATATTTTTCAGGTCTAAAAAATATTTTAAGAAAAAGATTTTTTTGAAGAATTATTTTTACCAATATTTGTGATAATAAATTATTTATTTCCTTATGCATTAAATCTTTAAATTGTTATGTAACAGGCAATTGCAGGTATTTAGCATTGGATAAATTAATCGACTTAGCCTCTTCTTTACGCTGTTGGATTTCACGATTTGGCAGAAAAACGACGAAACCGAGAACCGAAAAATTTAAGGTAGGTTTGTTATTACATTGTTCAGGTTAACATATGTGTGTGAATGTAAAAACTTTAATATTAAAGGTATAAAATATAGACAGTATTAGGTATGAGTAATAAAGATAGTTAGAATTTAAATACGATTTTATACAATAGTCAGATGCAACGAATGCTAAACGCAAAGTCGTACAAAACAAAATTATTTTATAAATCTATTGATAAGCTTAAAGTTAACGTAATTTAATTAAATTTATGTCTTGAAACTAGTTAGTTAAATGCAAAAGCTTACAAGAAGCCGCGCATAATTATATGTCGGTCTAAATACAATATGGCCGCCCACTGCATATATGCATAACTAATATGCAGTCATATATTGACGTTTATTTTAAAGTTAGATTTAATTTTAGAGCTTAACCAGAAAAAGGTTTTGATTTTTGGGATGATTTTTATTCTAAAAAGTTGTTTATTTAATTTAAAAATTGCAAAATTCGACAATAAACAAAAATGTGTTGATTGCAAAATATGCAAAATAAAAATGGCGGCAATTTATAAAAAGAATTAAGACAAAAGTTTTAGCCAATGACAGAGTTCCAATTAGCAGCAAAATTAGATTAAACTTTATGAATATGACGTCATCAAAAGAATCGAGATCATTTTAAAAGTTTTAATAAAATCAAATTCCCAGATTCCAAATCCCCACCTGAATATTAACCACTTAGGAATAAGATACATTATCTCTCCATTGTGACGTCATATACCGCTTTTATGACGAAATAATAACAGATCATTGATGTTGAAATAACAATTGATTCGTCAAAATTGAGAGTTGTTTGAAAAAATGTTACAAATTTAGGAGAAAAAATATTTTAAATATTTTTTTTAGTCTATTATTTGTAGTTTGTTGGTTTTTAGATTGTTTATATTTTACCTATAATGTAATAAAGATTTTTCAATTTAGTTTATTTAATAAATAAAGGAAATAAACGCTTATTCAATTACCCTTGCCAAACTTACATGATTTATAAACTAAGTTTTCGGGCAGACGCGATCTAAAGACGGGTAAAAGTTCAACGATTTAACTTTGTAAGATTATACAGATAATTATTCGAATTAAGCCTTGAAAAAAGATTCGATTTCCCTTTAATTCGTCGACATTTCGAATAAATTTAAAGTTTTCGCTAAACCCAAAATCAAGACCTTAGATTTAGGCATCAAAGGGACCGTCATTTACACCCAAAACGTTCTTAATATCTTGTCGATTTCGCTTTGAAGATTGCCGCGCATCAAAAGATTTATTTTCTATTTATTTACATTGAAAATCGAACACCTTTGAAAAATTGGCGACCGCAAAAAATTGGGAATTTGATATTTGCGACACGTCGAAAATAGATTAACTCCCGTCCAAACTAAATTACCACCGAAATTAAACCCCAATTTGTTCGCTTATGATGTCATAATAACATTAACGAATAAGCGCTTCGAAAACGCTGTTTATTTCTAACAAAAACGCTTTAAATGTTCTTTTCACTACTGTAATAACGTTAAAATTTAGTTGCGTATTGTGTCCATTGTTATTAACAATTAACGCATTGTTAAGTTTAACAATTGTTGTGGCATTGTCGTCATTGTTTAAAAAATAAACAACAATCACAATTGAAAATTGCAAAAAAAAAAAATTTTTAGTTATTTTTATAAAATAAAATGTTTGAATTTTATTTAAACAACTACAAACTAAATATTTTTGACATTGTGTTGTTGTTTTTCCTACACAATTACAACTATAGACGACATAAAAATGTGTTTGTTATTTTAATTTTAAAGAATTGTTTTATTTTTGTTTTGGTTCAATAAAAATGAATTGAAAATAGATGCAAAAAATTGGGATAATTTTTCACTTGTGATTTGTTTTGTTTAACTTGAAACAATTACTAAACTTAACCCGAAAATCGCTGTTGTGATGTCATAAAGGTGACATTCTTTCGTCATCAATATAAACAATAGAAATGTCGCGGAACGCGTTAAACGGGGTCTTTACCCCCCATATCGAACTCTAGGAGTTTAAAAAGTTAAAAAATTTAGGGTTAAAATCGATTTCCGGGGTTCTAAAGGTTCTAGAATATTTTAAAATCGAAAATGAAGTTTTAAGCGCGGATTTACGGATTGTGACGTTGTTTTGATTCGCTTTGTTGAAACAATGAACATTATGATGAGGGAATTGCACGCGTTTTAAGCCATTAAAACTTAGAGTAACAGGATCGAAATTTGGGGAATTTGGACGTTGGTAAGTGCCCGTTACTAAAGCGACAAATTTCAACTAAAACTCGTTGCCATTTAACCTTTGTTTTAAACACACAAATACAAAACTGCATGCAATTATTTTTAAGAACTGTAATGTACTAAGTAACAGTTATATAACAAATAGTATAAAAAATTGACAAAGCCCATCTTATAGATTAAACTAAGCCAATAAATCTTACAGATAAACCCCCGTTGCCATTTAACCTTTGTTTTAAACACACAAACAAAAAACTGCATGCAATTATTTTTAAGAACTTTTTAGTGCACTAAGTAACAGTTATATAACAAACACTATAAAAAAAATAAAAACACCATTTTTATAGATTAAACTATGCAATTAAATCTTATACATTAAATCCCCATTGCTATTTAACTTTGTTTTAAACACTCTTAAGTTTTTTATGCACTAAGTGACAGTAACAGGTATATAACAAACAGTACAAAAAATGACAAAACCATTCCTATAGTTTAAAGTATTCCACAGTCTTAAGACTTTTACACATAACTCCATTGTATATCAGGTTATGCTAGTTTCTATAAATTTGCAAAAACACTGTCAAAAATACTTTAAAGTTAAAAATATACGCAAATCCGACTTTTACATGTATATCAACACACTATTGAATAAACTTTACTAGTAAAAACATGGTAAATTATCAAACAATTCAAGGGGACAATTTGTAAGTGTATATAAACACACATTAAATAAACTTAGTAAGTAAACATGACAAATTATTCAACAACTAAAGTTACACCTAACATACATTGTTAGGCATGAAACGATAATTAAATTGTATATATAAACACAAAAGTAAATCAACATTGCATGTTAAATTATACTTACAAATTACTAAACAACCCTAGGTCATCTAACGCCTTGATAAAATGTTAAACCGAACGTTAGATTAACTTTAATCGTGTATCGGATGCCATCAAAATTGCCGCCTTACTACCGGCCAATTGGTAACCTAAACTCTTAATCTAACATTAATGTTGGAGATAGTACTAGTGAGTGGGTGGAGCTTATTTCCGTCTTAACCAATCAGAGATTACGATTTAGTTTGGCGAATTATAAAACCGAAAAAATGTTAATAGCAACCATATTTTAAGAAACCAAATAAAATGATGTTTCTGTAATGTTTTTCGCTTATTTTTCTTTAAATATTTAAATTAAAAATAGTTAATATTTTTTTTTAAGAAAAATTAATTTGTAAATTAAAATATTAAGATTATTTAAACATTTCATTTTAGTGCATAGCATTTAAAAAGAATTCTTAAATAAATTAATTTAGAAATCGAAGCAGATTTTTGTGACGTCATTAAATTATTTGTGACGTCAGCAACCGTTTCGCGCTTTTAAAAAGTCAACCACACGTAAAAACCAACTCCAGCGACGATGTAAAAGTTAAACAAACGAACCCAAAACTAAAATTTTGTTTAAAAACAAACAAGAAAAAATATTAAAAAATTGAATGAATGAAGAAATGCGTTTAATAAATAAATTACTACAGAATAAAATCAAAATTTGGTTAATAAATTACAAATTTACCCTTATTTAAGTTTAATTTAAAGCCGAAATCATAGGTTTTGTTAAACCACATCAAAGAAACAAGAACCTATACTTTTACTATGTGTTATTACTATTCAAAATCCTTTAAAAATCTTTTATATGTTTATCGTATTACTTGAACCAATAATTTTATTGTCAAAAAGGGATAAGTTAAATAAGAACATACACTTTACCATGGGTTAGATAATGATGGGTTCCCTAGTATACAGTGTATATTATATTCAATTAAATCTAGTTTAACTTTTGAAATTCTAATCCATTGGATTTATATCAAAGCAAAATAAATTTTCAAAGTTATTTTTGGAGGCAATTTGGGCAAAATTATTTTATTTTTATCATTTTTTTTGTTTTTTTGAAGGAGATTTATTTTTAAATAGTAAAATTTCGAAATAGTATATCAATTGCACAACTATAAATTTTAGGAATTATAAACATATGTGCAATTAAAAATAATTGTTAAAATTTTGGATTTTTTTTAAAACGACAAACAATTTATAATATGTAAACCAATTAACAAAATTACAGTCGTTTATTTTCGTACAAAACTTGCCATATTTTGTTACGACCTAACAAAAAACACGTTTTCTAATCTAAGATTAACCATATTTAAAACAATACCAAAACCCTGGAATAATTATGACTTAGCCCCGGGAAAATTGGCCTCGTGTCTCCGTGGTTTTATATTTCAAGTCCCGGTCTCGAGTAATATAACACGGGGTATAAGAATATCAAAGCGATGTAATTTTATATTGTTTATCTTAAAGGTGTATGGTTATTTGTTTATCTTGTATAAAAGTAAAAATAAAGTGTATTTACAATAGTGTAAAACAGGGTTTCTATAATATGTTAGAGCGATGTGTATTCGTAAACGCTGGGCTAAAGAGTGAATATATAAAGCATTGGTGCGGCTTGAACGCGAAGCCTTAAGCGCAGTAATTAAATGTCATTGCCAGCATACCATACTACTACGAACTTATTTAAAAGAACACTTTTAATTACACACATTTAAAGCGAATGGAATTATTTTTGCTGGGTTAAAAAATATTATTTGTTAATTTTTGAAACAAAACTTTTTTGCGTGATATGGAAAAAAATAAAAAAAAACACTTCAAAAAGATCTTTGACTGACAGCTTTTTTGGGTAAAAACATGACTAATGTTACCCTAACACGTTTCCCTACTTTAGGACTCAATAAAATACAAGAAAACGATATCATTGTACCAATGCCCGGGTAGTATAATCGTTAGTAAAAGATTAAAGACGATTCTGTTACTAAAATAATGTTAAACTATTAGATCAAAGCAACTTAGCGTTAAATTAAGTGTCTGTGATGTCATAGACACCTTTTGTAAAGTCATGTATTCGTGATGTCATAGGTGCTTTCCCTTTTCAAAAGGTGTGAATAATGAAGTTTTTATTTATAGTCAAAACCAATTTATTTTAAAATGATGGAAATGAGAAATTTGTTTAAGTCAATTCTCGCGGGTTTTTAGTGTTTTGTAAATAAGAAAACTTCTACTTTTGTTAGACGCATAATTGAGTCACTTTACCAAAAAATTAATCTAATTTTTAACGTTTTCCTATCGCCAATTTTAATTTATTTAAAAACTCTAAAATTCTATATTACGCAAATAATTACCCAGTGAGATTTAAATATTTATATCTAGACTTATAGTGAAATATTTATATCTAGACTTATACTAGACTTATACATTGCTTATACAAAACAAACAAAAAAGTGAATGTGCCACCATTTTAAACAACTGTTAAATGCGAGTACGCTACTCAATAAATTTTAACGTCGCGAATTTAATTTAAAAGCAATCATGCAGATGAAGCAACGACAAAAGTAACTCGTCACCATTTTAAGCAAGTGTGAGAAAATAAATCTGATACAATACATTTAAATACACATTTACTTCTTCAACAATTCCCTTTTTAACGCCAGATTTTCAGCCAAAAGTTAACCAGCCATTGTGATTGTTATTATAAGCGCATAGGTGGGATTAGTTTATTTTCTGACACTAATACGTCACACTCGGATGCATCTTAACAGTCCCGATGACATATGATAGGTCACGTGCTTGGACATGGGTCAATGACCACGAAATAGTGCCACTTAAAAATAATAAATTTACGAAATGTCATAGTTTTTTAGATGACTCATATCATGGTATTAAAGCTATAAGTAGAAAGTAAATAATAAAATAATTAAAACAACTTGGTCAAATTTTTACATTGTCCTAACACTGTTTTAATTTAATTTATAAAACAATTTAATAATTTTCCAGGGTTATACTATACATAAATTTTAAAATAAATAATTCAAATAAAAGTTTTCAAAAAAATTATAAAAATACAAAATATAAAAAAAAATTTAAATAAAAAAAAATTACTCAAAACTTTAAAAAAAATTTTTTACCTTAAAAAAATTTAACAACCCCCTAAAATTGATCGATTAAATCACGTGACTAAAATAGTCGTCACTCAAATTAATCCTAGTTAAAAAATGATCCAATATGACGTCATAACCTACATCAAAGCTTTAGCGCGCGGCCCAAAACAAATTACCCGAACCCAAATAAAAGATAATTTATAATTAAGTGTTTATAGTCAGTATATTGAAATGGAGAAAGTGGTTTCATAAGAAATGAATCCTATTTACTCTCGTGTGAATTTTAATCCAATTTTTAGGGATTTTTTCACTTTTTCTAATATAATAACTCTATTTTTATATTAAGATTTTTTGCACGCCAATTCAATAATAAAAAGGTATACAAAAAATATTACATTGTTGCGACTGGAAAAAATGACAATGAAGTACTTATGTTAACATTAAGATTTTAAAAAAATAGTATGGCATGGTCACCTAACCCATTATAAAACTTAAATCGTTATAGCATTTTTTTCTCGGGACAAAAAATCAAGTCAATTTTTAACATTCTTATTAATCAAATCGTATAACACATACCACAACAGCATTATGCAAGTTAAAAGTTATATAAAATAATTATTAAAAACGTCAATATATTTCCCAAAACTTTACATTAAAAAATCCAAAATAAATAACTTAAAACTAAAGATTTTTTTTTCCAAAATGGATTAACTCGCTGACAGTTTGGTAAACAATAACGCCCCCAAGTTGAAGTTTGTATTTAATATTATACTGTGTTGACTATACACATGAAACTGCTTATATATACGGCGTTCTAATTTAATTAAGTATTTCCTTAGCTGTCAGGGGGAGTAGGAATAGTTTAGGTTGCAATTCTCACTAAAAATTAAAAGTTTTTGTACTAATTTTAAACTTAATTTTAGAAAATTTTTGTTTTTAAATTAGAAATTTTTGCGCGCCGCCTTAACTTGCAAAGATATTTTAACGTCATCAGGGCCAAGTTATGATATACCAACGGTATAAAAATGTACTAACTATGACATTATTAATTATATAGATATTTCTGTAAAAAAAACTATCAAAATTATGACATAAAATATTCACTTTGTTATTTAAATTCCGGCGTATAATTTTGCTTAACAAAAATAAGTAAAAAAAGTAAAGTTTTTGATTTTCAACAGTTAATATTTATACTTAAAAAGGTGTGTAGTTCTCCATAGCATTTAAAACACGTCTAAAACAAACAAACGTTCACAAAAAAGCGTAGTAAAGCATAATTGATGGCATTATACAATGATGAATCAGTCCAATTAGTTCTAACATGGGAACTTCGGACGCGCGGGGGCCTGGGAAACTAAGTTCGGTCACGCTTCGGGTCCCCTGATTAGACTGACAACAGTAAAGACGATTCCTCAAAACAATAGAAACGGAGATTAGCGCCATTCTAGCAAAAAACGGCTCGTTTTAAGCGTTTTCGCGTATTTGCACACCAGTTGACGCGTGTTGATTGTTAGTTTATATCGAGAACGACACGGGTACGAGTGAATTGGAACCGAAAGTTTGGTAGTAACACTTTATACCAGGATTTCAATCAACGCTGTATTACTTATTGTTGGTTTAAATGGTAAACAAGGAAATGTACGTTACCATAACTAAGTGTTTATCATTAAAATTTGTTTAATAAAAAAATAAAAGTAATATATATAAATGATAGAGTTTTGTTTAAAAAATAGCGGGGTCTACTTACAAATAAATATGTGTAAAATGTTATACTAATCCATGTGTTAATTTATAAAAGATCATTTACAATCCCGCTTATATTAATTTTAAAATTATATCTATTAATGAATATACCCCGAAAAATATTTAAAAAATGACAGTTAATATTAAATGAAAATCGGAATTTCAACTTCTTTGATCTCTTATTATTTTGCCGGCTTGTGGTTTAAAACAACATTTAAATTCGACAAATAAAATCAATTAATAATAGTAAACTAAACACGATTAAATCTGCATTCAAATCGCCGCTAATCAGTGGGGATTAATTACTTATAAGTTCCCCTAAAACACAATAGAACACAATCTTTTACTTTTGATGTTATACCTAATACAAATTAATAGAGAATAGGATTTTAACAGATTATTAAAGTTTTTTTTGAAGTTTTTTTCGCGTATGGATTTAATTCTGTTTTCTTTGTCATTTTTAATCGGAATTCAGCCATATTATTAAACGTCATGGGAACAAATTTATAAACTACTTTAAATAAAATTTTACTAATTTAAATACTGCAAACAAATATAATAAACTTTAAGAAAGGTTATCACTATTTATGAAAATATAACTTAAAAATACAATTTTTTATTTTTTGCGAATATTATAGGCAAAACAAAATGGTTAAAGCGAATAAAAATGGCGGAAATCGAATCCACATTTTGCAGCAATCATGATCATGTATAATGCATAACCCACCAATCGCTCGACCTGCTCTAAATTAATTTTCCAGTTAAGAAAAACGTGGAATTAGAATTTAACTAAGACCCATAAAAAATTGGGTCAATTAGAAAACAAATGAAAAAATAAATAAACATTTAACGTTTAGAAAACATAGTTGTTACTAAATGTGCTGCAAGGATAAAAAAAAATTATGCAACTTTGCAAAAAATTAAGGCTAATAAAAATATTTGAAAAGTAAAGTACAAAAATTTTATCAAATATTAGGCTATATTTATAATACAGAGCTATTAAATTTTAAATAGCCGTAGAAGCGTTTAACCTAAAGGGATTCAAATCTTTGCTCAATACAAATACCCGGGGGTGATGCGATGTAATTTTACTCGAATATAAACCAGATTAAATTCCGTTCCCAGGAGATTAAATTGAGGAAAATAAAAATAAAAAATCGCGGTGTTTATTCCGCCTTAATAAGGTATAGCTTAAATGTGAAAGCGCTTGTAAATAGGCCAATTTACGGTTTGATTTATAGCGGGATTTGGTATTTTATAAATAAAATAAGCGACCGCTAGATGATGCTACATACGCGGAAAAGTTGCGAAGAGTTTTCGTAAACTGATTTTTAAGAAAAAAATACGCAAAATTTGCCATTTTAAAAATAAACATTTAAAAAATAAAAGGTTTATAAAACGCATAGGTAAGATATTTAAATATTTCAAAAATAAATAAAGAAAAAAATCGCTAAAAAACATCGAAAACAAGAATTTTTCAACAACAGTGTTAATACACATAAAATTAACAAATCGATTAGAAAAAAATTCCCAAAAAATGAATAATTCAAAATCCAAACCAAACCTATTAAAATTTCGCACATTTAATTTAACGAGACGGCGTTTAGATTGTGACGTCATCAGACAATTGCGTTTGTTCGGCGATAAGAGAAAGGCGATCGCCATTTTAAAAAGATTGATGAAAGAGAGAACAGGTACTAAAACAATTGCAACTTTTTTCTCCGTATTTTACTGAGTCGAGGAAAGGTTTTAATGTAAGGTAATGTTGAGATTGTTATTAGTATTGGTGGGTAACTATCTTATCAGTTCAAAAATACTTTAAAATATTTTAAACTTTTAGCGAAGTTTAGTAAAGTTTTGTAACTTAAGTTTAAAACTTTATAATTTACGTAAAGGTCTTAAAATTTACACTAACAAGACAGGTGTACAAATTAAAGAAATTTAAGCGCAAAGTTATAGGCAAAGTTTCCTTAAATATTATTTTAAAATAAAAAATTGTTTTTTAAATTTTGAGTTGGTCTAAAATAATTGATAATTTTAAGTTGTTTGCTTGGGCTTAGTTTGATTGATTAATTTCGATTTTATCGCGTAACGATTTCAATTACTTAACACTTATTCTGTTCCGTTGTAAACAGGTGCAACACTAAGTTTAACTTTCCAAATTTCAAATACATTTTGTGAATTGTTTTTGTGGCTCTAAACCACGGAAAATAAATACTTAGAAAAGCCAGAAATGGCAGCTACCCTTGCACTAAACCCTTACCCTAGCATGCTTCCTCAGGTCGTACAACATCCATCTGCAGTTGCCGCTGCCGCTGCTGCTCATTTTTCATCAGTATCCGCCGGACCAAGCGGTCATATTAACCCCGCGATGATGACTTCGTACAGCGGGGTTCCGGGGCCGATTCCCCCGTCAACTTCGCAGCCACCGCCCGGGCTTTCCTTCGGTTTCACGCAGGAGCAAGTAGCATGTGTCTGCGAGGTTCTACAACAAGGGGGAAATATCGAAAGACTTGCAAGATTTTTATGGAGCCTTCCAGGTTGCGAACATTTACATAAGAACGAAAGTGTTTTAAAGGCAAAAGCGGTCGTTGCTTTCCACCGCGGAAACTTCAGAGAGTTGTACAAAATTATCGAAAACAATCAATTTGCCGA
The DNA here is from genome assembly GCF_963082875.1 of Corella eumyota. NCBI lineage: Eukaryota > Metazoa > Chordata > Ascidiacea > Phlebobranchia > Corellidae > Corella > Corella eumyota. The sequence goes on along the minus strand of NC_137495.1, from coordinate 2,008,229 downwards.
GCATAACCACCCTAAACTGCAACAACTCTGGCTTAAGTCGCACTACATCGAAGCCGAGAAGTTAAGGGGGCGACCACTGGGCGCTGTGGGGAAGTACAGGGTGCGTCGAAAGTTCCCCCTTCCGAGGTCGATATGGGACGGAGAAGAAACAAGTTACTGCTTCAAGGTAAGATACTTCAAAACGTTTTTAAACAAAAAAAACAAATTAATAACTACAAAAAGTATTATTTTAAAGAAAATTCTGAATAATTTTTAATAAAATCTACTTAAGCTTTAATAAAAAAACAACACATCTAAACGAATAACCACTTGAAATAAAACAAAAATCCCAGTACAAACACACGATTTCCTACCATCTAAATAAACAATTTTACGCAATCTGCCACAATTTTAACTAAAACTTTTAAATGTAATAAACTCTCACAAATATATTTACATAAACGCATTCAATAATTTAATAATTAAACCCTTTTTTGAACTTAATTTTAGAAAAATACGCCAACAAATATATTTGGATTAAAATTTATACAATACTTCGACAAAAAATCTTTAACACAATATTTTATTTTAGGAAAAATCTCGGGCAGTATTAAGAGATTGGTACACCCACAACCCTTACCCCTCACCCAGGGAAAAACGGGAGTTAGCAGAAGGAACAGGGTTAACTGTGACCCAGGTCAGCAACTGGTTTAAGAATCGACGACAACGGGATAGAGCAGCCGAAGCGAAAGAAAGGTAAAACAATTATTTTTATAGATAATAAATATATAAATTTATAATATTTCATATAGAAAACACATGCAAGTATATGGGTATTATATATAAGGGCTATTTGCTTAAAAATAAAGTATGAAGTTGTGTAAAAACCTGAGATGCCTACGAAAAAATTTAATACTTTAAAAAACATCGCTGTTAAATAAATTTAAGATTATAAAGGCAAAAATTGACAAATCTTTAAAAATTCGACACCCCTAAAAACCTAAAAAAAAAATTGAATCAAACGCTTAATTTAAGAATGGTTTATATTACAAAAAATACAAGTAATTTAAACCGTTAAAAAAATATAAATAAAACTTTTTAGACAAAATTGCCACGTCTCGTTCCTTTATTTAAACCACGAAAAACCGTTTAAAAATTAGCAAATAATAACAACTTTAAAACCAAATTTTCACTAAACTAATTCACCCAATATTGAGTAGTAGCGAAGTTTTATTATTAGTAATTTAATGCCCTTACAGTAACGCACCAACGCCAACTTAATTTAACTGACGTCAAATTCAAAACACAGCCGCCATTTTGTTTTTTTCCAAATTTTTAAAACTCGACTAAAATCTTAATATTTTAAACAACCCAAAATAGTTAAAAGTCAATTAATAACAGTTAGTTTACCATATTTCCAATCACAAGTTGTAATAACTATTTTTTTTTTAAATTAAATCAATATTTAAATAAAAATGTTAATTTCTACGTTGAAATTTAACAAAGAATTTATTATTATACTCAGCGTTGGTCAAATTTTTAAAATCTTAAATCTTAATTACAGAGATGGAAGCGATTTATCACAAAGTGGAATGTCGATGCCTTCTACTGGAATGGGAACACCGCCCCACCAGACCCCGGGGATCGACGGAATGTCGGCGGGGCATGGAAACCAAATTCCCGGCGACGCGATGGACCCAAAACCGGGGTTAGACGTGATGTCACAACAGCTTTTACCCCAACAAGTAATGGGGCACCCTCACCCCGATATGTTACATCATCATTCGCATACTCCACCCCATCACCCAATGGGGCTACATCACCCCCAGCCCCCTATTTTACCCCCGCATAGTATGATTATGAGTACGATGCAGGACCCACACGCAATGGCGCCCCATCATCGATCCGGGGTCCTTCCAGGACAATATACAATGGCCGGGACACCAAACGGGGACCCGATGGCTCATCACCCCGAAATGCAGTACTCCCAACATCATTTACCCCACCACATGACGGGAGTTCCCCAAAATGCCCCAGTCACCATGCACGACCCTATGTTACACCACAGAATCGGGGGAAATCCCGTAGAAATGGGGTCCTAATTCACAACTTTTCGATCAATAACAAAGCTGAAAGTGTTAAAACAAATGAACAAGATTCTTTTATCTTTAATTGTAGTTTTTAACTAAACAAATCAGAAAACAAGCCATTAATTTATCACTGTATTCAAACCCGCGTTTTAACAAATATTCCAATTTTACAAACATACAAAAACACCCATTCCATACTATTTTAATACGACCAAATTATAGACCAAAATTGACCAATAAAAAATGCAAAAAATGATTTTAAATCAACAATTTTCCATGACCAAATTTAATCATTAAAATTCCAATTTTTAAGTATAGTAAATGACAATTAAAGTTAACGTGTTAAGAAGCCACCATGACTTACCGAGTAGAAATAGTTGAACTTAGTATTTATGCTTTTCCAGTGCTTTACAAAACATGACCAAATCACATTTATTTGTGATATTTAATGCTTACCAAACTAATAATTTATATTCCATTTATACCGAAAATGAATTTGTTTTTTTGATTGTTGACTTTGTTATTTTAACTGTTTTTATATTTTTGCGTTTTTTTATGATTTTGTTTTTTTCTTATTTTTATCGCAGCAGTTTTAATACAACAATTAATAGTTGTCAATTTTTAGTTTTTAATTTTTATTTAAAGCATAAAAAAAGTTAAACATTTTTAAAATCAAGTTAAAGCAAACTTTATTAAGATTAAATCATTTCTTAAAAAGATTTAAAGACCAAGTTAAAAACTTTTATATAAAAAATAACAAAGAATTTAAAAATTAAATCTAAGTAGTTAAAAAAATTATATTCTGCCAAAAGTAAGTTCTTGTTAGAAAGCGTTTGCCAAAAAATATGTTTAAAAAATTCTAAATTAGTCAAAATTTGCAAGTTTTAAACTTTAAAATTTTTGAAACAAAATTTTGGCCAAAGCAACCTCCATGGTCGAGGTTAAAGTTTCAGATTCTAACGTGGTGTTAAATTTCCCGAGACAGACGAGGTTATGGGAACGGAAGAATACAAAGACAGAAATTTAAACTATGACCCCACCTTAACCTCTGACGTCACAAGGTCAAGAATAATACCCTTAACTGTCAGCGAGGTAATTTTTAATTAATTAAAATAAAACTTGAAACAAAAATAAAAGATTGAGAATTTTTTTTAAATTCGATATTCAAGTTTTAAAATTTAAAATCTTGATTTTTTTTAGAATAAAATCTTTTCAAAAAAGATAAAATGACAGAATTGAAATAAATAATCCATGCTTTATTTATTGAATTACTGACAAAAAATCCACAGATTAAGTTTGAATAATATCAAGATTTTAAAGTTATACCAAGGTGTTATTTTATACCACAAAAAAATCCTTCAAAAAATTAATTTTTTATCACTTTTTTCCTTATAGAAACAACTTTGAAATAAATTTCAATTAGTTAAAAAATAAACAAAAATATTTTGACAAAAAAAATAAATTTAACACAAAAATTATTATATTTTAATACAGCCAAAAACATCAAAAATAAAATATATTTAATGGTATTAACTGGGTCCGTGTTTTAAATTTTAATAGCTTATTACATGTAATATCGATGCCCATCTAATATTACAATTAAATATTTATTCTCAGTTCGATTAATTTTACGGTATAGGATCAATGTGTAATAATATGAGACCAACATACGTGCCTATACATTATTTAACTTCTACGTATGGACTAATTTTTCAAGTTATTTTTGTTTAAAAATTTTTTTAGGTGAATGACGCAATATGGTTGTGACGTCATTGGTATTATGTGTTTATTAATTTGACATCTTATGTTTTAAATTTAAAAGATTTAAAATAATTAAAATACTTTTAATTTTTAAGTTATAAGAGGCTTGAGAAATGACAGTGATTTGTTTAAAGCTTCAACTCAGCAGGTTATGACATCACAATGCATTTGGCACGTGTCAATAATTACTCGTATTGTTACGTCATAATAAAAAGAACCTTAATACGCTTTCATCTTAAATAAGCACATTAGGTGATTAAAACTTATTAACTTTTTGTGTTAAAAATGATTGCGATTATGCGATTATTGTTATTGAATATTAGTAATATTTTTAAACGATTTTATTATTTTTAATTTACTTAGATTGCGAAAAAAATAGTAAAAGTTATATTTAACTAAGTTTTCTTAAATTTGTGATATACCACCTGTTAGGCGACCAAAAAAGTTGTTTATTTTTCAAAACAAACACAATAACAGATCAAAAGATATTAGCAGCAGACGTCTAACCAAAGTTAATATATCATTTGTCTTTACAACGACTGATCCATCAATTTGGTGAAAACTTTAAAAACGGTTCCGCTTGTTAAAGTCGGTTTAAAGCAGCGTTGGAGGCCAATTATTCGCGATTTTTGTTTTGTTTTAAAATGATATTTTTAACGAATTAATATAACATTGTTGAATAAAGATTATATTGTAATAAAAATTCGTTTTAAGTATCACAAAAATACTGGCAGCCTGGTGTAGCGGTCAGAAAAAAACAGTACGAACCCCTATTGAGCCAACACTTAACCAGCAGCTCAATTATCAGGTAATTATAATCAATAATATCCCAAACTACCGAAGTCAACTTGAGACTGGGACAGGGTATCTGATGTTACTCTATGTTTAGGTCGTGAATTCAACTTTCTTACAATGAGGATGATTAAATCAAATTTTTGATAAACACAACCTATTTTTTTACGAATATCAGATAATTTAAATCGTTAAACTAAACAATAACAAAACATTAAGTTACCAGCAAAGATTTGTATTATTTACAGGAAAACTAGAAATCACAACTTCTTCGTTACAACACACCTGTTATATTCAATCCTACATGGAAGTAATTAACATCAAGATTTCCTACCACGATCTACTATTGCGAAACAATTGATATCAACACGCAACAATAACAAACAACTTTGTATCAAATTCGATTGATTAAGATGAATAGGATCTATGACGTCATAATATTGAACAATAGAGAACAAAAGACATCGATACATCGAGAAATTCACATCCGAAAATGTGAAAATAATTCGAAACATGCAAGTTTAATTAAAATTAAAAAAGTTACGTAAAGTGTTTTGTAATTGTATATAAGAAATAACTATTGTGTCCCATATAGAAAGAAAATCAATTTTATACCAAAACAAAACAGGTTTAGAAGAGAAAATCAGTTTAAAATTTGCATATAACAATTTAAAAATAATTTATATCATTGACACTATTTTTTAAATAACATTTTTAAACCAAATTTTTCTCAATACTAACCAAGAAATGACATAAAAATAGTATTGTAAAAATGACACCCCATTTAAAATTTGCTTATAACCATTATGTTAATTGTTATTTAAGGGGACAGGTATTACCACTTTTTAAGAAACAATATAAACCCAATTTAAAGTAGTAACATGAATATAAGAAGATAACCATTTTAAATTAACATACTACTGTAAAGAAGTAATAATGACAATGTCCTTTTTAAGACATTGTCATTATTACTAAAATTATTAACTTTGTACAAAAATATTAACTTTGTGGAATTTACAAAACACTATAGGCTTCACCATTTTTAAGCCACGATATCAGACCAAATACTATTACAAGTCCAGACATAAAAGTCAACTTTTTTCACGATTTTAATAATAACGAACCGGTAAACGTCAATTAAATTGAGACAGGCGACGAATTTTTGCGGTATGTTGAATAATGTGTTTAATAAAAGGTCGCACGTGCGCAATTTCGCGCTCATTTCATGCCTCATATTTACCAGCAACTAATACACAGTTGCAATAAAGATTTTAAAGCAATTTGTCTGAAAATTTAAAGCCTAATTTTGCTGCTAAAATTCTTATTTGTACAAAGCTTCTATTATATGTTCATTTAAACAATAAAAACAAAGTTAAATTAAAATAAAAGCAATTTAAAAATGTATAACAAGGTTTTAAAAAATTTCAATAATTTAATAAAAAAAAATAACTTATTTTATTTTTTATAAATAACTTATTTTATTTTTTATTTACGTTAATATATTCTTGTATATTTTAAGACCACGTTTCGAATGTCATAGTTACGAAATTTAAGAATTTATGACCTCATAATGACCTAAACAAAGAGAAGGATACAGATTATAAACAACAATAAAGGAACAAAGAGAGAAAGTTAACAGATCTATTAACAAACTAAAAAGTGTTATATCCCGATGTATAAACTATGGTTAATTAGCGAATAATTGAAATGTATTCAATCTTATTGATGTTAAAATATACAAAACTTTAAAAAAAAAATAAAAACTTAAATTTAAAATTAAAATTAGACAATTTTTTTATTTGAAAGAAATATTAAGAAAAAAAATTAAACAATAAAATTTAAAAGTTTAAAAAAAAGTTAAACAAAATAAAAAATAAAAATAAATTATTTAAAAGTAGTTTTTTCAGAAAAAAAATTAAAAACAGTAATTTATTTTTTTTTTCTGAAAAACAATGCAATATTTTGCATTTAATTACTGCATATCAATCACCCACAAATACGTAACCTTAAACCACGTGACCTTGTACTATCACGTGACATCAAGGCGAATATGACACTTTCGAGACAACAGGACCACGCCACCGGCAATGTCACAACACTGCCTCGCCACAATCAAAAGAACAAAAAAGTTATTTTAGTAATTTTAGATTCTTTGATGTTTTTTGACACGAGCGTCCTTGACCTTTCGGGGTAGAATGGCGACTCGTGGTCACCGCGCGACATTCCTTTTATGACGTCATAGTGAAATATTAAAATTATGACGTAACGCTGCACAGTTACGGCGACCCACACACTTTAAACGCTCAACTTTTCTCCCTTATTTTATTTTTATTTCCGGGATATTTTGTAAAAATGATTTTTTAAATATTTTGCCGCTGATTTGTTAGGTTGTGATATTCGAGAATAAATTGTTTTATTTTTAGAGTAGTTGAAAAAAAATTAAAACTATATAAAAAAATAAATAAAAAAAATTAAAACAAAAAATAAATAAAATTGAAAACTGTAAAATTAAATAAAATTTATGTTTGAGTTCAAGTTTAAATAAAGTGTTTTACAAGTATGCACTTAACTAAAAAATCAAAATTAATTTAAAATTACAATTTTTCCCCTTACACCGGATTCATTACAAACATGACGTCAAAGCAAAATATTCGGGTGTCATATGACGTCACAATAATATCATTTTATTAAGAAAAATGCAGACGACGGAGACTAGTAAAAAAAAATTCGATTTTTTTAAGGTAAAATAAAAACCATTTTGTGTCGCTTTCGCTAATTGACTCGTATTGATGTCGAGTTAAATGGGTGTGTGTGGTGTTGGTTACTATTTTCACACTGCTTCAAACAAGGTTTGCAGTCATGGGAATCTTAACTTAAGATATTGATACTCGGAATTTTAAAGAAAAACGATTTTGATTTGAAATTTAATCAAGTTTTTAAGGAGTTTAAGTATTATTGGGAACATTTTCCACATCATTTCATTTCCCCAACAATTTTAAACATTTTTATTTGATCCTATTTTTAGTTAAACCCAAAAAAAATTACAAATATTTTATTTTTGTTGTTTAAATGTTAAATTAATCTCTAAAATTCTTTAAAAAATCGTTAAAAAAATTACAATTTTTTAGCTTAAAATTACAAACAAAATATTAGCTAACATTTTTTCATATTTTATAAACTAAACAAATACAAAATGGCGACAAAAACACATCAGATAAATAAACACCACTCAGATCTTAATCATCTTGGATGTAATTTTCAGATTTACTTACTTAATCTAACATTAGAACCAAAAATTGTTATGTGACGTCATATTTGAAATATGAAAATTGTTCAGATTTTGAAACGGTAATGCGAATAATTTTAATACAAAAATTTAAATAAAACCGAAATCTAGAACAAATTGTCCTTATCTGTAGACTCCAGTTACAATTTACAAATGCCATAAAGTTTACGTAGAAATATTTGATCTGATAACCATGAATTATCTAATAAATAAAACTTTAAAATTGAGTAAATGTTGCATTAAAAAAATCAAGTTAATTCTACATTTAGTATACAGAACTGTGAGTATATATCATTTAAATGCCTATATTTAATAAGTATTTACAATTTGTTTATACATTTTACATGCTATAACTATAGAAAATTTATAAAATTTAATTTAATTTTAAGGTTTTTACATTTTTTGACTTTAAAAAAATTGTTTAATTTTGATGCCCCCACCGCATATAAAACTTGACTTATTGAAATTGAGATTTTATCTTTAAAATTGTTGGTAATTACATTTGTGAAACTAGTTGCCATAACAACTTTATCAGATCGTGAACTTTATTATTGATGTTTATATTTTATAAAAATGGAAATTTAAAATATTTCAAAATAATTGTTTTTTCTATAAAGAATAGTTGTTTTAATTTGCCAAAAAAAATAGTTTAAAGTAATACTGAATCATATAAATTTAACTGATTCATTCTTATTTGAAATTACTTTATTAAATTTGACAAATAAAACATTTTTTACCGATTTTAAATCACTTTCTTTCTATCGCGACAATTACGCGACCGAATCACACATCATCGAAATTGTCAAACACCGCGCAAAAACTTAATCGTTTCCAATTTAAAAAAACGTAAAAACAAAATTACAGCTAATTTCAAATCATCGAAAAACTAGTTAAAAATTACCGGTGCGCCGACGTACAACTAAATGTCCAATTAGAATATATTTTGAACCTCTATATAAATTAGTATAGCGGTCAGAGCTATCTTAAGATAAAAATCGAAAAAAGATAATTCGAATCGCGGTTTGAAATTCAACGATATTGATCCCCTGATGTTATCTTAGTTGTACAATGTATAATATTGCGAATAACATCACTTATTAAATGCAAACGTGTGTACGGAATAATGTCTTAGTATCAGATGTCATTTGATTGCAATGTGTGTAAATTGAAAATGCTGTCACTTCAATTAAAATTTAGGTTAAAAATTTAATAAAACAAATTTAATAAACATAAAAATAAAAAAAAATTTATTATAAAAACTTTAACCAATTTATATTAAATATTTTAACTAACTATAAACGATATTTAAACGCTTTTGATTAGCTACAATTTAAACCAATCAGCGTCATTTAAAAGCGGACAAAATAGCGTTTCATAATTGTCACCAAACTGATTCATTGTTACGTCATAATAAAAGACAATGAAAGCGAGCGACGCGCTTCGAGAGCGACAAATGAAGTCAAAATCGAAACCGGGTTTTGATTAATAACTTCCTCGCGACAAATAGAAGCGACGGCGACGAAAAGCGACAGGTGCCTTGTGACGTCACAAACAAAATGCGGCGATCAATGCTTTTAACGCAATATATACAATCAACAAACGACTTCATTATGATGTCACCGCTCGATCGAAGACCGCTGGCATACGTCACACTCAGGTCACGCGTGTGTGACGTCACAAATTATTTAAAAATAGTATTTTATCTGGATAAAATAGAGACTTATGGTCATCGCGCGACTTTTTTTCTTTGACGTCATAGTAAAATAAAAAAAATTATGACGTCACGCGCTGCAAAATGAAATTTATTGTATTTATATTAATTGGTAAAAAAATGTGGTCAATTTAACATAAAAACAAACCAAAAACAGCAATGTAACAAACACCAGGGTTCCGTTACCTTAAGCTTAAAACGTTACAGTATAAAAGTCCAACTAAAACTCTAATGTAAGCTGATATTTTAAGTTTTTGACCGGTTAAAGCAGCGGCGTTAATGCCGGATTTACTTAAGGATAGGCCGCTGCTAATTTTTCATAATTACACAGACAAGGTAAAGTCGATTTTACTTCGTTTCCCATTTTATGCATGAAGTCAAGATAAGCGTCGACGTCTGTCTTAATTAAGCCGGAAAAATGCGTGGGAAAAAAACACAGCCAAAAGGCGGAAGTAAACTTTAAGAAGATAATCAGTGATTTTTGCAAGGCTGTGGATTAAGATTTTCTTTGAAATGCCGATGATTTAACATACCCCAGACCCCATAGGTTAAAGGTTATAATGCTTAAGGTAACTCTGATTGGCGAAGTTATATTTGAACTAATTAAGGAAATAGATCTTGCGAAAAATCGACATGGTTCCGGTCCATGTGAAAATAAGCCGATTTTAAACATGGATCATTTGAAATCGATACCGAAACGATGTGAAAATAACAAATAGTGAATGCCTCATTTGTAATTGGCGATATTTGTAATTGGCGATAAAAAAAAAGTTATTTAAATTTACATTTTTACGAATTTAAAATAAAACAAAATATAATATAAAACTAAGAATTAAAGCCAAATTTGCTATTTTTTACTACACACACTAATAAAGTCCTTATTTAAATTTAAGGATGTAAAATACGAAAATCAGTTGCCACAATTTCTCATTTCTTGACACATTACCACTTTAACTTTTCAACCCATGCATAAACACTAAAATTCAAACACTTGTGATGCAATAAACCAACCGATTTAGCCAAAATAAAACATTGCATTTTAAGAAAATAAACTCCAAAAGTGACAATGCTGTCTTTGTGTTTAGACAAACGTAAACAAACCTTTTAAAATCATGATAAACAAAATCTCAACCACAATATGCATGATTTGAAACGTCTGGCGCCTTATCCAGATAAATTGCAGCAGAGGTCAACTACGGGTGAATGAAATAATAAACCATGCCAGGATTGTTTACTTTAAAAAGAACAACACTCATTTGAAATCAGGCGTAAAGTCGTTATTTTTCTAAGTTTAAACATTTTTTATGGATCGTATTTGAGCTTGTTAAAATAAACGTTGTTTTTTCTTTGATGTGTTTAAAATTCTTAAAATTTCAAAGTGTATTATCTCTTTTTAAACGCTCTTAAAATCTATGTTTTTGCTATTAATCTTTATTGTTATACAGCAAGATTTTCAAAAAACATTTTTTTCTTTGAAATACCACCAAAAATGGTAATCAATCAAATTCTAAAAAAGTTTAAAAACGTAAATTTTTTTTTGCCCAAAATGTCACAAATTTTATTTAAAAGTCGTTGCTGTCAAATGTCAAAGGTTAAACCGTAAACTTTCTATTTAAATAACAAACTTGTTTTTGTTTTGTTTAGAAAAAAATTATTTTTAATTCAAAATTTACTGTAAACAGTCGAAAAAGTAAATTGATATCGAAAGACGTGACTTTGTAGAAATTAAGCGACAACACGATTTTAAAGACCATTTGATACGTCACAAACAACCAATTTGAAAACAATTCTAGATATTTAACTAATATTTATCTAAAAAAATAATATGTCAAAATTTAAGCCGAAAAAATCCAGTGATAAAAACCAAAATATTTAAATTTTCGCAAAACTTTTGACAATATTACAATTATAACCATATAAAAACAAACTCAGTAACCCCAAATTTTTAAAAAATAATGACATAATGTCATAATACTGCTACAACAGCAATAATAATAACACACCCCACCTTGTATACCAATATCATGTTTACCCAATAACAAAAAGTGAATGGAAGTTTGCAAGTTTGTAACAGTATCTTACCACGCCCGTGGTCGTTGGATCGAATCTCAACGAAGGGGGGTCAAATTTCAACTGGTTTGTGATCGTATTTATTTGACCTTTGACCCGACACGTTCACCCTTAACCGCAAACATGACGTAATTAGTTTAGGCCGGTTACGTCATCAAAATTAATTTTTTGTGTTTTTTGATAGAAAAAAATGTTTTAAAATAAAATCAATTTAAAAAAAAAATGCAACAATTAAATTACAAATATGTTTTTAAAATAACTGACAATACAATTTTAGTCAATAACAAAATAATTAAGTAAAAATATAAATAAACTTGCATTTAAATTTTGTAAAAAAAAAACACAAAAAAAGTGAAATCTTGGCGAAAGTATCGATGAAAAAAACAAGATTTTATTTCATTTTTGACGCGACAAATATAAACAAATCTTTATAGAATTTCAACAAGAATTCAACACTTTTTAAAAACTTGAATTTCACTCAAAAAAATATTCGAAAAAGGCAAAAAATGTCGTAAACAGGATTCGAACACAGTTTCGATTTAATTTTAACAATATAACAATAGAAAAGAATTGCGACAATAGATCTTATGACGTCACTATCATGAAATCACGATGGAACGGTGAATAAACGTGAAAAGGTAACCTTAGAGTGCCAGGTGATTTTTAGTTTAAAATTTCAAAGATTCGTTTCCGAAAAGTTTAATGGAGAATTTGTAGAAAAATAAAATCAAGTTTTTCTCACAAAAGTAACCCAAGTATCATCTCTTTAAAAAGTAATTACTTTAAGGCAACAACTTTTAAACCGAGATAAAAGTTAAGAAAAAAATAAAATGGCAACCATAGCATGTAAACAATTTTTTAACTAAAATATTTTTTTTAATATTTTGAAACATTTTTTTTTAAATCCACAAAAAGTAAATCGTATAATCCCATAACTAACTTAATAATACCACACAAAATATTACTAACTTTAAGAGTATCAAATTGTGTCATAAAAAATATTACGCACAAGCAGTTTATCATTTTTTTAAGGTAATTCTATCGCTATAAACTAGCTATTATATCCCGAATTAAATTGAGTTTTCTTTGATTTTGAAGCCTCGTATAAAAGTAAAATCTGGAAATAGAAAAAGTTTGAATTATGAGACATAAAAGAAGACGAGGTTTAATAAGTTGTGATACTGGAAATTATTTACTAAAATTATCCAAAATATCAAAAGATTTTTGTTTTAACAACTTCCTATATAAAGTAATTTAATAAAAAAAAAGTAAATTATGTTATTTTTATTTTTTATTAAAAAAAATATCTAAATTTTAAAAATATAAAACATTATTAAACATCTTTAAAAAAACATTAATTTATCAAAATTCGTATTTTACAACCTGTCTACGTCACAACGGAACTAACCTACGTAACAAAGAGGATAATTATTTACAGAAGGCGTAAAATGGGCGAAAATTTGAAACAGTAACTCGAAAATTACAACCATTAGCTGTCTCGGTATTAGATAATTAAACCACGAGATAAGACATATCAACAACTTATCCTGTTTCCATGCCTACTAGAGCTTGTAGCGCAAAAAATTGCCCAATTTTGCCCCCATTCAGGGTTGTTTAAACTTGTAACCTTCATAAGATTACCCAAGGATTTCGTTTGTGTGGTTTAATAGGTTTGATTAAGACGGATAAGCGGGTGTAGAAGCGTGTTAAAATTAAGCACTTAGGCAGAGATGATGAAACTTAATGAAAAATAAGATCCCAAGTAACTGTATTAAGAGCTTAAAAGTCAATTCTATTTTTAAAATACTTTTATCTACAGCAGATGGCGAATCAATTTGTTAGTTTAAAGAAATAATTCAACAAAAAATACATCAAATCTACTGCAAACGTAAAGCCAACAAAAAATATTAAATTATTTTTTTTAAATGTCAACAACCAAAATCTGTGACGTTATCAATCTTATTCGACGAGTAAAAATAGAAACACTACACAGAATATGACGTCACAAACAAGACTGTGACGTAATACACGCAAAACACTCGAAGAAACAATCTCGGTTTTGACATTTGATATTTCAATTTGAAATCGATCGACCAATCAGTGAGTGACACATCACAAATGATCAATTCCTACTGTGACGTCACAACATGATATTTTATCTTCTCCCGAACGTGACTTTATATCGAAATATTTTTAGAATCAAATTTTAAAAATATATTTTAAAGAAAAAGGCTTAAATTTATTTTTTTAACACTGACCTAATACTGATAAATTTAGATTAAAAAAACCTCAAAAAATAATTTTAAAATAAACTATAAATCACAAAAAAAGATTTGCAACCTGCTTTATATACACAACGCTAGTCTACTGCTTAAAACTTACAATATTAACTACATGTTTACCATTTAGAATCTAAGTTTTTTATGTATTCCACTTTTAAAATGTGTCGACAACTGCTTTACAGCTGTTATCTACGCGGGCTATTTTTAATTAAAGTGTTAAAATACTAAAACTTGTTTTAAATAAAAAGACATTGGCAAGAACTTGTTGAAATATTTTTAATATTACATGTAATATGTAAAATTATGATTTAAAAAATAAAATTAATAGAATTTAAATAACATTTGATCAAATTAGCTCCTAAGATTGGCGCTAACCCGGTAAAATAAAATTTTGTTAAACCATTTTTCTGCCCCTTTAAACTGTGTTTTTTTTCCTTCTTTAACTACTGGAAAAAAGTTCAAGTTAACGGAGCGCAAAAAAAAGCAACAAAGTTTACAAAACAACATCTTCAAATTTTCGTAAAAATAAATTGTTTTCAACCAAAATTTACCCATTCACCATCACATACTTTCTCACACTAATTAGAACGGGGTAATTGAAGGTAATTTGTAGCAAAAATAAGAAAAATAAATTGAAATTTGTGTAAACATCGGACCAATGAAATAATTACAAACAAAGTGTAGTAAAAATAACGAAAAAACTTTACAAAAATCGGCAAAAGTAATTCAAAAAATAGGTAAATTTTCTACAACAAAACTTCACAACATTTTTTCTTGTTTTAATTGAATAAAAAAAACTAAAACTAGTTAAGAATAAAGTCCTAAGCGACCAATATAGAACAAGGTCTTATAAGCTTGTTTTAACTAATAATATTTGGTAGCCAATAGACCTGAAAAAAAGCCCGAAGAACTTGTGAACTTTATGATATATTACAACGAAACCAGTAAGTTGGCCAAAGGTATAAGTTTGGGTTTCTTTGTGTTGGTTTAACGGACAAATGACTAGTTTAAAATGAATATATGTACAACCATAACACATTAACTTAGGGAAAATCTATTAAGAAAGGTGATATTTGTACATAGGATTTTTGGGTCTTAAAAATTATCTGGCAACCCTGTTGTTTTGGTGTGGAAATAAATGGCAACACTGAAACTTCAGAGCGTGGGAACAAAATAAATGCAGGTGAAGTTTCGGGTTAACTTTCCAGGCAAAAAAATTCGAAAATCCTAAACTCAAAACCTTTTTCAAACTCTTTTAAAACCGAACCACCAAACGTATAAATCACTTATTTGTTGGCGTATCAAAACCCAACTACTAAAAAAATTTAAAACATCTACAATGTATAAATATAAATATTTTACATAAAACATATTTAATACAAGACTTACAATATTTAATATAAAGTTTTTTTACTTTTTTTTAGAAATCTAAAATAATAAAAAATCCACTTGACATTATCCGGTTATTACGTCACAAAACTTGACAATGTGGAAACTACGTCACGGTGACTTCCCCTTCAAAGAGAACATCAACAAAAATATTGTGGGAAAAGTTGAAACTTTAGAAAAAACTAAAAAATATTTTTATTAAGAAATTAAAATACTTTAAGAATTTTGAAAAGTGTTATTACAATTTGGTGGTACAAAAAATAAACGTAAATTAAATAATTCGAATCTTTAAACTATAAAAATTAAAGATTTTGTTAAAAATAAATGCAGTAGTTTTTGGACCTACACCATCGAGTAATGAACCGGTACTTGAACGTTAAAGTGATTAAATCTTGAAATTGTAAAAATGTTGTTTAATTATCCGCCAATAAATCCGCTTAAAAAAAAACAATAAAATAATTGAACTTATTTTTCGTTGCCTTTTTTTAAAACATTTTACGACAAAAAAATATTAAAATTTTTTTTTTTTTTTAACTTTTTACGTTTATTGTTATGATAAAAAAATAATCCGAGAACGTGACTTTGGCTTGTGACATAAATCAGTTACTTTGTTTGTTTTAAAACTGCATTTCTATGCAGAGCCTGTGCAAACAAAAACACAAAAGACCCAAAAACAAAAAGTTTTCCAAATCCGGAACTGGAGGTAACTTAACACGACCAAAGGATTAATTTAAAGTGATAAAAGATGAACTGAAAAGACTTTTTTACCAACTCATTTTTATCTCACGATATTTTTTGCTTTAAAATAGTTTTACCAAATTAAATTACATTTTTCTTTCGAAAGCTTATAGTAACATTTTTTATAGTTTAAAACATGTCATAAGTATAACATTTTCATACATGGTTCTATAACTTAATAGGACATTTGTCCAAAAACCTCATAGCGTTAATTTTTATTTTTTTGCAAACAGTTTATTAAAAATTTTCTATATAATTTTTTTAACAAAACTTGTTTGTTTATAGTTTCACAAAAAGTACCGAAAAAATTAATTTAATGACGTCATTTGTGTAAAAAACTACTTAGCAAACCTTATACCGACGAAGTCAAACTATAGGTACGCCAAACACACAATAAAATCGGTACAAAATAGTTAAAAAGTTAGTCAAACAGTAACTGGATAGGATAGTTAAAGCTGGACAATGAAAACGCTAGATTTTGCTGTTAAACAAGATATAACATTACTCTGGGAAAAGTTAACATGAAATTGGAAACTATTACAACTTAGGCCGCAACAAAAACAATATATCGTCCTCAACTATTTTGATTACTTTAAGAAAGTGACAAAACGGGAAATTTTATGTTGTAATTTATTTCTTATTTAAAGAAACAAACCAAAAATGCTATTACAAAATAAAAAATACCCCTTTTTACTTTTTCCACTTTAAAAAACAAACAATTTTAAGCCTATTTTTTGTATTAGACAAGTGCCAGTTAAAACTTATATTAGTAAAGAAATATTAATCTAATAAAAATATATAGAAATTACACAACAGAACTTTTATATTCAATTTCGTGCCATGTTAAAACTCTTGTACCGTGAAATCAAAAATGTTATATGTTTTCTGGAATTTACATATGATCAAAAAAGGTAAAAGTGTTTTTGTCAGACATTAAAAATGATATTGCCTACCACTACTACATGCCTATGTTTGGCGAGTAACGAAATGTCTAATTCCTATCTAAAGAAATAAGATCAAATTACGAAGAGTCCTCCTTTGTCCCTGGATTCGTAATCAGTAACGGTTGTGTCGACGAGGTACACAACAAAACAATAACAGGAATTCTTACCCGATAACATTTCAACTAACTAAAAGTTGGCCATCCAATACTCTTGTGTTTGTTACTGAGCACTCTGGGGCACAAAAGAACAATTACCAAAGTGTTACGGACGCCGAGAAACCCAATCCAGGCTTGGATTTCTGAAAGGCGGGTAAAAGCGAGATAACAAAGACCAAATCGTTGATTTGAGTCCATAATTAGGGCCGATATAGTCGCCTAATTCCATTACAAACAAGGAAGTAAACGAAATTCTGCTACGCGATACGATCCCGCGAATTAGGACCAAAAACAATTGCATTAAAATTGGGAGGTTGTGATATCTTAGTTACAAAATGTTTTGTTCAAACGTCGATTGGGAAAAACAAAATTGTTCCGTTATAAAAACCACGCTAATTATTGGCTAAAGTTTCAGACCCTTTTGTAAGTTAGTTACAAATTAAAGAGAAGTCCTTTTACCAGGAAAAATATAATGTTTCTAAGCAGAAATCAACAATTTTTGAGCATGAGTTCGCTTATTAATATGTGTCAAATTCGTGCGTTACAACAAAATTTAAATATTTTATAATATCCTTATAATTAAACTTAGTTTAGATCTCTAATATAGATAATAAAGGTAAAATGTACATAGAACGCGATAAGAAACGCTTGAGTTTACAAATCTATATTACTCGCCACTGCCATCTAGCGGGAAGAAAAACTGATAAATTTTAGTGACTAAAATCCATTAATTCGTTTTATTTGAACACATCAGAAACAGTTAGACTAAAACAGCAAAAAGTTGTATTAAATATATTCAAAAGGCAAATTTAAATTACAAAATGACAAAACCAATTTTAAAACATGTAACAAAGTCCCAGTTTTTGGCACAATGGGGTTTTGCTTTACAATTTGTTACTTTTGAACTTTTGAACCCCAACAACCTACAACAAAAAATAAAAACAAAAATAAATAAAAGATAACTAAAATAAAGAAATTATAATATAAACAAAAAACAAATAAATAATAAAGAGGTTAAACAAAGTAATCATGCCATGATACTTAATACATACAAATGTAAAAATTAGTACCCTTAGCATTTTTAAATCTTAAATATGCTGTTGTGTATTTAAAAAGATATCTACAGACTAAACGACTACCTTTAAAACTACACAAAAGTTAAATTTGATTATCCAGTTTTGTAAAACCATTTTTTTTATGTTATACTTAGTACGACATGTTTCACAATTTTTAAAACTATTATTATAATCATATTTACACAGCTTATTAAATGGCCCTTTTTAAATTTAAACACATTTTGTTAAACATAATAACACACCCTGTTAATAATGAAAAAACAATCCTATTTTTTGTTAATTGATGATTTGCAAACCATTATGTCGATAAATACAAATAAAGCTTTATTATACCATTAGAAATTTCAAATATACTTACTTATAATTGAGATGAAAAATATTTGTGTCAACCCTGGTCCCTTAGCACAGAAAAAAATTCAAGATTTACATTTTCTTTAAATGCTTTTAGGTTTTAATTTGTAGAGTTCTACAAAAACAAAAAAAAAAAATATAAAACAAAGTAGTTTACACACACAGTAACATAAAACTTGTGGTCGCTATATTATAAACCATAACTTACCTTTTAACTAGTAGAGGGTTGGAGTAGAGTTTATCAAAACTTAACATTTCTTTCATCTTTGCTTGGTCACATAATAGTCACCAGCACAATTTATAGCTACCTGTATATTTAACAAAACATTTGTTTAAATAAATATTTGGCTTATTTTAGCAATAAAAATTTGTTTCATTTACCATCTGACCATGGATTTAACACAAAAACTCCTCGTTTCACTACTAAAGAAATAACGTTTAGATCTCTTCAGTTTACTAACCATAGTTTTATAAGTCATAAAAATATATTTAAGGGTTATATTAAGATATAATTTAAGTAACAATGTGTTTACATTGTATTTCTATTAATGGTTATTCAAAAACCTCATGATCATTGAGCCGTGCACTTTTTCGTTTTTCCTCAATATTTAATTTTTATAGAAATTTATAAAAACTTGCATACAATAAAATAATTAACAAAAAAAACATCTAATGTTATAAACAAAAAGTAAATGATAAAATAATTTTAATAAAATGTTGTTTAATGACTTAAAAAGTTATTTAAAATTTACGCAAAATATCGTGACGTCACGAATCTCGCTTTTCATTTTGAAATCGCATAAGCTAGGGCTTGAGCTCGATTAGGGTTAGGAAAACCAGGGTTAGGCTTTCCAACAAAATTAAATCGAGAATACAAAAATTTAAATTTGGTACAAAAAGTTATGGAAACGCTATTTTAAATATTGTCCCAGAACATAAATACAATGCTAACACATTGTTACCTGAATTATATCTCAAAATAACCCTTAAATATACAGTTAATAAACTGTGGGGCTCTTAACATCATTTCTTTAGTCTTTTTTAAAATGATGCTGTTTAATTTTTCTAAACACATTCCTTATTTAACTTATTAAATATCAAAATATATTGTTTTATTTTGACCTGGCCTCGAGTTTAATGTATTAATTTATGCATGGGAAAAACTTGTTAATTAAATGTAATTTCTGATGTATATAACTATATTAAGAAGTTATATTTAGCATGGTTTTGATGACAAATTTAACCTAGTTTTTTCGTTAAGTTATTTTGATGTTAATTAAACCAATTTCAAGTTATTTTTCATGTTATTGACAAAGTTAAAAAGTGATTTTCCATGTTAATTGTACCAATTTTAATTTATTTTTTATGTTTTAGGACAAAGTTAAGTTATTTTCAATTTGATTTCACAAATTTTAAGTTTTTTTCTATGTTAATTGGACCAGTTTTAAATTATTTTCCATTTTAATTGGACTAATTTGTTTTTTATGTTAATTGGACAAAGTTTTAAGTTATTTTTCATTTTAATTGGACTAATTTTGAGTTAATTGTCAGGTAATCGGACCTTTTTTAAATAACTTATATGTTATGGGACAAAGTTTAAGTTATTTTTCATTTTAATTGGAATAATTTAAGTTATTTTTCAGGTTATGGGACAAAGTTAAGTTATTTCGATTTTAATTGCTAATTTATTTCCCATGGTTTGTGGCAAAGTTTTAAGTTATTTTCATGTTAATTGGACAAAGTTTTAAGTTATTTTCATGTTAATTGGACAAAGTTTTAAGTTATTTGCCATGTTAATTGGACAAAGTTTTAAGTTATTTTCATGTTAATTGGACAAAGTTTTAAGTTATTTGCCATGTTAATTGGACAAAGTTTTAAGTTATTTTCATGTTAATTGGACAAAGTTTTAAGTTATTTGCCATGTTAATTGGACAAATTTCAAGTTACTTTCATGTTAATTGGACAAAGTTTTAAGTTATTTTCATGTTAATTGGACAAAGTTTTAAGTTATTTTCATGTTAATTGGACAAAGTTTTAAGTTATTTTCATGTTAATTGGACAAAGTTTTAAGTTATTTTCATGTTAATTGGACAAAGTTTTAAGTTATTTGCCATGTTATTTGGACAAATTTCAAGTTACTTTCATGTTAATTGGACAAAGTTTTAAGTTATTTTCATGTTAATTGGACAAAGTTTTAAGTTATTTGCCATGTTAATTGGACAAAGTTTTAAGTTATTTTCATGTTAATTGGACAAAGTTTTAAGTTATTTGCCATGTTACTTGGACAAATTTCAAGTTACTTTCATGTTAATTGGACAAAGTTTTAAGTTATTTTCATGTTAATTGGACAAAGTTTTAAGTTATTTTCATGTTAATTGGACAAAGTTTTAAGTTATTTGCCATGTTAATTGGACAAAGTTTTAAGTTATTTTCATGTTAATTGGACAAAGTTTTAAGTTATTTGCCATGTTAATTGGACAAATTTCAAGTTACTTTCATGTTAATTGGACAAAGTTTTAAGTTATTTTCATGTTAATTGGACAAAGTTTTAAGTTATTTTCATGTTAATTGGACAAAGTTTTAAATTATTTTCATGTTAATTGGACAAAGTTTCAAGTTATTTTCATGTTAATTGGACAAAGTTTTAAGTTATTTGCCATGTTATTTGGACAAATTTCAAGTTACTTTCATGTTAATTGGACAAAGTTTTAAGTTATTTTCATGTTAATTGGACAAAGTTTTAAGTTATTTGCCATGTTAATTGGACAAAGTTTTAAGTTATTTTCATGTTAATTGGACAAAGTTTTAAGTTATTTGCCATGTTACTTGGACAAATTTCAAGTTACTTTCATGTTAATTGGACAAAGTTTTAAGTTATTTGCCATGTTAATTGGACAAAGTTTTAAGTTATTTTCATGTTAATTGGACAAAGTTTTAAGTTATTTTCATGTTAATTGGACAAAGTTTTAAGTTATTTGCCATGTTAATTGGACAAAGTTTTAAGTTATTTTCATGTTAATTGGACAAAGTTTTAAGTTATTTGCCATGTTAATTGGACAAAGTTTAAAGTTATTTTCATGTTAATTGGACAAAGTTTTAAGTTATTTGCCATGTTATTTGGACAAATTTCAAGTTACTTTCATGTTAATTGGACATGGTTTTAAGTTATTTGCCATGTTATTTGGACAAATTTCAAGTTACTTTCATGTTAATTGGACATGGTTTTAAGTTATTTGCCATGTTGTTTGGACAAATTTTTAAGTTATTCTTATGTTAATTGGACAAAGTTTTAAGTTATTTGCCATGTTATTTGGACAAATTTTAAGTTATTTTTATGTTAATTGGACAAAGTTTATTTTTTTATTATTTTCGAAGTTATTTTTCAGGTCATTGGACAAATTTTTTTAATGGTATACATAGCAGAATAGGAGCCCGAGGTATAAAAATAATAACTCTTTATCTATTTTTATTTAGACATTGTTAAGTTGAAAAACTACAAAATAAAACACAGTTACGATACACAAAGAGTAAAAACATTTTTAATTTACATTGAAAAAATGATGAAGGTTACTACTAAAGAATAAAAATGACAATACGATAAACATGTAAAAAGGCACGGTAACTACAAGAAAAAAAAAAAAATGCAAAAATACATTACACTTATAAAATAATTAAACATATAATACAGTTTACTAATCGAAGTAACGAAATAAATTACATAAAAAGAACAAAAAATATTGCAATTCAGTATACATGGTCTTTCGTACAAAACTTATAGATTGAAAATGTTTTATGGATAAAAAAATCTGATAAATTGGCAAACAAAATTTGTAGAAAAATAAATAACATGACAGCATGCGAAAAATTACTGTTTTTTTAAATTTATGTCCAGTTTTATGGAAGTGTTTATGTAAATTTAACTTCTATACAGTTAATGTCTTTGTTTGTACAGTTTATTTGGATCTGTACATTAGATTGTCACAAAATCTCGGCAAAATGGTTATTGGACCCTTCACAAAAGGCTTGCCCTCCGGAAAACAAGAACTGGTCCCTTAAGAATGGGTGATTGGATGGCCCACAGAAAAAGCGGAGTAGCGGGTTTTTTAGCAAAGTGTGCTCTGATCTTTTTTCCTGTAAAATATTAAAGATTAGAATTCTGCTTATAAATATTTAAGTGTGGTTGTAATTATTTGATTGTGTTAAAGTTAAATGTATCATTTAAATTAAGATAAAGCATTTACTTGTTTTGTGTTAGTGACTTTTTGCATTAAAAAGATTTCATACAAACTCTATTTTTGCTCGTCAAATAGAAACTAAAAATAAAGAACAGAGTTAGGATTTGTTTATGGTAATCTACCCTACGGGGAAAAAATAAAAAGGTTAGATTGAAGTTTTCTTTAAACAGGATCTCTAAAAATAAAAAACAAATTAAAATTGGCCAAAAACAAATCGACGAGCTCTTCGAAATAGTCAACCAGCATCTAAAAATAAAAAAAAGCATGTTTAAATTTGTTTTTGGTATTCTAACCTGAAAAAAAAGCCTGTAAAAAAGGGTTAGTTGGTTTTAGTTTTTTAAGGCCCCTGAAAAGAAAAAATTATGGTTTTAGTTTTTTAAGGCCCCTGAAAAAAAATTAGAATTTGATTAGTAATGCCCCTGTAAGGAAATAAAATAAACGGTTTAGGAGGCCCCTGTGAAGGTAAATAAAAAGTTTTAAAGGTAGAAGGAAATAAGAATGGCCTGCAAAAAATAAAAGAGAGAGAAATTGGAAATTTTTGTGTTTTTTCTGCATGGTTAAGGTAGTGTTTACTGTGTATGCTATTTTGGACTCCGTCCACGAAATTTATAATTTTAGTTTGGATTTCCATCCACGAAATTAAATACTGCTTTATGTCGGGCTCCGCCCACGAAATTAAATAATTTATGTTGGGTTCCAACCCACTCACACACTTAGGTTTAGTACATAAATATAACAAGGCGAATAAAATACAGTGAATTTACACACATAAATATTATAAACCACACATAGGCCTAGTTTTCTAAAATCTAGTCTCCTAAATTTTTTATATATACTTTACTTGCGCAAAACATCTAAAAAACCATTAAACAGTCCCGTTTAATATAATTATGAACACACAGAAACCTAAACACACTTGGGACTGTGTCAACTACACTACTTTTAATGCGTAAAAATTATGAGTTGTTACCAGTCAAAAATAAAAACAGACACATGATACTACAAACTTTTAACCCGTTAATATTTTTAAGCGCTTGATTATGCAGTACATATAAAAAAATAGGCACGTGAAAACCTACAGCCCTACAGACCTAAAACCTTACAGCCCACCTTTTGTTGAGTGAGGTCCTGAGACTTTTTTTTTGAAGTTTGCCATGTCGAGTGAGGTCCTGAGACTTTTTTAGTTCTTCTTTTGCATAAAAAACACATAACACACACACACAACATAGGCCTAGTTTTATACAATCTATTCTATATACTTTATTTATTACTTGCGCAAAACATCTAAAAAAACCATTAAACAGTCCCGTTTAATATAATTATGAATACACAGAAACCTAAACACACTTGGGACTGTGTCAACTATACTACTTTTAAGGCGCAAAATTATGAGTTTTTAACCAGTCACACATAAAAAAGAAATCCAGACACGTGAAACTTTTAACCCGTGAGAATTTTAAGCGCTTGTTTATGCAGTACATATAAAAATCAGGCACGTGAAAACCTACAGCCCTACAGCCCTTAACTAAATAAGGTCCTGAATTTTTTTAGGTTTGAAGTTGTGTCTTCCAAGTCATGAGTCCTTTGACTTAACTTCCCCCTTGCTAGTTGCAAGGGAGACTTATTGCAATTCCATCCGCTTTCCATTCCTCCAATTCCGGCTATTATCTTTTTCCTCCAAATATAAATCCAAATTGATCCATTTTTCTTCTACATAAAAAACATTGTTTAGAAGAAGGTAATAGACACTAAACCCTACTTAATATTACTATTTTTTAAATGTCGATTTTATGATATGACAAAGCGTGCCAGAATTTTTTAAAGTTATGTCACTTCAATTTTATTAGTGCCAACAACATTAAATTATGTCAATTCACATGCCAAATATTGTTATTGTATAATTATTATTTTTTTGTGCTAACAACTTTAAAATATGCCTTTTTTGATAACTAGTGCCAGATTTTTTAATTTATGCCAAATGTACATTTATTTATATATTAAAATACCTCGTTTAATTACTTTTTGGGAGTACCTGCGCATCAACACAGGTTTAATAATGTTTATAAGTTTTTAATTAAATAATATAAAAAAAATTATTATTTTATTGGTAAGTATGATAACTAAATACTAATATTTAAAACATTTACAATTTATTATGATTATTCCAAAGTTAGTTAAGTTAAAAAATAACTTTAAATCAATTAAATGAAAGTTAACATACCTGGAAGAGTGTTTAGAAAACTTGGACACAAGATGTCTCACAGAAGCAAGTTCAACTTCACCAACTTTTCTAAAAAAATTTAAAATCTTTTAAAATTTATAGTTTTTTTTTATAAAAAACATATTTATATTTAATTATTAACTGCTTATATAATGCCACATTTAATACTGTTAATGATATACTTAAAAAAACAAACTACAAATCACTAACAAAAACACGTCTACTCACCTCGAAAGTCCATCTGGAAAGAACTAAAATTCCGATTTCAATTCAAATTTGCCACGAAACACGAAGTCACGTGACTCTGCACATTCTCAGTGACACGTGTGTACGTGCACGACGCTTCTTGCAGTGGAAAGCGCTTTTCAAGCTGTCACTCAAAATATATTTGCCTAAATCTTCTAAACAATTTAATAAAATGTTAATATAACAACACAAACTAATAACTTGTTATAATACGTAAATGTTTATTTACTTTTTAATAATTATTTGTAACAATTAACGTCTTAAATAACGATTAAACAATTGCCGCGTGGGTTAACATAGCGCATTATGTTGCAACATCAGGAATTCCTGATTATGATGCAACCTCGTGTTAAAGGAATTTCTCGGGGAGACGCACCAATTAAGACGTCGCATTTCCCTCGATTAATAGAAAAATCACAGCTGGATTTATCCACATTTTATACCCTTATTTGGTAATAAATTCTCTGTCCAGTCTGCACGTGTCAATTAATTAAAATTTGCACCAAGGAATTTCTCGAGGAGGCGCACTAATAATGACGTCACGTTCCTTGCGCCTCGCTTAGTGGAAAATTTTAAGTTTCCTATGCTTTATAACAGACCTAGCTAAAGTAATAGTAAATTACATTATTCTCCTTTCTGAATTTTATTAAATCAAAATCCAATGTTTTTTAGTGTCCAAACACATTTTTATAATTTTTTTTTATAAATATAAAACTCAGATTAAAGTTTTTTATTTATTTTTAATAAATATTCAACAACAAAAAATAGCAAAAATAAATTAACTAAAGGTCATGCCTGTTCCATAAAGTCCTAAACGTTTGCATAGAAAGGCACGACCGCTTTTTTAATGGTAACCTGGCAAATAGGTTAAAACTGTAATCCTAAAAAGATAGTTATGATTTTTAAACAAGTTGTAAATTACATTACACGTGCGTAGTATATTTAAATGGTAATTATTAAAACGTGGTTAAAATATTAGTTTAATAAAAAATAACATAAATATCACAAGTTGTGGTGCGCAATATTCCGTATGTTGTGACCATATCAAAAATAGCAATTTTTTAAATGCCGTCGTTGTTAGGCCATCAAAATCACCAAGCCAGAATATTTAAACCAAACAAAGACGTATAATCATTTAACCACTTTGTCCTTTATGCTTTCCAATTAGGTGGATTTATCACCCTACCGACCGGGTTTAGGTAACTAGTAGTATCGCTTTAATGCCACATGAATATAATTAATTGATCTTCGAGTGAATAGAATTAATGTTTACGCTTGTAATTACCATAGCTTTGTTTCCGTTACTTTCGATTAAGTTATAACTTATGCGATTAAATATTTTAAGCACACTCTAGTATGTTAGTAAATGTAGTGGTTATATTTTACAGTTTGTAAATATTTGAATGCAATATTTCTTTTTTAATGTGTGGTATAAAGATAAGAAAAACATGTATGGTTAGTTATTTAGAAGAGCTATTTGTATATGGATAACAATCTGACGTAACAATAAAAAATGCTTTCGTACAAAAAGAAAATAAACACTGGGCCTCCTACTTCGAGCATTAAGATGGCCCACTTTGACTTGTACGCAGACTTACCCGTTCTTCAACCTGTAGAACAGCAAGACATTATACCAGACATGACGTCACAAGATATTATGACGTTGCGAAAGAAACCTTTCCTAGTTCGCGCCGCGTCACCGAACGGGAGTTCTGGGTCCTCTTCCGGGAGCTTTCCCGGTGCAGGTTTGAGTGTTTGGACTGGGGGCGGGGGGAGGCCGAAAGGAATGGAAGAGGTCCCGGTTTCCAACCCTGTCCTGGCGGGTTCCGATTTGTTACAGGTTTGATGTTTAACTGTTACTTTAATATTAAAAGCATTACCAAAAAACCGTTCAAGTTTATAAGTTAGGAGTGAATATGTTCGACAACATTTTAAATGTTGATATTGTTCATGTTCTAGCAACTAAAACATGATAACCATCGTTTTAGTAATGCCTTGTATTAGCTTACCGTATTATTTTGTTATTATGTGTTAGTTGTGCTAGTGATGACACTATTATGTTGTCCAAATACGAAGCAAAATTACAACAAAATATTCAAAATATGCATCTAAAATCAACAACCACTAGTTTAATGGACGTAACTATTTGTAACCTATTTATGGCGCTTTTTATTCAATTAACTATTGTATTGTAATAATTTGGTCGCCATGTAAACAAAACTTTTAAAATTCCCGTAACCTAGCCTATTCATATCTACAATCTGTAATTATTCTTAGGAAGTTAAACCATCCGTTAACGCTGGCTTTTTATATTTATAATCTGATAAAAAAATCAATTTACAAATTTAAGGTTCTATTTATTTAATTGTTGTTACATTATTTAAAAAAAATCTTAATTAAAAAAATCTTACATATATTTTTAACCTATACACAAACTAGTTTATAACTATTGGTTGATTGCGTTTTTTTTTAATTTGTATTACTTAATGTAACCAAAATGTTCATAGAAGAGACGGGGCTCTCGTATAACTGAACTTCACAAAGCCGAAAATGATTGCATCACTTTCATACCACAAAACACTGCTCCAATGTCTAAGTTAAGGTAACAAAAAAATAAAACATTAAAATTTAAAAATGTTAGGTAACATGATTCAAAGAATAAAAAATCATTAAAATTGCATTTTACAAAATTTGTTGAAAACTTCAAACACCCGTATTCGAACCTACGATCACTTGCTTTCAGGAAAAACTTTACAAAAAAGAGAATTATGAAGGAAAGTGAAGCCGAAGGGGTCACCACTGACGAACTAGCATGGCATCTAAGAAAACAGCAGATCGAGAAAGATCAGATCAGTTATATCCGTCGAACATCGGGGATCAAGGATTCACATCTTAAGAAAATCGGAAAATTTTACGATTTTGAAGACGAGGATAAAGTGGAGGAAAAATTAGACCGAAATTTGGAGGTAAAATTAATTGCATTTTTGGTGGCAAAATTAACTGCATTTTTGATGGCAAAATTAAGTCATTTTTGGTGTCAAAATTAGGTCATTTTTACTGTCAAAATTAAGTCATTTTTGGTGTCAAAATTAAGTCATTTTTGGTGTCAAAATTAAGCCATTTTTGGCGGCAAATTTAATAATAATTGGAGTTGATTAATTGACAAATTTTTAAATAAAAGTTTAATTAATAATTTACCGATAAAATAATTTAATTTTAACTAATCATTTATAATAAAAAAATTTATTTTTTAAAATTTTAAAACCTCTTTACCGATATAGGAAGAATTGTCGAGACCGACATATGTTCCCGGTGCGGACCAGGAGGGTCCGGAAAGTTTATTCACAGCATTAGGAAAGTCGATCCCGCGAACTAAGATCGCTTTCGTAAACACAGTAGTCCAAAAGATCGAAAAGAAAAAGCAGGAGAAGAAGGAACGAGAAATTTTAGCTAAGATCCAAAAAGCTTTGGCCGAACACGGACATAAAGATTTGGAAGAATTAAAAGATGCTAATGCTGAAATTGAAGGTATATTTTAACGTACCTTATACATATATATAGTTAGTGTCTATTAAATTCTTCTTACCATATGAGTAGCAACACAAAAATTGATTTTATTCAAATAAATTGTTTTTTAAAGTATTTTTATTTAATTCTGCAGAAATTTCCTTTCCCGAAACTTCCGATTTAAATCAACCAACAGATTTCAGAAACAATAATTTACCCACAATTAGTGAATTCGACGAGTATCCTGACGTCATAAGTGACGTCACCATTAATCAAGTAGATCTTACAGACCTTCCTGAGCCTGTAATCGAACCCAAGAAAACAGATTTAGATCAGATAGAATTTGTTCCCAAAAAAGTGAATTTAAGTCCGGAGCTACCGCCGCCAATCCAACAACCATTCAAGCAAGACCAAATGACGTCACCAAAACCTCTTCCGAGAGACGTCACCGAATTCATCCCAGTAACGTCACCAAAACCTCTAATAAGTCACGCTCGAAGCGAGAGCAATATTCTGTCGACACTTGGTAACAGTAGACGCCATTACGAAGATATAGCACCGCCCCCGCCATCTCTATATAACCATACGAGTGATATGATCTCATACTCTGAGCTGTTGATGGCAAATGCAAAGCATTCTGATCGCTCAGCTTCGGCAATGACCCAAGCCACACCAGGTGATCATTTCAGTGACTTGTACGCTGTCGATATTGACCTGGAACCGAGTCTAGATACCCAGGTTTACTACTTACCTCCTGAGGCCGATGAAAGAGCAAACAAATTTCGCTCTTATACACCGTCTGGCGGACATGTTCGAAGAGTAAAATCGAAGCAAGGTAGGCCGAAGTCAAGAGCCAAGAAGCAAGCTTATCGAAAACAGAGAAAGCAAAGTTTATCTGTTAAGGATTTAAGGGTAATAAACCGATTGGAATCGATCGTGGATCGACAAAATAAAATCATCGATCAAATGCAGGTAAATATGACGTCAGGGGAAGTACCGAAACGTCACAAATCTTTGCTGAACGTCGTGCCCGTATATTCGGATAGCGAATCCGAAGAAAAATTAGAGAAAAATCGACCTGGGAGCGTCCAACGAGTTAAACAACAAACTGGTAGTATGACGTCACTTACCATTTCGCTGACGTCACTTAGTAGCTGCGAGGAGAAAAATAAAATCCTAACGACCTTTAATGACCTTGATAACGATGATAAAAACAACCACAAAGCAACAGCAACCACAAGTGTCGAGCCCGATTTTAGACACAAAGATTCTACGTCGATTATTAGCATCCCAGTCCCTGTAATAAATCCTCAAAATTACAGTGAATCCGACATTGATGATGGTTTGATCTCGAAACAAACAACGCCTAGCAGCTCAAGAGCGCCATCTCGCGGCTACGTAAAACCGAGGCGACGGAAGTCCATTATTCGACTAAAGGGAGTTAAGCTTGATAAGAAGGGTGAAAATCAAAGCGATTTGACCGAGAAAGTGAAAGAAATCCTCGCGGGATCAACAAACGCAGTGCCGGGCGAAAACTGGAAAGTCTCCTGGGCTCAGAGAGAGCCAACGCCAGATTTAAGACGATCAAAAAGTTTTGTCAAAAGAATGAAAGGAATTCTAGGCCTTAAATCGCCCAAACAGGTTATCGAAGATGACGTCATTGCTGAGATTATTCACAACGAACCCGACCAAGATTTTGAAAATGTCGAATTAAACCCTGACACCGAAGATGTTGAAGTAAAACCAAAACCGCAAGTTGGCGTGCCAGAACCGAAAGCAAAGCCTCGAAAGATAAAAGAAGACAATACTCTTTGTCCTCCGCGTTCTAATACCCTGTGCGCACAATCCAGCATCCCCGACGGAGAATCGAGTGACGTAGGACCCCTTCCCGAGATTATTACGTCAGCAAAACGGCGAAGATCGAATTTCGCGCGATCTCAATTGTCCGTGGATTCAGGATTCTCAACCAATCCACCTGACGACGAAAACCCAGAGTTGCCAAATCGAAATTTCGTATCGACAAAATAATTTTGGCAACCCTGTACAACAAATTCTTGTTTTGTTAATAGCTTAGAATGTAATGTACAAAAATTGCAGGTATCTAACCTTTAATGACGTCACCATCTTATAGACAAATTAGTGACGTCACAAACATTTATATTTATTTTTTTCTGAGTTTTAAATTTTTCTTCTTTACTTTAGGTTAGAAATATGTTTGTTAAATCGTCGTTAAAAAACAAATAAAATATTTTAGCTAGTAGATTATAAATAAGGCGTTAAAATAATCTATTTTTAATTTAATTCCCGAAGCCAATTCTCGCCATTTCTGGCAAAAACATTTATAATACCCCTATTAGAAAGCTACAGAGCAATACAGGGTTAAAATAGAACAATGGAAAACAGAATACTTGACGTCATTTCCTAAGCTTACATAAAACTTTGAAACATAAACGTTCATATTTAATTACACCAACTTTGCCCTAGTAATTAACTTTCAATCCATTCTGGGAATAAATGTTGCTAATTTTGGCCATGCAAAGTTTAACCGCCTTAACTAGTTGATGGTATATTTGTTTAACAAATTTATTCACTTAACCGTATGTTGTTTGCACAGCGTATTTACACTCTTACATATGATAACTTGAGTTTGCTTATGGTTATATTCAAGGACCTTTAAGGTTAAAGTTGATATAGAAACCAACAATGCACTCATAAGAGTTACGAGTTGTTAGTTGGTATATAGACCAAGATAATAAAAACTTTTAAATGTAATAAAAAGATAGCAAATTGGGCAAATTAGAAAAATGAAACATTAACATAAATAAGGCAATGATAAAGAAGTTCTAAAATGTTAAGATGTTTAATATATAAGTTTAATTTAAGATGGGTTTTGTCTGATGGTAATTGATATGCGTTTAATACCAATTTATCACTAGTTAATCGTGCTATGCTACCAACAATTCACTTGCTACAAATTATATATCACGTTTAGTCAACTTTTGTACTGTTTTTTAGGTATGTGTGGAATTTTAGGTTATAGCTCATACATTAGGTTTGTAGTAAGGAAAAATAGGGTTTAACAAAGATAATGACAATGTACGATTAAACGTTAGGTAAAAAGAAGGTTTATGTATTTAACATAGCTTAAGGGCATCGCAATGTTAACTATATCATTACAAAACGTATATTTTATACAAGTGATTAATTACTAACCGCGTATTTTGTTTTCATAGTACCGGGATAATTAGCTTCAAATAAATGTTGTTGTTATAGTAAAAGCACTATGGCATACCTAGAAAAATGCGTAACATAATGCATAGGCTATGTTTTCTTTCAAATAGTATGTGATAGCACTAAATTAATATTAGTTTGTGTTTTTTTAACAGAAATTGGTATAAAAAATACAATGTCAGAAGGTAGAATTTCAAAAAATAAAATTCTTAAAAATAAATATTTAAATGATGTGGAATTTTTGTATCATTTCGGGGTTTCCACCGACGATGAAATTATGAAAAAGTTTCAAGATGTTAAAGTAAGTTGTGAAGTGAATAATTCAAGTTTGATTCCCACTAAAGTCACGTAAATTAAATTTTTATTGAAACTATATCCTTTTTCGGCTTTGTGGCCTTGAATAAGCTATAAACGGCATTTACTTATAGAAACAACTCATCTATAGGCTATAGGTTATACAATAACGTAATACAATAACCTAACCGGTAAACAGCAATTCGAGGTCGAATACATGGGAAAAAATACCCTATTTTACAAAGTTTACGCACAAGAAACTTAATCTGGGCCTAATTTAATATACGAACTGTCACGTTTTTACCAAGTTAGGCTGATTAAATACATACATTAAATAAGTAAGGAAAGACATTCAAACCTTGTAGTAAACCCTTTTCCCTAGTTTAACTAACACGTTTACATTAAGTTAAATTTTAGATTCTAAGTTACCATCATAAATCGAAATATTTTTATCTAAAATTTAAACTATTTATTCACAGTTTGTCTGTCTCGGCGGCAAACCGAGTCGAATGAAAAACTTTGCTGAGTTGTTGTACGATCATTTGGAAAAGCCTTCCAACAGCGTATTTAACGAAGGTAAAATTCATTTATTTCTTTATATATACACACTAAGAAACAAACTTCTATAAAATCCAATACCACAAACAACTAAAATTACTGACATTACATATTAACGCAAGTTGAAACCGTATTCTAAAGCGAGATTCACTATTTAAAACAAAAAACAGATATACGTTTGTATTATTTACTTTAATAAACACATGGTTTTATAAACGCTCTTAAAATACAGATGGAACACTTAGAAACATTAGCGAGGCTGCAGGTAGATATGCAATGTACAAAGTGGGACCAGCAATATCAGCCAGTCATGGAATTGGACCGGGTTCAATATCTGTAGTTTTACACGAGGTTAGCAAATTTGTTTTTTTTATATCTACGTTTAATGATGCGGAAATGCTGACTTTGCAAGCTATGGGTTTTTTCTATTATGTCCCAAACTAACAAAGGCCGTTCGAGACTAAGAATGCGAAAGTTACAACTAGGCAATAATGCCATTGCCTAGATAAAACATATAAACTTTAAATACCTTGTGCAAATAAAATACATTATTGCAATATAAAAGTTTAAAGAAAATCCACAATCGTATAAAATAAAACTTGTTTACAAAATGTTATTACTTTTAATGGTCGTATGCGATGTGACGTAAAAGAAAAGTAACTAAAAGAAAATTTTTAAACCAAAATTTTTGTATTAAGTTTTAACAGTTTATTGCAAAAAAAAACCACTCTTATCAAATTAATATTTTTTTATGTAAAAATTAATATTTTTTTTAGCTCATCAAGTTAGTGGCGTATGCAGGTTGTAGTGACGTCAAATTTATTCGGATTGGGTCATCAGGTGGTTTGGGTAAGTAAGTGTTGTTAAACATAATTAAACACAGTGTTATGTAGATAAACTAATCTGTATTTATAACACAATTTATTCTAATTATTATAAAACAAAATGTGGATATCTTTAACAACTTTATACAAAATTTAATTTTAAAAATAAATAAAAAACATACAAAAAATTTATATCTAAATACTTAAAACTCAAGTTATTTAAACTTAAATAATAATTGTAAATGCCAGGTATCGAACCCGGGACTGTTGTGATAACGAAGCAACCCTATGATGGTTTGTTAAGGCCTCAACATACCCATGTAAGTAATATTTAAAGTAATGTTAAAACCCTGAAATAAATCAAATTTTAAACAAAAAATAGACTTGGTGAAAATGTAGGCTAACTTAACCTTAAGACAACTTAACTCTCAACAATTAGGTTTGTTAAAATAAACAAATAAGAAGGTGTTATAACGTTATGTTGTACAGGACTGAATTGTTTTTAACTTAAACTATACAAGGTTAACTTGTTCCGGGCTATAGGGACATGATATTAAAACTTTATATTGCACAATGTTTTCACAACAATTTTATATTCAGAAAGCTTGTGGTAAGGAGGTAACAAGTGAATGTTTAACTGATCCTGTTTTAACCCAAGAATTATTTGAAACTGCGACCAATATGAACATTAATGCAATCGTTGGAAACACAATTGGAACTGACGATTTTTATGAAGGTAAACTTAAAGATTTTAAGGTTGATTTAAATTAATTGAACTTGATTAGTGATTAGCTTGAGTAGAAAAAAAATAGAATTGGAAATTAAATCGAAATTTGTATTTTCTGTTTTTAAAAAAACAAATCGAAAATGATCAATTTTTTAAATAACAGCCATCAAAAATTCATTATTTAATCCTTTAATACGCTTATAGCTTATAATCACTTGCAATTGGTTATTTTTTTAACGATTTTAATTCAGAAAAACAAAAAGCTTAACGATATTAAGTTTTATATTACAGTTGATCCAACTTTTAAGTCTATGTATATATATATTTTTTGTATATATCTTTATCCTCGATGAGGGAAAATCGAATGCGTGACTTAACCATAGAGTAACATCAGTTACAGCGCCTTACTCAAGGGCGCTACAGCATGAAATCAGTGGGGATTAAACCCACGATCTTATGTGTGGTGTAGCAAGTGTTCTTACCACTACACCAAGCTGCCGGTTCATATAAATATGGATGTAACTTATTCAACATATACAACACAACATAACCAAGAGTTTATTTTACTTACAGAGCAAGGAAGGTTGGACGGGGCAGTCTGTGATTACAACGACGAAGATAAAATGTCGTTCCTGAAGAAAGCACATGATGAATACGGGATTAGGAATATTGAGATGGAATGCGTTTGTATTGGAGGGATTTGTAACCGAGCTAACATCAAATGTAAGAAAAATAAAAAACTCTTATATTTAAATATATTATTTTTCTGATAGTAGGTTTTATAGGTTAAGAAAATAAAGTGCTAGTCGTACGTCTTAAACTATCAGTAGACGCTTGGCTCAGGTGCGAATAGTGTGGCTTTGGTGCGACTCGAACCCTTGACCTTTAGGCCTATAACCTGATACCATGGCGATTATGAAGGACATAAACAGAGACTTAAACCTGACACCTTTCGGTCCTTACCAAAACTATTATATTTACAGCTATTGTATCACAAAATTGTGAAATTTTCTTGCGCAGGCGCAGTGGTGTGTGTGACGTTGTTAAATCGTCTCCATGGTGATGCAGTGACGTCACCAAGCTCGACGATCAAAACTTGGGAGTTGGCTCCGCAACGATTAGTGGCAGAGTTTATAAAAACTAAACAGTAGAAAAATTACTAAAAACCTCTTTTTAAATTCTGCAAAAAAGTTTTAGTTTTTAATTTTGGATTATGTCTCTTAAATTTAAATCAATACAAAAATTAATTCACAATATTCTAAATTAGCAAAAAACTGTAAAATATATGTAATTTACTAAATAAATTTATAATTTAATTAATAAACTTTGAAAAAGTTTATAATTATCGTTGATTTTTGTAAATAAAAATCAAATCAGGAGCCCAACACATTATAAGCATAAAAGTTCTAATATCTACTTTCAACTACAAAAGTAATTTAAAAACGTTTAAAAAATTTAAAAAAGTGTTTAAAAATTCACAGCCAATGTTATAATACAGTTATACCACACTATAATACTTAACAGTTTAATACCAAGCAAAAAAGTTTTTAAAATATAAAAACTTTAAATAAATACTTAAAATAAATACTTAAATAATTTGTGCTCAAAATATAAAAATTTGGGTAAAATGTAGCTCATACTATTATAGTTATAAACACTTATTCAAGAACAGCAACAGTTATTTTATAATCTCAAAAACAATGATTTTTGTTGATAAAAAGCCTTTAAATAATTTGAATTTTTTGCTGAAATTTAGAGAAAAAAATGGAAATTTTAAAATTCATCGTCATCAGATAACCCAGGTTCTTCATTAAAATCATCGCTATAGGCAACATCATCATTATCATTATGGGATACTTTTGTGCCAGCATCTTCTTCTGTAGGGTCATAAAGCTGCTTTGGTTCTGTGACATCACTAAGAGAGTTTTTCGATTTTAGACGATGCTCAGTTTGTTGTGGTTTTGATTTCGAT
Organism: Corella eumyota; assembly: GCF_963082875.1. Classification (NCBI taxonomy): domain Eukaryota; kingdom Metazoa; phylum Chordata; class Ascidiacea; order Phlebobranchia; family Corellidae; genus Corella; species Corella eumyota. The sequence continues at coordinate 1,971,790 of NC_137495.1, read as the reverse complement.
TCAGGTGTGATCACCATAGACAAAGCTGCAACTGACTCATAATCTGACTCATCTGATTGATTTTGTTTCAGTTCAAGATCACTCAATTTTTGAATCAGTTCTTGTTCATCTAATTTCGGGCTTAATAACGCATCAGTTTCGATTGTTTGTTCAATATTCTGTTCTTTGTTTAGATTAAGCTCAGAAGGTGGTTTACTTGTGTGTTTTGATTCAATAAAAACATCATCAATCACAGATTCTTCTCTACCTTGCTCACTTTTTTCTGGCACTTTTGAAGTTCCCTTTAACTTCGTAATAATACTTCGTTTTCGAGCTGATTTTTTACTAGTTTGTGTGTATGAAAGGTTGCTCATTGAATCGAAATCATTATCATTCTTATGTGAAACACCTTTAGATGTTTCTGGAAGACTCTTCAAGGTGTTAACGTCATGTCGAAGTTTTTCTGAGGCGAGGGAGTTGTATTCATACGCAGTTAGAGGGGGTTCAGGTTCATTTAGATTCATTCCTAAATCTGACTTCAGTTTTAAGAGAAGTTTCCTCATTTTGTTAACTTTAAGATCGTGTTTACGGCGTTGTACATGTCGCTCCATTACTTGTTCTAAAACCCTGTGAATGTACAACAAAACTCTTATATTTAAAACTAGTAATTTATAAATTGTACAAAATTATTTTTTACACTTTTTACAAGAGCCTATGCTGTAGCTTTTCAACTGTGTAACTGTAAAGTTAAATAAATATAGTGCAGCTTAAGTCCTAATAAAACCCAAGATTTTGAAAAGGATTTAAAATGAAAAGACTAATTCTAGTTTTTTTGCAGAGAAGTATTTTTACAGAGGATTATGCTGTAGCCTTTTTAACTGTGTAAGAATGGATAGACTAAAATCAGGAAAGCTTAAGCCTTAATTATACACAAGACATGGTCAAGAAATTTAATGTAATATTGCAACTAAACACTTTATAAATTTTTGTCCTAACTTACATGTCAGAATAAATCCCACGAGACAAAATATCGTTGGTAACCTCGTTGATAAATTCCAAGTATTTTAATTCTTCCTCCTCTTCCTCTATCCTCCGCATTGTGTCCGATTTTCCTCCAAAACTAGACCTAAATATTTTTAAAATTTTAGGGTAAAAAATACTTAAATTATGGTCTAAAAATAGTTTAAAAAAATTGATTTTAAAACAACTAAAAAATATTTATTTACTTTTTATTTCAAAACCCTTTAAATTAAACTCACGTTGCTGTTGACTTGAGTTTTCCTTCCTCGTCCATAAGAGATAAACGTTGAACGAACTCTGATTGTTCCTCGATCCATCTACGATGGTCATCATCCCTGTTGAAGCAACATTGTGGTTACAATTTCTGTTTATTAAACTTTTATTTATTTAAAGTTATGTTTCACCGAAGTAAAAAGAATACTTCTTAACACTTAGTAAATTAAACCACTTTATTTAGTGTCAATAGTTAACAATATATCTTAGAGAAAAAATTTAATATATATTTATACTGCCTTTATTGAATTATTAGAATTCAACCCCTTATTTAACAACTATTATCTACTTCTAATAAACTTTTAAGCTTCCAATTTAATACAAGCTAATAAAAACAGCTTTCTTTTAAACATATTTTTTAAATTACAATACCAGCTCATATTCTTATTCTTAATACTGTAACATTTTAGTTTCCCCAGCTTTGCAACTCATCTTAAACTTTTTTACCAACCTTTTATATTCACAATCCTGATACTTATAAAACAAATCGGTTGTTTCATCAATTGCATTCAAAATTGAAACATCCGACCAATTCTGCACGTGATCTCGTGCCATATAATAACTCCAATTGTTATGACACATCACAGCATTGATACATTGCTTTTTTAACGACAGAGTAAAAAATTCATTTTCCCTTAACTTATTAGTATAATGTTGATGCAGAACACATATTAAGTTAAAGGAGCAGTTTTGTAATTCTTTTTTCCATTCAGATACTAACTGAGCATCCTCGAATATAGATGGGATAGAAATGTTAATTTCCATGCTAGGCGGAACCGTGTTTTCATGTAAATGAGATTCTAGTATTTGTAGATACAGCGTGTACTTTACTTGCCTTTCCATCGCATTACTTAAACCTTTTAGCAAGCCTTTAACAAATAAAGTTCTCTGTTTTTCGTCCTCCATTCTAATCTTCCCTGATTTTACTATATACCTTCGAGTCATTGCTTTTCCACTCTACTTGTTTATTTAAACTGTATATACAGCCCACAATACATATTACTATTATTACTATACCATTATGTTTAACTGTGAAGAATTAGGCTTACAGACTTAATCAATAAATCTTATTCTCAGGTATTTAAAACACTTTTTAAGGCCTTAATTTTTTGAAGATCAAACATATGTTACTAATCAATAGAGCACTGTGATGTAATAACCATCATTACCTTGAAACTAATATTATAAATTTAAAGGTTAAATACTACATAATGTTTTCTTTACTGTATGTTTTATACTATTTAACAGAACAAATATATACCAAATATTAAAAGAATAACAAACAAAGATAGACTGCTAACTGCCTGACGATATTTTTAACTTTATGTTAAAGTAAATACTTTGTTAACAACAATATTTGGCATACATATTACGCTGTGCATACTGTTTAACTTATTTAAACCAATGACAAGTTAGATAAATAAATAAAATATTTTCTTACCTTTCAATTTCAAGTTGAGGAACTTCGTAATCTTTCAAATTTCTTTCCGTTATATCTCCTTCCCTCTTCTCTAAATCCCCTTCTTTCTTTTTCCTGTTCTTATTTTTAGATGGTGGCGCACAATAATGCTTTGATTGCGACAAGAAAGATTTTCCAGGGCGTTTTTTAGTGCGAGGAGTGAATGGTTTATTGTCTGGAGTATGGAAACGATTGCTATGTTTATCTAAATAATCTCCACTGTAAGTAACATCTAAAATATTCGGTTTTGCGCTTCGAGGCCGTGTTTTTGTTTCGTTATTTTTATCGCGGTATGTTGCATTCATCGCATGACCGGTTGTCGCTGGACGTGACCTTGAAGTCTGTGGCATGCTACGCTCGGGTGCCCACGACCTTGAAGTGTGAGTTCTATGACCTCTGTCAAGTTCGTCCATGTAAATATCAGAGTAAGTAGCTGACATATTGTTCTGGTTATATCTTGTTTGCATTTCAGTCGTTTTCTCGTTTATGTCTCCTTGATTAAACTGGAAATGGTAAAAATTTATGTGAATATTTTGCAAATGTAACGCCGGAAACATTGTCTCAGATAATTTAACTTGTGAAAGTTTTTTTAAAACAATAAAACATCAAAAATACATGTTCTAAAGAGAGTGTCTATATGTTAAAATAGCTGCCATACATTAACAAAAATCCAGAAGACCATTTGGTAAAAGCAGCAGTGTTAAAAATTTCTCGTTTTTCACATATTTACCTGTCGTGGAGATTTTTGTTGTGGAGTTTTTTTTCCATGCAACATCGCATCTCTTCTGATTTGATCTCTCTTCTTAACACTTTGTTGCATTGATTTTGGTGGCTTGCTATCAATAGCAGCTAAAATAAAAATTTTATTAAAAAATAAAAGTTTCGAATTTTAGAAAGTATAACTTGTTAATTTTAAGCTCAATACTTACATTTAATTGTAGCCAAGTTGTAATAATGACTTGCCATCTGATCTTGAATTAAATATTGGGAAGATAGTTTGTTTACTGAGGTCTTGTATGCTAAAATAAAAAGATCTTAAATAATAAAAACTGCTGACCTGAAATGAACATAAAGTTTAGAACTTTTGGAGCTCTATTAGCGTCGTCCGCCAAGTTTATAAAATGCGGAAAAGGCGGAATATTTATACCCTTACCCTGATCTTTTCTTGTAAATTCCGCCCTTTTCTGCATTTATTTTAGGACTACTGGTTTAAACCGGCAGACGACGCTAATACAGCTGTAAAGTTTTTACGAAAAATAAAGGTATAGCATTTTTATTAGCAGATTAGTGAACAACGTAATATAAACATTTTTCAAGAGTTTTTTAACGTAACAACTGTCAACTTGGGTTTGGTGACCATAACATACTTAAAATCTTTATTGATTTTGTCATTTTTTCCCGTCGCATCGTTGTAATATTAATTGTATATCGTATTTATTATTTACTTTTATCAATGGGCGGAAAACCAAAATAAAAAATAAAAAAAACTGACAGACTAAACATTAAACAATGTCAAACGCAACGTGAAAATTTAAATTCTTAACTTACGACTGCTGTTTAAAGCCATGTGACCTCTCATCGGCCCCATCATTGCACTTCGAGATTTTGTTGACATTTTAAAGATGCATCAATCAAAAGACAGAAAAAAATAACACAAGCAAAACCACACAAACTAAATTTTAACAACAACTTAAAATCGCAGAGTTTACCATATTAATTCAAGCTGTTATTTTTAGATTTTTATTACATAAGAAAAAGGGTTGATACAATAAAATAAATCATTAAACATGTACATATATACGGTAGGGTTAAAAACAATAAAACCCATGTTTTAAATAAATATCTTGTTAGTAAAAGTATACAAAAAGTCCCGTTTAGATTTGTCCTATTAACTAATAAGGAAAATCGCTGACGCACTTCCCGACTTTGTTATAGAATTTCCTAATTTCTGATCCCTTAAATGTTTTATAAACGTAACTCTATTGCACAAAAGCATTTGCAGTAAAGGCAAGATTAATGGAAAACTATGGAAAGCGATATTAAACAGTGTATTACTTATCGAAATACAGATTTTGGTGAATATATTTACCATAAATCTCTAACCTCATATACTGAAACAAAAGAATTTTGTAAAAGTCGCGCGTCACAATTAGCAAATATACCGAGCGAAGAGGTATATGAAAGTATCATTGAAAATGCTCCTAAAGATGGTGATAGTTGTTATGATAATTACTACCGAATTGGACTAATAAGTTCTGACTATGGTGCGACATTTCGATGGAGTGATGAACCGTATAACAACACGTGGTACAAGAAATTCATAAAAGGAATAAGAAAAAGAAATGTTCAGAACCAAGTTTTATCCATATATATACCATCCGGCTTTAACCAAGGTCTTCATCGCTTTTCCAGTACAACTCCACTGCCGTTTGTGTGTTTTAAACCACTTTTTACAACCACGACAACAAGTTCAACCTTATTTCTTATTAACACAACCCCAAAACCTATCCCGAAAACCACCGATTTTAAAACTAGCAGCACAATACCGCCATCTAGCAGTAATGTTACCCTAATTGCTGGAATATTGGCACCCATTATCCTCCTGCTCATCATTTTTTTCATGCTACTCTTGCACAGAAAATGGCAAAAACGAGCAAGTGTGGAGCATGTCAAACAAGAAAACGAACACTCTGTGTCTCGATCAAACATTTTGTACGTCACGACTGATGACGTCGTTCAGGCGGCACCGCTATTAGACAACCCTTACAGTGAGATTGCCGGACCATCCAATCGCCATGTTACCCATAATGCCTCTTTACCGACCGGTGACGTATATGCTGTCGTGAACAAAAATCCCCAAAACAAGGATGACGTCACTATTCAAATTAACGACGTAACAGACCAAGCAGAAAGTCCAAATCCTGGTGACGTGTACGCAGTTGTTAAGAAAGCTAAATAACAATTGAAAAAATGTAAATGACGTCACTACACGGACAAATTGCGTCATTTGATGAACTATAAAAATATTTTTGTAAATAAGCTGACGTTGTTCTTTTATTATAAATATGTTCGGATACAATGCTTAAACAGTTTCGTATTTCTATTCACTTTGTAAATAAAATGCATCTAAATATAAGCCGTTTCTTCCGTTCTTTGAGGGGGAATTTCCAACAACAAACAACCATTGTATAAATTTCTTATTAATAAACACAATGGACTTAAAACTTAGTCATGTGGCAACTTTAGAAATATAACAATTGACTTTCCTCATTATAATCCCAAAGAATATTGATAAACAGTGCATTCACCTATTTCCTTGTTTTACATTAGACTTATATTTACATGCAGAGTAAGGATAGAATTATAACAGCAAACATGTGTGATGAAGCTTGTGTTACTCCTAAAAATACAGAATATGGAGAATTTATTTATCATTACCGTTCAAAGAATTACTTTGATTCGTTTCAATGGTGTAAAAATCATTCATCAGAATTAGCAGTTATTCCAAACGAAGATGTTTTTGAAACAATTGTTGACAAGGCACCTAAAAAGAAATGTTACAGTGACACTTACAGAATAGGTCTTGTAAGTTTAGACCAGGGGCAAAATTTTGATTGGGTTGATAGGAGTTCATATTCTTGGTACAAAAATCGAATCAAAAATTCAACCGTAAACTCCCAAGAACAATCTTTAGCATTTCGTATTTCATCTAAAGAACTCGAACCTTATAGCAACGAAAAAGGCTTACCCTTTGTATGTTATAATTCAACAATCAGTGTGATTCAAACTTTAACAAATTTGTTCCCAACAACTACGAAATCAACCATCAAACCAACTACTGCGTCCACAACAACACCAACCACCAAACCAACTACTGCGTCCACAACAACAACAACAACCACCAAACCAACTACTGCGTCCACAACATCAAAAAAATCCACCACCAAATTCACTACAACAAAGAAACGAATCACAAAATCTACTACCGTAACAAGGGTAAGTGGACATACTTCCACTATTGGGACCCACGAACAAACAAAACCAATGGCACCCACATCTAATAACAAAGCAGGAACCTCTTCGACAAAAACTTTGATCTCCACATCTTCACCTTTACTTTCAACCAACATAACTCAACCGAAAACCGAAAGCTCAGTCACGCCATCTAGCGCCAACTTGGGTTTGATAGCTGGCATCGTCGGAGGATCAATCTTCCTTTTACTAATCCTCTTGTTCTTGTTTTTATGGTTCAGGAAACGCAGCAACCAGCAAGACAGTGAATCAAATAAGACCCCAGTGACGCATGAACAAGATCGTGACTTTGAACAACCTCTTGATGTGACGTATGCAGCCATAGCTGACCAAACCACGTCATCGGCAGACAACCACAACGATCAAGTCGCTGGTTCGTCCAATCAAAATGTCACACCAAATGATGACGTATACGCTGTCGCGAAAAAGAAGAAGAAAAAAGTAAATGACGACGAAAGCCAAATTAATGACGTCACATCGCAGTCGGATAATGCAATAGCGGCAGACGTGTATGCTGTTGTGAACAAAGCAAAAAATCCCGAAAAACAAAAGGTTGATGATGTCACGAGCAAAAATAGTAATGTCACATCACAAAACGATGACGTCGAGTCCGGTGACGACAATGCAAGTGGTTGTGACGTATAAAGCGCTTTAAAATAATAGACACAAAAAAAGTTGTTGATTGTATTATTATCTTGTATAAAATGTGTTTTATCTTTTCTTTTTTTGTATATAAACAATTAAAAATGTTTTCCTGATATTTGTACAGATTTCTTTGCAAGAATAAACAAGATTATAACAATATATTTCTGTATCTCTAAAAATATAACATTCTATAGTGCCGAAGGACAAGACCTTTTAAACAATAAAATAAACAACGTTTTATTTTTTGTTATTTAAAAAACAACAATTGTACAAATTTCTTAGTAATAAGAAAACCCTCGGATCTACGTCATTGGGTTTCATTAAAAAAATATAACAATCGCTTATCCTAATGACCCTGGGATAACATTAAATAAAAACTGTGCTTTTTTCCTTGTTTCACATTAGAACATATATTTACATGCAGAGTAAGAATAGAATTATAACAACAAACATGTGCGATGAATATTGTATTATTTGTGAAAATACAAAATATGGGCAAGTTATTTATAATAACCGTTTCAAAAATTACTCTGATTCGTCTCAATGATGTAGAAATCATTCATCAGAATTAGCAATTATTCCAAACGCTGCTGTATTTGAAACAATTGTTAAAAAAGCTCCTAAAAAGAAATGTAACGGCGCCACTTACAGAATAGGTTTTTTTAGTTCAGACCAGGGGCAAAGTTTTAAATGGTTGGATGGAAGTCCATACCCTTGGTACAAAGATCGAGTTAAAAGTTTAAACGTAAACTCCAAATGGCAAACTGTAGCAATTTGGATTTCATTTAAAGAACTTGAAGCTTATAGCGTTGACGAAAAGTTATCCTTCGTATGTTATAAACCAACAAGCAGCAAAAATGAAGCAACACCAATGGCACCTACAACTCATAATATAGCAGGGACCTCTTCGACAAAAACTTTGATCTCCACATCTCCACCTTTACTTTCACCTTCAACCAACATAACTCAACCGAAAACAGAAAGCTCAGTCACGCCACCTAGCGCCAACTTGGGTTTGATAGCTGGCATCGTCGGAGGATCAATCTTCCTCCTACTAATCCTCTTGTTCTTGTTTCTATGGTTTAGAAAACGCAACAATCATCAAGACAGTGAAGCAAATGAGAACCCAGTGACGCATGAACAAGATCGTGACTTTGAACAACCTCTTGATGTGACGTATGCAACCATAGCTGACCTTGATCAACCCCTGGCATTGGCAGACAACCACAACGATCAAGTTGCTGGTTCATCAAATCAAAATGTCACACCGAATGATGACGTATACGCTGTCGTGAAAAAGAAGAAGAAAAAAGTAGATGGCGTCGAAAGCCAAATTAATGACGTCACATTGCAGCCGGATAATGCAATAGCGGCAGACGTGAATGCTGTTGTGAACAAAACAAAAAATGCCGAAGAACAAAAGGTTGATGACGTCACGAGAAAAAATAGTGACGTCACATCACATGACGTCGATTCCGGTGACGACAATGCAAGTGGTTGTGACGTATAAAGCGCTTTAAAATAATAGACACAAAAAAAAGTTTTGATTGTATTATTATCTTGTATAAAATGTGTTTTATCTTTTCTTCTTTTGTATATAAATAATTAAAAATGTTTTGCTGATATTTGTACAGATTTCTTTGCAAGAATAAACAAGATTATAACAATATATTTCTGTATATCTTAAAATATAACATTCTATAACGGCAAAGGACAAGGCCTTTTAAACAATACAATAAACAACGTTCTATTTTTTGATATTTAAAAAACAACTATTGTACAAATTCCTTAGTAATAAAAAAAACACTCGGAACTACGTCATTGGGTTTCATTAACAATATAACAATCGCTTATCCTAATGGCCCTGGGGTAAAATTAAATAAAACTGTGCTTTTTTCCTTGTTTTACATTAGAACTTATATTTACATGTAGAGTAAGGATAGAATTATAACAACAAACATGTGTGATAAAGCTTGTGTTACTTGTGTAAATACAGAATATGGGCAAGTTATTTATCAGAACATTTTATCAAATAATCTTGATTCGTTTTTCTTGTGTGCCATTTATTCATCAGAATTAGCAATTATTCCAAACGAGGATGTTTTCGAAGCAATTGTTGACAATGCTCCTACAAATAAATGTAACAGGGACTCTCACAGAATAGGTCTTGTAAGTTTAGACCAGGGCAAAATTTTGATTGGATTGATTGGAGTTCATATTCTTGGTACTAAAATCGAGTTAAATTTTCAAACGTAAACTTCAAAGAACAAACCGTAGCAATTCGGATTTCATCTAAAAAACTTGAACCTTATAACGTCGACGAAAAGTTATCATTCGAAAGTTATAAACCACCAAAAAGTGTGATTCAATCCTTAACAAATGTGTCTCCAACATCTACGAAATCAACCACCAAACCAACCACTGCGTCCACATCAACAAAAACAACCATCAAATCTACCACCGTAACAACGACAAGTGGACATAACTCTTCTACTAAAAACAAAATAAAGCAACACCAATGGCACCTATATCTCATAACATAGCAGGAACCCCTTCCACAAAAACATTAATCTCCACATCTCCATCTTTATTTTCATCTTCAACTAACATAACTCAACCGAAAACAGAAAGCCCAGTCACGCCATCTAGCGCCAACTTGGGTTTGATAGCTGGCATCGTCGGAGGATCAATCTTCCTCCTACTAATCCTTTTATTCTTGTTTCTATGGTTCAGGAAACGCAACAACCAGCACGACAGTGAAGCAAATAAGACCCCAGTGACGCATGAACAAGATCGTGACTTTGAACAACCTCTTGATGTGACGTATGTAGCCATAGCTGACCTTGATCAAACCCAGGCATCGGCAGACAACCACAACGATCAAGTCGCTAGTTCGTCCAATCAAAATGTCACACCGAATGATGACGTATACGCTGTTGTGAAAAAGAAGAAGAAAAAAAAAGTAGATGACGTCGAAAGCCAAATTAATGACGTCACATCGCAGCCGGATAATGCAATAGCGGCAGACGTGTATGCTGTTGTGAACAAAGCAAAAAATCCCAAATAACAAAAGATTGATGACGTCACGAGCAAAAATAGTGACGTCACATCACAAAACGATGACGTCGAATCCGGTGACAACAATCCAAGTGGTGGTGACGTATAAAGCGCTTTAAAATAATAGACACAAAAAAGTTTTTGATTGTATTATTATCTTGTATAAAATGTGTTTTATCTTTTCTTCTTTTGTATATAAATAATTAAAAATGTTTTGCTGATATTTGTACAGATTTCTTTGCAAGAATAAACAAGATTATAACAATATATTTCTGTATATCTAAAAATATAACAGTCTAGAGCGGCAAAGGACAAGACCTTTTAAACAATAAAATAAACAACGTTCTATTTTTTGTTATTCAAAAAACAACAACTGTACAAATTCCTTAGTAATAGGAAAAACACTTAGAACTACGTCATTGGGTTTCAATAAAAAAATATAACAATCGCTTATCCTAATGACCCTGGAGTATAATTAAATAAAAACTATGCTTTTTTCTTGTTTCACATTAGAACTTATATTCACATGCGGAGTAAGGATAAAATTATAACAACAAACATGTGTGATGAATCTTGTGTTACTTGTGTAAATACAGAATATGGAGAAGTTATTTATCATTACCGTTCAAAAATTTTTTTTAATTCGTTTCACTGGTGTAGAAATCATTTTTCAGAATTAGCAATTATTCCAAACGCTGCTGTATTTAAAACAATTGTTAACAATGCACCTAGCAAGTGTTGTAACAGTGACACTTACAGAATAGGTCTTGTAAGTATTGACAAGGGCCAACATTTTAACTGGGTCGTTAATAAAAGTTCATATTCTAGGTACAAAAATCGAATTAAAACTTCAACCGTAAACTCCCAAGAACAATCTGTAGCATTTTGGATTCGATCTAAAGAACTCGATCTTTATAGCATCAAACTTTCATTGCCCTTCGTATGTTATAAATTAACAAGAAGTATGATTCAAACTTCTACAAATTTCTTCCCAACCACTACAAAGCCAACCAATGCGTTTACAACAACAAAAAGACCAACCATCAATCCAGCTACTATACCCCCAACAACAACGAAGCCAACCACTAAACCAACTAAAGCCCCAACAACAGCAAAAACAACCAGCAAATCTACCATTGTAGCAACCACAAGTGGACATAAATACACTGCTAGGACCCACAAACAAACAAAGTCAATAGCATCTACATCTAATAACATAGCAGGAACCCCTTCGACAAAAATTTTGATCTCCACCTTTACTTTCAACTAACATAACTCGACCGAAAACAGAAAGCTCAGTCACGCCATCTAGCGCCAACTTGGGTTTGATAGCTGGCATCGTCGGAGGATCAATCTTCCTCCTACTAATCCTCTTGTTCTTGTTTCTATGGTTCAGGAAACGCAACAACCAGCAAGACAGTGAAGCAAATAGGACCCCAGTGACACATGAACAAGATCGTGACTTTGAACAACCTCTTGATGTGACGTATGCAGCCATAGCTGACCTTGATCAAACCCTGTCATCGGCAGACAACAACAACGATCAAGTGGCTGGTTCGTCCAATCAAAATGTCACACCGAATGATGACGTATACGCTGTCGTGAAAAAGAAGAAGAAAAAAGTAGATGACGTCGCAAGCCAAATTAATGACGTCACATCGCAGCCGGATAATGCAATAGCGGAAGACGGGAATGCTGTTGTAAACAAAGCAAAAAATCCCGAAGAACAAAAGGTTGATGACGCCACGAGCAAAAACAGTGACGTCGCATCACAAAACGATGACGTCGAGTCTGGTGACGAAAACCCAAGTGGTGGTGACGTGTAAAGTGCTTTAAAATAATGAACGCAAATACAATCAAATAATTGATTGTATTATTATCTTGTATAAAATATGTTTTATCTTTTCTTCTTTTGTATAAAAATAATTAAAAATGTTTTCCTGATATTTGTACAGATTTCTTTGCAAGAATAAACAAGATTATAACAATATATTTCTGTATATCTAAAAATACAACATTCTATAGCGGCAAAGGACAAGACCTTTTAAACAATAAAATAAACAACGTTCTATTTTTAGTTATTTAAAAAACAACAATTGTACAAATTCCTTAATAAAAAGAAAAACACTCAGAACTACGTAATTGAGTTACATTTAACAATATAACAATCGCTTATCCTAATGACCCTGGGGTAAAATTAAATAAAAACTGTGCTTTTTCTCTTGTTTCCCATTAGAACATATATTTACATGCAGAGTAAGGATTGAATTATAACAACAAACATGTGTGATCAAGCTTGTATTACTTGTGTAAATACAGAATATGGAAAAGTTATATATCATTACATTTCAATGAAATTTTATGATTCGTTTCACTGGTGTAGAAATCGTTTATCAGAATTAGCAATTATTGCAAACTATGAAGAATTTGAAACAATTGTTAACAATGCTCCCAGACAAGGCTGGGAATGTTACAGAAACAATTACAGAATAGGTCTTGTAAGTATTGACAAGGGCCAACATTTTAACTGGGTCGTTAATAAGAGTTCATATCATTGGTACAGAAATCAAATTAAAACTTCAACCGTAAACTCCCAAGGACAATCTGTAGCATTTTGGATTCGATCTAAAGAACTTGAACCTTATAGCAATGACATAAAGTTACCCTTCGTATGTTATAAACCAACAAAAAGTGTGATTCAATCTTTAACACATTTGTCCCCAACAACTACAGAATCAACCACCAAACCAACTACTGCGGCCACAACAACAACAACAAGGTCAACCACAAAACCAACCACTAAAGCCCAAACAACAAAAAGACCAACCACTAAAACCCAAACAACAGAAAGATCAACCACCAAACCAACCACTGCGGCCACAACAACAACAACAAGGTTAACCACAAAACCAACCACTAAAGCCCAAACAACAAAAAGACCAACCATCAAACCAACCACTGCGTCCACAACAACCACAAAACCAATCACCAAACCCACTACTACTGTTTTTACAACAACTACTAAACCAAAGCTGAAAATAGAAACCTCAGTTACTCCATCTAGCCCCAACTTGGGTTTGATTGCTTGCATCTTTGCAGGAACTATCTTAGTTTTAGTAATCATCATGTTTTTAATTCTTTGGTTTCGCAAAAGCAACAACCCACAAGTTGAAGTAAGAGATGAGAATGAGTATGAAGAAATAACTGAACCAAGACCAATCGAACATTATCTTAATGTGGCCCCCAGTACGGTAGGTGACGCGCCAGAGCAGTTACCCAGTGAGGGTATTTATCTAGAGTCATTATCAACCAATACCTATAACAACCAAATCGCTGGTCCGTCTAACCGACTTGATAACTATAACTCTTCACTGCCAGGTAGTGGCGTTCAAGCTTTTGGGAATATAACATATCAATCTATAAATAACAAAACTTTCCAAAGTAATGATGACGTCACACGACAACCAAACAATCAAAAACCTGATGACGTAGGTGCGGAAGATAACATAGCTGGTCCGTCTAACCGACTTAATAACTATAACTCTTCACTGCCAGGTAGTGGCGTTCAAGCTTTTGGGAATATAACCTATCAATCTACAAATAACGAAACTTTCCAAAGTAATGATAACGTCACACGACAACCAAACAATCAAAAACCTGATGACGTGGGTGCGGAAGATAACATAGCAAAAAATCTTGAATACCAAGACATTGTTAATGTAATGACCCATAATGATGACGACACAAATCCATATGATGACGTCATGTAAAATGCTGAAACTTAAACTGTTAGTGACGTTTATGTTCTAAAAAAATCAAAAAAAAATATTTGTAAAAATTATTTTTGCTTTGTTTTAATTTTTTATTCGTTTACAAATATTTTAAAGTCAAAATTACCAAAATACATTTCTTTTAAATTAATAAAGTGTATTGATTTTATTATTATTAACTGACATAAAGTGTAATTTTTAGTATGTTTTGTACTATTTCTTTTCAAAAATAAACAAGATTATAACACTATATTTCTGTATATCTAAAAATATAACAGTCTATAGTGGCAAGGGACAAAAATATAACAGTCTATAGTGGCAAACAGGCCTTTTAAACAATAAAATAAACAACGTTCTATTTTTAGTTATTTAAAAAACAACAATTGTACAAATTCCTTAGTAATAAAAAAACACTCAGAACTACGTCATTGGGTTACATTAACAATATAACAATCACTTATCCTAATGACCCTGGGGTTAAATTAAATAAAAACTGTGCTTTTTCCCTTGTTTTACATTTTAGAACTTATATTCACATGCAGAGTAAGGATAGAATTATAACAACAAACATGTGTGATGAATATCGTGTTACTTGTGTAAATACAGAATGTGGAGAAGTTATTTATCATTACCGTTCAAAATTTTTTTTTAATTCGTTTCATTGGTGTAGAAATCATTTTTCAGAATTAGCAATTATTCCAAACGCTGCTGTATTTAAAACAATTGTTGACAATGCACCTAGCAAGTGTTGTAACAGTGACACTTACAGAATAGGTCTTGTAAGTATTGACAAGGGCCAACATTTTAACTGGGTCGTTAATAAGAGTTCATATTCTAGGTACAAAAATCAAATTAAAACTTTAACCGTAAACTTCCAAGAACAATCTGTAGCATTTTGGATTCGATCTAAAGAACTCGATCCTTATAGAATCAAACTTTCATTGCCCTTCGTATGTTATAAACTAACAAGAAGTATGATTCAAACTTCTACAAATTTTTCCCCAACCACTACAAAGCCAACCAATGCGTTTACAACAACAAAAAGACCAACCATCGATCCAGCTACTATACCCCCAACAACAACAAAGCCAACCACTAAACCAACTAAAGCCCCAACAACAGCAAAAACAACTAGCAAATCTACCATTGTAACAACGACAAGTGGACATAAATTCACTATTGGGACCCACAAACAAACAAAGTCAATAGCATCTACATCTAATAACATAGCAGGAACCCCTTCAACAAAAACTTTGATCTCCACATCTCCACCTTTACTTTCAACTAACATAACTCGACCGAAAACAGAAAGCTCAGTCACGCCATCTAGCGCCAACTTGGGTTTGATAGCTGGCATCGTCGGAGGATCAATCTTCCTTCTCTTAATCCTCTTGTTCTTGTTTCTATGGTTTAGGAAACGCCACAACCAGCAAGACAGTGAATCAAATAGGACCCCAATGACGCATCAACAAGATCGTGACTTTGAACAACCTCTTGATGTGACGTATGCAACCATAGCTGACCTTGATCAAACTCCGTCATTAGCAGACAACCACAACGATCAAGTCGCTGGTTCGTCCAATCAAAATGTCACACCGAATGATGACGTATACGCGGTCGTGAAAAAGAAGAAAAAAAAAGTAGATGACGTCGAAAGCCAAATTAATGACGTCACATTGCAGCCGGATAATGCAAAAGCGGCAGACGTCAATGCTGTTGTGAACAAAGCAAAAAATGCCGAAGAACAAAAGGTTGATGACGTCACGAGCAAAAATAGTGACGTCACATCAAAAAACGATGACGTTGTGTCCGGTGACAACAATGGTGGCGTATAAAGCGCTTTAAAATAATAGACACAAAAAAGTTTTTGATTGTATTATTATCTTGTATAAAATGTGTTTTATCTTTTCTTCTTTTGTATATAAACAATTAAAAATGTTTTGCTGATATTTGTACAGATTTCTTTGCAAGAATAAACAAGATTATAACAATATATTTCTGTATATCTAAAAATATAACAGTCTATAGCGGCAAAGGACAAGACCTTTTAAACAATAAAATAAACAACGTTATATTTTTTGTTATTCAAAAAACAACAACTATACAAATTCCTTAGTAATAAGAAAAAACGCTCGGAACTACGTCATTGAGTTACCTTAAAAAAATATAACAATCGCTTATCCTAATGACCCTGGGAAAACATTAAATAAAAACTGTACTTTTTCCTTGTTACACATTATAACTTATATTCACATGCAGAGTAAGGATAGACTTATAACAACAAACATGTGTGATGAATCTTGTGTTACTTGTGTAAATACAGAATATGGGCAAGTTATTTATCATTACCGTTTAAAGAAATTTTTTGATTCGTTTCACTGGTGTAGAAATCATTCATCAGAATTAGCAGTTGTTCCAAACGCTAATGTATTTAAAACAATTGTTGACAAGGCACCTAACAAGAGTTGTTACAGTAGCACTTATAGAATAGGTCTTGTTAGTTCAGACCAAAGTAAAAATTTAGATTGGGTTGATGGAAGATCATATTCTTGGTACAAAAATCGAATCAACACTTTAAACGTAAACTTCCAAGATCAAACTTTAGCATTTCGAATTTCATCTAAAAAACTTGAACCTTATGGAAAAAACAAAAAGTTATCCTTTGTATGTTATAAACCAACAAGCAGTGTGATTCAAACTTCGACAAATTTGTCCCCAACAACTACGAAATCAACCACCAAAGCAACTACTACGTCGACGTCAACAACAACAACAACCACCGAACCAACTACTGCGTCCACAACATTAAAAAAATTAACCACCAAACCCACCACTACCAAATTCCGAACAATAACGAAGCCAACCACCAAATCAACCACTGCGTCCACAAAAAAAAAGAAACCAACCACAAAACTTGCTACTGTAACAACAACAAGTGGACATACTTCCACTATTGGGACCCACAAACAAGTAAAACCAATGGCACCTACATTTAATAACAAATCAGGAACTTCTTCAACAAAAACTTTGCTTTTTACAACTCCATCTTTACTTTCACCTTCAACTAACATAACTCAACCAAAAACGGAAATCTCAGTCACGCCATCTAGCGCCAACTTGGGTTTGATAGCTGGCATCGTCGGAGGATTGATCTTCCTCCTACTAATCCTCTTGTTCTTGTTTCTATGGTACAAGAAACGCAACAACCAGCAAGACAGTGAAGCAAATAAGGGCCCAGTAACGCATGAACAAGATCGTGACTTTGAACAACTTCTTGATGTGACGTATGTAGCCATAGCTGACCAAACCACGTCATCGGCAGACAATCACAACGATCAAGTCGCTGGTTCGTCCAATCAAAATGTCACACCAAATGATGACGTATACGCGGTCGCGAAAAAAAAGAAGAAAAGGGTAAATGACGACGAAAGCCAAATTAATGACGTCACATCGCAGCCGGATAATGCAAAAGCGGCAGACGTGAATGCTGTTGTGAACAAAACAAAAAATCCCGAAGTACAAAAGGTTGATGACACCACGAGCAAAAATGGTGACATCACATCACAAAACGATGACGTCGGGTCCGGTGACGAAAATCCAAGTGGTGGTGACGTGTAAAGCGCTTTAAAATAATGGACACAAAAAACATTTTGATTGTATTATTATCTTGTATAAAATGTGTTTTATCTTTTCTTCTTTTGTATATAAATAATTAAAAATGTTTTGCTGATATTTGTACAGATCTCTTTGCAAGAATAAACAAGATTATAACAATATATTTCTGTATATCTAAAAATATAACAGTCTATAGCGACAAAGGACAAGACCTTTTAAACAATAAAATATACAAAGTTTTATTTTTAGTTATTCAAAAAACAACAATTGTACAAATTCTTTAGTAATAAGAAAAACACTTGGAACTACGTCATTGGGTTACATTAACAATATAACAATCGCTTATCCTAATGACCCTGGGGTAAAATTAAATAAAAACTGTGCCTTTTTCCCTTGTTTCACATTAGAACTTATATTCACATGCAGAGTAAGAATTGAATTATAACAACAAACATGTGTGATCAGAATGCTTGTATTACTTGTGTAAATACAGAATATGGAGAAGTTCTTTATCATTACCGTTCAAAGAATTACTTTAAATCGTCTCAATGGTGTAGATATCATGCACCGGAATTAGCAGTTATTCCAAACTATAATGTTTTTAAAACAATTGTTGACAATGTACCCAAAAAGAAATGTTTCTTTGGCACTTACAGAATAGGTCTTGTAAGTATTGACGGGGGGCAAAATTTTGATTGGGTTGATAAAAAAAAGTTCTTATTCCTGGTACAAAAATCAAATTAAAAGTTCAACCGTAAACTCCCAAGAACAAACTTTAGTATTTCGGATTTCATCCAAAACAACTCGAACCTTTTAGCAGTAAAGTTTGGTTGCCATTCGTATGTTATAAACCAACAAAAAATGTGATTCAATCTTTAACAAATTTGTCCACAACAACTACGAAATCAAGCTCCAAACCAACTACTAAGCCAACAACAACAACAACAACAAGACCAACCAACAAACCAACTACTGCAACCACAACAATTAAAACAAGATCAATCACTAGACCCACTACTAGTGTTTACACAACAACTACTAAACCAAAGCTGAATACAGAAAGCTCAGTCACGTCATCCAGCGCCAACTTGAGTTTGATAGCTGGCATCGTCGGAGGATCAATCTTCCTCCTACTAATCCTCTTTTTCTTGTTTCTGTGGTTTCGCAAAAGAAACAACCCACAAGTTGAAGTAAGAGATGAGAATGAGTATGAAGAAATAACTGAACCAAGACCAATCGAACAACATCTTAATGTGGCCCCCAGTACGGTAGGTGGCGCGCCAGAGCAGTCACCCAGTCAGAGTATTTATCTAGAGCCATTATCAACCAATGCCTATAACAACCAAATCGCTGGTCCGTCTAACCGACTTGATAACTATAACTCTTCACTGCCAGGTAGTGGCGTTCAAGCTTTTGGGAATATAACCTATCAACCTACAAATAACGAAACTTTCCAAAGTAATGATGACGTCACACGATAACCGAACATCCAAAAACCTGATGACGTAAGTGCGGAAGATAACATAGCTGGTCCGTCTAACCGACTTAATAACTATAACTGTTCACTGCCAGGTAGTGGCGTTCAAGCTTTTGGGAATATAACCTATCAATCTACAAATAACGAAACTTTCCAAAGTAATGATGACGTCACACGGCAACCGAACAATCAAAAACCTGATGACGTGGGTGCGGAAAATAACATAGCAAAAAATCCTGAATACCAAGACATTGTTAACGTAATGACCCAGAATGATGACGTCACTAATCCATATGATGACGTCATGTAAATGCTGATACTTAAACTGTTAGTGACGTTTATGTTCTAAAAAAATCAAAAAAAAATATTTTGTAAAAATTATTTTTGCTTTGTTTTAATTTTTTATTCGTTTGCAAATATTTTAAAATCAAAATTACTAAAATATATTTTTTTTAAATTAATAAAGTGTATTAATTTTATTATTATTATTAACTGACATAAAGTGTAATTTTTAGTATGTTTTGTACTATTTCTTTTCAAAAATAAACAAGATTATAACAATATATTTCTGTATTTCTAAAAATATAACATTCTATAGCGGCAAAGGACAAGACCTTTTAAACAATAAAATATACAACGTTCCATTTTTAGTTATTCAAAAAAAAAACTATTACAAATTCCTTTGTAATAAGAAAACACTCAAAACTACGTCATTGGGTTTCATTAACAATATAACAATCGCTTATCCTAATGACCCTGGGTAAAAAAAATAAAAACTGAGGTTTTTCTTTGTTACACATTAGAACTTATATTTACATGCGGAGTAAGGATAGAATTATAACAACGGATAATGCAATAGCGGCAGACGTGTATGCTGTTGTGAACAAAGCAAAAAATCCCGAAGAACAAAAGATTGATGACGTCACGAACAAAAATAGTGACGTCACATCACAAAACGATGACGTCGAGTCCGGTGACGACAATGCAAGTGGTAGTGACGTGTAAAGCGCTTTAAAATAATAGACACAAAAAAAAGTTTTTGATTGTATTATTATCTTGTATAAAATGTGTTTTATCTTTTCTTCTTTTGTATATAAATAATTAAAAATGTTTTCCTGATATTTGTAAAGATTTCTTTGCAAGAATAAACAAGATTATAACAATATATTTCTGTATATCTAAAAATATAACATTCTATAGCGGCAAAGGACAAGACCTTTTAAACAATGAAATAAACAACGTTTTATTTTTAGTTATTCAAAAAACAACTATTGTACAAACTTCTTAGTAATAAAAAAAATACTTAGAACTACGTCATTGGGCTACATTAAAAAAATATAACAATCGCTTATCCTAATAACCCTGGGGTAAAATTAAATAAAAACTGTGCCTTTTTCCTTGTTTCACATTAGAACTTATATTCACATGCAGAGTAAGGATAGAATTATAACAACAAACATGTGTGATAAATCTTGTGTTACTTGTGTAAATACAGAATATGGAGAAGTTATTTATCATTACCGTTCAAAAATTTTTTTTAATTCGTTTCATTGGTGTAGAAATCATTTTTCAGAATTAGCAATTATTCCAAACGCTGCTGTATTTAAAACAATTGTTAACAATGCACCTAGCAAGTGTTGTAACAGTGACAATTACAGAATAGGTCTTGTAAGTATTGACAAGGGCCAACATTTTAACTGGGTCGTTAATAAAAGTTCATATTTTTGGTACAAAAATCGAATCAAAAGTTCAACCGTAAACTCCCAAGAACAAACTTTAACATTTCGGATTTCATCCAAAGAACTCGAACCTTATAGCAATGACAAAAAGTTATCATTCGTATGTTATAATTCAACAAGCAGTGTGATTCAAATTTTAACAAATTTGTCCCCAACAACTACGAAATCAACCATCAAACCAACTACTGCGTCCACAACAACAACAACCACCGAACCAACCACTGCGTCCACAACAACAACAACAACCACCAAACCAACTACTGCGTCCACAACAACAAAAACCACCGAACCAACTACTGCGTCCACAACAACAACAACAATAACCACCAAACCAACTACTGCGTCCACAACAACAACAACACCCGAACCAACCACTGCGTCCACAACAAAAACAACCACGGAACCAACCACTGCGTCCACAACAACAACAACAACCACCAAACCAACTACTGCGTCCACAACAACAACAACAACCACCAAACCAACTAGTGCGTCCACAACAGCAACAACCACCGAACCAATTATTGCGTCCACAACAACAACAACCACCAAACCAACCACTATGTCCACAACAACAACAACCATCAAACCAACTACTGCGTCCACAACATCAACAACCACCAAATCCACCACTACTAGATCCCCAACAACAACCACCAAACCAACTACTGCGTCCACAACAACAACAACAACCACCAAACCAACTACTGCGTCCACAACAGCAACAACCACCGAACCAACTACTGCGTCCACAACAACAACAACAACCACCAAACCAACTACTGCGTCCACAACATCAAAAAAATCCACCACCAAATTTACTACAACAAAGAAACGAATCACAAAATCTACTACCGTAACAACGACAAGTGGACATAAGTTCACTATTGGGACCCACAAACAAACAAAACCAATGGCACCTACATCTAATAACATAGCAGGAACTTCTTTGATAAAAACATTCTCCTCTACATCTCTACCTTTACTTTCAACTTCAACCAACATAACTCAACCGAAAACGGAAAGCTCAGTCACGCCATCTAGCGCCTACTTGGGTTTGATAGCTGGCATCGTCGGAGGTGCGATCTTCCTCCTACTTATCCTCTTGTTCTTGTTTCTATGGTTCAGGAAACGCAACAACCAGCAAGACAGTGAATCAAATAGGACGCCAATGACGCATCAACAAGATCGTGACTTTGAACAACCTCTTGATGTGACGTATGCAACCATAGCTGACCTTGATCAAACCCCGTCATTAGCAAACAACCACAACGATCAAGTCGCTGGTTCGTCCAATCAAAATGTCACACCGAATGATGACGTATACGCGGTCGTGAAAAAGAAGAAGAAAAAAATAGATGACGTCGAAAGCCAAATTAATGACGTCACATCGCAGCCGGATAATGCAATAGCGGCAGACGTGAATGCTGATGTAAACAAAACAAAAAATCCCGAAGAACAAAAGGTTGATGACGTCACGAGAAAAAATAGTGACGTCACATCACAAAACGATGACGTCGAGTCCGGTGACGACAATGCAAGTGGTGGTGACGTGTAAAGGGCTTTTAAATAATAGACACAAAAAAAGTTTTGATTGTAAAATTATCTTGTATAAAATGTGTTTTATCTTTTCTTCTTTTGTATATAAACAATTAAAAATGTTTTGCTGATATTTGTACAGATTTCTTTGCAAGAATAAACAAGATTATAACAATATATTTTTGTATATCTAAAAATACAACATTCTATAGTGCCGAAGGACAAGACCTTTTAAACAATAAAATAAACAACGTTCTATTTTTTGATATTTAAAAAACCACAATTGTACAAAATCCTTAGTAATAAGATAAACACTTAGAACTACGTCATTGCGTTACATTAAAAAAATATAACAATCGCTTATCCTTATGACCCTGGGGTAACATTAAATAAAAACTGTGCTTTTTTCCTTGTTTTACATTAGAACTTATATTCACATGCAGAGTAAAGATAGAATTATAACAACAAACATGTGTGATAAAGCTTGTGTTACTTGTGTAGATACAGAATATGGAGAAGTTATTTATCATTACCGTTCAAAAATTTTTTTTAATTCGTTTCACTGGTGTAGAAATCATTTTTCAGAATTAGCAATTATTCCAAACGCTGATTTATTTAAAACAATTGTTAACAATGCATCTAGCAAGTGTTGTAACAGTGACACTTACAGAATAGGTCTTGTAAGTTTAGACCAGGGGCAAAATTTTGATTGGGTTGATAGAAGTTCATATTCTTGGTACAAAAATCGAATCAAAAATTCAACCGTAAACTCCCAAGAACAATCTGTAGCATTTTGGATTCGATCTAAAGAACTCGATCCTTATAGCATCAAATTTCATTGCCCTTCGTATGTTATAAACTAACAAGAAGTATGATTCAAACTTCTACAAATTTTTCCCCAACAACTACAAAGCCAACCAATGCGTTTACAACAACAAAAAGACCAACCATCGATCCAGCTACCATACCCCCAACAACAACGAAGCCAACCACTAAACCAACTAAAGCCCCAACAACAGCAAAAACAACCAGCAAATCTACCATTGTAACAACGACAAGTGGACATAAATACACTATTGGGACCCACAAACAAACAAAGTCAATAGCATCACATCTAATAACATAGCAGGAACCCTTTCGACAAAAACTTTGATCTCCACATCTCCACCTTTATTTTCAACTAACATAACTCAACCGAAAACGGAAAGCTCAGTCACGCCATCTAGCGCCAACTTGGGTTTGATACCTGGCATCGTCGGAGGATCAATCTTCCTCCTACTAATCCTCTTGTTCTTGTTTCTATGGTTCAGGAAACGCAACAACCAGCAAGACAGTGAAGCAAATAAGACCCAAGTGACGCATCAACAAGATCGTGACTTTGAACAACCTCTTGATGTGACGTATGCAGCCATAGCTGACCTTGATCAAACCCTGTCATCGGCAGACAACAACAACGATCAAGTGGCTGGTTCGTCCAATCAAAATGTCACACCGAATGATGACGTATACGCTGTCGTGAAAGAGAAGAAGAAAAAAGTAGATGACGTCGCAAGCCAAAATAATGACGTCACATCGCAGCCGGATAATGCAATAGCGGCAGACGTAAATGCAGTTGTGAACAAAGCAAAAAATGCCGAAGAACAAAAGGTTGATGACGTCACGAGCAAAAATAGTGACGTCACATCACAAAACGATGACGTCGAGTCCGGTGACGACAATGCAAGTGGTGGTGACGTGTAAAGAGCTTTTAAATAATAGACACAAAAAAAAGTTTTTGATTGTATTATTATCTTGTATAAAATGTGTTTTATCTTTTCTTCTTTTGTATATAAATAATTAAAAATGTTTTCCTGATATTTGTACAGATTTCTTTGCAAGAATAAACAAGTTTATAACAATATATTTCTGTATATCTAAAAATACAACAATCTATAGCGGCAAAGGACAACCCTTTTAAACAATAAAGTAAACAACGTTCTATTTTAAGTTATTCAAAAAACAATAATTGTAAAATTCTTTAGTAATAAGAAAAACACTCGGAACTACGTCATTGGGTTTCATTAAAAAATATAACAATCGCTTATCCTAATGACCCTGGGGTAAAATTAAATAAAAACTGTGCTTTTTTCCTTGTTTCACATTTTAGAACTTATATTTACATGCAGAGTAAGAATATAATTATAACAACAAACATGTGTGATAAAACTTGTGTTACTTGTGTAAATACAGAATATGGAGAAGTTATTTATCATTACCGTTCAAATAATTACTTTGATTCGTCTCAATGGTGTAAAAATCATTTATCAGAATTAGCAATTATTCCAAACGCTGATGTATTTAAAACAATTGTTGACAATGCTTCTAAAAAGAAATGTTACAGTAACATTTACAGAATAGGTCTTGTAAGTATTGACAAAGGCCAACATTTTAACTGGGTCGTTAATAAGAGTTCATATTCTTGGTACAAAAATCGAATTAAAAGTTCAACCGTAAACTCCCAAGAACAATCTGTAGCAATTTGGATTCGATCTAAGGAACTTGAACCTTATAGCGTTGACGAAAAGTTACCCTTTGTATGTTATAGAACCTTCAAACCAACTACTGCGTCCACAACTACAACAAGACCAATCACCAAACCCACTACTACTGTTTCCACAACAACTACTAAACCAAAGCTGAATACAGAAAGCTCAGTTACTCCATCTAGCGCCAACTTGGGTTTGATTGCTTGCATCTTTGCAGGAACTATCTTAGTTTTAGTAATCATCATGTTTTTAATTATTTTGTTTCGCAAAAGAAACAACCAACAAGTTGAAGTAAGAGATGAGCATGAGTATGAAGAAATAACTGAACCAAGACCAATCGAACAACATCTTAATGTGGCCCGCAGTACGGTAGGTGGCGCGCCAGAGCAGTCACCCAGTCAGGGTATTTATCTAGAGCCATTATCAACCAATGCCTATAACAACCAAATAGCTGGTCCGTCTAACCAGCTTGTCAACTATAACTCTTCACTGCCAGGTAGTGGCGTTCAAGCTTTTGGGAATATAACATATCAACCTACAAATAACGAAACTTTCCAAAGTAATGATGACGTCACACGGCAACCGAACAATCAAAAACCTGATGATGTGGGTGCGGAAGATAACATAGCAAAAAATCCTGAATACCAAAACGTTGTTAATGTAATGACCCAGAATGATGACCTCACAAATCCATATGATGACGTCATGTAAATGCTGAAACTAAAACTGTTAGTAACGTTTATGTTCTAAAAAAATCAAGAAAAATATTTGTAAAAATTATTTTTGTTTTGTTTTAATTTTTTATTCGTTTGAAAATATTTTAAAATCAAAATTACTAAAATATATTTCTTTTAAATTAATAAAGTGTATTTATTTTATTATTATTAACTGACATAAAGTGAAATTTTTAGTATGTTTTTGTACAATTTTTTGCAAGAATAAACAAGATTATAACAATATATTTCTGTATATCTAAAAATATAACATTCTATAGCGGCAAAGGACAAGACCTTTTAAACAATAAAATAAACAACGTTTTATTTTTAGTTATTCAAAAAAAAACTATTGTACAAATTTCTTAGTAATAAGAAAAACACTTAAAACTACGTCATTGGGTTACATTAAAAAAATATAACAATCGCTTATCCTAATGACCCCGAGGTAAAATTAAATAAAGACTGTGCTTTTTTCCTTGTTTCACATTAGAACCTATATTCACATGTGGAGTAAGGATATAATTATAACAACAAACATGTGTGATGAATCTTGTGTTACTTGTGTAAATACAAAATATGGAGAAGTTATTTATCATTACTGTTCAAAAAAGCAATTTTTCCAAACGTTGCTGTATTTAAAACAATTGTTGACAATGCCCCCCGACAAGGCAAGAAATGTTACAATAACACTTACAGAATAGGTCTTGTAAGTATTGACAAGGGCCAACATTTTAACTGGGTCGTTAATAAGAGTTCATATTCTTGGTACAAAAATCGAATTAAAACTTTAACCGTAAACTCCCAAGGACAATCTGTTGCAATTCAGATTTTATCTAAAAAACTCGCACCTTATAGCATAACGAAAAGTTACCCTTTGTATGTTATAAACCAACGAGAAATGTGATTCAAACTTTAACAAATTTGTCCCCAACAACTACGAAGTCAACCATCAAACCAACTACTGCGTCCACAACAACAACAACCACCAAACCAACTACTGCGTCCACAACAACAACAATCACTGAACCAACTACTGCGTCCACAACAACAACAACAACCACCAAACCAACTACTGCGTCCACAACAACAACAACCACCGAACCAACTACTGCGTCCACAACAACAACAACCACCACACCAACCACTACGTCCACAACAACAACAACAACCACCAAACCAACTACTGCGTCCACAACAACAACAACCACCAAACCAACCACTACGTCCACAACAACAACAACCACCGAACCAACCACTACGTCCACAACATTAACAACCATCAAATCCACCACTACTAGATCCCCAACAACAACAAAGACCACCACCGAACCAACCACTGCATCCACAACATTAACAACCAGCAAATCTACCACTGTAACAAAGACAAGTGGACATAACTCTTTTACTAAAAACAAAAATAAAGCAACACAAATGGCACCTACATCTTATAACATAGCAAGGACTTCTTCGACAAAAACTTTGATCTCCACATCTCCACCTTTACTTTCAACTAACATAACTCAACCAAAAACGAAAAGCTCAGTCACGCCATCTAGCGCCAACTTGGGTTTGATAGCTGGCATCGTCGGAGGATCGATTTTCCTCCTACTTATCCTCTTGTTCTTGTTTCTATGGTTCAGGAAACGCAACAACTAGCAAGACAGTGAATCAAATAGGACCCCAGTGACGCATCAACAAGATCGTGACTTTGAACAACCTCTTGATGTGACGTATGCAACCATAGCTGACCTTGATCAAACCCCGTCATTAGCAGACAACCACAACGATCAAGTCGCTAGTTCGTCCAATCAAAATGTCACAACGAATAATGACGTATACGCTGTTGTTAAAAAAAGAAAGAAAAAGGTAGATGACGTCAAAAGTCAAATTAATGACGTCACATCGCAGTCAGATAATGCAAAAGCGGCAGACGTAAATGCTGTTGTGAACAAAGCAAAAAATCCCGAAGAACAAAAATTTGATGACGTCACGAGCAAAAATAGTGACGTCACATCACAAAACGACGACGTCGAGTCCGGTGACGAAAACCCAAGTGGTGGTGACGTATAAAGCGCTTTAAAATAATAGACACAAAAAGTTTTTGATTGTATTATTATTATCTTGTATAAAATGTGTTTGATCTTTTCTTCTTTTGTATATAAACTATTAAAAATGTTTTTCTGATATTTGTACAGATTAAACAAGATTATAACAATATATTTCTATATATCTAAAAATATAACATTCTATAGCGGCAAAGGACAAGACCTTTTAAACAATAAAATATACAACGTTCTATTTTTTGTTATTCAAAAACAACAATTGTACAAATTTCTTAGTAATAAGAAAAAACACTAGAACTACGTCATTGGGTTTCATTAAAAAAATATAACAATCGCTTATCCTAATGACCCTGAGTAAAATTAAATAAAGACTGTGCTTTTTTCCTTGCTTTACATTAGAACTTATATTCACATGTAGAGTAAGGATAGAATTATAACAACAAACATGTGTGATGAAGCTTGTGTTACTTGTGTAAATACAGAATATGGAGAAGTTATTTATCATTACCGTTCAAAATTTATTTTTAATTCGTTTCAATGGTGTAGAAATCATTTTTCAGAATTAGCAATTATTCCAAACGCTGATTTATTTAAAACAATTGTTAACAATGCACCTAGCAAGTGTTGTAACAGTGACACTTACAGAATAGGTCTTGTAAGTATTGACCAGGGCCAACATTTTAACTGAGTCGTTAATAAAAGTTCATATTCTTGGTACAAAAATCGAATTAAAACTTTAACCGTAAACTCCCAAGAACAATCTGTAGCATTTTGGATTCGATCTAAAGAACTCGATCCTTATAGCATCAAACTTTCATTGCCCTTCGTATGTTATAAACTAACAAGAAGTATGATTCAAACTTCTACAAATTTTTTCCCAACAACTACAAAGCCAACCAATGCGTTTACAACAACAAAAAGACCAACCATCGATCCAGCTACCATACCCCCAACAACAACGAAGCCAACCACTAAACCAACTAAAGCCCCAACAACAGCAAAAACAACCAGCAAATCTACCATTGTAACAACGACAAGTGGACATAAATACACTATTGGGACCCACAAACAAACAAAACCAATGGCACCTACATCTTATAACATAGCAGGAATCCCTTCGACAAAAACTTTGATCTCCACATCTCCACCTTTATTTTCAACTAACATAACTCAACCAAAAACGAAAAGCTCAGTCACGCCATCTAGCGCCAACTTGGGTTTGATTGCTTGCATCTTTGCAGGAACTATCTTAGTTTTAGTAATCATCATGTTTTTAATCCTTTTGTTTCGCAAAAGAAACAGCCCACAAGTTGAAGTAAGAGATGAGCTTGAGTATGAAGAAATAACTGAACCAAGACCAAACGAACAACATCTTAATGTGGCCCCCAGTACGGTAGGTGGCGCGCTAGAGCAGTCGCCCAGTCAGGGTATTTATCTAGAGCCATTATCAACCAATGCCTATAACAACCAAATAGCTGGTCCGTCTAACCGACTTGATAACTATAACTCTTCACTGCCAGGTAGTGGCGTTCAAGCTTTTGGGAATATAACATATCAATCTACAAATAACGAAACTTTCCAAAGTAATGATGACGTCACACGACAACCGAACAATCAAAAACTTGATGACGTGGGTGCGGAAGATAACATAGCAAAAAATTCTGAATACCAAAACGTTGTTAATGTAATGACCCAGAATGATGACGTCACAAATCCATATGATGACGTCATGTAAAATGCTGAAACTTAAACTGTTAGTGACGTTTATGTTCGAAAAAAATTAAAAAATAATATTTTGTAAAAATTATTTTTGTTTTGTTGTAAATTTTTATTCGTTTGCAATAATTTTAAAATCAAAATTACTAAAATATATTTCTTTTAAATTAATAAAATGTATTTATTTTATTATTATTAACTGACATAAAGTGTAATTTTTGGTATGTTTTTGTACAATTTCTTTGCAAAAATAAACAAGATTATAACAATATATTTCTGTATATCTAAAAACTAGTGGACCCACCACACTTCGTGTGGCACTTATGTTGTACAGTTATCTATTAAGACCAGTCCAATTTTACCATGGCCTATATAAAATATTCTTTTTTAAAAATTGTTCTTATCGGGTCCCCTTATTTACTAATAATATTTTTATTATAAAATTTGATTAAAAATGAATTTGCCCTTATTTACATTTAACGCACACGCCGTCACTTATCGAACGTTTATCGCACATTTAAAGCACAATTTACCCTTATCTACATTTAAATTTGTTTTACATTTGCCCTTATTTACATTTGAATTTGCCCTTACTTATATATTTAACGCACACGTCGTCACTTATCGCCTTTACCTGTTAAAAGTCTGCAATAAATGAATTTAAATATTTAAAAAATGCGGTTTTTGCTATCTTTATTTAAGGAACTATTTAAACCCGAAAGTACTAAAAAAAGATTTTGTTTTAAAAAAGCACGGTTAAAACCGATCACAATTTAAATGAGATACAGTTAAAACGAAACAAAAGGGGCAATTCTTTATAAAGAAAAATAATTTAAATGGACACCACTTATTATAAATAAAAGTATTACAATCAGGCATCCGAAATTTCTGGGGTTAGATCCCCTAAAAGTTCTTCCGACATTGAATTTGCTAATTCTTGAGAAAGTACCAGCAAGTTTTCATCTTTGTCTTTAATATCTATTTCCATTTTCTTTTTATTTTCATTTAAATTGTTTAATTCTTTATTTAATTTAGTAATCATGGCTTGATTTTGATTATGCTGAGATGCTATAAATCTTTTAATTGTTCCAAATTCTTCCATAACGGTATGCAAAATTTCGTTTGAAATTTGTACGCCTGTTTCGTTTTTATTTGTTAAAAACGCTACCATGGCTCTGTTTATATCCAGTTCTAGCTTATTCTTTGTTTGATTAATTTTTTGAAGCATTTCTTCCATATTCAACAATATTTTAAATGTAAATTATCTGATAATTGATTACTTACTAAAAAAAGGAAGAAAAAAATATTATTATTATTGTTATTTGCAAAAAATAAATAACAAATTTTTACAATAATTCGTGTGCACTATTTACAATAATTCGTGTCAAATCAAACAGCCCAATTAAGTCAAACATTCCAAGGTTTATTTATTTAAATATTTTCAGCAAAATTGTTTAAAAATTCATTAATCTACAAAATTTCTTGATATACAATGTTTCGTGTTGCTGTTGGGGGAAACCCAGATTTGCTTTTAATAGAAAATTTTATTTTATTTGGGTTGCCTACCCTTGAGGCAGCAACATATAACTGCCCATGCGTAAAAACTGGTTCCTCTAACCAGATACCAACTTTTTTTAATGTTTGACCCTGACTTTTGTTAATAGTCATTGCAAAAGCAACCCTTATTGGAAATTGACGGCGTTTCCATTGGAAAGGAAAATCGTGATCTGATGGTTGCAATGTTACTCTAGGTATAAAAACCTCTCTACCAGCATTTTCCCCTGAAGCAATTTTGGCTATTAATAAATAAGTTTTTTGAACTCCCTGTACGATTAGTTTTGTTCCATTGCATAGACCGTCTTTGGGATTAAGATTTCGTAACAAAATAACCGGCATACCTATTTTTAAATGTAGTTGGTGTGGTGGTAGTCCACTTATATTTAAAGAATTAAGATATTCTGTTGGAAATCTTGTACAATCATTTACTTCTTCAGTACTGTCTGCACTTGTACAAACAAACATATTGCCAGGAAATAGATTTGACACGACGGAGTTTATTTCATCTACTACACTGTTTTTGGGAGCCAAAATTGATCTTTCTGCCATCCAATTAAGATCATGGCAATATTCTAAAAAATTTGGGTAAATCCATTTGATCAGTTGAAGCATTGAATTTCTTATTGTTGTTTTCGTACTATCATCAATTAAAAAGCAAAGCTCAGGCGGTAATTCTATATAATCTGTGTCTTTGAAGTAATTTATTTTGCCATTGCCTAGTTTTAATAGCCAGTCGTCAAATTTAAGTAAAGCAGTGCTACTACTATTAAGTAACACTCTCATGTTTTTTGATAAATGGTGTACGCTGATACTTGGCCATAATTTTGATTTTTTAAATGAGGCGTTAATTATTTGGGCATGTGATCCATGTTTGACTACAGGAAGAATTTGTCTAAAGTCTCCAGCTAATATTACAATTTTCCCACCAAATAGCAAATTATTGTCCATTATATCTTGCAACGTGCGATCAAGTGCCTCTAGCAAACTTTTATTTGCCATTGGTGCCTCATCCCATATAATAACCTTTGCCATGTTTATTAGTTTAGCTGTTGAACTTTGTTTTGAAATGCAAAATGTTGAATTTTGATCACAATTTAGAGGAGCTTTAAATCTGGAATGAAATGTCCGGCCACCAATAAGCAACGTAGCAGCGATGCCGCTAGAAGCGACAGCTAATGCTATAACTTTGTCCTTTCTGTTAGAGGTGCGAACTGTTGCCAACAAAGCATTAAGCATATATGTTTTTCCTGTACCTCCCCTAGCGTCAAATTTCGCTTTGTTCTTGAGTGAGAGATTGTGAGCTATTTAAACAGGGATTCGCAATTTGAATAAGTGTATCCCAGTCGTAACTTAACTCCTGTTGAATAATTAACGGAAGTTGCAAATCTGTAATAGTGTTATTAAAAATGTGTGCCTTTGCTCGCTCATCCGGAGTAATAATTGGTAGTTCAAAGTCATATAAATTCTTTCCATAATTGTTAAGTCTTTTTTCAAGATCATGCAAGACCAAAACTTTTAAAAAACTTTCAGTAATTTGATCTGATCCATTCTGAAAGTCGTCTATCCAGTATAAATAATGTTTATTAAAAAGTTCTGCAGGGTTTGCAGGGTTACAAAACAACAAAATCGTAACAAAAAGTTCTCTTATTTGCGGACACATATTTGTTTGTTCTGCTTCAGTAAGTAAGCTTTCCCACTCATTGTCATCCTGTAAAATACCAAGCTTTCTACATACATCTTGAAAAGTATCACATTTATAAAAGTTAACTATTTTCAAAGCATCAAATGATGATTTACCCTTGCAATGGCTATGATGCAATAAAATTCTTAGGTAAAATACATCTCCTGCTAGTGGGTGAATAGTATATATTCTGCCTATGGTTGAAGAACGATTTTTTCTTTTTGTCCAAACATTTTTGGTATAAGTAAAATATTCTGGGAAATCGCAGTATGTAATAGAAGTATTAGAATTGTTTTTGTTGTATTCAAAAAACATGTCTAATTCTGTAGCTTTTGGGCCTTTTTCAACAGTTTCCTTTTCATTGCCCGCTTCAAAATATATTAGTTGCTGGTTTGGTAAATGAACTTGGAGCGCTTGTACAGCAGGAAAACGCTTACTCATGTGAAAAGAAAAAAGTCGCCAACATGCCTCGCTCGACCCAATTGACCGCATGTCTTGATATTCGTCGATTTCGTTTTTTGTTTGTGCCAAGTTTTCTTGTGTTATTTTTACCATGGCTCTATCAGATCCTTTATGGATGTATTTAAAAAGATACTTAACAGCAAGGGAAGAAGAGCAAGATTCAACGTTAATATGGGCTTCATAACGCAAAGTGCAGTATGGATTAAAAGGGACCACCCAGCTATTGTTAATGATTTGCCCTTTGTATTCAACCTGTCGTCCAAATTCTTCGGGAGACCGTCGCATATACGAAGGATAGATTGTATTTTCATTCCAAACTGAACGTTGTATAAACGGTTTTGGAAATCCTTTACTACATGCGCCATTTCTCATACACGGCAAATTGCTTCTAATAAAGCCACATGGGCCATGAATCATATTTTGCAAAACTATATTTTGCAAACGTTCAGCTTGTTTTTGTTCACATGATTCATTAGGAAAAGAATTGGGATCTGGAGGAAGTTCTGCAGAAATTACATTATCGACATCGTCACATGTTCTTAATCTATCTTGTTCATCGAGTATGAGCAAAATGTGGCTATGTGGAAGACCCCTTTTTTGAAATTCGATAGTATATATATAAGCAGTAATTTTTCCAAAAAGATTTTTATTTTTTACTTCTTCCATAAATGCAATTAATTTACCATTGAACACCCTCGTTACAATATCAGGCCGGTCAGCGGGAGATTGGCCAGGAAATAGTGAGTCTGTAATTTCCTTCCATTTAGGATTACATGTAAAAGTAATAAAAAAGTCTGATTTATGGAATTTACGAACTATTGCCATTGCATCTTGAAACCTGCGATGCATGTCGCGGGGACCACCAGAAAATGAAGGTGGTAAAATAAAAGGTCTACCCACTCCTAGCGTACTTTCTTTTTGAACATCGTGTGAATGTACGGCATCACAAAGATTTGAATATAATTCCGCACGAATTTTTTTTTGATTATTGCGAATGTAAAATAGGCGTTGATTTTCAGCAGTTGCAAACGCAACACAGCAATATTCTTTAAAAAGACGTTTGACTTGAAAAAGAGAAGGCGACTGTCGTAAACGCTGTTGAAGATGATAACAATAAAATTCTCTTGCAACGACTCTCTTTTTTGTAGCAGTTTTGGTTGTTGGGTTTACCTGTTTAATTTCCAAATGCCATCCATCTGTTCCTTGTGGAAAAAGAAGAATAAAATGAAGCGGGTTTGCAGACCTGTGTGTGTCTTGTATGGTTTGTAATCCGCCTTCTCTAAGATGAAGAAGTAAGTCTCGTCTTCCTGGTTCATCATCAACAAATACAGATACTTCCTTAAAACTTTTATTATAACGTCGGAAATGCTCGCCTTGTGGTCGGGCACTTTCACATATCACAAATTTCGCTCCAATAACATCGGAACCTGGAATTTCACATGCTTGAATAAAATCGGATATATACGGATTACATTTACGAAGCTCACTTTGTAATATTTTTAATAATTCTAAAAGAATCTGGCGCTGGTTTTTTGTAGTAGAAGACGGAAGAGGTATATTTGCAAGTCGCAGCGACGCTTCTTCAAAATCATGGTCAGGATCGTGAATATACAATTGTGCAAATTTGGGTGAATTAAAATCACCTTGAAGAAGACCTATAAAATTGTACAATTTCCCTTGTATAACGACGCTTGGATTCTAGTTATGGTGACCTAACGGATTCGGAGGAAGTTTCACTTTTTGTGAAATTAATGCAAGCGCGTTATTAAGCTGTCGGGAATAATCACGAAAAACTCGTGCATTTAATGTATCTGCTTCCCACAGATTAGCAAACACTTGTGGTAACATAGGAAATGGTTGTAGTCCAATTTTACCCCCTGAACAGCAAAAGTTCTTAGATTCATGATGCCAAAGCCTTGCTTTGCAAAATATACATTCAACATTTAAAACACCAACATTTTGCAGTATAACTTTCTGATTGGCGGAAAATACTTCTGTCGAATACAGAGCGCACTTCGTGGACACCGAAAAACTTTTAGTGTTAACTAACGCACTGGTTTTTCTCCTTTTACTATTTTTTTTATTAGTGTAAGGCATTTTATTTACACAAAAAACTAAAAAAAATATTTATTATAACATTTAAGGGCGATGTAAAACTTTTTTTTGTTATGTAAAAATCCGATTTAAAAGCTTTAGGCTATGCGTAAAAAAGTTTATAAAATTTATTAGCGCAAAGTCTTAAAACTATGTTGGTAACTTTTTTTAATATAAATACAATAAATTATAGTAAGTCAAATTTATTTTAAACATTTTAATTTAAATACTTCATACGAAACCTGATTAATAAATAAGTGTAAACAAAAAACCTAATATCAATTTTTGTACAGTAAATATTCTTCATGCAAGTAATTATAAAATTGTTCAACAACAGTCCTATTTGTTCATTTAACTGTTCACTCAGTCTATACTTGGCATAATGGAATAAAAGCGCCTTTTAAAATCGTTAATTTGCACCTGTTAAGAGCACATTCCACATGTTTTTTAAGTCAAAAATTTCACATTTTTAATTTTCCTTTTTTTGCATTTATTTGCAGGCGATTTTTTCTTCTTTGCCGTGATATTAAAAAGAAACGGTGCGAAATTTTAAAGAGAAAAATTACATTCTCTTTAGCGCATGCGATCGGAGAATAGCGCACGCGATCGTTTTTTACATTTCTCTTGTTCTCTTTAAGATAATAGAAAGAAACGTAGCGGCAAATTAAAATATAGTTTTGCTTATTACGGCTAACCCTTATAAAACATTAAAAAAGTAATAAGCCTATTCCACAGAAGAACATATATTCCAGCTATAGGCAAAAACTCGAGCCACAATTAATTGTAGTTATTCCGTGATGGAGCGCACAAAATTTAGAAATCTATATATATATATAGATATAACATTCTATAGCGGCAAAAGACAAGACCTTTTAAACAATAAAATAAACAACGTTCTTTTTTATGTTATTCAAAAAACAACAATTACAAAATCCTTAGTAAACAAAATTTTTTTTTCGATTTGATTCACTGGTGTAGAAATCATTTATCAGAATTATCAGTTATTTCAAACGCTGATTTATTTGAAACAATTGTTAACAATGCTCCTACACAAGGCAGGCAATGTTAAATTAACACTTGCAAAATAGGTCTTGTAAGTATTGACAAGGGTCAACATTTTAACTGGGTCGTTAATAAAAGTTCATATTCTTGATACAAAAATCGAATTAAAACTTGAACTCCAAAACAATCTGTAGCATTTTGGATTCGATTTTTAAGAACTCGAACCTTATAGCAATAAAAGAAGGTTGCCCTTTGTATGTTGTAAACCAACAAGAAATGTGATTCAAACTTCTACAAACTTTTCCCCAACCACTACAAAGCCAACCAATGCGTTTACAACAACAAAAAGACCAACCATCGATCCAGCTACCATACCCCCAACAACAACGAAGCCAACCACTAAACCAACTAAAGCCCCAACAACACCAAAAACAACCAGCAAATCTACCATTGTAACAACGACAAGTGGACATAAATCCAATGCTGGGACCCACAAACAAACAAAGTCAATAGCATCTACATCTAATAACAAATCAGGAACTTCTTCGACAAAAACTTTGATCTCCACATCTCCACCTTTACTTTCAACTAACATAACTCGACCGAAAACAGAAAGCTCAGTCACGCCATCTAGCGCCAACTTGGGTTTGATAGCTGGCATCGTCGGAGGATCGATCTTCCTCCTACTTATCCTCTTGTTCTTGTTTCTATGGTTCAGGAAACGCAACAACCAGCAAGACAGTGAATTAAATAGGACCCCAGTGACGCATCAACAAGATCGTGACTTTGAACAACCTCTTGATGTGATGTATGCAGCCAGAGCTGACCTTTATCAACCCCTGGCATCGGCAGACAACCACAACGATCAAGTCGCTGGTTCGTCCAATCAAAATGTCACACCAAATGATGACGTATACGCTGTGGTGAAAAAAAAGAAGAAAAAAGTAGATGACGTCGAAAGTCAAATTAATAACGTTACATCGCAGCCGGATAATGCAATAGCGGCAGACGTGAATGCTGTTGTGAACAAAGCAAAAAATGCAGAAGAACAAAAGATTGATGACGTCACGAGCAAAAATAGTCACGTCACATCACAAAACAATGGCGTCGAATCCGGTGACGACAATGCAAGTGGTTGTGACGTGTAAAGCGCTTTAAAATAATAGACACAAAAAAAACTTTCGATTGTATTATCATCTTGTATAAAATGTGTTTTATCTTTTCTTCTTTTGTATACAAATAATTAAAAATATTTTGCTGATATTTGTACAGATTTCTTTGCAAGAATAAACAAGATTTTAACAATATATTTCTGTATATCTAAAAATATAACATTCTATAGCGGCAAAGGACAAGACCTTTTAAACAATGAAATAAACAACGTTCTATTTTTTGATATTTAAAAAACAACAATTGTACAAATTCCTTAGTAATAAAAAAACACTCGGAACTACGTCATTGGGTTTCATTAAAAAAATATAACAATCGCTTATCCTAATGACCCTGGGGTAAAATTAAATAAAAACTGTGCCTTTTTCTTGTTTTACATTAGAACTTATATTTACATGCAGAGTAAGGATAGAATTATAACAACAAATATGTGTGATGAATATTGTGTTACTTGTGTAAATACAGAATATGGGCAAGTTATTTATCATTACCGTTTAGAGAATTACTTTGATTCGTCTCAATGGTGTAGAAATCATTCATCAGAATTAGCAATTATTCCAAACGCTGATGTATTTGAAACAATTGTTGACAAGGCACCTAACAAAAGTTGTTACAGTAGCACTTATAGAATAGGTCTTGTTAGTTCAGACCAAAGTAAAAATTTAGATTGGGTTGATGGAAGATCATATTCTTGGTACAAAAATCGAATCAACACTTTAAACGTAAACTTCCAAGATCAAACTTTAGCATTTCGAATTTCATCTAAAAAACTTGAACCTTATGGAAAAAACAAAAAGTTATCCTTTGTATGTTATAAACCAACAAGCAGTGTGATTCAAACTTCGACAAATTTGTCCCCAACAACTACGAAATCAACCACCAAACCAACTACTGCGTCCACAACAACAACAACCACCGAACCAACTACTGTTTCTACAACAACAACAACAACTACCAAACCTACTACTGGGTCCACAACAACAAAAAAATCCACCACCAAATTCACTACAACAAAGAAACGTACCACAAAATTTACTACCGTAACAACGACAAGTGGACATAAATCCACTATTGGGACCCACAAACAAACAACACCAATGGCACCTACATCTAATAACAAATCAGGGACCTCTTCGACAAAAACTTTGATCTCCACATCTCCACCTTTACTTTCACCTTCAACTAACATAACTCAACCGAAAACGGAAACCTCAGTCACGCCATCTAGTGCCAACTTGGGTTTGATAGCTGGCATCGTCGGAAGATCGATCTTCCTCCTGCTAATCCTCTTGTTCTTGTTTCTATGGTTCAGGAAACGCAACAACCAGCAAGACAGTGAAGCAAGTAAGTCACACCAAATGATGACGTATACGCTGTCGCGAAAAAAAAGAAGAAAAAGGTAAATGACGACGAAAGCCAAATTAATGACGTCACATCGCAGCCGGATAATGCAAAAGCGGCAGACGTGAATGCTGTTGTGAACAAAACAAAAAATCCCGAAGAACAAAAGGTTGATGACGCAACGAGCAAAAGTGGTGACGTCACATCACAAAACGATGACGTCGGGTCCGGTGACGAAAATCCAAGTGGTGGTGACGTGTAAAGCGCTTTAAAATAATAGACAGAAAAAAAAATTTTGATTGTATTATTATCTTGTATAAAATGTGTTTTATCTTTTCTTCTTTTGTATATAAATAATTAAAAATGTTTTGCTGATATTTGTACAGATTTCTTTGCAAGAATAAACAAGATTATAACAATATATTTCTGTATATCTAAAAATATAACATTCTATAGCGACAAAGGACAAGAACTTTTAAACAATAAAATATACAAAGTTCTTTTTTTAGTTATTCGAAAAACAACTATTGTACAAATTCCTTAGTAATAAGAAAAAACACTAGGAACTACGTCATTGGGTTACATTAAAAAAATATAACAATCGCTTATCCTAATGACCCTGGGTAAAATTTAAATAAAGACTGTGCTTTTTTTCCTTGTTTTACATTAGAACTTATATTTACATGCAGAGTAAGAATAGAATTATAACAACAAACATGTGTGATGAATATTGTGTTACTTGTGTAAATACAGAATATGGAGAAGTTATTTATCATTACCTTACAAAGAAATTTTATGATTCGTTTCACTGGTGTAGAAATCATTCATCAGAATTAGCAGTTATTCCAAACTATGAAGAATTTGAAACAATTGTCAACAATGCCCCTAGACAAGGCGAGAAATGTTACAGTGACACTTACAGAATAGGTCTTGTAAGTATTGACAAGGGCCAACATTTTAACTGGGTCGTTAATAAGAGTTCATATTCTTGGTACAAAAATCGAAATAAAACTTCAACCGTAAACTCCCAAGAACAATCTGTAGCATTTTGGATTCAATCTAAAGAACTCGAGCCTTATAGCAATAAAATAAGGTTGTTCTTCGTATGTTATAAACCAACAAAAAGTGTGATTCAAACTTTAACAAGTTTGTCCCCAACAACTACGAAATCAACCACCAAACCAACCACTACGTGCACAACAACAACAACCACCAAACCAACCACTACGTGCACAACAACGAAAACAACCACCAAATCTACCACTACTAGATCCCCAACAACAACAAAAACAACCACCAAATCTACCACTGTAACAAAGACAAGTAGACATAAATCTATCACTAAAAAACAAAATGAAGCAACACCAATGACACCTTCACCTTATAACATAGCAGGGACCTCTTCAACAAAAACTTTGATTTCCACATCTCCACCTTTACTTTCATTTTCAACCAACATAACTCAACCGAAAACGGAAAGCTCGGTCACGCCATCTAGCGCCAACTTGGGTTTGATAGCTGGCATCGTCGGAGGATCGATCTTCCTCCTACTATTCCTCTTGTTCTTGTTTTTTTCTATGGTTTCATTAACAATACTATCTTAGTTTTAGTAATCATCATGTTTTTAATCCTTTTGTTTCGCAAAAGAAACAACCCACAAGATAAAATAAGAGATGAGCATGAGTATGAAGAAATAACTGAACCAAGGCCAAACGAACAACATCTTAATGTGGCCCGCAGTACGGTAGGTGGCGTGCCAGAGCAGTCACCCAGTCAGGGTATTTATCTAGAGCCATTATCAACCAATGCTTATAACAACCAAATAGCTGGTCCGTCTAACCGACTTGATAACTATAACTCTTTACTGCCAGGTAGTGGCGTTCAAGCTTTTGGGAATATAACCTATCAATCTATAAATAACGAAACTTTCCAAAGTAATGATGACGTCACACGGCAACCGAACAATCAAAAACCTGATGACGTGGGTGCGGAAAATAACATAGCAAAAAATCCTGAATACCAAGACATTGTTAATGTAATGACCCAGAATGATGACGTCACTAATCCATATGATGACGTCATGTAAATGCTGATACTTAAACTGTTAGTGACGTTTATGTTCTAAAAAAATCAAAAAAAAATATTTTGTAAAAATTATTTTTGCTTTGTTTTAATTTTTTATTCGTTTGCAAATATTTTAAAATCAAAATTACTAAAATATATTTTTTTTAAATTAATAAAGTGTATTAATTTTATTATTATTATTAACTGACATAAAGTGTAATTTTTAGTATGTTTTGTACTATTTCTTTTCAAAAATAAACAAGATTATAACAATATATTTCTGTATTTCTAAAAATATAACATTCTATAGCGGCAAAGGACAAGACCTTTTAAACAATAAAATATACAACGTTCCATTTTTAGTTATTCAAAAAAAAACTATTACAAATTCCTTTGTAATAAGAAAACACTCAAAACTACGTCATTGGGTTTCATTAACAATATAACAATCGCTTATCCTAATGACCCTGGGTAAAAAAAATAAAAACTGAGGTTTTTCTTTGTTACACATTAGAACTTATATTTACATGCGGAGTAAGGATAGAATTATAACAACGGATAATGCAATAGCGGCAGACGTGTATGCTGTTGTGAACAAAGCAAAAAATCCCGAAGAACAAAAGATTGATGACGTCACGAACAAAAATAGTGACGTCACATCACAAAACGATGACGTCGAGTCCGGTGACGACAATGCAAGTGGTAGTGACGTGTAAAGCGCTTTAAAATAATAGACACAAAAAAAAGTTTTTGATTGTATTATTATCTTGTATAAAATGTGTTTTATCTTTTCTTCTTTTGTATATAAATAATTAAAAATGTTTTCCTGATATTTGTACAGATTTCTTTGCAAGAATAAACAAGAGTATAACAATATATATCTGTATCTCTAAAAATATAACATTCTATAGCGGCAAAGGACAAGACCTTTTAAACAATAAAATTAACAACGTTTTATTTTTAGTTATTCAAAAAACAACTATTGTACAAATTTCTTAGTAATAAAAAAAATACTTAGAACTACGTCATTGGGTTACATTAAAAAAATATAACAATCGCTTATCCTAATAACCCTGGGGTAAAATTAAATAAAAACTGTGCCTTTTTCCTTGTTTCACATTAGAACTTATATTCACATGCAGAGTAAGGATAGAATTATAACAACAAACATGTGTGATAAATCTTGTGTTACTTGTGTAAATACAGAATATGGAGAAGTTATTTATCATTACCGTTCAAAAATTTTTTTTAATTCGTTTCACTGGTGTAGAAATCATTTTTCAGAATTAGCAATTATTCCAAACGCTGCTGTATTTAAAACAATTGTTAACAATGCACCTAGCAAGTGTTGTAACAGTGACAATTACAGAATAGGTCTTGTAAGTATTGACAAGGGCCAACATTTTAACTGGGTCGTTAATAAAAGTTCATATTTTTGGTACAAAAATCGAATCAAAAGTTCAACCGTAAACTCCCAAGAACAAACTTTAACATTTCGGATTTCATCCAAAGAACTCGAACCTTATAGCAATGAAAAAGGTTTACCCTTCGTATGTTATAAACCACCAATCAGTGTGATTCAAAATTTAACAAATTTGTCCCCAACAACTACGAAATCAACCATCAAACCAACTACTGCGTCCACAACAACAACAACCACCGAACCAACCACTGCGTCCACAACAACAACAACAACCACCAAACCAACTACTGCGTCCACAACAACAAAAACCACCGAACCAACTACTGCGTCCACAACAACAACAACAATAACCACCAAACCAACTACTGCGTCCACAACAACAACAACACCCGAACCAACCACTGCGTCCACAACAAAAACAACCACGGAACCAACCACTGCGTCCACAACAACAACAACAACCACCAAACCAACTACTGCGTCCACAACAACAACAACAACCACCAAACCAACTACTGCGTCCACAACAGCAACAACCACCGAACCAATTACTGCGTCCACAACAACAACAACCACCAAACCAACCACTATGTCCACAACAACAACAACCACCGAACCAACTACTGCGTCCACAACATCAACAACCACCAAATCCACCACTACTAGATCCCCAACAACAACCACCAAACCAACTACTGCGTCCACAACAACAACAACAACCACCAAACCAACTACTGCGT
Source organism: Corella eumyota (assembly GCF_963082875.1). Classification (NCBI taxonomy): domain Eukaryota; kingdom Metazoa; phylum Chordata; class Ascidiacea; order Phlebobranchia; family Corellidae; genus Corella; species Corella eumyota. Next base: position 1,928,631 of record NC_137495.1, on the reverse strand, counting down.
CCACAACAGCAACAACCACCGAACCAACTACTTCGTCCACAACAACAACAACAACCACCAAACCAACTACTGCGTCCACAACATCAAAAAAATCCACCACCAAATTTACTACAACAAAGAAACGAATCACAAAATCTACTACCGTAACAACGACAAGTGGACATAAGTTCACTATTGGGACCCACAAACAAACAAAACCAATGGCACCTACATCTAATAACATAGCAGGAACTTCTTTGATAAAAACATTCTCCTCTACATCTCTACCTTTACTTTCAACTTCAACCAACATAACTCAACCGAAAACGGAAAGCTCAGTCACGCCATCTAGCGCCTACTTGGGTTTGATAGCTGGCATCGTCGGAGGATCGATCTTCCTCCTACTTATCCTCTTGTTCTTGTTTCTATGGTTCAGGAAACGCAACAACCAGCAAGACAGTGAATCAAATAGGACCCCAATGACGCATCAACAAGATCGTGACTTTGAACAACCTCTTGATGTGACGTATGCAACCATAGCTGACCTTGATCAAACCCCGTCATTAGCAGACAACCACAACGATCAAGTCGCTGGTTCGTCCAATCAAAATGTCACACCGAATGATGACGTATACGCGGTCGTGAAAAAGAAGAAGAAAAAAATAGATGACGTCGAAAGCCAAATTAATGACGTCACATCGCAGCCGGATAATGCAATAGCGGCAGACGTGAATGCTGTTGTGAACAAAGCAAAAAATCCTGAAGAACAAAAGGTTGATGACGTCACGAGAAAAAATAGTGACGTCACATCACAAAACGATGACGTCGATTCCGGTGACGAAAATCAAAGTGGTTGTGGCGTATAAAGCGCTTTAAAATAATAAACACAAAAAAAAAGTTTGGTTGTATTATTACCTTGTATAAAATGTGTTTGATCTTTTCTTCTTTTGTATATAAATAATTAAAAATGTTTTCCTTATATTTATACAGATTTCTTTGCAAGAATAAACAAGAATATAACAATATATTTCTATATCTAAAAATATAACATTTTATAGCGGCAAAGGACAAGACCTTTTAAACAATAAAATTAACAACGTTCTATTTTTAGTTATTCGAAAAACAACAACTGTACAAATTCCTTAGTAATAAGAAAAACACTTAAAACTACGTCATTGGGTTTCATTAACAATATAACAATTGCTTATTTTAATGACCCTGGGGTAAAATTAAATAAAGACTGTGGCGTTTTCTTGTTTTACATTAGAACTTATATTTACATGCAGAGTAGGGATAGAATTATAACAACAAACATGTGTAGTCAGAATGCTTGTATTACTTGTGTAAATACGGAATATGGAGAAGTTATTTATTATTACCGTTTAAAAAATTACTCTGATTCGTCTCAATGGTGTAGAAATCATTCATCAGAATTAGCAGTTATTCCAAACGAGGATGTTTTCGAAACAATTGTTGACAAGGCTCCTAAAATGTACTGTTACAGTAACATTTACAGAATAGGTCTTGTTAGTTTTGACCAGGGCCGACATGTAAGCTTCCCAAAACAATCCGTAGCAATTCATATTTTATCAAAAAAACTCGAAACATATAGCGTTAATAAATGGTTACCTTTCGTATGTTATAAAACAAGAAACAGTGTGACTCAAAGTTTAACAATTTTGTTCCCACCGGCAATCAAACCAACCACCAATCCAATCACTAAGTCCACAACAACCAAATTAGCGACCAAATCCACTTTAACCAAAGCCCCCTGAACTACAAAATTAACCACCAAACCAACTACTGAAGCTCAAACAACAGAAAAATTAACCACACGACTTACTACTGCAACCACAAAAACCACAAAACCAATCACCAAACCCACAACTACTGTTTCCACAACAACTACTAAACCAAAGCTGAAAATAGAAAGCTCCGTCACGCCATCTAGCCCCAACTTGGGTTTGATTGCTTGCATCTTTGCAGGAACTATCTTAGTTTTAGTAATCATCATGTTTTTAATTCTTTGGTTACGCAAAAGCAACAACCCACAAGTTGAAGTAAGAGATGAGCATGAGTATGAAGAAATAACTGAACCAAGACCAAACGAACAACATCTTAATGTGGCCCCCAGTACGGTAGGTGGCGCGCCAGAGCAGTCACCCAGTGAGGGTATTTATCTATAGCCATTATCAAGCAATGCCTATAACAACCAAATAGCTGGTCCGTCTAACCGACTTGATAACTATAACTCTTCACTGCCAGGTAGTGGCGTTCAAGCTTTTGGAAATATAACATATCAATCTATAAATAACGAAACTTTCCAAAGTAATGATGACGTCACACGGCAACTGAACAATCAAAAACTTGATGACGTAGGTGCGGATGATAACATAGCAAAAAATCATGAATACCAAAACGTTGTTAACGTGATGACCCAGAATGATGACGTCCGATGACCCAGAATGATGACGTCCGATGACCCAGAATAATGACGTCGTTTATGTTAAAAAAAATTAACAAAAAAATATTTTGTAAAAAGTATTTTTGCTTTGTTTTAATATTATTTGTGTGTATTTATTTTAAATAAACATCACTGGATTATTCACTATTAATATATGTGTTAGCCCAAGCGAGTAAAACGACTCAAACAATGAAATAAAGTTTCGCGTTTCGTTTGAAACCCTGATTAGGCAAATATCAGGAGCTGACTCATTTCCTTGAATTAAACTAGAAATTGTTTTTAAATAATACGCAGTAAGATTAAAGTTGTGAAGACAACCATGTGTGATAGTGATGAATATTGCGTTACTTGTCAGAATACAGATTATGGAGAAGTTATTTATCATAAAAGTTCAAAAAGTTATTTCGATTCATCTCGCTGGTGTAGAGATCATTCATCAGTATTAGCAGTTATTCCAAACTATGATGTATTTGAAACAATTGCTGACAATGCTCCTGAACAAAGCTCTGCATGTTACAGTGGAATTTACAGAATAGGACTTTATAGTTTTGACTATGGGAAAAATTTTAATTGGGTTGACAGAACAAGTTCATATTCTTGGCATGAAAATCTAACCACAGCAATAACCTCTCAAGAACAATCTGTAGCCTTTTTTACGGGATCTAAAATCCTAAAAGCATACTCAACTAACGATTTAACATCTTTTGTATGTTTTAAACCAACCGATGTAAGTATTCCTTCTACTACAATTCCGAAAATATTAACGCATTCTTCACAAAGTATACCTTTCAAAGGATCCTTGCCTATGACATCTTCATCTTTATATCCAACATCCACTAGCTTCATTACTCAGTCAGCAACGGAAGGCTCAGCTACATCGTCCAGCAGCAATGCTGGCTTAATAGCTGGTATCACTGTAGCAACTTTATTCATCTTAGCTCTACTTTTGTTGCTGCTATTCCAACGTTTTCGGAAAAGAAACAACCGAAAAATTGAGAAAAAACAAGAAATTGAATACGCAGAAGTGCTTGAACAGGGACATGACTTTGAAGAACGTTTAGATGTGGCATACAGTTCAGTAGGTGGCATGCCACCAGGTAGTGGCGTTCAAGCTTTTGGGAATATAACCTATCAATCTACAAATAACGAAACTTTCCAAAGTAATGATGACGTCACACGACAACCGAACAATCAAAAACTTGATGACGTAGGTGCGGAAGATAACATAGCAAAAAATCCTGAATACCAAAACGTTGTTAATGTAATGACCCAGAATGATGACCTCACAAATCCATATGATGACGTCATGTAAAATGCTGAAACTTAAACTGTTAGCGACGTTTATGTTCTAAAAAAATCAAAAAATTATTTTTGATAAAATTATTTTGGTTTTGTTATAATTTTTTCGTTTGAAAATATTTTAAAATCAAAATTACTAAAATATATTTCTTTTAAATTAATAAAGTGTATTTATTTTATTATTATGAACTGACATAAAGTGAAATTTTTAGTATGTTTTTGTACAATTTTTTGCAAGAATAAACAAGATTATAACAATATATTTCTGTATCTCTAAAAATATAACATTCTATAGCAGCAAAGGACAAGACCTTTTAAACAATGAAATAAACAACGTTTTATTTTTAGTTATTCAAAAACCAACTATTGTACAAATTCCTTACTTATAAGAAAAACACTCGGAACTACGTCATTGGGTTTCATTAAAAAAATATAACAATCGCTTATCCTAATGACCCTGGGGTAATATTAAATAAAAACTGTTTTTTTTTACTTGTTTTACATTAGAACTTATATTCACATGCAGAGTAAGGATAGACTTATAACAACAAACATGTGTGATGAATCTTGTGTTACTTGTGTAAATACAGAATATGGAGAAGTCATGTATCATTACCGTTTAAAGAATTACTCTGATTTGTCTCAATGGTGTACAAATCATTCATTAGAATTAGCAATTATTCCAAACTCTGATGTATTTGAAACAATTATTGACAATGCTCCTAAAAAAGGCGAGAATTGTTACAGTAACACTTACAGAATAGGTCTTGTAAGTATTGACAAGGGCCAACATTTTAACTGGGTCGTTAATAAGAGTTCATATTCTTGGTACAAAAATCGAATTAAATCTTCAACCGTAAACTTCCTAGAACAAACTTTAGCAATTCGTATTTCATCTAAAGAACTCCAACCTTATAGCAATGAAAAAGGTTTACCCTTTGTATGTTATAATTCAACAAGCAGTGTGATTCAATCTTCAACAAATCTGTCCCCAACAACTACGAAATTAACCACCAAACCAACTACTGCGTCCACAACAACAACCACCGAACCAATTACTGCGTCCTCAACAACAACCACCGAACCAACTACTGCGTCCACAACAACAACAACAACAACCACCGAACCAACTACTGCGTCCACAACAACAACAAACACCGAACCAATTACTGCGTCCACAACAACAACAAACACCGAACCAATTACTGCGTCCTCAACAACAACCACCGAACCAACTACTGCGTCCACAACAACAACAACAGCAACCACCGAACCAACTACTGCGTCCACAACAGCCATCAAACCAACTACTGCGTCCACAACATCAAAAAAATCCCCCACCAAACTCATTACAACAAAGAAACGAATCACAAAATCTGCTACTGTAACAACGACAAGTGGACATAAATCCACTATTGGGACCCACAAACAAACAAAACCAATGGCACCTACATCTAATAACAAAGCAGGAACCTCTTCGACAAAAACTTTGATCTCCACATCTTCACCTTTACTTTCAACCAACATAACTCAACCGAAAACCGAAAGCTCAGTTATGCCATCTAGTGCCAACTTGGGTTTGATAGCTGGCATCGTCGGAGGATCAATCTTCTTCCTATTAATCCTCTTGTTCTTGTTTCTATGGTTCAAGAAACGCAACAACCAGAAAGACAGTGAAGCAAATAAGACCCCAGTGACGCATCAACAAGATCGTGACTTTGAACAACCTCTTGATGTGACGTATGCAGCCATAGCTGACCAAACCACGTCATCGGCAGACAACCACAACGATCAAGTCGCTGGTTCGTCCAATCAAAATGTCATACCGAATGATGACGTATACGCTGTCGTGAAAAAGAAGAAGAAAAAGGTAGATGGCGTCGAAAGCCAAATTAATGACGTCACATCGCAGCCGGATAATGCAATAGCGGCAGACGTGTATGCTGTTGTGAACAAAGCAAAAAATCCCGAAGAACAAAAGGTTGATGATGTCACGAGCAAACATAGTGACGTTACATCACAAAACGATGACGTCAAGTCCGGTGACGACAATGCAAGTGGTTGTGACGTATAAAGCGCTTTAAAATAATAGACACAAAAAAAGTTGTTGATTGTATTATTATCTTTTTTAAAATGTGTTTTATCTTTTCTTCTTTTGTATATAAATATTTAAAAATGTTTTCCCGATATTTGTACAGATTTCTTTGCAAGAATAAACAGGATTATAACAATATATTTCTGTATATCTAAAAATATAACATTCTATAGCGGCAAAGGACAAGACCTTTTAAACAATAAAATAAACAACGTTCTATTTTTTGATATTTAAAAAACAACTATTGTACAAATTCTTTAGTAATAAGAAAAACACTTAGAACTACGTCATTGGGTTACATTAAAAAAATATAACAATCGCTTATCCTAATGACCCTGGGATAACATTAAATAAAAACTGTGCTTTTTTACTTGTTCTACATTAGAACTTATATTCACATGCAGAGTAAAGATAGAATTATACATGTGTGATAAAGCTTGTGTTACTTGTGTAGATACAGAATATGGAGAAGTTATTTATCATTACCGTTCAAAAATTTTTTTTAATTCGTTTCACTGGTGTAAAAATCATTTTTCAGAATTAGCAATTATTCCAAACGCTGATTTATTTAAAACAATTGTTAACAATGCACCTAGCAAGGGTTGTAACAGTGACACTTACAGAATAGGTCTTGTAAGTATTGACAAGGGCCAACATTTTAACTGGGTCGTTAATAAAAGTTCATATTCTTGGTACAAAAATCGAATTAAAACTTTAACCGTAAACTCCCAAGAACAATCTGTAGCATTTTGGATTCGATCTAAAGAACTCGATCCTTATAGCATCAAATTTCATTGCCCTTCGTATGTTATAAACTAACAAGAAATATGATTCAAACTTCTACAAATTTTTCCCCAACAACTACAAAGCCAACCAATGCGTTTACAACAACAAAAAGACCAACCATCGATCCAGCTACCATACCCCCAACAACAACGAAGCCAACCACTAAACCAACTAAAGCCCCAACAACAGCAAAAACAACCAGCAAATCTACCATTGTAACAACGACAAGTGGACATAAATACACTATTAGGACCCACAAACAAACAAAGTCAATAGCATCTACATCTAATAACATAGCAGGAACCCTTTCGACAAAAACTTTGATCTCCACATCTCCACCCTTATTTTCAACTAACATAACTCGACCGAAAACAGAAAGCTCAGTCACGCCATATAGCGCCAACTTGGGTTTGATAGCTGGCATCGTCGGAGGATCAATCTTCCTCCTACCAATCCTCTTGTTCTTGTTTATATGGTTCAGGAAACGCCATAACCAGCAAGACAGTGAATCAAATAGGACCCCAGTGACCAGACATGGGGCTGAATACATTTTTTTGCATTCGATTTTTTTAAGAATACTTTTATATTATTATTCGAATTGCCGAATGTTTTAAAAGTCACAAATAACAGGTATTCGAATTAAATTCGAATAAATTCGTTTTTGAATTCGAATTGCCGAATATTTATAAAAAAATTACGTTGGGCTATTCGAATTAAATTCGAATAAATTCGTTTTTAAATTCGAATTGCCGAATATTTTATGAAAAAGTTACGTTTGGGTATTCGAATTAAATTCGAATAAATTCGTTTTTGAATTCGAATTGCCGAATATTTATAAAAAATTTACGTTTGGGTATTCGAATTAAATTCGAATAAATTCGTTTTTGAATTCGAATTGCCGAATATTTATAAAAAATTTACGTTTGGGTATTCGAATTGAATTCGAATAAATTCGTTTTTAAATTCGAATTGTCGAATATTTTATGAAAAATTCACGTTTGGCTATTCGAATATTTTTTTGGTTACACAAATTCGAATAATTCTGTTTGAAGTATCAATTAATTTTAATGTCATTTGGCAAATGGTATTTTAAAGGTTCGGCTGTACTAATTTGGTACAATTCTTGAACTAGGTAGATATTTAACGTTTAACCGACTTAATTAGACTGTGAAGTTCAAACTGCAAAACACAATTCAACTTCATAAATTTACAAGTTAGCCGTAATACAAAAAGAACAAATGGTTTATTAAACAAAAAGGGTCATACAAGTAACAGCATTAAAAAAAAATTAGGGTTTAATTTAATGCAATCAAATCGGGCACAGTAGACTCCATGAACAAAGTTAACACGATTAAAACATCAGTTTAGCAATGGTATTGCTTTCCGTTTATCTTAATACACATAAGTTGTTCAAATGTTTTGTCACTGAGACGACATCGCTCTGGTCTAAAAATCTTGCCTCCTGTACTGAACACTCGCTCAACGGGAGCAGAGGAAGCGGGTATTCCGAGATATATTTTAGCCATTTTTGATAAATTCCAATGGGATTTTTTTCTCCAGTATTCTAAGACATTTGCGTGATTAGGCAAACATGGCTCCGTAAAATACTCTGCAATTTCTTGTTCACAAGATTTCTGAGCAAATGGTAATACATCTGGTGGCGAGTCGGGCATAAAATCAAATAACCCGATTGGAGCCAGACCCTTATTTTCAAAAACGGTGGCTTCGTCAGATGATTGAGTGGATGGGATGTTATCGGATGATTCATTTTGACTGGTAACATTGCAAGATTGTTTTACACAATGCTCATCTTTTATTGCATCTAGCTTTGATAATAGAAGTTGTCGGTATTCCACGCGTATTTCACTTTCTGCGCACCATTTCAATTTAAATCTGGGGTCGATCATGGCTGATAGAATATACAGTGGTTGATTCAAAAAGTAATTTAATCGCGCATTTATCGAACACTTTAATTCATTAAAAATAAATGACGTAAAACGAGGGTTGATACTTCGCAAATTGGATTTCAACCCTAGTACACATGGCACAATTATGCTTGAAGAAACCGTTAGCTCTTTTTGACACATTGTTGTTGCTTCTTTGAACGGTTGTAAGATGCAACATAGCTCTTCCAACATGGTGCGATCGTGCGTTGTTAGTTTTGCGCAATCTAACGTAAATAAAACATCTTGGGGTACATTTAAAATAGATTGAATCATTGCTAACTCGGAATCCCAGCGAGTTACATTAGCTGGTTGCAGACGTCTAAAATTCTCCAAAGCTTCACAAGCAATAGTCGACCTTCTCGCAAAAGAAACAATGCTTGAAACCTTACTTATTATCTTTCTGATTTGTCCTGCTTCTTTAAGTCCATCTTTTACAACCAGTTGCAGTGTATGGGCAAAACAAGGACCATGTTTTCTAGGTAGCTTATCCTCATGGTGCGTGTCTTCCTTCTCGGAATCGTCAGTATCTGTAGAACTTTCATTACTGCTTTCGATTTCGCTGTGCACTATAAAACCAGGCAATGAAAAGGCTTTTTTCATGTTAGAAGCGTTGTCGGTTATTATGTGAGTTATCTTATGTGCTAATTCATAATGTGAGACGCATTCTTCAAATTGGTTGTTAATATTTAACCCTGTATGCCTTCCTTTAAATCGTTTGCACGCGAGCATGGACGATTTAATTTTCCATCTGTTTGTTATGTAATGTGCAGTAATGCCTAAGTAACTTCGCATTTGTCTGTTAGACCAAATATCGACGGTGACACTAATTCCTTTTGCGAGAGTCATTTCGCATCTTACTTCCCGTTCTATTACTTCACATCTACGTTGCAACAAATTTGTTGTTAAAAGTTTCCTGTTTGGAATGCGAGCGCGTGGATCTAATGTGGTTATCAGATCTTGAAATTCTAAATTTTCAACAATTGAAAGAGGTTGAAGTGAACCAGCGATAAATTCCACAATTTTGTTGTTAATTTTAACTTGCCGAGAATCCGAATTTGAATATTTTTTTCCAATACCGGAAGTAAGAAAACTGGCAATATTTGGTTGTGCAGTCATGTCATCGCTTACCGTTTCATTTAAAGCACCTGGGTGTTTGCGCTGTAACATAAATTTGAATGTCAAAATTTGGAAAATTAACACCTAAGTGCCAAAACAAAAAATTCGTTTTCAAGTTAAAAATGGCTATATTTAAAATACTTTAACAGCAATTTAAAGCAAGCACAACCACAAATACAACTTAAAATAAACTAGTTTTTAAATATAAAATTAAGAAAAATAACATTGTGTAGTTAATATACCTTAAGGTGTGCAAGTAAATTCGATGTAGTTGTCCCAATTGTAGATATTCTCTTTCTGCAGTATACACAAGTGGCTTGGTATTTCGTTTGACGATTATCTGGTACTTCAAAATGCGCATATACTGCAGACTTTTGGCTACTACAAGCCATAACTTTATTTTTTAGTTTTTATTTTAATCTTTTAAAAAGCCCTTTAAAAGAATAATAAAAAGACATGCCTGGGCAGGCCAGCATAATTCAAAAACTAAACTATTACATCACAGTGTACATTGTTTATTAATTTTTAAATTTGTGATTGCGCAATTTATATATTTTATGAATTATTATATTAAATTTATTTTGTTTGGTATAAACTAAAAACACAGCTTTAACCTTGACAATAAAAATATCTAATAATAAGCTTCCCCTGAAAAAGGCATTTTTTAAGGTCCCTTACTTTTTTTCTGCTTGAAAACTTAAATTATTTCGAATAAATAGATTCGCGAATTGTCGAATAATTTTGTTGTCATTTGCGGTTGGCCGTTCGAATAGAACTCGAATGAATTTAGTTTTACATTCGAATTGTCGAATAATTTTGTTGTTATTTGCGGTTGGCCATTCGAATAGAACTCGAATGAATTTAGTTTTACATTCGAATTGTCGAATAATTTTGTTGTTATTTGCGGTTGGCCATTCGAATAGAACTCGAATGAATTTAGTTTTACATTCGAATTGTCGAATAATTCTGTTGTTATTTGCGGTTGGCTATTCGAATTAAATTCGAATTATTATAAAATTAAGAACTTGGTATTCGAATATTCGCTTAGTTCTAAAAATTGGTATTCGAATGCATTCGAATACGAATGACGAATACGAATTGCCCCATGTCTGGCAGTGACGCATGAACAAGATCGTGACTTTGAACAACCTCTTGATGTGACATATGCAGCAATAGCTGACCTTGATCAAACCCCGCCATTGGCAGACAGCCACAACGATCAAGTCGCTGGCTCGTCCAATCAAAATGTCATACCAAATGATGACGTATATGCTGTCGTGAAAAAGAAGAACAAAAAAGTAGATGACGTCGCAAGCCAAAATAATGACGTCACATCGCACCCGGATAATGCAATAGCGGCAGACGTAAATGCAGTTGTGAACAAAGCAAAAAATGCCGAAGAACAAAAGGTTGATGACGTCACGAGCAAAAATAGTAACGTCAAATCACAAAACGATGACGTCGAGTCCGGTGACGACAATGCAAGTGGTTGTGACGTATAAAGCGCTTTAAAATAATAAACACAAAACTTTGTTCTTGATTGTATTATTATCTTGTATAAAATGTGTTTTATCTTTTCTTCTTTTGTATATAAATATTTAAAAATGTTTTCCTTATATTTGTACAGATTTCTTTGCAAGAATAAACAAGATTATAACAATATATTTCTGTATCTCTAAAAATATAACATTCTATAGCGGCAAAGGAAAACCCCTTTTAAACAATAAAATAAACAACGTTCCACTTTTATTTAATCAAAAAAAAACTATTTTAAATTCCTTAGTAATAAGAAAATACTCGGAACTACGTCATTGGGATTCATTAACAATATAACAATCGCTGATTCTAGTGGCCCTTGGTAAAATTAAATAAAGACTGTGCTTTTTCCCTTGTTTTACATTTTAGAACTAATATTTACATGCAGAGTAAGGATAGAATTATAACAACAAACATGTGTAATCCGAATGCTTGTGTTACTTGTGTAAATACAGAATATGGAGAAGTTATTTATCATTACCGTTCAAAGAATTACTTTGATTCGTCTCAATGGTGTAAAAATCATGCATCAGAATTAGCAATTATTCCAAACGCTGCTATATTTGAAACAATTGTTGACCATGCACCAAGCAAGTGTTGTAACAGTGACAATTACAGAATAGGTCTTGTAAGTATTGACCGGGGGCAAAATTTTGATTGGGTTGAGAAAAAAAGTTCTTATTCCTGGTACAAAAATCAAATTAAAAGTTTAAACGTGAACTCCCGAGAACAAACTGTAGGAATTCGGATTTCATCTAAAGAACTCCAACCTTATAGCGTTGACGAAAAGTTATCCTTCGTATGTTATAAACCAACAAGAAATGTGATTCAAACTTTAACAAATTTGTCCCCAACAACAACAAAAAAAACCACCAAACCAGCACTGCGTCCACATCAACCACAACAACAGCACCAAGACCAACCACAAAACGAACTACTAAAGCCCAAACAACAACAAGACTAACAAACAAACCAACTACTGCGTCCACAACAATTAAAACAAAACCAACCACAAACCCAACTATTGCAACCACAACAACAACAACCAACAAACCAACTACTACGTCCACAAAACCAATCACGAACCCAACTATTGCAACCACAACAACCACAAAACCAAAGCTGAATACAGAAAGCTCAGTTACTCCATCTAGCGCCAACTTGGGTTTGATTGCTTGCATCTTTGCAGGAACTATCTTAGTTTTAGTAATTATTATGTTTTTAATTATTTGGTTTCGCAAAAGAAACAACCCACAAGTTGAAGTAAGAGATGAGCATGAGTATGAAGAAATAACTGAACCAAGGCCAAACGAACAACATCTTAATGTGGCCCCCAGTACGGTAGGTGGCGCGCCAGAGCAGTCACCCAGTCAGGGTATTTATCTAGAGCCATTATCAACCAATGCCTATAACAACCAAATAGCTGGTCCGTCTAACCGACTTGATAACTATAACTCTTCACTGCCAGGTAGTGGCGTTCAAGCTTTTGGGAATATAACATATCAACCTATAAATAACGAAACTTTCCAAAGTAATGATGACGTCCACGACAAACGAACAATCAAAAACTTGATGACGTAGGTGCGGAAGATAACATAGCAAAAAATCCTGAATACCAAGACATTGTTAATGTAATGACCCAGAATGATGACGTCACAAATCCATATGATGACGTCATGTAAAATGCTGATACTTAAACTGTTAGCGACGTTTATGTTCTAAAAAAATCAAAAAATTATTTTTGATAAAATTATTTTGGTTTTGTTGTAATTTTTTCGTTTGAAAATATTTTAAAATCAAAATTACTAAAATATATTTATTTTATTATTATGAACTGACATAAAGTGAAATTTTTAGTATGTTTTTGTACAATTTTTTGCAAGAATAAACAAGATTATAACAATATATTTCTGTATCTCTAAAAATATAACAATCTATAGCGGCAAAGGACAAGACCTTTTAAACAATAAAATAAACATCATTCATTAGAATTAGCAATTATTCCAAACTCTGATGTATTTGAAACAATTATTGACAATGCTCCTAAAAAAGGCGAGAACTGTTACAGTAGCACTTACAGAATAGGTCTTGTAAGTATTGACAAGGGCCAACATTTTAACTGGGTCGTTAATAAGAGTTCATATTCTTGGTACAAAAATCGAATTAAATCTTCAACCATAAACTTTCTAGAACAAACTTTTGCAATTCGGATTTCACCCAAAGAACTCCAACCTTATAGCAATGACATAAAGTTATCCTTTGTATGTTATAAACCATTAAGCAGTGTGATTCAATCTTCAACAAATCTGTCCCCAACAACTACGAAATTAACCACCAAACCAACTACTGCGTCCACAACAACAACAAACACCGAACCAATTACTGCGTCCACAACAACAACAAACACCGAACCAATTACTGCGTCCTCAACAACAACCACCGAACCAACTACTGCGTCCACAACAACAACAACAACCACCGAACCAACTACTGCGTCCACAACAGCCATCAAACCAACTACTGCGTCCACAACATTAACAACCATCAAACCAACTACTGCGTCCACAACAACAACAACCACAAAACCAACTACTACGTCCACAACAACAACCACAAAACCAACTACTGCGTCCACAACAACAACAAACACCGAACCAATTACTGCGTCCACAACAACAACAAACACCGAACCAATTACTGCGTCCTCAACAACAACCACCGAACCAACTACTGCGTCCACAACAACAACAACAACCACCGAACCAACTACTGCGTCCACAACAGCCATCAAACCAACTACTGCGTCCACAACAATAACAACCATCAAACCAACTACTGCGTCCACGACAATAACAAACACCGAACCAACTACTGCGTCCACAACAATAACAACCACCAAACCAACTACTGCGTCCACAACAAAAACAACCACCGAACCAACTACTGCGTCCACAACAACAACAACAACCACCGAACCAACTACTGCGTCCACAACAGCCATCAAACCAACTACTGCGTCCACAACAATAACAACCATCAAACCAACTACTGCGTCCACGACAATAACAAACACCGAACCAACTACTGCGTCCACAACAATAACAACCACCAAACCAACTACTGCGTCCACAACAACAACAACCACCGAACCAACTACTGCGTCCACAACAACAACAACAACCACCACCAAACTCACTACAACAAAGAAACGAACCACAAAATCTAATACCGTAACAACGACAAGTGGACATAAGTTCACTATTGGAACCCACAAACAAACAAAACCGATGGCACCTACATCTAATAACAAATCAGGAACTTCTTCAACAAAAACTTTGCTTTTTACATCTCCACCTTTACTTTCATCTTCAACTAACATAACTCAACCGAAAACGGAAAGCTCAGTCACGCCATCTAGCGCCAACTTGGGTTTGATAGCTGGCATCGTCGGAGGATCAATCTTCCTCCTACTAATCCTCTTGTTCTTGTTTCTATGGTTCAGGAAACGCAACAACCAGCAAGACAGTGAAGCAAATAAGACCCCAGTGACGCATCAACAAGATCGTGACTTTGAACAACCTCTTGATGTGACGTATGCAGCCATAGCTGACCTTGATCAAACCCTGTCATCGGCAGACAACAACAACGATCAAGTGGCTGGTTCGTCCAATCAAAATGTCACACCGAATGATGACGTATACGCTGTCGTGAAAAAGAAGAAGAAAAAAGTAGATGACGTCGCAAGCCAAAATAATGACGTCACATCGCACCCGGATAATGCAATAGCGGCAGACGTAAATGCAGTTGTGAACAAAGCAAAAAATGCCAAAGAACAAAAGGTTGATGACGTCACGAGCAAAAATAGTGACGTCACATCACAAAACGATGACGTCGAGTCCGGTGACGACAATGCAAGTGGTGGTGACGTGTAAAGAGCTTTTAAATAATAGACACAAAAAAAAGTTTTTGATTGTATTATTATCTTGTATAAAATGTGTTTTATCTTTTCTTCTTTTGTATATAAATAATTAAAAATGTTTTCCTGATATTTGTACAGATTTCTTTGCAAGAATAAACAAGATTATAACAATATATTTCTGTATATCTAAAAATATAACATTCTATAAAGGCAAAAGACAAGACCTTTTAAACAATAAAATAAACAACGTTTTATTTTTAGTTATTCGAAAAACAACAATTGTACAAATTCCTTAGTAATAAGAAAAAACATTTAAAACTACGTCATTGGGTTACATTAAAAAAATATAACAATCGCTTATCCTAATGACCCTGGGGTAAAATTAAATAAAGACTGTGCTTTTTTATATTTACATGCAGAGTAAAAATAATTATAACAACAAACATGTGTAATCCGAATGCTTGTGTTACTTGTGTAAAAACAGAATATGGGCAAGTCATATATCATTTCTTTTTAACAAATTACTCTGATTCGTCTCGATGGTGTAAAAATCATTCATCAGAATTAGCAATTATTCCAAACGCTGCTGTATTTGAAACAATTGTTAACAATGTACCCAAAAAAAATGTTACTTTGGCACTTACAGAATAGGTCTTGTAAGTATTGACGGGGGGGGAAATTTTGATTGGGTTGGGAAAAGTTCTTATTCCTGGTACAAAAATCAAATTAAAAGTTCAACCGTAAACTCCCAAGAACAAACTTTAGTATTTCGGATTTCATCCAAAAAACTCAAACCTTTTAGCAGTAAAGTTTGGTTGCCATTCGTATGTTATAAACCAACAAAAAGTGTGATTCAATCTTTAACACATTTGTCCACAACAACTACGAAATCAACCTCCAAACCAACCACTGCGTCCACCACAACAACAACAATAACAAGGCCAACCACAAAACCAACCACTAAAGACCGAACAACAAAAAGATCAACCACCAAATTTACTACTGCGTCCCCAACAACTACAAAATCAATCACTAGACCCACTACTACTGTTTACACAACAACTACTAAACCAAAGCTGAAAATAGAAAGCTCATTTACTCTATCCAGTCCTAACTTGGGTTTGATTGCTTGCATCTTTGAAGGAACTATCTTAGTTTTAGTAATCATCATATTTTTAATTCTTTGGTTTCGCAAAAGAAACAACCCACAAGTTGAAGTAAGAGATGAGAATGAGTATGAAGAAATAACTGAATCAAGACCAATCGAACAACATCTTAATGTGGCCCCCAGTACGGTAGGTGGCGCGCCAGAGCAGTCACCCAGTGAGGGTATTTATCTAGAGCCATTATCAACTAATGCCTATAACAACCAAATAGCTGGTCCGTCTAACCGACTTGATAACTATAACTCTTCACTGCCAGGTAGTGGCGTTCAAGCTTTTGGAAATATAACATATCAATCTATAAATAACGAAACTTTCCAAAGTAATGATGACGTCACACGGCAACCGAACAATCAAAAACTTGATGACGTAGGTGCGGATGATAACATAGCAAAAAATCATGAATACCAAAACGTTGTTAACGTGATGACCCAGAATGATGACGTCCGATGACCCAGAATGATGACGTCCGATGACCCAGAATGATGACGTCGTTTATGTTAAAAAAAATTAACAAAAAAATATTTTGTAAAAAGTATTTTTGCTTTGTTTTAATATTATTTGTGTGTATTTATTTTAAATAAACATCACTGGATTATTCAATATTAATATATGTGTTAGCCCAAGCGAGTAAAACGACTCAAACAATGAAATAAAGTTTCGCGTTTCGTTTAA
Source organism: Corella eumyota (assembly GCF_963082875.1). Classification (NCBI taxonomy): domain Eukaryota; kingdom Metazoa; phylum Chordata; class Ascidiacea; order Phlebobranchia; family Corellidae; genus Corella; species Corella eumyota. Next base: position 1,911,653 of record NC_137495.1, on the reverse strand, counting down.
AACCCTGATTAGGCAAATATCAGGAGCTGACTCATTTCCTTGAATTAAACTAGAAATTGTTTTTAAATAGTACGCAGTAAGGTTAAAGTTGTGAAGACAACCATGTGTGATAGTAATGAATATTGTGTTACTTGTCAGAATACAGATTATGGAGAAGTTATTTATCATAAAAGTTCAAAAAGTTATTTCGATTCATCTCAATGGTGTAGAAATCATTCATCAGTATTAGCAGTTATTCCAAACTATGATGTATTTGAAACAATTGTTGACAATGCTCCTAAACTAAAACTTGCATGTCACAGTGGAATATACAGAATAGGACTTTATAGTTTTGACCAAGGAAACAATTTTGATTGGGTTGACAGAACAAGTTCATATTCTTGGCATGAAAATCTAACTACAGCAACAACTTCTCAAGAACAATCTGTAGCCTTTTTTACTGCATCTAAATTTCTGAAAGCATACCAAACTCAAGATAAAATATCTTTCGTATGTTTTAAACCAACCGATGTAAGTATTCCTTCTACCACAATTCCAAAAATATCAACGCATTCTTCACAACGTATAACTTTCAAAGGATCCTTGCCTATGACATCTTCATCTTTATGTCCAACATCCACTAGCTTCATTACTCAGTCAGCAACGGAAGGCTCAGCTACATCGTCCAGCAGCAACACTGGCTTAATAGCTGGTATCACTGTAGCAACTTTAATCATCTTAGCTCTACTTTTGTTGCTGCTATTCCAACGTTTTCGGAAAAGAAACAACCGAAAAATTGAGGAAAAACAAGAAAATGAATACGCAGAAGTGCTTGAACAGGGACATGACTTTGAAGAACGTTTAAATGTGGCATACAGTTCAGTAGGTGGCACGTCACAAGAACCGACAGGTCACAACCCTTACCCTGAGGCATTTTTAGGCAACCCTCATTACACCCAGGCTACTAATTCGACCAATCAACAAGTTACCCACAATTCCCCACTGGTAAACCGTGATGTATACGCTGTCGTGAAAAAGAACAATCAAGTTGTAGATGACGTCACTTTACAAAACAACGACGTCAATCCACCACCGGAAAACCCAGTAGCGGGTGACGTGTATTCTGTTGTTTACAAATCAAAAAATCACAAAAATCAAAACGTAAATGACGTCACAAACCAAAATGATGACGTCATGTTAAGTGCCGGCTCGTCAAGAGGCGCTGATGTCCACAGTGTTGTAAAAAAATAAAAAAAATTCTGAAAAAGAAAACTACAAAAACAATATAATTCAATGTTTAACATTTTCCTATATTCTAGATATCCAAGATTTTAAGTGTTTTTCTTGTAAAAATAAAATTATTAAGTTGAAGTAGTTATGTTGTGGTTTAATTAATAATAAAATAAGTTAATTCCTATACGACTATGATATAAAAACCCTTTAAAGGCCCGTTCACACGGCGTACGCAACGCAACGTTACCTTGTCGTGTGAACAGGCCTTAAGCCATATAAAAAGATAAATTTTTCACTTCCTTGTTTAGCAGAACTTTCGGTCTTAATATAACCCAGTATTACCTATTTCCGGTCCTTTAAACATATCAGTTTAAACTAAATATTATGCTTTCATATGTGAGACCTTGAATCGAAAATGGATGAAACTACAACCCCAGATTTAGAACTGGATAAAGTTTCTCTTCACTCCAGTACCTACTTTAATTCAAAACAATATTGTAAAAAAATATCTTCAGAATTGGCAGTTATTCCAAACAAAAAGGTTTTAAAGTATATTGCTGGAAAAGTTGGGTCCTCTTCAAGGTACAGAATAGACCTACCTGTGATTAACTCTAATTTAAATAATGAAACACGACCTTGGTTTAGTGAATATCTGATCGACAAGCATTATTCCGTGCGATTTTTCTCAGAAAATTATATTCGATTTTATGAAGAAAATGATACTACTTATTTGCGATTTATATGCTTTAAACCACTCTTGGCTACGACAGAGACTCCAACATCAGTAATAACAACAACAATAAGTGAAACTACTCAAGAAAATGATATGTCCATGCTTGGATTAAATGGAGAAGTTGCTGTGATTTCAGTCCTGGCGTTTTCAATTTTGGCCATTTTGCTGCTTCTTATTTTGTTATGTGTACAGCGAAGAAAAATAAAAGGAAATAACAACACAAGCAATGCAGACAAAAATGCCATCGTGCTAAACGAGGAAGTAAACCGACCATACAGCATTTGTGAGTTAGACTACAAATTAGAAGAGCAAAACAAATCACCAAATCCCCCAAATTTGCAAAAAACAACCCACAATCCACCTCAACCAACAGGTGGGGATACATACTCGGTTGTTCACAAACAAAAGCCTGTTGGTGACGTCACTAAACAACAAACAACACATGCTGAATACAATTTTGCAGAATAAAATTGTAACAACTTTTAAAAATATTAAAAAAATAATATTTTGCGACTTTTTTGTGTATTAATGCTCTTAATAATAATATTTTTTGTAGAACAAGTTCATTTAATGGCTATATATATCCATGTACTTTTTGTTATCATGTAAATAACGTTTATCATATTAAATTTTATGCTCAAATAAACTTTAAACATATATCATTGCAAATTTGTGTTTTGAGAAAAAAATCACCCGAAAATGCAGCTATTTTACGTTCCTAAGACAAAATAATAAATAATTTTTTAAATGGTAAAGCAAATTGTAAAATGTTTTAATAAAACTAACCAAAAAAAGCAAATCCAATACCTCAACTAGCAAAAACAGTAATAAATAAGTGAAAGTGTGCCAATAGCACCTAAGACAGTCCATTACTCTAACTGCAAAGCACGGCCTCGAGTTACGTTAACAACTTCCTTCTATGGAAAGTTCTTAAATAGACATCAATCTTTACTTTGATGGCATTTTAACCACATAACAACATTAAATTTAACACACTTAGGTATTAGGTTAGCTTAACAACAAGCATGGATTCTATTAAAGGAGAGTGTATCAAACATTTTAGCACAAAAAATGGCGAAGTTCTACTTCATGCTGGGTTAATTAAATTTATGGACGCGGTCAAATGGTGTAGAGTTCATGGCTCTGAGTTAGCTGTTATCCCAACTCTTAATCATTACCTTGAGATCTTTAATTTAGTACCAAAGTCGCCATACGAAGATTGCTATGAAGACAATTTCAGAATTGGGCTTTTCAGCACTAATGGCGGTCAGTCATATGAATGGGTAGATGGGAGTCATTCTAAAGACTGGTACATCCCTTACATATCAGGCTTTAAAAATAGTCATGAAGACAACATAACTTTGGCGTTGTCTCCAGTCGGAGCACTGTATAAGTACAATGCAGACACCTTTCTGCCGTTCATATGTTTTAAACCTAAACAACAGCTATCCTTAGCAGCTCAACTTAACGAAGAAGTAACTACTGCCGGGCCGCCATCGGACACGATGAAATATGTGTTAGCAATAGTTGGGTCGCTAATAACACTTGCAACGATTATAGCTGGAGTTATTGTTGCTAAAAATAAACGTAGAAACAAACGAAGGAAACTTAAAAAACTGGAAGAAGAAGGCAAAGTCCCATTAAAAACGCGAAAAAACGACACACCTACAGGATCTGATGACAAACCTAAGAGACAATCACGTAGGGAGAAGGAGCGATCTTCAGAATAAAAAAATTCCAATAGATAGGAAGTGATAAGACGTTGTAGACGGATGTAAATATTTTGTTTTTATTGGTTTTTTACCTGCTTAATGCCTAATGGTAAACAAAAAAACGGTTATTTGAATATTAAAGCATGTATAAAACAGTAAACAGCATTCTATTGAGTCATAGGTATTACAATACTGATTTTTCTTTGTCTAACACTTTAATATAATATCCCATATACTAAGCTACTTTTTTGTATAGAATTGTTTTATTTACTGTTCTTTGTTTTTTGGATTTTAAAGCCTAATAAAAAGGATAAAGATGTTTTACGTTGTAATATTAATCTGTTAAAATATTTAACAAAAAATGCCGTCGTTGAGATTAGAACCCCAAAAATTTAATTAAATCAGAAAAAAATCAGCGAAACTGCCATCGCTGGGATTCGAAATTGGAAAAAATAGTTAAAATTTACTTAAATATGTAATTTTAATTAATACTTCGTATTTATACCAAAATTAAAATTTTACAAAAATTACCCTCGCCGGGTTTCGAACGCAAACAATCTGACCAACAAAAAAGGTGCACCCGAAGGTGCGAGTTGTCTTAGGTTTGTTTAGGGTTTGGTTTGAGAGTTTATCTCGGTATAAGGGTGTACGTTGTTTAGTACAGAAGCGTCCCCAGGCAGCGGGCTGGGACTGCGCGCCAATGCAGTCGACGAGTAAACCCAGCGATAAAACGCTTTTCAACGCGCGCACAAGCACCACCCATTCTGTGACGTAATAAAAATGCAGCCAATCACGTGCGTTCACTATAAAGTTGTCGACAACACAATTTTTTAACAAGTTAAAACTAGTACAATATTTTTTAAGGTTTATATCAAGTAAAAAACATTAGTATAATGTTAAACTTTGTTAAATTATCACTTATTTTAATTTTAACATAACATTTCTGCATTAAAATTTCTAATTTATCAAATAAGGGCAAGTTAATTAAAACATAATTTTTTCAAGGTCTCAAGTTTAAATTACCCTTTTTTCTATTTTTTTTAGTTTGAATAATATCCTAATAGCTGTTTTGTAACAGGTCAAGTCATTTATTGGCTGTGACGTAATAAATATATACAAATTTGCAAAATAAATTCTTGATACAACATCTATGTGGTATCTTTTTTTAAGATTTTCAAAGTTTTTGTAAAAAATAATAAAATTTGCAAAAATAAAGAAATAAAAAAGATCTTTTAACTGGTAAAAATAAGCTGCCAAAATGCAGTAAAAATGCAATAATCCAATAAGGCAGTCTGCCCTAAAATGTATCAAAATTTCCATTAAAAAACAACAATAAATTTTTCCTTTCAAACTAAAACTGGAACCCAAAATTTTTAACCATATTTGGTACAAATAAACTTCAATATTATGATGTCAGCAACCATATATATTTACTTTGACCTTTAACTAGAAATTATTCACACCAAAAAGGCACAAAAGACGACTTTGTAGATCCATTGGCGAGAAAACAACAATAAAAAATGATTTTTAAATGGGAAACTTAAATAATGCGTTGCAAACATTCAGCAACATGAACAGCATAAAAATAAGGTCTCAAAGCCTTATCATTTAAGAACTAAGATCTCCACAACAGTAAGATATAGCTTGGCTTTTGAATGGGAAAAATATGTTTTGCTGTATGTGTAGTTTTTCCGGAGTATTAAACTTGGTACACTTGGCATTCTTGATAGTGGAATAACTTCATAGTAACATTGAATCAGTTTAAAGTAATACTTGACATCGGTTAAATATATGTGTCATTTTGAGATACCCATAGACTAAGAATAATGGAAAAAAGATTTAAAAGCAATAGGGAAATTGACTGCAGGTCCAACAAAAATAGAATTGGTTGAACATAAAATAAATATTTTGAAAATATGATTAGGGGGGTTGTTATATGATGGGAGGCAAAGTTGCAGCGTGTTTAAGTAACTTAATCTTGAAACTTAGAAATTCTTTTTAAATTTTAAATTTTTTTAATTAAAAATATTGAAATTCTATGATTTTGCTTCAAGTGCAGGGTTGCCAACATTTGTTGATGAACTGGATGGATTTTCACCCAAATTTGTTTTATTTGGAAGCCCTGATCTCTTACTAGGTGTTCCACTGACTGTTAAAATGTCAGAAATAAATATTTAAAAAGTTCAGGATTTTTTTGGACAACTTTTCCAATTATTACCTTTAGTAAACTTAAAAAGTTTAATTTAATTTGGATAACAAAATTGCAAGATTTAACTGAAGATTGCAAAATTTGAAAAAAAATTCATAAAATTTTTATGAACCTTCATTTTCCCTTTTTTTTGCCCTTTTTCGTTTTCGATCTATTGACAAAACTTCTTGTTTAAGTTGTTGGTAAACCGTTCTCATTTCTGTAAGATGAGCTTGGAGAACTCTTATACGTTCGTCAGGATCCATTCTAGCAAGATCTGAGAATAAAAGATAAAAAATATCAAAAATTGGCACAATTTTTTCCAAAAATTTTTTTAAAAATGATATGAAAAGGAATTTTTGAATATAGTACTAGTAAAGTGTAAACTAGTAAAGTGTAAAATTTTTTTTTTTTGTATATATCTTTATCCTCGATGTGGGAAAGTCGAATGCGCGATTTAAACATAGAGTAACATCAGTTACTCCGACCCAGCCTTGAGTTGCCTGTGGCAGATTGGGATATTATAGATTATAATTGCCTGGTAATTATGCTGCTGATTAAGTGCTGAGTCAGCAGGAGTTTATACCATTTATAGCGCCTTACTCAAGGGCGCTACAGCAGGAGATCAGTGGGGATTGAACCCACGACCCCATGTGTGGTAGCAAGTGTTCTTACCACTACACCACGCTCCTGGTTTTTCTTTTTTCTTGTATTTAAAATTATATTTTACAATTTCTATCCTCTGTACACCACTTCGAGTATTAAAATCTAGAAAAAAATGACGCTAAAAATTATGAACTAACCTTCACAAATAACCGGGGTTGGTGCTGACGGTGGTTCAGGCTTCTTGCTCCTCCTCCTCCCACTTTTCCTCCTCTTGCTCCTTCCATCATCCTCACTTTCACTCTCAAGATTGCTTTTTGATTTCTAAAAAAAATTTTAAAGTTAGAAAAAGGTTTGAAACATCCGTTTTTTTGTAAAATACCACATAAAATTCTATTTACCGAATTAGTTCTTTTTTGTTTCTTGCTCTTCATCTTTTTCTCCCCGACTTCCTCATTAACCCCAGAGTTCTGTGGGTAATCGGGTGATGACCCAGATGGAGGGGCTTCCCCACTCATAGAACTAGCTCCACTATTGCAAAAAAAATTGTTATTAAAGTTTTAAATAGTTGTGTTACTTAAGCACAACAAAAATCCTAAAAAATTGATCAAAATATTTACCTATCACAAGGTGGATGGTGGTCTGATCCAATATCCTCATAATAATGCTCTGGACTGCCCTCCGGTGTGGTGGGAGGGGTGTTCTCGATCAAAACCTAAAAACACATTCAATTATGATCTTTAAAATTAGGTTTGGTACTACAATATAGTTTTTAGGGCCACAAAGTATTTAAACCTCTTAACTTTAACCTTACATTAATTTTATGCTTATTTATAAAACAGAAATCCATTAAAGTCTTTTTTTTAACAAATTGATCAAATTACCTTGCTGCTAGATGGTGCATCTTGGGGCATCGGAAGCGGCAAATCCTCCTCCATTTCAATCGGAGGAACAATTTCATCTTGTTCGTCATCTCTGGCCGGAGACTCAGGTTTTGGGGATTCACCATTAGGGGAATCACCCTTCTCTTCCAATTCTTCTATAGGTTCAACTTTAACCTCGTCATCAGAGGTAGATTTTGCATCATTGGATTTAGGATTCTCTTGTGGTGATAAAGTTTTAACATCTTCTGAGATAATACTTGGTTTAATTTCATCTTTTTTTTCTGTTTTTTCTTCTTGTTTTTCTACTGATTGTTTTTGTTTTTTGTTGTCAGTGCTAAGTGGTGGAGTATTTAAACATGTTGTCTTAATCTTAGCAGCCAAGCTATGTTTAGGTATCTTATCAAGAATAATTGAGGTCTCAACTCCGTATAAAGATGGAGGTGAACTTAAAGGAGTGGAGTTTGTTGGTTCATCTTTAATTTCGGGGTTGCTATCATCAGAAGATTTGCTTCTCTTGTTTTTTGGAGGTTTTGGGTCTTCAACAGGAACATTAACTAGAGGTGAGACACGACCTGATTTGCTCGGCGGAGTTACATTTGTCGTTTCTGTGGTTGTTGTAGCTTCAGAATCATTGTTGGTTGTTTCCGTTGTTTCATTTGTCGATGCTGTACTTGTTGTGCGATTTCTTTTTGTCATTGAATAAACCGATGACTCTCTTAAGTAAGCTGGCGACTTTGAACGCCGACTTGACATTCTTCGTGATGCTAAAACCGCTGTGGTAACAAGAGGTGGAGTAACTCTTCCAGTTTCCGTGGTAACCTCTTCGCTCTTAACAGGTTCACTTTTTTCTTCCTCTAATATTTTCTCCTCTGAAAGAGCTCGCTTTTCCTTAGAGGAAGACTCTGGAATATTGGGAGTAGATGAGGATGTGCTCCTTCTTCTTATTCTTCCCTTTGTAGTTGCATTCTTTTCATTGTCTTCTTTGTCCGAGGTTTTAGGAGGAGTGTTAAAGTTAAGAGCTTGACTCACATTCTTTAGCTGAGAACTCTCGTTGTTTTTTGGATCGTCAATCGGTGTTCTTGGCCTTCTAGATCTCCCAGGAGCTGGAGAATTGGACATCGGTGACTCACTGTCATTTACACAACTCGAAACCTGCCATGACTTTATCCATTCGTCGTGGCGACTATTCCAACCAGCATAATGAACATAATACTGAACTTCTTTGCCTTCATCCTGGTCAACATCAACAACTTTCGCATTGTACAATTTAAACGAATCTCTTCCATATTTAATTTTTAATTTATCCCCGATTTTATACACCGGGGCTTTCTTGCGATTTACAGTGCCACTGTTAGATCTCCTCCTGTCGTTAATTTTTTGTGATTTCGTTGATTCGGAACTCAGTCTCCCTCTTGCGGTAGATTTTTCCGAGCTTGCCGTAGAACTTGCATCGTCGAGATCAGAATCTCGTTGTTTGGTTTCGAGCTCAAATTTTGATTTTCGTCCTCGTTTTATTGGAGGCGGAGTGGCTTCTTGATCGTTATCGGTAGCAACTGTTTCAGACACTCTTCTTCTGCGGCTTGTCCGTCTGAGCAATCCATCTGACTCCTCTAAAGTTGGTGTAAGACGTCCGCTGTTTCTTCTTTGTTTTACTTTCGGTTGGACGACTTTCTCTGGTTTCAAGTTGGTGAAACTCATTAAATATTCCTCGTATTTTAGCAAATATTTTGTGTATGCCATCTTGACATGGTGGCCAGCTGCTGCCGTGACCTTTGGAATGCCAAGTTCTCCGTAAATCTCTCTCCAATCTGGGGATAATGTGATGTTGTGGAAGCCACCTTTGGCTTGAACAAGGCTGTAAACATATTAAAGTGTATTTTAAATATAAACCTCTAAAAAAATACATTTTTTTTTAAATGTAGGTCTGTAACATATTTTCAGCTTTAGGCTTATGCTTTTCTCCTTTAAAATTAAAACTTACTTGTAAAGTAAATAAAGGTTTAAATCCTTGTATCCTAACACAGGGGTTTTATTCACAGGGTTTCCCCTATCCTCCATAAATTTGTACAACTGTTCCAAGAAACTATCTCTCTGTGGAACAAATTTAATACTTATTATATATTGATTCAAAAAAAAGGAGAAAAAAAATAGTTATTATAACATAAGGACAAAATTTATATGGTATAAATTATGCTCGTCAAACAACATAAAAAAAAAGTTTTACCTTTTCATCTTTGTTGTTGTTGTCTTTCTTAATCTCCTCTTCCTCCATAATGTCCTTAATGTCAATCTTCCATACATCTGGGATGACACCTTTTTCACTCCAGGAGAAAGCGTCATCAAGGCAATCTAGGAGGAACAAATTTTATAATTTAAGTTAATAAAATATCTTTTGGTATTCAAACATGAGAATAATTCTTTTTTTTTTTGTATCTTTATCCTCAATGTGGGGAGGTCGAATGCGCGACCTAAACATAGAGTAACATCAGTTACTCCAGCCCAGTCTGGAGTTGCCTGTGGCAGTTTGAAATATTATAGATTATAATTGCCCAATAATTATGCTGCTGATTAAGTGTTGGCTCAGCAGGAGTTCAAACTGTTTATAGCGCCTTACTCAAGGCCGCTACAGCATAAGATCAGTGGGGATTAAACCAATAACCTTATGATGGTGTAGCAGGTGTTTTTACCACTACACCATGCTGCTGGTTTAATATTAATATCAGGAAAGAGATAATTTATGTTTAGACTTATGAAGCAAAGACAAAGCCAAGCAAGAATATAGAGAATAAATTAAAACATTTTAATTAAATTTTTTACCTTTCCATGTAGGTTCAACCTTAGCAGGAATATTACTTTTGGTCAGTGCTTCAAACCTAGTTGCCTTTCCTATCTTCCCTGTTTTAAATGATCTTACTATAGCATGTGAGGAGGATAAGTTTTCTTGGTCTTCATGGCATAGTGGGTTTACATATACTGCTGGATACCTAATTAAAAAGTAATTAAAATATTTAATTTTGGATAGTTTGTAAGCCTTGTTTTTTTAAATCTATTTTTAGCTTTAAAACATAACAATTTAAAACAGTTTTTACAAGTGTTAAACAAAAAGAAACTTTATACCAACACTTATAAAATGCAATTGAGTTCAAGTTATATTTTTAAATTTTTAGTTTAAGTTATATTTTTAAATTTTTAGTTTAAGTTATATTTTTAAAATTTGTATTTACTAACCATACAAGAATTTAAAAAAATGATTAGTGTTTCCAATAAATAAATCTTACCAGTGCTTCCGTTTATCAACAGGTTCGACAATCACAAGTTTTCCCATAAGAGGATTGGATAAAAACTTTTTCCTCAACTCGATGAAGTTAACATCTTCATTGTCATCCTAAAATAAAAGTTTTAAAAAGGTTAAATAAAACTATACAGTAGTATTAAAAAAAGCCATATGACATACGCTAAAAAGCAAAAATATAGTTAATTTAATTTTAAATAGAGCACGACAAAATAAACATATTTCTGACTATAAATGTACCAATAAATTTAAATTATTTTAAATCAAAAAAACACTAAAGCAAACTTACAACAAAATTAACGTACCGTTGACTATAAGCATAACAATAAATTAATATTTTCTGAAATCAAAAAAGCTTTGGACAGACTTAGTAAAAAGTGTGTTGCAACTATTACCTTTGATTCTCCTTTTAACAATTTCTTTTTCACTTCAGGTGATTTTATTTCATCACTATCCATTTCTATACAACATACAATAATAAACTTAATGTACATTGCAACATATTTACACAATTGCTTATTTTAATATTACAACAGAGTTATATTTTTATTACCAATGTAATGTTTAACTATTTTGCCTATATAAATAGTAGAATCTTTATATATATCTATATCGAGTTTAATTATTTGTCAGTTGTTTAAATAAAATCATTTTCAAAACACAGTAGTTCCTAAAATTATATTTACCATAAAGAAATTAACATAGCACAATAAATGCATTTTTTAATCTGTTTAGTTTAATTTAAATAGCCAGACTTACAATCAGGATTTTAATTGTTGTAATATAGTTTTAACTTTTAACTTATATTTGCCTGCGATAAATTATCCTCACACCACAAATGGCAGTTTTTATTGAGACATACATATCATCTACCAAGCTTCATTATATTTAAATGCATATAAATAAACAAACCTTTACCTTCGTCAGGGTTTGGGGTATTTTGTGGGGTTTTTCTTTTGGCTTTCCTCTTCGAACTAAGAACTGGAGTTCCAAAATTTTCTGGGTCAGTCAACGGTAGATGATCCAACGTTTCACTTTCAGCAAAATGTCTAACACCTAAGAATCAAAATAAATTCAAATTTTGAAATCGTTTTATAATTTTTCTTGCACTAATTATAAACTACTTAATTTATGTCTGTAACTATTACAAAAGTCCTGACAACATTAAACACAGCTCTGTTACAAACATTAAATTTAAAAAACTAGGTCAACACCTACTACAAAACTTTATATAAAAGTAATTTATATCAGACAATTTTACCCTCTATTTATACTTTAATTATTTAATTGCTTTTTTTGTTTAACGTTAAAATTAACACCTTTAAACAAATAAAGTGTCAATTTCCTTCAGAAAAAGGTGTAAAATTAATCTCTTTGTTTACAACATGAACTTCTTACACTAAATGATAACAACAACAAACAAGATTGATAACAAGCTTAGATTAAAAAAATTAAAATGTGTGCAATGTAAGATATGATAGTAAGATTTGCATCAAAAAACTATAGATCAATAATAAAAAAAGAATGAAAAATTTGACTACATTAATAAAAGTCAGAGTTATGGATTAGTCATATGCCAATTACAAAACATATATATACTCATCCAATAACTAATATTAAACTATAAATAAATGCAAAGCATTCATAAAAGAACAAGATATCAAACATAAAAGACAAGAGTTTTACAGCAGCATCATTAATTATTAATATCCAAGTAATTTAGTTAGCATTCTTAAAAGTGTATTTAAATGCACCGTGTTTCCAAAAATTTAAATATTTACCTTGCAAACATAGTGATCCCCTTGATAAGGTCCTAACATCCCCATCATCAAATTCCACAGTGTAAACACTTTTATCTCTTGCACTCATTATTATTCCATCACTCCATCCTGTAGCTTCATTGAATTGTGCTTCTACTGCATTGCCAACCTAAGGATGTGGTTTACATTATTATTATTAGATAGCTTTTTTAGTATGTAATACTTAATAAAATATTTAAGGTTAGCTATGCACAAATATCATTAGGTTTGCTTTTCTAAAATAAATAAGTTTCAATGTCTTAATAATCTTTAAACAGTATACTAATAGGTAACTATAAAATACATAACAACTAGACCTATTTACTATAGCAACGTATATGTAGTATAAGATATGACCATGAAGCAATATTTTGTAAATAGCTTAACTAGTAGTTAATGTCATCGCAACCAAAATATAACTTTTCACAAAAATAACAAGATGCCACAATTCCCAAAATATATTTTTGGTAAAGCCCAATTAGAAATTTTGATTTACTTTTTATAATAACAACATTGTGGCTTGTATTGGATACTTAATAATTTCCTGCTGTCTTATAAACATAAAACTAAAAGACAGTAACATTTTCATGCATCATTTAATGTTTATTATGACACATAACCATAATAAAACTTGTTTCATAGGTAAGCTAAAAATAGAGTTCAATATATGTCAGCAGTTCGTTTAAAAGTAATTAGTAAAATGCTGACCCTTTTTTGGTAATTTGAAACAACTTTTTTTGTAATTAATTTGGTAATTTTTTAGTAAACAAACTAAAAGATTGGACTGTCAAGCAATTCATTTCCATCAACAGAAAAAACAAACTGATTACCATATATAAAAGATTATTTTTAAATGCTTCAAAATGACATTATTTACCTTTAAAACTCCCTTTATAGAGTCCTCACTCATGGGGTAAGTTTTTCCATCTTTCTTGTTTGAAACCTGTAAATTAAAACGATAAACCTAATTAAAATAAGAAAAAAATGTAAATTTAATAGACAATGAGTACAACATTAGTTTCACTTTAAATTTTAATAGATTTTTACCTAAGTAAAGTAATCTGTGACATTAAATATTTAGTTTACAATGCACATTTGGTTTTTGTATTTCATTTTTGTTATTATACATACCCGAAAAATGACAACTTTTTTGACAGTTTTGATTTTAGCTTCACAGAACGCTCCTCTGTATTTTGCACTCACTTCTGTCCCAACAGAAAGATGATATTGTAAAGACTCATCCTAAAAAAAAACATTTAGTCAAAATAATAAAAATATATATACCTCATAAGCTAAACATACATACTATAGACATACAAGTAATGGGTAAAAAGTTCTCGTGCCAAACAAGAGACACAAACACTTTACATTTGTTTATTTAGATTGACCTATTTACTAATCTACAAAACTAGCACAATTTTGATACACAATATTAAAAAGATATTATTTAAATACCAAAAAAATAACTTTTATATATGAAAAATTGAGTAACTTGCTTTTCTATTTAAGTAATCTTTGTATTTTCTTTCTTCATTCCTTCTACTGGCTTTTCTATACCAAACCATGTTCTTAACGCTCCGCTGTAATTAAAATTAACTGACTTATTACTGTTTTACTGCCAGACTAAATGTTATACAGATAAACATGTTTACAAAAAAACATTAATTTGAATATTATACTAACTGTCATACTGTTAACTAACTGACGACATATTTTTTAATTTTTAGCCTAAACGTTTATATGTTAGAAAAAAAACTGACACGTTGACTATTTTACAGAACATTTGCTTAACTATGCCTTACTTATTTTTTTAATTCTCCCTGTTCTCCTAACTATGTTAGATTTGTTTAAAAAATCCTAAATAGTAAACAAAAATAATATCGCAAAAAAGCTGTTAAACACATTTTAAAATCTTATTTAATGTAAAAATTAACTTACCATCATTGAAATATGTAGAATTCGATTATTTAGTTCTTGTTTTACACCTTAATTTGCTCTTTAACGTGAAAACAAAATATAACTAACAGTCAAAACATCTTAACTTGCAAAACAAATCTATTTTGCTCAGAAACGAATTATTTTTGATCAACAACTATGATGTACGAGCGCTGATTGGCTAACGAACCTTTGACGACATACCAGCTGCTTGAAAATTAATCTCAAAGCAGTCGCATGCAAAATCATGCGTATCTTTTATTGCAACAAATTATAAAATTATATACAAGATCTAAATTTTATTCTCAATATATTAACAAATAATAATAAGTTAATTATAAATAAAATAATTAAATTGTTCAAAGTTTTTTATTTTAGTTATTTTTTTAGGTTCAAAAAGTTGCCAGTTAATAAAATTTACGACTTGTGCTGACAATGTTAATTACAGCCTTTAGGCAATAACAATTACATGTAAGTAATATCCTTTTTCATTTAAACCACACAAAGCGGTTCATATAATAAACACTTACAAGAAACATGTTGTTTTACATGCTTGTTATTAACAAAAATAGGCTATATTATTTATAAATGGCACAAAAAAAGTTTTACAAGTTGGTAACATAGAAAAATTATTACAAGTTTCCGACATTCATATTAATAATTATAATTAACGATAAATTAATATACTTTCTAAACAACGAAAATGTACACCACATGAGGACAAAATAAATATAGACCAACATATAAAATAATTTTGCATATAAACATTACAAAAAATACAAAAATAACTCAAATTTTTAGTCCTACAATCTAACTTAAGAGCCAGTTAATCTTTGTAAAAAAGAACTGCTACCCAGCGAGATTTTTGAAATCTAGAAGATAGCGAGGTGACGTCATTCTTTGATGAATCAAATGACGTCATATTTCCACCCAGACTTGAGCTCGTGCTTCCGCAGCGATCTTCCAACAAATCTATGACGTCAAAATCGGTTCCGCTATAGCGATGTTTAAAGTTTTGTTGTCGTTTCAATATCTAAATTAACAAAACCATGTATAATACTTCTATATCAATAAACATAAACTAACAGCTATTGCAGGCTTGATAAAATTAAAATAGTTTTCGTTAATATTATTAAACTAACATCTATTTAGTTACAAGAGGCAGTTTTTTATTTATAACAAAAAATTTGACAGAATTCTTTTACTTTTAAAGATCGACATTGCTCGATATCCGACTGGTTGCTACGCAACGGAATATGTTCACCTGCATCGTCATGCTTAATAGTTTTTGTTTCATCTCCTTTATTTTCAATATCAGAGTTTCTGAAATATAATCGCAAGCAAAGTTCTAGTCAATGTATATGTAATATTTACACATATCAAAACTTAGTGAACTATATATATGGCCTTTAAAATATAGTAAGTTCTAGTAAATGTATATGTAATATATTATATATGGGCCTTTAAAATATAGTAAACTGCCGTTTGTGGTGCACAGGTAAATTATCACAGGCAAATATTGATTGAGAGTTGCAACCACATTATAACATTGAAAATCGACTAAGGTTTACAACAAAGTACAGAAAAAAAAATTTACTTTTTTTCGAGATCTGTTTTCACCGAACTTGATCCGCAGCATCCACAACAAGATGCCGTCCACATAAATAATGAGCATAGTGACGTCACAGTCATCTCTTTCTTGTTTTTGTCTTCGACTAAACACTGTTTACTAAATAAAAAAAAATTTAAAGAATGTTAAAATTTTTCTTTTTGACAATTTACATTTAAACAAAAATTAGTTTAATATTTGTAACTAACTTTTTTTAACTTAAGTTTTAGGAATAACTAACTTGTATTACTTAATTAACTTGATGCAGTATTAATAAATGAATAAAAATGAATATAACTTTCTATTTAAATGCACAAATTAGCATTTAGCCTAAAATCAATTCCGTTATGACGCATAATCAAACAAACAATGGCGATTGTATACGTAATAAACGAGAACAATGACAAACCTTTCGATTGTTTCCCTAGATTGAAATGATTCATACATTTGTATCAAGGTTATGACGTCATAAAACGTTTTTTTATAATTATTTTAAACTTAGAAAGTCACGTGATTTAAATAGAAACCGTGTATGACACGTGTATAAACATATTGTGACGTCACTCTCTAATGTTTATTGTAACAAAAAATCTATTTTTACCTTTTTTATTATATAACCTTATTTTCTAATTAATTAATAAATTAATTGATAAAATTTTTTTATTAAAAAAATAAGCTTATACTTGCTAAGAGCTATTTTATATTAATTAGTCTAAAATATTTTTAATTTTGACGATTTTTTGTTATTTAAACTCTACGTGCACTTTAGTCTAACTATATATAAGTTGATTTCCGCATTCAGTCGATTGTTAAACTGACAAAATTTTTAAACAATTGACAAAATTTTTAAACAATTGACTCCATTGTCTAACCATTGTTACCTGTTTGCTTAATATTTTTAAGCAATTTTTCTAGATTTGTAAGTTATTTTCTAATGCAACTGTGAGCTTAATTTAAATCACCTATTAGCCATACTTTTCCCACAAAAATAGCAATACCATACCCAAAAACAATACTATATTAAATAAACACGCAACCTAATCCTTTCAATAAATGTACAAAACTATCAATTTTTAGAAACCTATGTACTTACCAATATATAAAATAAATTAGTATGATCATAAACACCAGGCATCCACTAAGACTAACATATAACAACAACGCTTCAAATTCCTCCATTTTACTTCAATTATACCAAAAGTTTATTTTTTTTGCAGCTATTTAATCCCTATTACAGGTTAATATTAACAATTCTGGAATACCAACAACAATGAATTAGGGGAAATGTTTACGTTGTTGTTATAGTTATTCTTTAAGGCACTCGCGTATCAGGAAATAATAATTATGACGTCACAAAAACTATTGTTGTTTCATTGTCATTTAATATATTTAAATACCCAATCTAAGAATAGGTAAATTTTTGTAAACATAAATATAACACTAAATATTAAGAATTGTTCAACAGAAAATAAAGTTTTTGTGCTGATTAAAAAAGGGTAATATATTTTTTTTTCTTACTTAACACTTGTGCAAAGAGCATTTTTTGTGATTATATTTATTTGCAGCAAGAAGTATTAGATTAAGACAGATAAAACATGCTACACTAATATGAAAAATCTTAATTTTAAAAGTTTCTAAAAATAATTTTAAAAGATTCTAAAAAGTGCAAAATAACAAAACACTAGTGGAAAAAAGTGCTTTAAATTCAGTTCCAAAATGTGAAAGGTAAAAATCATAAATCTAGGTAGAGAAATGAACTTTTAAATAATTTAGTGCAAATTTAACTTTGATATTTACGTAAATAAAACATTATATGAAATAGTAAGAGATTCCACAAAACATATTTCATGCAAAAAAAAAATTGAAACGCTTAAAGTGATAAAAAATATGGTGCATTGAAAACTTACAGAAAAAAAAACGACAAGAGTTGAATATAACTTAATGTAATAAATTATTGGTTAGGTATATTATTCTAACTTTTTAAAATGTAACGTGTAAATATTTTTACTTAAACTTTATTTTTATATATATAAATAAAGTGCTTCTTAATAACTCATAAAATAGTATTTGTTAACCAAACAATAAGTTTAATTATGACATCAAAATTACGTAAAAATAGTGTAGACAAAGGGTTAGGCCTAAAGTTTTTTAATTTATATGTTAATTCACATTTTAAACTACTTCAACCCGTTAGGCTTTACAGGAATTCCCCTTTTTAGAGAACTTGACCCCAAGATCCTTCCATACATCTCGGTAATAGAAATCACGTGACTTCAAATGCTTCGTGAGAAAGTTTCCAATCACCACGCAACCAAACTGACTGGTTCCACCGTTTCGACCAACTGTAACCATCATGACAGTATCATCTAAACAAGCAAACATATATTCAATCATTTCTTTTGGTTACATTATTTCCAATTCATTTAAGTTTAGGGGCTTTTTTTGTACATATCTTTATCCTCGATGTAGGAAAGTCGAATGCCGGACTTAAACATAGAGTAACATCAGTTACTCCGACCCAGTCTCGAGTAGCCTGTGACAGTTTGGGATATTATAGATAATAATTGCCTGATAATTATACTGCTGATTAAGTGCTGGCTCAGCAGGAGTTCATACTGTTTATAGCGCCTTACTCAAGGGCGCTACAGTATGGGGTTTAAAAAAAATAGTTGTTATTTTCTTTAAAAAAATCGTATTTACCTGCCTGATTAGACTACAATCTTTTTTCAACAATAAAATAGTAATAATTAAATTAAAAACAAAATAGATAAAATATGACACTCGACAGTAGATGCTATTTTGATTTGTAAATTTGATTATATTTCAAGTAAATTAAGCTCAACAAGCCCCCTAAAATTTCAACTGACTTTGCTTATATTTGTATGCCTTCGTTTACTAATTTATCTATATGCGGTTTAAATATTTAAAGATAGAAATAATAATTTAGAATTATTTTAAAACTAAAAACTGATTTTACATTTTAAGTAATTAAACTAAAAAAATTATTCAAATCTTTTTACTTACTTGGCTTGTATGTTTTTTCGAATCCCTTGCAGTCGTAACCAATAGACTTTAAGTTACTTGCAGCAACCTCAGATTGATGTTTTTCTAGGTATCCAACCAAGACTTCTTCCACGTTGTTGATACAACCGATCGCCCAGATATTCTCTTGCTTCTCCACTTTTAAGTGATCGTCAACTCGTAGGTAACCATTCTCATCAATGCTGCTTGCTGTAAGTTAAAATAAAACTATTACTTAGTTATTAAAAGTCAAATTTGTAGAAAAATAAGTAAGTTGCTATGATTGTCCCAAGTCTTGAATAAAAAAAAATTTAAGCAAGTAATTTAATAGCAGTTTTAAAACAACTTTAACATTTTTCTTTTGCCGTATTTGATAACCTCTTAGTATTAAATCTTAAAGTTTATATAGTATATGTTATCACTAAAACTACAATTAAAATAATTTGAAAAGCTGTTAAACTTACCAAGATCTTCCTTATAAAACTGGTTGTTAAGCTCGATCCCAGTACACGGCAACACGAGGTCAGCTTTCATCTGTTTTCCCCCTTTAGTTTCAACAATTTGACCGGCCACGTGTTTGTTCAATGTCAAGTCAGCCAGGTTGGAAACATGTTCGTCTAAAGGTGAAGGAAAAATATTATTTCAAAAATTGTAAAAATTTTGAAATCTTAGGTTGATTGCGCAATATTTCTAGATATGCGACTGTATTACGAGTTTACGACCAACGATTTTTTATTAGTAACCGGCTAAATGAATTAAAATTCTGATTAAAAAGCAATGGACTAAGTATCAACTTACTGAACAAAACTTCAATGTTGCTTTCTTCTACGGTTTTAACCAAAGATTTTTGAAAGTTTTCGTTTCCTTTATCGCTCGCAAGATAGCCAGTTGAACTGATTAAAGTCACCTAGAACATCAATAACATATTAAAAATAATAGGAACATAGAAAAGAAGACTTCATTCAATGTACATATATAAAGACTATGTAGAAAAAAAATAAAAATGCCAAATAATGCTTTAACTTGTGCAACAAAATATATCAAGTTGTATTTTACCTTCTTCTCTGGAAAATCGCATTTGATTTCCCCAGCCATTTCAACCCCTGTAAAATCTGCTCCAATAATGGCTACGTTGTTGGACAAAGCAAGCTGAAAATTTAGAAGGTAATATTAAATTAAAATTTAAAACAAACTTGTGAAAAAAGAGTAAAAAATTAGTAAATTATATTTTCCTTATGTAAAGTTTGAACTTAAAAGTCAACTGCTGATTTTAAAAATATGATCAAAAATATTTTTACCTCTCTGCGAAAATTTCTGTACATATTTTTTCCTTCCTCAACAGATACCTTAATAGGGAGTTTCCCTGGGAAAGGAGCAGAAGCGCCAGTGGCAAGAACCAAGTGAGTGTAAGTGATCTATTGATAAAAAATTTATTAATTAAATGTTGAAATAAAAATAAAAATTTTTACTTAGTTAATAAAACGTATAATTACAAATGTAAACACGAAAATTAAACATAAAAATTAGTAAAAATGCCTTTAAAATAATTTTGATAACCTTGAATCTATTTTAAACAAAACGCGAAGCATTTAGAATATTTAACATTAATCTTAGCATTAAATTGCTTAGATAACGTAAGTTTTTGCCAACCTAATGTAAATATTTAACATCTTTATTAAAATTCAATTTTACCTACATAAAAATAGGTTTAAAGCAACAAATAAAGCACAAAACATTTTACTTTAATTTTAGTAATCTTCCTACCTGTTCTTCGCTCTCTAAGATCAACATATTCTTAGCCGAGATCAGTTG
Source organism: Corella eumyota (assembly GCF_963082875.1). Taxonomy (NCBI): domain Eukaryota; kingdom Metazoa; phylum Chordata; class Ascidiacea; order Phlebobranchia; family Corellidae; genus Corella; species Corella eumyota. The sequence goes on along the minus strand of NC_137495.1, from coordinate 1,890,853 downwards.
ATCAACTTTTCCTCGTTTAAATGATTCTCCGATCATTTGGTCGAATGGAAGAAATAGTTTGTCTTCATAAGCTAAACATTATAACAACCTTTAAATATATTATCAAAAACTCACTTAAATCATTTTCCATATATTTTTAAACGAATATATGGTTTTGGAAATGTTTTAAATAGTTTTACATCAATTATTTATCCATTAAAATAAAAAAAACATATCACTGAAAACGTGTACATACAAAATAAAAAATGGCGCGTTTTTACACCTTTCAAGAGAACACCTTTTACAGTAATTATCAATTTAGTTTAAAGGCACATAAATTTAACCGCCCAAAACCCAACTCTATAATTAAAAAACGCTTAAAACAAGTTAGTTAAATTTACAAAAACATAAAACACTTAAAATATATTTACATTCGTCAACTGAAGTCCTTAAAGCGCCCAAATTGTGGAAGAGTCCATCCCGTCCATCTATAAGAGTGACCTTGCACATTTTCTCTTTAATTATCTTAGTAGCCAGTAATGACCCTCCATAACCCCCACCTACTATGACGACATGCATTCCTTCAAGTGATTGGTAAGCTCCCATTGTTTGTTGTTTGTTTTTTATTGTTGTAGAGTTTTCAATAAGATATTTAAATAGTTTTTTAACGATAGTTCCGTTTTAGAGTAGCTATAAGATAGATTTCTAAAATAAAATAAAAAAATTTAAATAATTTTTTAACATAATGTTTTTAATACAATATGTTTGATATTTTGGGTCATAATAACAACCAAAAAGTAACATGACACATTGTTTAATATCACATTTGTAGCGGAAATAATGTAGCCTAAGCTAACCACCTACCTAATTACTTCATCAACAACATACACTTATAATACCTATACTTACAGGATTAAGACATCTAATATTTTGAAAATAACTTTACATTTTAACCCTACATTTGAAAATCGAAACATAAAAGCATCTATATTTGTCAAGCCTACTAAATTTAAATTGTTATATTTAAATAGCCCGCCAAAATTAACGTCAAAATACAAGTTTTTCAAACTTTAATATTATTATCAAAAGCATTTAAAACACTTAAGCTTCTATTGCTAGCTATTACTAGCTACTACTAGTTTTTGATTTGCAAGTGTAACTACTGCAAACTATACAAGCCTTATATGCCTTACTACACCACGTGTTCAAAATAACAACATGTGACTAAAAAATCACGCGGTTCAATCAGCTGATCGCGTCACGCGGTAGGCAAAACAACATACTCTACGTGTCTCTTTTTCTCTGTGCTTTATATATCATATAACATATAAGGCCTCGTGATATTATGGCGCAATGCAATTATATAGAAATAGGTCGAACGGAAGTAGGGCCAATTTTTAAGAAATTTCTGACAAAAAAATGAGTTAAAATAACTTAAATACCTAATTTTTATGCAACGTGTTCTTGAGCTGATTTATCTGATGTAATAATGATTGCAATACGTAATAATGCTGCGTTGTTGCAGCACATGTGACGGGATAATAAATTATTTATAAATACATCTGGTTTTGTGCGTAAATTTTTGTCATTGTAGTTATAAATATTTTAAACAATTAAAAAAAATAAAACCTCAATCAATTAAAAAATTGGGACAAAATATTTTTTACAATTAATTTATTCGGTTTATATTTTTTATGATTAATTATCAACAAAAATTTTTGCTTTTTTGTTATGAAATAACAACATTGCATTTTCAACAGCATTATATTTAAAAGTTTTATGTTATTACAAACTTTTCTTCTTAATGTTTATTTTGCTTTAAAATTATTTTTAAATATTTGCTTAAAACCGGTGAATAAACACTTAAAACTCTCGTACCAGCTAGTGTTTGTTATTTAATATTTAAAACAAAATATACAATTAGGAATACTAAAATAATTTTAATGGCCAAATCATGTTCTACTATAAAATCATGTAGAAATATTTAGTTATTTTGGCATGCTTTAAATCACGATTTTATGTTATTTTTTTACTGCCTCTGTCACTTTAATTAATGCCTAAACAGTTTAAATTAGTAATAGTTATGTTTATAGAGTTAGCAGACCATTTTAAATTGTGACTTTTTATGAATAACTAACAAGCAAAAAAATTTGGAATACCAATTGCATTGTTCAGCCGATCAAGAATTTAATAGTATGTGAATAAGTAACCGAACGTAAACCATACTTTAAATAGACTTGGAATCCTACTTGGGATCCTCGATAAGCAACCAAGAACGGCTCAACATAGTAATTTAGCTAAAAAACATATCATTATTTTTCGTTTCTTTAGTTAATTTTATAACGGATACAGACGAACGGAAAGGCGCGTCGCTGTTTAGCATTTGAGTTGGCCTAAACTTAAACCGCTTCAGTGCGTAATAAGAATGTAAAAGGCCAGCGTAGCCTTCAATGGAGACCACAACTTCTAGTGAGTGTCGTGTTACTATTAGCAGTTTGTCTGGTAATTTGAAATTGACCTAATCTATCAGTCTGCAGATAGTTGAGTTGTTACCTTTAGTAAAATATCATGTTTTGAAGATTTGAGTTAAAATATAATCTAGATATAAAATCGTGCTTCTTAATTTACTGACCTAAAAATAATGTTCTATGTACTGTCTACTTTTGTATAAAAATACCATTAACGAAGTTTAGCTATTTGCATTTATAAGAAAAACTGTTGTACATAATAAAAGGCACCAATAACTACAACAAACAATATAAAATCATTAATAAATGCAAGCCATTACTTTAGATAAAAGTATTAAAATTGCCATAAAATGCCAGATATTAATGTGGTTATAGTAGGTGGGGGATATGGTGGTAGCAGAGTGGCCACCCAACTTATTAAATCAAATTTATTTGACGTCACCTTGATTGATGGAAGAGACGGAATGTTTCATAATGTTGGAGCACTTAGAACCGCTATAGATAAAGGTAAACTTGAATTTATGCGATTTTTTATATTTAAAGGCCGTATTTTTAAGTGTATTGTTGAAATAGTAAAACTAACTTTAATGTCTTTGTTTTTAAAGTTCTAAAAATGTTATTTTTTCAAAATAATTAAGTATACGAAAGTGGGTTGGGTTTATTCTTTAAAATGTGCTTTAATTTGCTTCAAGCAATGCATACTTAACCTAGCCTAATTGTATTAAAAAGCACTTTACATTTGCCCTTAGGTTATGAAAACAAGTTGTTTATACCTTATGATATCATGGTTGGGGACTCGATTAAACGAGGAAAAGTTGTCCAACTTAACTCGAACGAAAAAACCTTGGTTTTAGAGAGTGGTGAAAAGGTAAACTTACCTTATTAATACGATGGTTTTTCGTTAAAATTTTAGCCCTAATGTAGGAAGAACTAATTCACATCATAAACATGGAGTAACGTTTGTTGCCCAGACTTTGCCTTAATTTGACTTTGTCAGTGTTGTCCGAATATTATTGATTATAATTGCTGAATATCGTTTTTAGCACCTTACTCAAGGGCTCTACATCACAAAAAAAGTAGTGATCAAACTAAGAACCTCTAGAGAAGTAAAGTGTTGTAACTACTACATCACAACATATGAACATTCAATAAACTTTTAACAAATATCCTGCAAAAACTTTTCAGGTTTCTTACACTCACTTGGTATTAGCAACTGGCGCGACGTCACCATTTCCAGGGAAAGTCCCTATCGAGACATCTATCAAGGAAGCGTTGAATCTTTATAAAGAATTTCGAGAGGAGGTGAATTAATATACTTTATTTTTGACAATATTTAGAAGACCCAAAGAAAACTGTGAATAAGCGCGACATAAAGCCAAGATTTGGCGCAAATATTTGATAAATTTTAGAGATAAAATAGCCAGTAAATTTGTTTATAGACCACCATTATCTAGTCGGTGATATTTCTATTTTAAAATTTAAATTTTTATATTTTTTAAGCTTTCCCAGTCCAAAGAAGTTGTGATCGTTGGAGCAGGCGCAGTTGGCGTGGAATTATCGGGAGAAATTAAATGTGATTTTCCAGATAAAAATGTGACTTTGGCCAAAATTTTATTCATACGAAAATTATATATTTGAATTGGAAATATTCAGCGATTTTGATCTTGAAATAATGTTGTTATGACTATAAAATTCATCGTTAATTTTGCGTTGTAATCATAAGTTACACCCCGAGGATTTAAATACTAGCAGTTAATTGGGTGTGTTAATACAAGATAACTTAACTGTATGCAAATAGTGTTTTGACCACTGCCTACAGCGTTGTTTTATGCACATTAGGTGACACTTATTTCGTCGAAAGATTTTCTCGTTACACAAAAAGGCGAAGAGGAATTTAGGAAGGGAATCAAAACTTGCCTTGAAGAAGCAGGCGTTAATGTTATTTACAGTAAGTATATATATTTATATATGTTAATATTGCATATAATACACAGCTAATGATTATGTAACAATTGCAAGTATAACAATATCAGTAATCACCTTTAAGTTACATAAAATTTCTTTAAATTATGTGTTCTTCTACAGGTTTAAAAACCTTTTTAATTTTTATCACCAACATTTGTTAAATTGGAATGTAAACTATCAAAAGGTTGTTTAGTGCTAACACATTGTTTATGTTATTTTCAAATCAAAATAATTGCCGCACCTTTAGATTAAGATCAATATACAAGCTTACCATAATTGCCAATAAAAACATTTCTTTATAAACTGCAATTTAAACAAGACAATAACTATTGCGAACAACAACCTAGAATTTTAAAATACATTTTAATTTAAAAAAAAAATATTTTCCCCCACCTTTAGACGAACATGTTTCCAACCTGGCTGACTTGACATTGAACAAACACGTGGCCGGTCAAATTGTTGAAACTAAAGGGGGAAAACAGATCAAAGCTGACCTCGTGTTGCCATGCACAGGGGTAAAACTTAACAACCAGTTCTATAAAGAAGATCTTGGTAAGAAAAGAAATATATAATATCAACTTTATTAAAAGTAATATAACTTCTTTGGTGGGTAAATATTTAATCACAACCAATATTTGCTTGTAATAATTCGGGGACCACAAACGGTAGTTTTTTTGTATTTTGAAGGCCTAATAATTAAACATAACTATCTAATAACCCCCTTATATAGAGGTCGTAAACTAAATTATTTTTAGCAAGTTGCATGGACGAGAATGGCCTTCTGATCGTCGACGACTATTTACAAGTAAAGAATTGTGACAACATATTTGCTATTGGTGACGTCACAAATGTAAAGGAAGAAAAAATGGCGTATGCATCGAATTTCCACGGCGACTTGGTTGCGGAGAATTTAATTGCAAAAACAAAAGATGAATCTGCTGAACAGAAGAAATATGTCCCAAGTTAGTTTAAAATTTTACCATTACATGCTTAGTTTAAAATTTTTTTATTTTTTTTATTTTGGTTTTTCGCACATTGATAAAAGTAAATAATAAATATGATATATAATTAATATTACAACAATGCGACGGGAAAAAATGACAAAATTAATTTAATGATTTAAAACATGCCAAAAATATTAATGTTTACATAAAGATTTTAAGTATGTTATGGCATGGTCACCAAACCCAAAATCTTACTAAAAATACATAAACTTATACATAAATTTATATGTTATTTTTATGGTTAAAATAATAATTTTATTATATTTTCCATATCTTAGTAAAAACATTGCTTTAAAAACCGTGTTCGAGCTATGCCCTCTAGATAGTCTAAGGACAAATGATATAACATTGTTTTAACTTTAAACCTTTCGACCCCTACCTCAATGTTTAACCTCGGCCAGTAATTGGATACTAGTTCGCTGCCCTTAATCGGATCTCCTTATTGTCAACTGTAACATATTATTCATAAATAATTTTTTTTAAATTTTTTTAGGCGTTTTTAATATGATGGTACCGGTTGGCAGGAACGGGGGATCCGGAACCTTCTTCGGTAACGTTTTAGGCAACGAACAAACTGCGCAGTTTAAGTCAAAGGATTTATTCTACCAAAAAATCTGGTCAGATGTGGGCGTCACACCGCCATCTGACGGCAGTGATAATTCTTAAATGTGATCACATTTTTTTTTAGTTCTGCATTTGTAAAAATGTACTTCATATACGCAACTAATTTTTATATCGTTTTCATTTACTAAAATATTGCATTTTGGGTGACATAATTTGCATATTTACTGATGACAAATAAAGTCGTCGAGTTCTTATTAGCAAAGAGTCGAAAGTTTATATTTTGGCGCCAATATAAAACTAGATAAATACTGTAACGACCACTAAAAATGTAAGATGGCTACACTGTAAATATATAACTTTTTAATATTAGTTTCTTAGTAATTTTCCATTTAAACTAAACCTCTTTTAAAGAGGTCAATACCCCATTACCTCATTGTGACATAAAACAACTTTTATTGGGTAAGGTAACATTATTCAATGCCTAAAGAATGTTAAAAAACAAACGGTACAAAGTTCGACTGTCCTTAGTTGTAAGGAATTTTAGGATTACAGCATACATATTAAATAACCACTGTCTATTTATGTCTGTAAATTAATATGTTTTTCAAAGTAATGTGTGCAAAACCTTAAAGATAATTAAAGGATGGTTAAAAAGTGTGCAAAGATTACGACTCTTACAATGGCATTGTAATAGTAAAAAAATTGGGGCATTTAGTGGTTCAGAATACCTTTCGTTTTTTTAGACAATGAAGCTGTATATAATTACTTGATAAGACTTGTCTGTGATTATCGTATAGTGCGCACAATCTTAGTTTTTTAAACTAAAACTTCAAGTTTCATGGTGTGCAAAACCTGAAATAGAGGAACTGAAATCGAATAAGTTTCCTTGGTAGCACGTGTGGATTCACATCAAAAACTACGCCCTAATTTCTTTGTAATTTAATTGGCCCGCAAAAAGGGAGTGTCAGGTGACTTATAATATAATTAAACATAATGTTTGGATTTCGATAGGCTACTTAGTATAACGGTAGTGTTGCAACATAAGAGTGCACGTACAATTAAACACGGCAGCTGCAAATAATATTTGCTTAAGTTTAGTACTAAAATTCATGTTAACTTATGTAATGTGTGCTTAGCTAACGTATTTCAAACTCCAGACGGTAATTTTGTTTACTTTTTAAATTTTTGTCAAGTTCCTTTGTCATTTTATTTCCTATTATGACAAAAGTGGATGTCTACTATGACGTAATGTTTAATTTTGTTAATTTTTAATTAAATTTATCATATTTTTACACAATGTTTTTCCTATGTCTTTTTTTAATTTAAGATTTTTAAACATTTTAACAAAACTCAGATGTTTTTAAAAATTAAATAAAAGAACCTAATCCTATAATAACATATTACAAAACAACACCACCTTATTTCAAAAGCAAATCGAATTAGTATCCAAAAAAAGGTTTTTTCAACACAATCCGGAAAAGGGGAAGTCCGTGTCGCTCCGCTACACCTTTATAAAAGACGGGGCCGCCATGTCAATGTTTTGAATACAAAAGTTGAGTCGAAGAGCAGACGTTCTTTATTCAATTGCATTACACGCTTTGAAAACTCAAGTGTAATAATATATGATGTAATGTATTGACAAGCTTTTATCTGCAGGGTTTGTATATCATATATACAGTGTTAACGTGGTGTAATTTAAAGTGGGTCTCGGGTATATTAAAAAAATAAATATAATTCTAGATTAGATTGCCGCTAATATTTTGTTAACAGTAAGTGTATACAGATTAAATTATTACAGAACCCGCTTATAATTATTACTGCGACTTATTAAACATTTTGAATATCATTTTTAATCGGTATTTAAACTTTTTCAAGTTCACGATTTAATTTGTATTTTAACGTATTAAAAAAAACGCTTCAGCTTGTACTTTAACGTATTACATTTCCTTTGACTAACAATATCTCTATAACTTACTATTAAAAAATCTATATGTTTTTAGTAAAATTTTTGGATTTTGAATGCTTAAAATACTTATAATTCAAGAGCTTAAGTTATTTCTAAAATCCCGCAAAACTTTCCAGCGAGATTTTTTATTTTTAGAAAAAGGGAAACTTCTATATAAAAAGCTTATACCTATTTAACAGCTCGAGGGAATAATCGTATTAGGCGCTTGCTTAGATGTTAGCTAAGTTAGGATTCGATTTCGTAACATAAAAAAAACTAGTGGCATTTTTTTCTAGAAATATTAAAACGCTTGTTCAATATAAAACAATTTTTGATTATAAAGTAAAGAAAATTTAAATTTTCTGTTAGTGTTTATTTAGATATATTTGCAACTGTGTTTATAAACTTAATATTTTAAAACTATTGGTGTAAAATTGTACAACCATGGGCCCAACTGCAGCAATGCTCTCAAGAAGCATTACTCAAGCAGCAATCAACGTTCATACAACTTCAATGAATATTAATAGTAACTCAACGACAGAAATTGGCGAAGGTAATTTCAATAATGTTTAATAGATTGTGTGTATTGGTTATGTACATAAAGATTGTGTATTTTACAAGTTGTATGTACAATAGATTTTATATTAAATTAGTTGTATATTTAAAGTAATGGCTTAGGTTTTTAAAATATATCAAGTTACGATGGCAAACTAGGACCGTAAATTTTGGTTCCGCTTTTCTTTGTTTCCGTGGTTGATAGATAAACATAACGTTAACCTAATAGCGCCAATACAGAATTTATCAAATGACTGTGTTTGCTGTGTAAAGATACTTAATCCAACATAAATTCTTTTCTGATACCTTTAAGCTATTATTATTTTTTTTTTCATATCACCTTAAGGTGGTAGGTTTTATATTTTTTATTCGGAAAGGGTGTGCTATTATGACGTGTTTTAAGCTATCTGTAAACGCCGGGCTCAAGGGCGAATAGTGTGGCAATGGTGCGGCTCTAACCCGAAACCTTTCGGCTCGTAATTCGCTGCCATGACCGCTCAATCCCGCTACCGGACCTTTTAAGCTATCATTTAGGTTTTTACTTTTATAAAAACACAAAATTTGAACTTTTATCGAAAACCACATTAGTTGAAATTTAACATTAAGCCAATGAAGTTAACTCTGGTTTTGTTCAGATGCCGACTTACCACTTTCAACGATAGCTGGAGTGGCTATAACGGTAATTGTTATCGGCGTGGCGGGCCTCATGTTCTGGCTTGTGTTTTGTAAACAGAGGAAGAACACATCGCCATCTCGCGGATTCAAAAAAGGCAAGCGAGCTAAAGAAAGAGAGCTGAAAAATATTCACTCCCCCCTGTCTGTTAAATACAGGGAGAAAAATAGCCCGTCCACCAACAGCAGAAACTCAGCTCGATTTATAATACCTCGGGAAGGAAAAACAATCCGCCACGGAAATTACGAGGTCAAATTCCCGCCTGATGCTGTGATGAAGGACGTGGCAATTCGACTATCTACAATTCCGGGTGAGAACATTCTAAAAAACAAGAAACAACACTTCGCTATTGCTGAGACCTTAAGATTCGAGCCCTCTGGTACGAAATTCCACAAGAAATTCACAGTAAAACTGACCTCCTCGTATTCAGCCATTAAAAACACAGTTCCAGTCAAAGTGTTCGTACGTTCATGTGCGAGCTCTAAATGGAAATTGGAATCAAAGTCTGTTATTGACACAAAAGGAGAAGTAATCTACACCGCAGATCACTTTTGCGACCGGGCTCCAGAACCAGAGAATAGTTACAGGCCTGAAATGAAGCGTTTACTTTGGACGCAAACCTTCTGCAAGACCCAGAATGTTCCAACCGAGAAGGAGTTGATTTGGTATGTAGGCCCGCACTGCCATAACACCTCAAACGACGATTACCAAAGGGTTCAAAGTCAGTTTAGTAACGACGTGAATTTAATTCCCTTCCAGACCTTTTCTGTGCCTCTTGATAAGGAGATTAATTTACAACTAAACCCTTCGAATCACCCACTTACAATTGATCCAACAACGCTTGAAATCGACCATGAACGACTGGAGAGTGATGATATCATCCACAAGACATGTAACATCACTCACACAAATCTTAATGAACACCAACAGACAACTAAAATTGGTTACTCCATCTGCCAAGCTATAAAACCAAATGAGGGGGACTTGTACACACAATCTCTACTACCTCCAATCTCTAAAATCACCGACAAGTTAATTTTAAACTGGCCAGGGCTTGTTCAACGACGTGGAAATCCTACATACCCTGTCTCGGCACAGCAATTCCATCCATTCGATTCAAGACCTCCGTCTTATGCCTCTGATTACAGTTCTCTATCCCGCACACATATAGGTCAAAGACGCGGTGCTAAGCCAGCACAAAGATATACATCGAGCACCACTTCCCCCTCCCCAAGTCAGCAGTCCACTTTAAATCGACCTGGTTCTGCACGCCCTAACCTTCCAGGTACATATTTCAAGTACAAAAACTTTTAACCTCTCAACCGGCAGCGTGGTGTAGTGGTTAGAACACTTGCTACACACCATGATGTCGTGGGTTTAATCCCCACTGCTCTCATGCTGTAGCTCCCTTGAGACGCTATAAACGGTATGAACTCCTGCTGAGCCAGCACTTAATCAGCAACATAATTATCGGGCAATTATAATCTATAATATCCCAAACTGCTACAGGCAACTCGAGACTGGGTCGGAGTAACAGTTGTTACTTTAGGTTTAAGTCGAGCATTCGACTTTCCCACCTCGAGGATAAAGATATATACAAAAGATATATATATATATAAACTTGTATTTACCAACAAATATACATTTATACGATTTTCAAGATGTCGTTCTTTTAACTTACAGGTACTTCCTATTCTACAGTGTCAATGATTTGTGATTCTGGGCATGACCAAAGGAACAGATCTTTATCGGAAGACGTGTTTATCGCTCAGCCAAGTGATTCAAATGAGAGCCAAGCGAGTCCAAGTGACGGAAGCGGTCAAAATCGACTCAGCGTCTTTGCCTTACGAAATATGTTCGAGACAACTAACCGATTGTCAGAACTAGAAAATTTGGACCCAACACGTACAAGGAAATCTCAGGTAAGAGTGCAAAACATGACTTTGATATAGTTGTTAGTCTAATATAGCTTAGAAATAAGTGGCCTAACAAGATTTTAAAAAGCAGCGCCTTATAAATTTAACAATAACTTCCTTCAGCCATCGCAAATCATTCTAAGAAAATTGTTTCATGCTTAATAAACCCGTATATGAAACTCATATGTGTAATATAATATTGATGTTTTTGCGTTAAGTACATTTAATATTAGAATAGTGGTATTAAATTAATTTTAAAATATAAGCATAAGTTTTTACCTAAAACTTTTGATTAGGTAAAATAATTTTAATAAAGTTTTTTCAGGGGAAATCATAAACAAATTATTCAAAAAGCCCCAAAAAGTTGAAAACAATTTAGACAACAAAAAACACGATTTTTAAGTCTGATAACAACACTTACTTCCCTAAATTTTTCCTTTTTTTCACGATGACAATGCGTTTATAGTTACGACACATTTGCTACAGTGTCGAGCAAGTTGCTAACAGCAATTACTTGAAACACCAAATTTGGTCAAACTTATCGTTGGTCGCAATTCCACAAAAACAACAACCTTCTCTTATTTGAGTAATTAATACACCCGGAGGTGATTCCCCGGGTGAAGACTCGCTATATCTTTCCCTACCAAACAAACTTCGGTTAATTTCTAACAATGTAAATATTGTTTAGACACAAAGCGGAAACACTCAAGAATTGCGTGATCGTAATGTGAAAAAAGATGGAAGGTTTTCGTACGAGATGAGGTCGTGATAGCAGAAGCTTTCCACTTGAAAAAAAACTTGATTTTTTTACGAACCGCTTTTGCAATTGAACTATTCCTCTGCTCCATTTTTGGTTAAAAATGACTTTATATGAGTGTTGTGTGTGATGACCTCACACCTTCTTTAAAGTTTTTGTATTTTTAAGAAGTCCTATTACGATTTAATTATTATTTAATTTTAAAATGCCAAAAATAATATTGTTTTTAGTAGGAATACATAGGTTGTATATATTTTTCTAAAGTAGTTGTATCAACTACATTTATTATAATGCTTTTTTTGCGATTAACCTATATTTTTCACCATTTTTTGGGGGACGATATTAAATTACCATTATTGGTAAATTGTTTGAGTGTATATAAATAATCTTTTAAATTCTTTGTTAGGACTCGGCTCTTTTTTGAGAGTTTTTTTTTGCCAGTGTATTATATTTTTTTTTGTACATTATTTAGGTACATGAAAAGCGTTTTTTAGACTATGTTTGTTTAATTTAAAGATTGTAGAGATTATATAATTACTGTTAAAAATATTAAGAACCCATTTAACATACACTATTGGAGTTTGTTCGTTAATTTTTACTTATTTTAGTAATCTAAGATTATGTAAATAATTTAAACAAAAAAGGACCAATCAATATGATTATTTTGTAGCGCGCTTTTGCTATTGTACTCCTTTTTCTACTTGATTTTTCTCTGTTCTGTAATCTATTGTAGTTTGTTTATGAAGTGTTTGGCATAAGGAACTTGTCGTTAATGATGGGGCCATCATGCAAACCTGGGCATGTAATGAAAATTCAACAGAATTGTAAAGTTTTACAACTCTTAAGCAATGTTATGCCTTAGTTAAAAATTAACTTCTTCTTTATCAATATTGATCTTTTTTACAATACTGAAACCTTTCAGTATTAACCACCTCTTGCAGTTTCTAAAACCTTTCAATCCTCACAGTTCATTTTTTATGGTAGTTTTGAAATTTTTTTTATTTATTCAGATTCTTATTATTAAACTGATATCATATTAAACCTTGGTGAATATAAGTTGTAAAAAATTTTGTGTTTTTGTAGTAGTTTCGTAAAATTTATATTTATTCACAATAATTTATTGTTTAAGATTTTGCCTAATTCGCAATAAAAGATGACTAAACACTTGGTATAGATTTGCATATTAAGTCATAAATATAAAAGCATGTAAAATAAATTATTAAATAGAATAAAATTTAACTAATAAATTATATATAGTACCTAATTATAAAACAAATTAGCATAATATATTTAACTAACAAGGTTTAAATAATTGGTAATAGTTTATAATTAGTTATAACGATATTTTTTAAAAAGGTTATTATCTACTTTTAGTTTTTTTTCGATTTTATAAAAAATACTTTATATAATGCGCATAAGATCCGATAAAACCAAAAGATATTTAAAACATCTAAAGCAATCGTGGTAACAAATATATATTTTCCTACTCCCATCCTAAAAAAAGGATATTTACAAATCAAGTATTGGAAGACACTTGCTACACCACACATGAGATCGTGGGTTCAATCCCCACTGATCTCATGCTAAAGCGCCCTTGAGTACGGCGCTATAAACGGTATAAACTTTTGCTGGACCAGCACTTAATCAGCAGTATAATTATTGGGCAATTATAATCTATAATATCCCAAACTGTCACAGGCAACTCGAGACTGGGTCTGAGTAGCTGTTGTTACTCCATGTTTAAGTCGCGCATTCGACTTTCCCACATCGAGGATAAAGATATATACAAAAAAAGGGTGACTTACCATAGCCAAGTATAAGTTAAGAGTAGCAACGATATTAAAAATATACTCCCAACTTTAAAACAGGCTATTATAAATAAATATAGACCAAAATTTAACCAAAAAAAATAATTTCTAATACCTTAACATAGCTTCTGTTCCCCAATTGTTATAAAAAATCAAATAAACCGTCGGTAATGGAATTATTCTGAATACAAAGAAAGTAAAAGAAAACACCAAATTGTTGAAAAAGGCGAATTTTGAATCCTTCTTATCCATTATTATAAGAAGATCCCTTTAAAATTACCAAAAATAAAATATTTTAGTATACCAGAATCTTCTTACGAAATCTTAACTTATCTTTTTAAGCTAAGATTTTATTGCCTCCTTTATATCTTGCTCTAATTTAATAGGCTTTTAAAAGAAATAAATTATATGTGTGTACATAAATAAATTTAGAAAATGTTTACCTAATATTTAAAAATACACTTGAAAACTCAGCCATTGCTCTAACTGTCCAAGCTTCCCACAAAAATCCTGCAAACTAAATGATACCGGTTATTAGATTAGATTGTAATCAACAATCCAACAAAAAATAAAGCACTCTAAGATCCTGTAAGCTAAGAGATATGGGCTAATACATAAGACTGTAATCAAACTATACATTAAACGATAGAGTATAACTTATTGGTATAAAAGGGTAAATCTGCTGTATAAAAAATTGGCATTCGAAGGTTAAATAATATGACACAAAAGGATTTATATAAGTACTTCTTACAACACTTTAACAAAAAGCATATTGTGCAAATATAAGTTTATAAAAACAAAAGTGTGGTTTAGTGGTGAAAACACTTGCCACACCACACATGAGATCGTGGGTTCAACCCCCACTGATATCATGCTGTAGCGACCTTAAGTAAGGCGCTATAAACGGTACGAACTCCTGCTCAGCCAGCACCTATTAGCAGCATAATTACCAGGCAATTATAATCTATAATATCCCAAACTGCCACAGGCAACTCGAGACTGGGTCGAGTAACTGATGTTACTCTATGTTTAAGTTGCGCATTAAACTTTCCCACATCGAGGATAAAGATATATACAAAAAAACAAAAGGTCTTTTACATACAAGCAGCCAACTATCACCAACTATTATAGCAACATGGTGAATTACGAAACCTTTTTCATTTCTCCAATTTTTCAAATACAAGATCATGATCAAATCTATAAATATTGTTTTATCATTCACAGCTAATCAAATGCAGTAACAACACATTGTGAAATCTATGTTTAAATCCTTACTCTGTTTCCATGCTATAGGCTGTAGACTAAGGTACAATAAACAGTGCACTGAGCAAAATTATCAGGCAACTTTAATCAATATTAACTCAAACTGCCAAGGCAACTTAAGTCTGGGTTGGGGTAATTGAAGTTAATTTATATTTGTTAGTCAAGTTAGCCCATATAGATAAAGTATGTGTTCGCATTACTTACCTTGTATTGCATAACCATTTGAAATAGCCATAGTAACTCCATTTAACCAGTACTGGCCCCTACAACACAATAGAATACACATAAGAAGTGTGTTTAAAATATTAAAATAGAAAAGTTAAAAATAAATTAAATGTAATTTAAATAACTTAAATATTGTATTGCTTACCATATTTGATCTTCATGTTTTTCCTTATTAAATTTATAGGAGATACAAATAAGAATGCTAACAACCAGTGCATGAAGAAATGATTTAAAACTGAAAAAGGCAAATATTAATACATTTATTGAATATTAACAAAGGGTTTACTCTCAAAACCTTTTATGACCCGATAGTTGACTTTGCCAGTTTTAATGTTATTGAGCAAGTAAATTGATTTCCTAAACAACAAAAACTTTTTTTTGCAGTTCAAAAATTCTTTATAAAGTAAAGAAGCTTAATAATTAAAAGCAGTTGAAAGTAAACCCAAGACCTTATGAAGTAGTCCGCACTATCAGTACCTCTCTACTTATTTAAAGCATTAAACATAAATAAAGTTATGTAGTTTTCTACCTATTGTACCAATCCAACTTTTTAGACTCTGATAAGTTATTGTAAGCTGAAAAATGGCTTGAAATTAAAAAAACGATTTTCTTTAGAGGGTAATAGCAAAAAGAAGTTGATAAAATAACCACAGATACATTTAATAGCAATAAATTATTTATTTCCATTATTTAAGTATTTCCTAAAAAAAAATTTGCCTCAAATCATAATTTTTTTTCTGTGCTAAGTACGGAACATTATAACATTATTATTTACTTTTGTCTTGTAGTTTAACAAATTAAAACTATATTTACTAATTGCTTACATGTTCAATTTAATATTAAAACGTTATTGTCTTATATTCCCTAGCAATTAACTAAATCATAAGTAAATGATATCTAAAATAAAAATGAACATTTTTGTAAGTGTTCCATTACAACTTCCCCTATATTATAGCATAATATTGTTTTGTAAACATAAATTTCTAAGAAAATAATCAAAAATGTGTTAGTCATTTTATAGTTAACCAAACAACGATAATTTTAAGTTAAACAAAAGCAAAAAAAAGTATTTTAGCAATATTTTAAGTTTTTGTGTACCAACTAAAGGAACAATTGTTTAAGGGTCTAAATTATAATAACTTTAAAGTTTAAAGTATGGACTATTACATCATTGCAATAACCAATTTCCAATTAAATATGACTTGAACTCTTTGTAATAATAAATGGTGCACAAGGATACGTTACTATAAACATATAATTATCCATGTCACGGCTTTACTAATTACCACTTCGGCATGTTGACAGTTAAAACTTGAAACATTTTCTGTTTAAACCTGTCATTTATTATGATTTGTTCAGCTTGACGCGTTGATAAAGCAACTGGAACTTGATAATTTGTTACATATTTAAGTATAAGTGGCAACTACATACTATAGAAGTAAGAATTGTGGTAATAAAGAATTGTACTCATTTTTTAAGAATTGTGGTGATAAAGAATTGTACTCATTTTTCTGCTTGATTTTTCTCTGTTCTGTAATCTATTGTAGTTTGATTATACAGTGTTTTGCATAAGGAACTTGTCGTTAATGATGAGACCATTATGCAAGCCTGGGCTCGTAATGAAAATTCAACAGAATTGTAAGTTTTACAACTCTTAAACAATGTAATGATTCAGTTAAAAATTAACTTCTTCTTTATCAATATTGACCTTTATTACGACACTGAAACTTTTCAGTATTAACCATCTCTTGCAGTTTCTAAAACCTTTCAATCCTCACAGTTCATTTTTTATGGTAGTTTTGAAATTTTTTTTATTTATTCAGATTCTTATTATTCAACCGATATATTAAACCTTGGTAAATATAAGTTGTATAAAATTTTTGTGTGTTTTTGTAGTTGTTTTGTAAAATTAATATTTATTCACAATAATTTATTGTTTAAGATTTTGCCTAATTCGCAATAAAAGATGACTAAACACTTGGTATAGATTTGCATATTAAGTCATACATATAAAAGCATGTAAAATGAATTATTAAATAAAATAAAATTTAATATTAACTAATAAATTATATATAGTACCTAATTATAAAACAAATTAGCATAATATATTTAACTAACAAGGTTTAAATAATTGATAATAGTTTATAATTAGTTATAACAATATTTTTTTAAAGAGGTAATTAACTACTTTTAGTTTTTTTCGATTTTATAAAAAATACTTTATATAATGCGCATAAGATCCGATAAAACCAAAAGATATTTAAAACATCTAAAGCAATCATGGTAACAAATATATATTTTCCTACTCCCATCCTAAAAAAAGAGTATTTTTTTTGTTAAGTGAATACATTTTGGCATGGAAAAGCAACTTTTACAGGGTTTTAATGTTTTAACTTATACTTGGACTACCTTTTTTATCAATTGTTTTGTTAGCTTTGTGTATTCATTTACTTAAACCCATTTATTAACCTTTGGTATTTACAAATCTAGTATTGGAAGTTTGTTATTCCTAAAGGCATAGCAAAACTGAAAATTGAACCGAGGACATCAGGTGTCAAATATCAATTGTAATGACATTTTAAAACTTATTATCTTTATATAATGTAGCTTAGTAGATAATATATTTATATATATATTCAATTTACAACTTCAAAAAAAAGAAATGCCCTTTGTTGTGCAAGGGTTAACCGGCAGCGTGGTGTAGTAAGAACGCTTGCTACACCACACATGGGGTCGTGGGTTCAATCCCCACTGACCTCATGCTGTAGCGCTCTTGAGTAAGGCGCCACAAACGCTGTGAACTCCTGCTGAGCCAGCACTTTATCAGCAGTATATTTATCGGGCAATTATAATCTATAATATCCCAAACTGCCACAGGCAACTCGAGACTGGGTCTGACTAACTGATGTTACTCTATGTTTAAGTCGCGCATTCGACTTTTCCACATCAAGGATAAATACAAAAAAAGGGTAACTTACCATGGGCAAGTATAAGTTAAGAGTAGCAACCATATTAAAAATATACTCCCAACTTTAAAACAGGCTATTATAAATAAATATAGACCAAAATTTAACCAAAATAATAATTTCTAATACCTTAACACAGCTTCTGTTCCCCAATTGTTATAAAAAATCAAATAAACCAATGGTAATGGAATTATTCTGAATACAAAGAAAGTGAAAGAAAACACCAAATTGTTGAAGAATGCAAATTTTGAATCTTTCATATCCATTATTATAAAAAGTTCCCTTTAAATTAACAAACTATAACTTGTTATGTATAATAAAATCTCCTTGCCAGGTCTCTTATATAAAAGGCTTTAAAATGACAGTAACAGAGATTGAACCAAAGATCTCATGAGATCAATTAGGCACTAAATAAAAGTTATGTGTATAAATACATAATTTTCATAAATGTTCACCTAATATGTAAAAATACACTTGAAAACTCAGCCATTCCTCTAACTGTCCAAGCTTCCCACAAAAATCCGGCAAACTAAATGATACCGGTTATTAGATTAGATTGTAATCAACAATCCAACAAAAAATAAAGCTAAACCGGCAGCGTGGTGTAGTGGTAAGAACACTTGCTACACCACCATGGGGTCGTTGGTTCAATCCCCACTGCTCTCATGCTGTAGCGTCCTTGAGTAAGGCGCTTTAAACGGTGTGAACTCATGCTGAGCCAGCACTCAATTAGCAGCAAAATTACTGGGCAATTATAATCTATAATATCCGAAACTGTCACAGGCAACTCGAGACTGGGTCGAAGTAACTAATGTTACTCTATGTTTAAGTCGCGCATTCGACTTTCCCACATCGAGGATAAAGATATATATAAAAAAAAAGAAAAAAAAAGCACTTTAAGATCCTGCAAGTTAAGAGATATGGGCTAATACATAAGACTGTAATCAAACTATACATTAAACGATAGAGTATAACTTTTTGGTATAAAAGGGTAAATCTGCTGTATAAAAAATTGGCATTCGAAGGTTAAATCATATGACACAAAAGGATTTATATAAGTATTTCTTACAACACTTCGACAAAAAAGCATATTGTGCAAATTTTAAAAACAAAAGGTCTTATACATACAAGCAGCCAACTATCAGCAACTATTATAGCAACATGGTGAATTACGAAACCCCTTTCATTTCTCCAATTTTTCAAGTATAAGATCTTGATCAAATCTATAAATATTGTTTTATCATTCACAGCTAATCAAATGCAGAAACAACACATTGTAAAATCTATGTTTAAATCCTTACTCTGTTTCCATGCTATAGCTCTCTAGACTAAGGTACAATAAACAGTGCACTGAGCGAAATTATCAGGCAACTTTAATCAATATTAACTTAAACTGCCAAGGCAACTTAAGTCTGGGTTGGGGTAATTGAAATTAATTTATATTTGTTAGTCAAGTTAGCCCATATAGATAAAGTATGTGTTCGCATTACTTACCTTGAATTGCATAACCATTTGAAATAGCCAAAGTAACTCCATTTAGCCAGTACTGGCCCCTACAACACAATAGAATACACATAAGAAGTGTGTTTAAAATATTAAAATAGAAAAGTTAAAAGTAAATTAAATGTAATTTAAATAACTTAAATATTATGTTGCTCACCATATTTGATCTTCATGTTTTTCTTTATTGGAAATATAGGAAAGACCTATAAGAATGCTAACAACCAAGGCATGAATAAATGATTTACAACTGAACAAAAAGGCAAAAATTTATATATATTAATTTATCGATATTTATAACATTGGTTGTCTGTCAAAATATGTTATGACCTAGTCTTAAGTTGACTTTGCCAGTATTGGATATTATTAACCTAGTGTATTGTTTGATCAATAAAACTGTTTTTACAGGCATAAAAAGCATTATAAGTTATGCTTGATCATTGATAGCAATTGGAATTACACACAGGACCTTGTTACTAAATTAAAGCATTCAACATAGAAACTTTATATATCTTTCTACCTATTGTACCACTTCAATTTGTTAGCATCTGATAATGTATTGTAAGTCGATAAATTGCTTGAAATTGAAAAAACAATTTTCTTGAAGGGATAATAGAAGAAATAGATTGTTAAAGTAACTACCGATACATTTAATAGCAATAAATTATTTATTTCCATCATATAAGTATTTGCTAAAAGAACAAAATCCTAATTTTTTAATTTTCTGTGTTGATTACAGAGTAAAACATTATTTTTTACTTTTGTCTGGTAGTTTAATAATTTAAAACTATATTTTACTAATTGCTTACATGTTCAATTTAATATTAAAACGTTATCGTCTTATATTCCCTAGCAATTAACTAAATCATAAGTAAATGATATCCAAAATAAAAATGAACATCTTTGTAAGTGTACCATTACAACTTCCCCTATTTTGTTTTGTAAACAAAAGTTTTTAAGAAATTAATCAAAAATGTGTATTAGTCATTTTATAGTTAACCAAACAACGATAATTTTAAGTTAAACAAAAGCAAAAAAAAGTATTTTTGCAATATTTTAAGTTTTTTGTGTACCAACTAAAGGAACAATTGTTTAAGGGTCTAAATTATAATAACTTTAAAGTTTAAAGTATGGACTATTACATCATTGCTATAACCAATTTCCAATTAAATATGACTTGAACTCTTTGTAATAATAAATGGTGCACAAGGATACGTTTCTATAAACATATAATTATCCATGTCACGGCTTTACTAATTACCACTTCGGCATGTTGACAGTTAAAACTTGAAATATTTCCTGTTTAAACCTATCATTAATTATGATTTGTTTAGCTTGGCCTGTTGATAAAACAACTGGAACTTGATAATTTGTTACATATATAAGTATAAGTGGCAACTACATACTATAGAAGTAAGAATTGTGGTAATAAAGAACCACAGTTTTTCCTTTAGCTGTTTGTATGTAAGTAAGGTGAAAAGGATTATAGTAAAACTTGTTTACAAGTTTGGGAGGTTTAACTGGTATTACAATGACTTATGTTTAATGTTAAAAGAATTTCAAACTAAAATGTCAAAAACAATGTTTTAAAAGTAAGAAGAAAAAAATATAGGAACATTTTTAGTTTATTTAAATAAAAGGTTAATTTGTTTTTTTCAAGAGAATGTATTCTAATAAATATTTGGAACTAAATTTAACTGTAACTGCATCAACTTTTATATTTTTTCGTTTTGTTTTACCAAAAATTGGACATTTTTTATCAAGTAAAATACTAGGATATAGAAAACTTGGTTTGAATGAGCATAGTGAATGGAATATAAGGTAACAGAACTGTAAAAATTAAAGTGTGTAAGTTTAAAGAAGCTTCTATAGTTAGGTGAATCAATAACTTTATGAAGCAGTTATCTGCAAAATGTTTGTCTGGTAACTTGTCATTAAAAATATTATAATAAAAATTTGACCAATATTTTATAAACAGAATAGTATCTACAGTCCATGCTATAGTAGTCAGCATTTTAAGTTTTATCTCATTATTTGTTGACAATGAAGGTTACAATGACCCTATATGGTAAGTTTAACTTAAAAAAAACATTGACTTTTCTGAAGAAAGATTTAATTTACCCAATATCTAAGACTGATATTACTTTTATGTAAAGTTGGTATAACAATTTTTTATTTTTTTTGTATATATCTTAATCCTCGATGTGAAAAAGTCGAATGCGCGACTCAAACGTAGAGTAACATCAGTTACTCCGACGCAGAGTTGCCTGTGGCAGTTTGGGATATTATAAATAATATTTGCCCGATAATTATACTGCTGATTAAGTGCTGGCTCAGCAGGAGTTCATACCGTTTATAGCGCCTTACTCAAGGTCGCTACAGCATAAGATCAGTGGGGATTGAACCCACAACCTCAGGTGTGGTGTAGCAAGTGTTCTTACCACTACACCATGCTGCCGCCAACATGGCATCTGTGGGAACCAAACCCAGTACCTTTGGCCTTTGAATGTGCCTGTTTGTTTTATTCGTAAATAACTAAAATTTAATATTATTTCTTTAATTAAATATTTACGTTCAGGGGGCAGCATTGGCTAACAGGAACAAGTCTCTCCATTAACTTGGGATATGCAATAGTTGGTTAGTCATTTAAATGTCATTTTATTAGTAGTTATAAACTTAGTTTGTTGTCGTTAAGTAACAAATATTGGTCGATAACAATACGCTGCGAATTTGTTTTTTTTTTGCGAAAATTTTTGTTTTTTAGATGCATCATTTTTAGTGTTTGTTGAAAACGAAGAAAAATTTGAGTTTATTATTCACCATATGCTACTCTTATTTGCTACTGGATGGTGTGCCGTAAGTTCTATAAGAATAAAGAACTGAAACTAAACAGTTGTAGCATTCACAAGTTACCATATGCTATATAAGATATAAATAATGCTAATGCACTTACAAATTTAAAGTTTTAAGCAGTGTAAAAAATAATTTGGTACTAAATAATATTTGCAATCCTCTGGGCTTAAAATTGTTATAATTTGGTCGCAAATAAATACTTTTTTACATATTTATTCTTAAATTGGAATAAACCAGTAAAACACATTAGTAGAAATTTAATTAATTGTGATATAAAACATAAACAAAAGTTATTACTCACCAGATAATGGGTCCATTTTGGTATATTTGGGCTTACAGGAGTTTTGCAGAATTGTCAACCCCCCTGTTAAATATGAGGTAAGCACTTTTAATAGGGTAAAAACTTTATTTATTAATACAATTATAACATTAGCTTTAGTATTGTGTTTTGATAGAAAAGATTTAGGTAAGAATAATTGTAAATTAATACCGACCAAAAATAATTCATTAAATTAAAATAAACAAATATTAAATTATTTTACAGATTTTTTCTTTTAACACTGGGTAAAAAGAAGTCAAATGCTTTTCTTTACACAAACCTATTCTTTGGAATAATATTTTTCGTATGTCGTATAGTACCAATGCCATATGGGTATATCTTGTATTATAATTACTGGAATACTGAAGCAATGAACAGGTTGTTATATTAATACATGTAAATAACTAGACAATTGTTGCCACTAACAAACATCAATGATAATTTTTTTTTTTTTTTTTTGGATATATCTTTATCCTCGATGTGGGAAAGTTGAATGCGCGACTTAAACATAGAGTAACATCAGTTACTCTGACCCAGTCTCAAGTTGCCTGTGGCAGTTTGGGATATTATAGATTATAATTGCCCGATAATTATACTGCTGATCAAGTGCTGGCTCAGCAGGAGTTCACACCATTTATAGCGCCTTCCTCAAGGGCGCTACAGCATGAGAACAGTGGGGATTGA
The DNA here is from genome assembly GCF_963082875.1 of Corella eumyota. NCBI lineage: Eukaryota > Metazoa > Chordata > Ascidiacea > Phlebobranchia > Corellidae > Corella > Corella eumyota. Next base: position 1,867,409 of record NC_137495.1, on the reverse strand, counting down.
ACCCACGACCTCATGTGTGGTGTAGCAAGTGTTCTTACCACTACACCACGCTGCCGGTTGCCTGTGTACCACAAACAACAGTTTTGTTAGATACCTTTAATTGACATAGATATATAAATATTGTTCCCCTAAACTCCATAAGATATAGTTAGATTACTTGTACTTACGCAGAATGTAATTGTAATTTATTTTTTATTTTTAATCTTAAAGAGTTGGACCCTACAAATATTCTTTTCTGATCATGATTGGAATGGACATACTCAATATTTACTGGCTTATGAGAATAGTTCGTAACTTCTACAGACATTTTAAAGCAAAACAAACCGGCAAAAAATCTGATTAGATATTCATTTTTTTAATGTGCTTATGCAGGTGTTATATTTTAAAACTATGTTTAGTTAAATCTTGTGTGCTAGTTATATTAAGAGCTATTAAAATAAATTGTTTAAAAAACAGTATTTTAATGACCCTAAACTAAAGTATAAAGGTAATAAAACTTTAACAGCCTAATACCAATTTGTTTACATTTTCCTTGTAAAAAAGTCTTTTATTAACTTGTATCTAAATTGCAATTTCAGATATCTGTAAAGTCTATTAAAATAAAATGGTCTAAAGGTCAGTAATGACAACTACTAGAGTATAACTAATCTGCACATAAGCCTGTGGGCATTAGAGTTTAAATCAGGGCAACTGAAGTGTTGTGTTGTTGTTGTGAACAATTTCGTTTACTATAAATAAAAGAAAGTAGCAGTACTTTAGTTGTCTAATTTGATTGCCTTAAGAAGTATATAAAGATATTTAAAACAAGTATTTTATTATTACAACTACATCCTAAACCAGTTTATTTTTGTTAAAATATAAAGTACATAAAATAGAAATGCTTTTTGTTGACATTTTTAGAAATGTAGAAAAACAGAAATGCCCTTTTTTATGAAGTATATATTTTTAAATTATTTTAAAGGCCTCTTGTAGTTAACCAAACAATATAAAATAGTAGGCATTGAAAGTTAATTATTTTAAACCATGTAACTGAAGCAATCCATTGATACACTGTCTTTACATTGACAACAACAAATGTAGCTAGAATTACACAATGATGCTTAATTCAGGAAGTAATATCCTGATAAACTCATTTGTCATTAGGGAAATGTGCTTTGGTGTAGAATTAGAAGAAATAATGTGGTTTGTAATAGAGATAAGGCTACATTAAATGCTTAATAACAATATCAGCGTTTTGTGTATATTTTAAACAACTTGTGTAGATTTTAAACAAAAACACTTTAGGTTAATTTAAGATATATGTAGATATTTAAGATGGATTTAATTGGCTAGAAATACCTCTCTTACTTTAGAATCAACTTTTTAAAAGTAAATTTAGCAAATAATGTATTCGAATAAATATTTAAAATTTAATCTAACTGTATCGTTAATAAGTTACGTAATATTCTACTACATTGTAAGAAAAATAGGCCATCTTGTTTCAAGAAACTTTAGTGTCTATAATCAACTTAACAGCAGAAACAAAATAGAATGGAATGATAAGTAAGTAAAACCTGTAATAAATTAGGTAACTATGCTATACAATTATTACTTTTATACATGTTTTAATTATGTTATAATTTTACTTTAAATGCCTTATTTACATATTGCCCTACAGCTTTATTTTAAATTGTTACTGATAAGACTATTTTGTCAAATTGTTTAGTTTCGTATAAAAACAAATATTTTTTATATTTAGAATAAATGCAACAGTACATGCAATAGCTTGTTGTGTTATTGGACTTTTAGCTATTAAATATGATCATATTGGATATAATGAACCTATATGGTAAGTCAAAATTAATATAATAATATGTAAAAAGAAAGCTTAAATTGATTGATTAACCTACATATGCATTAAAATGTTGATATCAGATGTTAAAATGATTAATTTTTTTAAATAGGGGCCAACATTGGATCTCTGGTCTCTCTATTTCATTAACAGTGGGCTATATTTTATCAGGTAATTATATACTCAATGTATTAAAATTTTAAAGTTCATTTTTTACAGTCATGTAGTATAAAATATAACTATATCACTTACCTATTTTAGATACAATTTACATGTACTTATATCTCGAAGAAGACACAAAACATTATTCTGGGATGTATGTCCATCATATGATCACATTTATTATATTATGTTGGTGCATGGTAGGTTAAGTAACAACAATAATTTTAACAATAAAACCTTATCTCTGTAAAATACAAACAAAAAATAGTGGTTAGTATAAAATAATTTTTAATTTAAACTGTACAAATATATAAAGGTAATATGAAACTAACGCTAAGTTGATTAAATTGGATATTTTAACAACTTAATTATTTTAAATTCAAAGGTGTTTGGACATTGGTGGTATTTATGGCTATTTAGAGGCTTAGCTGAATTTTCAACTCCATTTCTAAGTTTAAGGTACATAATTAATGAGCTTGAAATATACGTAATCTCAAGCTACCAACTTTATACTATATTGATATCTCTACAGTTCTAACACTCAATTATTCTTAGAGTTATGCTTAAAATGATGGGTCGAAAAGATTCTACATTAGCTTACTATAATAACTGGATGTTTGCAATTAGTTTCTTCATATGTCGTATTCTTATGTTACCTATGGTCTACTATTTTGCCTTTCCTATGTGGAGTACACCAGTGATGAACAGGTACAATTTTATATTCTATCAACGTACAGCTTGATATTGGGTTGGGGTAATATTATGAGGTCAATAACATCTTAAACTTATACAACTTGAGACTGGGTTGGGGTAATATTATGAGGTCAATAATATCTTAAACTTGTACAACTTGAAACTGGATTGGGGTAATATTATGAGGTTAATAATATCTTAAACTTGTACAACTTGAGACTGGGTTGGGGTAATATCATGATGTCAATAACATCTTAAACTTATACAACTTGAGACTGGGTTGGGGTAATATTATGAGGTCAATAATATCTTAAACTTGTACAACTTGAAACTGGGTTGGGGTAATATTATGAGGTCAATAGTATCTTAAACTTGTACAACTTGAAACTGGGTTGGGGTAATATTATGAGGTCAATAACATCTTAAACTTATACAACTTGAGACTGGGTTGGGGTAATATTATGAGGTCAATAATATCTTAAACTTGTACAACTTGAAACTGGATTGGGGTAATATTATGAGGTTAATAATATCTTAAACTTGTACAACTTGAGACTGGGTTGGGGTAATATCATGATGTCAATAACATCTTAAACTTATACAACTAGAGACTGGGTTGGGGTAATATTATGAGGTCAATAATATCTTAAACTTGTACAACTTGAAACTGGGTTGGGGTAATATTATGAGGTCAATAATATCTTAAACTTGTACAACTTGAAACTGGGTTGGGGTAATATTATGAGGTCAATAACATCTTAAACTTATACAACTTGAGACTGGGTTGGGGTAATACTATGAGGTCAATAACATCTTAAACTTATACAACTTGAGACTGGGTTGGGGTAATACTATGAGGTCAATAACATCTTAAACTTGTACAACTTGAAACTGGATTGGGGTAATATTAGGAGGTCAATAACATCTTAAACTTGTACAACTTGAGACTGGGTTGGGGTAATACTATGAGGTCAATAACATCTTAAACTTGTACAACTTGAAACTGGGTTGGGGTAATATTATGAGGTCAATAACATCTTAAACTTGTACAACTTGAAACTGGATTGGGGTAATATTAGGAGGTCAATAACATCTTAAACTTGTACAACTTAAAACTGGGTTTGGGTATTATTATGAGGTCAATAACATCTTAAACATGTACACCAAATCTTAGTTTGGGTAATTAATAAGATTAATAATATTTTAAACTTGTTAAACTTGAAAGCACATTTATGCATGTCCTTTACATAGTAAAGATAAAAATTAAAATAATTTTTTAAATTTTTTAGAATGTATCCTGTAAAATGGTTAGGATTATTGGGGGCTACAGTTATGGACATTTTAAATATTTATTGGTTTGGAATTGTTATCAAGGGAATGTTTGACCATTTTAATAAGAAGAAAACAAGCAAAAAAGATTAACACACTGCCTTGTAGTTGATGTTTTACTGTTTTTGTATATTAGGCTTTTATATTTTTGTTCTTACTCTTTTAAATTTACTTTTACAAGCAAAAATTATATATGGTTATTAAGTATGATATGTTGAACTTTCGTTTTAAATGTAACATTTTTATAAGTTCAAATATTACAAAAATGAGTAGGGGATTTTACAAAAGTGTTAATGACAACTAGGATATGACATTAAAAAATTAAGAAAAAAATAACACGATTAATCTACTACAGGAAGTTGTTCCTAAAACAATCTATCATAAGAGCAAAAACTATTTAATGTACATTAAACTAAGTTAAGTTAAAATTGAAAAAGAAATGTATTCTAACAAATACTTAAAGTTTAACGTAACTGTTTTTATAATAAGTTATGTAATTTTTTACTATATCACAAGAAAAATAAGCCATCTAATTTCAAGAAATTTAACTGCATATAATCAACTTAGCTACAGAAATAAGCTAGACTGGAATGACAAGTAGGTGTACTTTAAAAAATTGTCAACTAAATAATATATTTTGAACCTAGGTAAAAAGTTACAAAGAAATCTAATACTTTTAACTGTTAACCAGACTTATACTTTAATTTATGTAGAGTAACTGCCACAATTCACGCCATAACTTGTTGTACTGTTGGGTGTTTAGCTTTAAAATATGATGGTATTGGGTACAATGAACCTATATGGTAAGTTAAGTTGGAGCTAATTCTACTTAAAATATTAAATACAGGTCGACTGTTTCAATATTTTAAAAGTTAGATATGGTATAAGTAAGTTGTTAACATTCACAATAACTTAATTTTAAAACAGGGGTCAACATTGGTTATCTGGTCTCTCTATATCACTTACAGTAGGCTACATTCTATCAGGTTTGGAACTAAGCTAAACAAATAACATTACTATCAAAATACCTTCCACAAATTTTTATACACAATAATATTGTGACTTTCTACCTATATCTGCATCAAAATACTTTGCTTTTTAGATACAGTCTTCATGTATTTGTACTTAGATGGAACAGGAAATTACACTGGGATGTATATTCATCATGTTGTTTCATTTATTATACTGGGTTGGTGTATGGTAGGTTAAGTTTGCTATATAATTAATCTCTATACCTATATAAACAACTATGATTATTATTAAAATGCATAAAGTATTATAATATTAAAATTTTTATTTGCTAAAACACGTAACATAAAAATCGTAAATACAAGTGTATAAGAACTCTGCCACTAAACCCAAATAAAAGGTTGTTTAAATTACTACTAATAATAAATAAGGTTTTGAAATTGTTTAAACATTAACCTAATATTTTCAGGTGTTTGGACATTGGTGGTATGCTTGGATTTTTAAAAGTTTAGTTGAATTTTCAACTCCATTTTTAAGCTTAAGGTTTGTTCTTTTGCTGTTTATTTAAATTAAGATAACTTAAATTCTTTTAATTATTAGTTTCTAAATTTAAAGTTCTATTTAAAGTTTAATATTTTTAGAACATTGCTAAGAATGATTGGACAAAAAGATTCAACTTTAGCCTTCTACAACAATTTATTATTTGCGATTACTTTCTTTATATTTCGCATTTTAATATTTCCTATTATTTACTTTAAAGCATATTATTTGTGGAATACAGAAGAAATGAACAGGTTTTATTTCATTATGTTTTTTGATAAACTATTATGAAGTTAAATATACCTCAACTGGTTAAGGCAACTTCCACGTTTAAGATAACAAAAACGCCCTTTTTAGATAAATCGTTTAAACCAAAATAATTTAATAAACTAATTAAAACTTGCACATCTTCATATTTTAAAGCCAAGTGGAGGATATATATGCATGTATGTTTATGTAATGAGTATTCATGATTAATCTAACTGCCATTTATTGTGCCATGACAATTATTTTGCCACCTTTACCCCTTGATATCAATAAGTAAAATTTTTAATTGTATAAGAAACAAATCTTAAATAACAAAACTTCTTTTTTAGAATGTTACCTATCAAGTGGTTTGGATTTCTTGGTTTTGCTAGCATGGATATATTGAATGTTTATTGGTTTGGACTCATCATGAAAGGAATGTACAAGCATTTTAATGTAAAGAAAAGCAAGAAAGATTGATAACATGTTTAACAACATTATTAGTTGTGATGTTTTTTTTTATTTCAATTTGGTAAACAATATTCTTACATTTCAATAATGCCTAACTATGTTATTTATTTTTAACACTAACGGCTCAATGTCATGTTAATAAAACAAAAAATATCAAAAAGAATATTAGCAATCAAAAATTAGCAACAAAAAAATAAAATTACCTTTTAAAAAATTTGTTTATTTTTTAATTTGTAAACATATTAAAATTAAAGATGAATATGCTATGACCTAAGAAAAAATAATTAAATCCAAACAATAACAATCCATTTATTATGACATGGCATGACCAGTGCAATGGAACTTAACTACTTAGTTACAATATGTTTGCTGTCATTTCCTGTTTTAGTAAGTTGATATCTAACTTTAAAAATAACAAATATGAAGAAGAATTGTTTTATAAATTATTAAGTAATATATTTTTAATTTAAAATATAAAAAATAAAAAAATTTTAAATTTATTCAGTTATAGGATGATTTACCATCAATATGTTAAATTAAATGTAGCAGTTACCTTAGTAAGCTGCTTTTTCTTTCTTCATGTGGTACGAAAGGTTAGTGAAATTTTGTCAGGAAAGTTTCTGTTTTATAGAAATTTAAGCACAACTAAGAAATTAGAATGGAATATAAGGTAAATTACTGTTTCGTTAAAAAATATATACCCTAATTACAAGTTAACTTATTTAAATAACTGGCGTAAGTTTTGTTGTTTCTGCATGATATTTAAATAAAGTGTTTGCTACGAAAGTACAGTAGTTAAAGACAATTTAATAAAGCTAGATACATCGTTTCAATTAATTTAAAAACATACCAAAGCTTGCCCAGAATTACTTAAGGAAAAATAGTATTAATAAAAATATATTCAATAAATTTAACTTATAGAAATAGCTCAAACGTTCATGCACTATTATGTTTAATTCTGGGAGGTGTTTGTTTCTATCAAGATCCTGAAATTGTGACTAACCCGTTATTGTAAGTATTCCTAACATATTTAGGTTAACAAGTGTTAAAACTACACATAAAAATGCTTTATTTTTAAATTTAATCTACAATGCCCTGGTTTTAAAATATACAAACTACACTAATACCCATGCTTTTACCAAAAAAAATGCTTTAAAATTTGCAAAAATTTACCAAAAGAAAAGCTTACATCACAGCCATTTAAAAACATATTTTTTTATTCTTTTTGCTAGAGTACAAAGCAAGTTATCAGGGATAACTTTATCTATGTCTATTGGTTACATGCTTGCAGGTTAGTCAAATTCGAAATATGTATATCAAACTAATAAAATTTAAATCCTAACAAAGCAAAAAAAAAGAATTAAACCTTTTAGATATTCAAGTACAAACTTTGTTTAGATATCTGGATAGATATATTTATATTAAAAGCTGTAATACATAAATGGGACATGTTACTACATCACTTTGTTATAACTATAGCCTTTGGACGTTGCACCGTAAGAACTTAAACAATACATGAAATTTTAAATGTGTTAAAACTATGTTGAGCATGATATCATGCCAAAGCAAATGATTTAAAATAATAATTAATTTTCAGATATACGGGAGTATGACAGGTTTTGCCATCATGAGATTAATAGGCGAAATATCCACCCCTATACTCAACTTTAGGTAATATTAATATTCCAAAAATGTGGCCTGTAGGGCAAGCAATTAACTGGATTAAAAGATCTATATTTACCTTTAGAGTGGCACTATTTTATTATTTAGTTTTAACCCTTTAAAATTTTGTTATCTTTTACAAAATTAACATTTAAAATACCACCTAGATATCAACTTGATATGATGGATAAAAAGGGTTCGAAAATTTCATTATACAACAACTTAATGTTCGTGATTACATTCTTTATTGGTCGAATTGTAGCAATGCCTTACCCATGGATGATTTTTTACAAATTTTGGAACACTTCAGCAATGCTTAGGTAACTCAAAATAAGTTTTAAAAATCGGTAAACAGATCATAATAAAGTCTAGACAACTAATATATACAATTTTTCACCTTTTGGTGATAGTAAAACATAATTGTAAGACTTTTAACCCAAATCATAATACAAAAATTATACAAACCAAAGATATTACAATGATAGGTTAAAATAAACAATTTTACTTTTGTTTAGCTTGGGAAAACTTAAATGGTTGTTTATTATTGTCGGTGCAACAGATTTACTCAATATTTACTGGTTTATAAAAATCATAAAAAAAACTTTGAAGCAATTAAAATCAATTTACAAAGATAAGAAAGAATAAAATTTATTTTAATAATGTTTTTTATTTTTAAATTGCCTTTTAAAATGCACTGTTATAGTATATAAATAAATATTTCCTATGCACTTATTTATTAAAATAAAATGTATTGAAATTAAATATTTGAAGGGGAAATTGGTTTCAAATTACATAGGCTATCATTAAAGTTAAAAAAAAAAGACTAGGTTACAATTAGTATAATTTAAATACATAATATATAAGTTTTATTACTTTATTTATCACCTTATACTATGATTTTAATAGAAAACTTTTAAATTAATATATTGGAAAAATTGGAATTTTTCAAATTGTTTTGTCAATTATAGAACCTATAAAACCGTTAGTTTAAATAAACTACAATTAAACATATGGTCGCATAGGAAGTCTGGTGTATGGTGTCATTAATTTAAATGACGGAGTGTTTATTAAAAATTAGTTGATTTATTTCAAACATGGATTACCATAAACACGTTGAACTAAATATAGCAGTGACTTTAGTTAGCTATATTTTCTTTTATACTATAACAAGAAAAGTCAGTTATTTTTTATCAATAAATTTAAAAGAGTACAGAAATTTTAGCTTAACTGATAAAATTGAATGGAATAAAAGGTAAACAATAAATTTTAATTTGTTTAAAATAACTTTATATTTGGCTTGTGGTATGTTAAATTTACATAAACTAAATATTATTGTTAAAAAACCTTTTTAAACTTAAATTAACATTGATTTAGATATGTGAAAAGTGTAAAGAAATGTTAATTATATATTGAAATTTACTATAACATACAACTACAAGTTTTTTTAAATTTATTAACTTTTACATTTAGAAATGGGTCAACAATACATGCTTTATTATGCTGTATATTAGGAGGCTTAGCTTGGTATACCGATGACCGAATAGTAAATGACCCAATATGGTAAAACATGAATATAATAACTTTAAAATAAAACTGATTTTAACTCTATATTTTTACTTAAAAACAATTAAATTTAAATGAACTGAAAGAAGCATAAAATTTATAAAGCATACTATAGTTACTTTAATACTTGATTGTATATCACATTTTATTCTAGGTGATTAATAACAATTATTGCCACTATGGTAAATTAATCATCAATAATTTAATATTAAATTATTTTAGGGTCCAAAGTATGTTATCAGGAATAACTTTGTCAATTTCAGTTGGCTATATGTTAGCAGGTTAGTTAAAATTTAATCATTATTTTTAATATAACTGTCCTTATGCTTTTGGCATATGTTTTTGAAATACTTGTAAATGTTTTTTAAATACAATAAATTTCTGATTAATGTAAACAATAACAAACCCACACTAATGGAAATGGACACATATGCTAAAATAAAAATAATAAACCCAGATTGGTCAATTTTTATCAAATATTTTTTAGATGTTGCAGTTAATACGTTTGTATTAAACACTGCATTACAAATATGGGACATGATGTTACATCACCTTGTTATTGCATTTTTATTTGGAATAAACAATGTAAGACTTTGGATATTTTTTAAGCAAAAGTTTACATAAAATAAACAAAATATTGCTTTAGTACCAAATAAAAAATGATAAGTTAACACCATAATAAAGCACAAGAGAACACATTATAAAAAATTAATTTTATTAAATTTTAAAAATATTAGGTCATAATTAATCACACTTTTATATGCCTGCGCTTTAAAATTTAATCTTTAAATTATGTCTTAATCTTATATTAAACGCTGTTAAATGTTCTTGTGTATTATGGTAAGCATTGAAACTTATATTTTATAATAAACAGATATATGGACTTGGGTCAGGATTTTCTATACTCAGATTATTTGCTGAACTGTCGACTCCATTTCTTTCATTTCGGTAATATTTTATTCATATTTTTAACGACAAATTGGCCAAACTTTAATTCAACACTTTGTAATATAAATGTATTTAGATCCCAGCTATATATGATCGGTAAAAAAGACTCAAAAATTGCTTTTTACAACAACCTTATGTTTGCCACAACTTTCTTTATTAGTCGAATTATATTTTTTCCTTATTTTTGGCAAATAGTTTTTCAATGGTGGGATTCAAAAGAATTAAACAGGTAATACTTAAATACGTTATATATGCCCTACTCTTAGAATTTTAATTGTTCAAATATGGTTGCAACTAATATTTGCCCCTAATAATTTACCTACTTATCACTAATAATAATTGTATTTATTTTATATTAATTAAACATACATATGTATATATATATATATATCATTTACTTAGCTTCATTATGTATATATAGATATTTAACTTATCATTAAAATTAAGCTCTGAATTCAAATAACTGCTAAATGCTTAACCTACATTGGCTTTGCTACATTTATGGATAAATCAATTTTTTTTAAATTCAGTTTAGGGAATATGAAATGGTTTTTCAGTTTGGTTGGGTTAGTAGACATTTTAAATATTTATTGGTTTACAAAAGTTCTTGGTGCTGTGATACGATCTTTTAACTCAAAGAAAAAAGAAGACAAAAATGAATAAATTTGGATTTTGTTAACATTTTAGTTTATCATATATTTGTTACTAAATTCTACCACACTGTTAATTATAAAGATTGGTAAAATAACATAATATTATGTGTTATAAAAAATGTTAGGTAAATTAATGTTTTTTAGTTTTTATTATATATATTTGGCAATGTACAGTTGCTGTTGTTTATATATTTTGACTGCATATATTATATGGCAATACATTAGTTGCATAAACATAAATGGCATTAAGAAAACAAAAAATATATGTTTTAAACATGTTTTAAATTCATAAAAATGTTGAGGTTCGTGACCAATTTGAAATTTACTTTGAATTCTAAATAAATAAATATTGTTCTTGCAATTCCTTAATTAATTGTAACAATCAGTCAAGTAAGAAACAGATAACAAATAAAAATTAATAACAAACTTCAAAGTTATCTAATCAAACATTATACCAATCACATCATAAAGATTTCTTTAATTTTAACTTACTATAACCACCTTGGTAAGTAAGACATCGAATTACAATATAAACAAAGTTAAAATTTTCTAATACAAAACCATTAGCAAAAAGTCAAGTACTATGTAAATTAAAACAACATAATACTCACTTCCTATTAGACTACCATCAACAATAAATACATAAAGTTAGTTAATCTAAACAACATTGAATGACAGCATAGTTGCCAGTCACCATCCAATTTTTGTCAACACTTTCAACTTTACCAGCTTGACCGTTAGTTAAACCTACGACCACATCAGCCTTTAGTGTTCTTAAAGAACATAAAGGTGCTGGTATAAAACCTCTTAATGCTTGTTTAAATGTGGTTTCATGTGACCAGTTTAAATCACTGACTAGTTTGCGATAATTTAAATCACCTTTAAATATTATAAAGGACGAATTTGCTAAATTATCCCATAATTTTGGGTAACTTGATTTCATAAAACAAAAAGAGTCTGATTGTGTCCAAAATAAGGTCAGCTCAGGGTCAACAACAATTTCAAATGTTTTATCATCGATTCGGGACTGCCACTTAGTGGCCAGGTTAGCAACATGTTCATGGCCACACGAGGTCAGATATTCTAGTGACCATTTAAAATCACTTGGGTTTACATCGGAGACAAACCATGGTATTAGTTTGGGGTGAAACCGAATTGTGTCAGCGAGATTCGAAGATAACAAAAATTCGGCTAATACTAAATCGGTGTAGAGTTCGTATCCCGCATTGTCGAGAACAATATCTATTGTTATCTAAAGAGGAGGCACATTGTGTTAATACATGACAAATAATATGACAATTTTTCAATACTTATTGGTAACCATTATAGCCTTCCCAAATCTATCAAACTTAATAAAAATAAAAAGCATTTGGCCTACCTTATCCCCTTTGCTCCTTAACTCCATCAGTTTACTCCAAACTATGTCAAGATGATCAACTAAGAGGTAAGGTTTAAACTTCTCTAAACTTGAATGGATGTCATGCTCTTCCTGAGCATTGGTCTCACCTCCAGATATTGAGAGATCGCACTTATTTCCCCACAATGATATCTTTAAGTAAAAAATATAAGTTCACAAGTGCAATTTTTTTTTTGTTTATAGCCTATATATTTTTAATCTCGATGTGAGAAAGTCGAATGCGTGGCATGGGAGCAGTGAAGATTGAACCCACGGCTTCATGTGTGGTGTAGCAAGTGTTCTTACCACTACACCACGCTGCCGGGATCAGCAATTGTAACTTGTTAATTTTATGTAAATTTGACTTAAAATTTAATGCTGAGACCATGTTGAAAAAACATTTTAATACACTACTGACATACTTGCATAAAATCGAAGAAATAATTCTTTAAATCTGACTCTTTAGCACCCTCTAGCAGCTGCGAAACATAATAATAAAAAGTTGCAAGATTTCCCACAGCAACCATTGATTTAATCATTGCTTCTTTCTTTTGAATCCCAAACAAATCATATTCTTTAAGATGCTTGCTTTAAAACATATGTTTGATTTAACACACTTTCACAAGCTATAAAAGGATAATTAAGAGTAAATTAAAAATCAAATGCACTTAAGCTGGATAACTTAATGCTTTATAAGAAAAAAAGTTACTTACATTTTGCAAAAATAAAACTATGACAAAAGACACAAAAAACAAAAGTTTTTAACATAGCCTACCTATTGTTGAAAATACTTGCAATTCTTCTATATAAATAACATTCCACATACAACCATGGAGCGGTAAACCAGGAGGGGTCCATGTTTTTTTCATTTCTTTAAGATTAAAAAGATTGTTTTATATTTCTGATTAAATTATTTAACACTAATTTTTTGTGAAAATCATTACAAGGCAAAACTTAAATAAAAAATGTTAATGTTAGATTTACTTGAATTGTGTCATTTTTTGATTCCAGGAATCTGCATCAGAAAAATTATCATTAAGTATTGTAAGTGGTTTGTCTGTCATTATCTCACTTCTAAACTTTGATAATTCACCAATTACTTCTTGTGCATCTAGCCTGCTTTCCTATCAGTAAATGGTTGAAATTAAAAGACTTATTACAGTACTTAAAACTTATGCTAAAAAAACACATTTTTGTTAAGTAATAAGTTGTTTACTAATAGCCTAGTTTACCTCTCCAAATTGTGCTTTAATATTATTAACATCTCTGTGTAGTGAATCGATTGCTTTTGTTAAAATTTGTGGAATCCTGTCTTTAATAGTGTCATATGCAAAAGTTCTGCAAAGCAATTTAAAAATTTAAGCAATATATATAGTATATAAATTTCTTTGGGCCTAAAAAAGGTAATAACAAATAAGATATTTTTAGTTATAAACCCTAAAATTAAATCTAAAATATAGAAAATTTAACAATAAAAACTTAACAAGTAACACTCACCCTTTAAACTTTGCTGATAGAGATTCAGGAATACTCATATTTTCAAGTTTCAAATATTTATTAATTTATAAAAACATTTTCTAAATATAAGCAGACATGTCAGTTATTCAGTCAACAATAATTTTAAAATAAATGAATAATCAATTGAGCAATTAAGCAAATAAAAAGAATATAATAATCCGATATACAAATAAAATAAAACAATTCATTAGATATAGGTGTAAAACAGTTTTAAGAATGTTTTAAATTCTATTTTAGTTAAGTATTTCAAATAGCAAATTAAAGGTTTATTAGATTTAACATTTTTAAAAATAAAATGAAATTAAAAGCGAAAAATAGGATTACTATGTACATATAGAACTGAATAACAGAGTGCATTAGCGTAACAACACACCAAAAATATAAGTTTAAACAATTACAATGATTTTGTGGTTAGTATAATTTGTCCGAAAAACCCAACATAATTTTAATTTTGTAATTAATCTTGATACAGTTTGTTGGATTTTTATTTTCACTTATAAATTCTCACTTGACTGCATTTTTTGATCATTCTTTAACGGCTCTGGAATGTTTTCCCTGACATCGTCTTCTTCTCTTTGCCTTTTTCTTCTGGTTTTGCACGATTAAGCACCTTAAGGAAATCAGTTGTCTTCGCTCTCATGCGTTGATGTAGGTACGCCTTACTGCATTTAATATGGTAGTGAAGATAGTTTCGGAATGTGTGAATTAAATCAATTGTGTTATCACGAACATTAGGTGCAGTGTGTCTTGGGAAAAACACAAATGTGATGTAACCGATGTTGTCTCCCACAGCAGCACCATGACCTTTCAACTCCATCGGAGGCTCAGAGTGACTGAAGAGGACCTGAGGAGCATTTTGATTGCGTCTTCTTCCTTCCTTGAATTCTTGCATGAAAACTTTTCCAAAAGTAACATCCGATTCATCTCGGAATACAGTGCTGAAAATGACAGTGACTCGATCCTTTTTGGCCTCCACATACATGGTCTCGTCGTCACGGTAATGAATCACAGCATTTTTCCCGATCTCACCCTTTTCTTGAGCTTCAAAATATTTTGTGAAAACTGAGGCAAAACAATTTCGCTTCAAGAGTGACGCTTTTTCAACAATCGATTTAAAATCAGAAGGAACTTTAGTAAGGTCATACACTAAGGTAACACTAAAACCTTGTTCAGCTTGGCTTTGATAGTATTCCCCATATACCTTCCTTAATAGATCGTCAGCACCGTGGTTTTGAAGCTCCTTATAGAACTTAAGCCCAATGCTAATCATAACCTTCGACTTATCTTTTGATTTATCATCACCAGGGTTGGAAATGTGATAGATTGCGCCATCAAAATCTGCGATCGTAACCTCCACAGAGTCCTGTTTTCCACCTTCAAGAGCTGTCTCAAACTTATACGACAACGTATCAGCAATAACTCGGTTTTGTGTTTCAAGCAAAATCATTTTGACGCTTATTTAGCAATACCAGCACAATTTAATTATACCTAAACTGTTGCCTTCTATATATTTAAACAAAAAATGTAAGTTAAAGTTTGTTATATACTGAAAAAATAGGAATAACTAAGTCAAAACGTTTCTCACTTCAGTAACACGGAAGTCGGCTAAAGTAGGAGTAGCAGTTATGACAGAGCGATTACACCCTTAGTTTATCCTTAAAAGTATTAAATAAAATTTTAATTTTTTGCAATTAAATTAAATTTGAAACATAAAAACAGTTAAATATAATTTTTTTATTAGTCAGATTTTTTTTGAATTATACATGAACGTTTTATATTATTTTTTAAGGATTTAAAGCAAAACGCCTTGAATATAAACTCGTTTTAGTTACAATCTTGATTAAACGCGGCATGTTTACGTTTTTTTTCTGACGACAGTTTTAGTTTGCGTGCGTTGTTGACATGTTTTTTGATTTTAATGAATTTTGTCTTCGTTAACTAAAAAAGTAAGTGATTTTTTGTCGTTTTTTAGTAGTTTGTATTAATAGAAAACTAACAAATAAGGTTAAAGTTGCGTAGCTAGTCGAAGTTGACAGTTTAAAGTTGTGTGAAAATTCACCGGCAATTTACTGATTTACTTACGTATCGACTCGATTGACTGATTGATACTTTTTTAGATTTGTTAACTTTGAGCTAAAATTAACTCGATATTGATGTTTTAAATATTAGAACATTATAGTGTACTTTATGTTAGATTTAAATTTTATCCAGCAGCTGACTTGGTTAAGTTTGTTTAAATATTGTTTTAAAGTTTAAAATGACGATGACGTCAGTAAAAGAGGTCAGCGAGCCAGTTTTAAAGCAAGAATATGCCGGGGTCAAACTTGTGATGGAGAGCTACATCTTTCCGGAGGAAAAACTGCAGACGACACCTTCCGAACTTGATGGATTGGACAAAGAAATCGAAGAAGATCTTCGTCTTCTCGGATGTGAGTACATTCAGATTGCCGGGATTATGTTAGGAGTGCCACAAGTTGCTATGGCAACAGCCCAGGTCTTATTTCAACGGTTTTACTTTATCAAATCTTTTGTTAAGAACAAAATGGAGGAAGTGGCAATGGCTTGCATTTGGTTGGCTTCGAAAGTAGAAGAAGCACCCAGAAGGCTTCGTGATGTTATGAACGTCTTTTACTACTTCAAGCAAAAGCTTCAGAATGTAAAAGCACCTGTCTCCATGCCTCTTGATTCTAACTACATCAGCTTAAAGAGTAATGTTATTAAATCTGAAAGAAGGTTGTTAAAAGAGTTGGGTTTTTGCGTCCATATTAAACATCCTCATAAGATTATAGTCATGTACTTGCAAGTCCTAGAAATGCAGGATAATAAAGATCTGGTTCAAACTGCCTGGAATTATATGAACGACTCTCTAAGAACAATCATTTTTGTAAAATACTCAACTGAAACTATTGCATGTGCTTGTATCTATTTAGCTGCTCGTATTTTGCAAGTCCCTTTACCTAACCAACCTCATTGGTTTTATTTATTCGGCGCAACAGAAGATGAAATACAACAGATTTGTGTGACTCTAATGAGAGTTTACCAACACAAAAAACAACCATATAGTGTACTGGAAGCCAAAGTTGAGGAATGTCAGAAAATACTGGAGGAGAAAAAGATAAAAGCTAGAGAAGCACTTGGTCTTGATACAAATGTTCAGTCAACAAATAATTCACCGGCTCCTCATGCAAGTAGTCCATTTGCAGACACAGCTCTTCACCCTTCACCTAAGAAAGAAGTAATAAAAATACCAGAAAAACAGTCGTCTAAATCTCGTGATTCTCGTCACCGAGATGAAAGAGGAAGCGAAGATCGAGACAAAAGAAGGAGTGATGATCGTGGTAGACATAAAAGATCGGAAAAGGATAAGTACGATCGTCATCACCACTCAAAACATTCGCGCAAACATCATCGCCATAGAGATGAAAGTGGAAAACGATCTAGAAGCAGCTTATCCCCTGATTATTCGAAGAAATCAAGAAAAACTCATTCTTCAAGATCCTCCAGCAATCGATAAACAATCTGATATAAAATGTAGTACAAAAATTTTGTTTGTGTGTATATATATGTTTCAAATTTTTATTTTTTTTGTATTGACTTGTGATCCTTGCTGCCAAAACTTAGGAATTAATTTTTTCCAACCACACTAGACTTAAAAAATTGCAATTATAGTGATTTACATTGTATTAAAATAGTTTAAATTTTACTTTGAACTTACCATAAACACATTGTTTTTTTTCCGTTTAGATTGATTGTGTTTTAAATATTAGGTGTTGTAGGTTATTCAATGATGGCTTCTTCATCAAGTTCAAACGAAGAAGACAAGCCAACTGTGATGATTGTTCTAGGAATGGCTGGTTCAGGCAAGACAACTCTTGTACAGGTAAGTTTGGTGGCTTTTTTTAAATTTATAAGAATAAGTTGATATTTTTAACAGTGCTCATTCATTTTTTTATGGTAATTTGTTTGATATTTATCATTATTGATTAATTGCCTATCTTACAAGAATTAACTTTTAACTAATTTTTGCACATGATACTTTATGATTGTACCACAAACAGCAGATTTCATTTTTTTGTAGGCTTATAAAAAATGGACTCTAAATATACATGTAGTATAAATTTACATAGATTTCTATCTATTATCCACTGTGCTTTGTTATATTTAGATAACATATTATGCATACTACATTAAATAACTTTTGTTTTAAAAGTAATATTAATCTTTTGTAACAGTTTTTTTTTTGAATAGAGACTTACTGCTCACCTACACTCGAAAAAGCAACCTCCTTATGTCATCAACCTTGACCCAGCTGTCAACCAAGTTCCATACCCTGTTAATATTGATATACAGGACACTGTTAACTATAAAGAAGTGATGAAGCAATATGGACTTGGACCGAATGGGGGGATTATGACAGCACTTAACTTATTTACTACTAAATTCGACCAGGTTTGTTAAACATAAGATTGTATTTAAATATTTAGATAGATAGGTAACTGTTTAAACCTTTAATTTTTTATATATAAATGGATGGTCTTCTTACTATTTATTTTTAAACCAACACAAAAAGTAGGCCTATAGATTTTTTGTTAAAATTTTAAATTGTTTCATAGTGTACACAAAACATTTTAAGTAAAGGATATCCACTAACAGGTGATGTCATTTTTACAAAAACGATCTCCAGAAGTAAAGAATGTAATTATTGACACCCCAGGACAAATTGAAGTCTTCACATGGTCAGCATCAGGATCTATAATCACTGAAACATTGGTGAGATTGTATATGTGAATATGGTATATATACTATAGGTTAGGCGTTATATTTTTACTGTCCTTTTCTTGTTTTTTTTTAAACATTTTTAACTCATTATAAGCTCTTGTATTGTTGCTTTGCTGTACTTAAATATATATACAAGTAAATTATTTTTCAGGCATCAAGTTTTCCCACTGTTGTAGTGTATGTTATGGATACAGCAAGAAGCGTAAACCCAGTTACTTTTATGTCTAATATGTTGTATGCTTGCAGTATTCTATACAAAACCAAACTACCATTTATTGTAGTTATGAACAAGGTAAATTTGCATAGAAAAATAAGCTACAATTAAACTGCTATTGCAATGCATATAGTTGTTATTTTGTGTGTGTTAATATGTTAAATAATGATCAGTCAATTTTATATTCTTGCATTTTTTACCCTTTATGTTATAGACAGACATAGTGGATCATAAGTTTGCTGTTGAATGGACTACAGACTTTGAAGCTTTCCAGGAAGCTTTAAACTCGGAGACGAGTTATATTTCTAACTTAACTCGATCTATGAGTTTGGTATTAGATGAGTTCTACAGCAATCTAAAGGTAAATTCATTGATGTAAAGTTTTGCATAAGTGCATTTGGTTACCAAGTTTTGTGTCAGAATTTAGCCTTTTCTTAATACAGCTAATAAAATTAATTTTATTGTTAGTCTAAATGTTGAATACTTAATTTTAGTTGGTCGGCTTCTCGGCTATTACTGGAGAAGGCACTGATGACTTATTTCAAGCAGTTGCAGAAGCAAGAGAAGAATATAATAAGTAGGAAAAAGAAATAAGTTTCTGTTGCATTTAATAATAACTCTAATAAGTGATGCTGCATTTGTATGTAGCAAATTAAATATATAGCATCTTTTTGTTTAAAAGATAACATATGTATATTAATATATAATTTAGGTTTAATACTTTAATTTGTTTACAGTGAGTACAAACCCGAATATGAAAAATTAAGAGAGAGAAAACTTAAAGAGCAAAAAGAAATGGGGTCTGAAAATGCAGGTAACATTTAAAACCTCGTTGTTTATTGCCTAAATTAAGTGCAGCTGTGTTTTTATATTTACATTTGGTTTGGCTTAAACTAAAGGACTTTAAACTAAGTGTAGTTCTTTTTTAAAACTCCCTTTAAATTGCTTAGATAAAATATATTGTTGTTCATATATTTAAATTGAATTTGCCGTAAGTTGAATGGCTTAAACTAAGTGTAGTCCCTAAAATTTATTTTGTTGATTTTATTTTAGAAATGTTGTCAGAAAGATCAATAATAGTTACCAAGGGAACAAATGACCAAGAAGACGAGGATGACAGGAGCAGTGCCGATGATTCTGATCAAGGTAAAAACTTTATCCATAACTTTAAAAAAAAGTGTTGCTCCAATTCTATTGGGTTAGTTTAAAATTTTACTCCAAATGGTACTCCAATCTTAAGTGTTACCCAGAACTTAAGTACTAATCCAATCTTAAGTATTAAGCCAATCTTAAATATTACTCCAATCTTAAGTATTACTCCAAACATAAATGTTACCCCAATCTTAAGTATTAATCCAATCTTAAATATTACTTCAATCTTAAGTTTTACTCCAAGTATAAATGTAACTGTAATCTTAAGTATTACTCCAATCTTAAATGTTACTCTAATCTTATTTAAAAAAATGTTATTCTAATAAATTGTTACTTCAATTTTAGTAAATACACACACTAAGGATTTTTTTTTCTTTTACAGAAGACACAATTCAAGCTGATTCATTTAAAAGATTTTTGGACTTAAAAAAAGCTTCTAACCTAAGCAAAACTTGACAAAAGTTTCTGATAATTAAGCACATCGAGAAATGTTTTACCAAACTGCCAGACTTACAATATATGTTCCAGTTTATGAGCTGGTTATTCTTAAAGGACTGATCGGTTACGAAAAAAACATTTTGTTTTTGATTTGTACCTGTTATTTTATTGCCATTATATTACTTTAAACAAAAAATTCATTGTTTGCCATTGTGTATTCGGTTAAAAGTGTAAATCATGATTATTTTAATTTGTACCTGTTATTTTTATTGCCATTATAACACTTAAAACAATCAATTGCAGTCGTCAATTGCCGTTGTTTAGCTAGTTGAAAGTGTAAATCATGCATTTTGAATTTCTTTTTTACATTTTCTATAAAACCAATTAA
Organism: Corella eumyota; assembly: GCF_963082875.1. NCBI lineage: Eukaryota > Metazoa > Chordata > Ascidiacea > Phlebobranchia > Corellidae > Corella > Corella eumyota. The sequence continues at coordinate 1,846,457 of NC_137495.1, read as the reverse complement.
CATTTTTGATTTTTTTTTGTAGGAAAAGTGTAATGCTAATATAAATATTAGAAATTGTTTTGTTTAAATTATGAAGAAAAGCTGACATTCAGATGCAAGGATTAATTCCTCAGAATAAGGAGAGGACAGAGTTTTCAGGTTTTATTGAAGCTAAAGGACAAAGTTTTAGGATTGATATTTCTCTGCCAGATGGACCCAACTCTATTTCTAGTGCAAGGTAAAAACATTTAATATTTAAAGTTTATCTTAATATCTTGATTTCTGCTGTAAAATAAGCATGTACATTTTTTTCTGTCTTTTTCCAACATAAATAAAATTGACAGTTTTTTTTTGACTTAATACCATCACATCTGTTTTTTAAATTTTGTTAAAAAAACATATTATTAATGATATTAAACTTGTAAAAATATAGCTTTTTTTAATACTAAAAGACAATATGTTGTATATATATTTTTAGGATTCAGTGTGATTGGAGACTGCATAAAGCATTAGAAAAACATTTGAATTTTTTAAAGGAAAGACTGAAAAGTTGTAGCAATATTGAAATTTACTTGAATGAAATACAAGAGTTGTTGGAACTTGTTGACAATCCAAGTAATCAGGAATTATGCAGCCCAGTATTCTACAGCACTGTGATTAAGCATTTACAGGTGAAATGAAAAATGATTTTTAATCTTTTACAGGTGAAATGAAAAATGATTTTTAATGTATTTATTAACTTACCTTCAATGTGGAGAGGTTGACTTTAGCAACCTAAACATAGAGTAACATCAGTTACCCTGACCCAGTCTTAAGTTGCCTTTGGCGGGGTATTATAGATCATATTTGTTTAATAGTTGAGCTGCTAATTAAGTGTTGGCTCATCAGGAGTTTAATCTGTTTATATTGCCTTACTTTTGGGCAATACAGAAGCCAATGACCTCATGTAGCAAGGCCAAGTGTTCTGGACACTACATCACGCTGCCAGATTTTGCTTTTATGTTGTCTAAAATTTTGCTTAAATGATTGTAATTTTATGATTTTTGTTTTTAAATTGCAAGGAGTTTATGAAATACTTGTTTTTTTATATTAGGAGGTTGGATTTGATGCTATATCAGACATTAGCAAAGATTTTAAAGTTATAGAAATCAAGGTCCTAGACCCTCAAGAAAGAACTCACAATTTAACTTTAAATTTACCTTCAAACTACCCTAATTCATCTCCTACAGTCAACTGCATTGTACCTCATGAGTTTGTACCAGTATGGACCCATGATAGTGATTTAAGTTCAATAATATCACAGTTTCAAACCTGGTTAACCCAATATCAATGCTTATGGGATAACGTTGATGAATTGAAGGAAAGGTCCTGGATTCTAGAACCTGAAAACCCAAATAGAGCTGCTTCTAGCCTCAGAATTGGACTAGGTAATATTTTAGTAATAAATCAAGCAAAAGAAAGTGTTTTTTTGGTATATGGTATATTGTAATTTTTACGTTTGTACTGCTTTAATTTTGAGATTTTTATTTATTTAAAAGTAAAGTCAATTTATGTTAAAAAATTTGTTTTCTGTTGTTATAGGTAATGGGTCGTCGGTTCAAATTAAAGTTGACCCCTTGGCTCCACAAGGTCAACCTGAATGTCACTTCCTCGGAGCTGATTGGGCAATTGTTCCGATTCAACAAAAGTTTTATGAAAACCTGGAAAATTGGAATGAAGAGTTGTCCGTGTATCAGGTTTATTTATATTTAGTTTCTACAAATGTAGTTTTATGTAATGTAGTGTTTGGTAGATTACAGGGATTAATAAAATAGGTTTATAAATTAGAAAATACCATAACGGTTGTTTATTCAAGTGTATGTTATATTATAAACAATATTTTAAGCACAATTCAAGTAAGCACAATTCATGGCAATGTTTAAAATAGGAAAAATGCAATAAGTATTGCAGCTATAATGAAACTTTTGAAATGTCAGCTTTACATTAAAACTATAATCCACAATCAGAACCAGAAAAGGTAGTTAGAGATAGTTAGATCTTGTTAATACAGTCAACTAGAAGCAAAAAAAAATATAGCAAGCAAGTTTTAGCAAATTAGCATAGACAGAAATTAAAGCTTCAGGAACCAACTGTATTTTAATCACACTTTCTTGCTGTTGATCCTACCTAATAACATCCAATAACAATGTCAAATTGAATAGAATTTATGCACTGTTTTGGACATGGAATTACCTGTAAGAAGGACAACAAACAGCAGTCAAGATATGACCTTACAATGTGGAATCTGTTACAGTTATAGACTGGGAGTCTGTATACCTGATCAGGTAACAACCAAAGTTTTAACCAACTTTGTATTATTGTGACTACTTAGAATATTGGCTTTTATTTGCTAACATTTGAATTTATACATTGGGTTAAATTTGTTTTTCTTTAGATTTGTAATGACAAAAGATGCAACCAAGCCTTCCACCATGCTTGCTTACTTGAGTGGATTAAAAGCGTTTCAGGATCAAAACAAAGTTTCAATTCATTATTTGGGGAATGTCCATACTGCACTAGATCTATGAAAATCAAGCTGGTACACGAATAAACAATTGATTTGACATGATAAGGATATATTTATTTAAACTTTGCATAGGATTATGAAGTATTGAAAATTTTTTTTGTCTATTTTTTCATTTTTTTTTGGTTTGTTTGGCCATTGCCCAGTAAGCCCTCATACCAACACAAAAAACGGACTCAATCATTTTTTAGTATTTTTATTACAATATATATTAAAAACAACACAATAAATATTTTTGTTTGTACAGCATTCTAATGTGCAAACACTCTTTGCATTTTATTATCACAATTGTTTTTATAACGACAAACACAAAACAAGCAAGATATACAACTAAGCTAGTTAATATTAAATCAACACTGCCATTAAAATCGTTTCTACTTTTAACAAATATATATATATATGAAGCAAGAGTTGTTGCTACTAATTTATAATACATTTAAAAATAAATAAATTAATGTGTAGAAGACTAGGAGTTCGTGTATTATAAAACAACATTGCTCTAAAAGGTGGGTTGTTTGTAAAACATAAAAACAAAATAAAAGGGCTAAAATAAGTAATTAGTTTTAAGTATTTCATACCTGGAGTAAATATATCTCTTGTGCTTAAACAGGGCTCATTATGATACCGTTAAAATATGTTTTTGCTAAGAATAAAAACACAGCAAACTAAAAACTTTTTGGCAACCATTAGTGTACGTATTGCTTAGTTGTGAGTGTGTATTTATGGTTTTGTAAAAGCAGCTTTTGTATAAATATGTAACCACTGATTTTCGTCTATATTTAAATATAAGACATTAGTTTGTTTCATTCATCAAATCAAATGTTGCACCTAAAGTCCAACTCGTTTCTTTATCTGCTATTTTCTTTTTCGAAATTAATTCAGTGTCACTTGCAAAACCAAAACCATCTTCTAATATTGAAGACAATAAACATAAATCCATGCAGAAAAATGGTTTTTCTTTATCAAAGTTTGTATCGAGGCAGTATTTTTTAGCTGCATCGGTATAGTTTTGTACTGTCATAGTACCTCCCTTTTCACCATCTATTAGACCAGCCTGTTCGGCACGGTCAAAAAAATATGAGAACACATAAAAATTTTGATGTTTGATTTCTTTTGGGTGCTTTATTTCACCTTTTATAACTGCTTTTCTTGCTGAGTCTCGACAGAGTTCGTAGCGAGTATTGTCTATCCCAGTTGCTCCATTTATGTTGTATCTAAAACATAATGCATGTGATAAGTAAGAATTTAACAGGGCTTTACACTATTTGCTTTATTGATATTATCATTCTACTTTTGAATATTTACATAGGGTACAAAAGGTCTTGATATATATTTTTATGTGCTTGCCAATTTCACAATGAGCACATTTTAAGACACTTGCTAATGTGTATAAAAAACAGCAATTCTGTAAAATCAAATTTAAAAAGTACGAACTTAGTCATTCCATTCTTCCAAGTTCCAGTATATTTATCAGGCATACAAGCTGTCTTTGCATCCACAGTTTGATCCTTCAACGGTCCACCTAACACCATCTCCCTAGCTGACATTAAACCCATACCCAGGTAACTGTGTGTGTAAATCTTGTCTGTTTTACCGAATGTAGTCAGCTCACTGATAAACCCTCGGTCAGCTGTTTCAATGGTGTCGAAACTATGGGGTGCAAATGTTATTTGCATTGATCCGCCTTTATAAATAAGTTATTTGATTTTAAAAGGTTTTAAATTTTTTTACTAGAAACAACTCGCAAGAGAGTGTGAAATTAATTTTCATATTTTAAAAATATTTTTTAGTTTTCTCTTAATCTTTAAAAGCAATATTAAATCAAAGAGACTATCCTAACAAAAATCTACAACACATAGATTATCTTTTCAACATCAAGGATAAAATTTGGCATAAAATCCCTAAAACTATTTCTTACCTCCTAAGTCGATGGTTCCAACTGTAAACTGTGAGTTAATTCCCAATCTGTCAAGCAAGTAATTTATAGTTGTCCACCCATATTTGCCCTCTAATTCACCGTCCATTATTATAACTGACTTCCTGGGAAGTTTGAATGGGTATTGATGGAATAAATCAATAACTTCATTAAGTAAATTGTCAGATTGATCCTTGGGAAGCAAACGAAGTCCTGCTGTTGCTTTTAGAGCTAGTGGTGTGCTCTTCCAACTAGTAAGTAATTAGTTAATGGTTATAAGGTATATTTCTGTGTAAAATTGTATTATCTTCTATAGGTGTTTTTATATGGAAAGCAAGTTTCACCAGCAGCATCGTGTGGTGGTCAGAACATTTGGCTTTACTACATGAGGTCCTGGGTTATGTTTCCACTGCTCTAATGCAAAAGCATTATAAACGGTATGAACTCCTACTGAGCCAATACTTGATCAGCAGCTTAGTTATCAGACAAATGTAATATTCCGAAGACAACTTAAGACTGAGTCTTGGTAAGAAATGTTACTCTATGTTTAGGTCTTGAAGTCGACCTTTACACATTAAGGATAAAGATATACATATATTTATAAAAAAGGGTTAACTTACAATTGCTGTGGTACTTCTTGTTTTGCAATATCTAGCAAGTGTTTGATACTCTCAGCCCCCTTAGTTGGGTTGGATGTAAATGACGATAGCCCTGGCGTTATCTAAATGACGATATTTTAAAGTTAATTTATAATTGTCTAAAGATACAAAGTATTGCAAATTGGAATGTAAATTTCATTACAAACAGTTGATACATAAAGCTAATCTAATACTTTGAATGATGATTACCTGCTCAAACAATTCCTTTACTAAGATAGGGGGTTTGGGCTCCTGTCTTTTAAAGTGGTAAACATGAACTCTTGATCCAGTACTACCAGCATCCACCATTATTCCATAAAAGTCAACAGGTTTTATGACCTAAAGTAAAGTTTAATCATTTTCAATACATTTCTGCACTTCATTTTGAGCTTGGGATTTTGTGTTTGGTAATATCTTGACATGTTAAGTCTACTAGAATCATAATTTATGAATGTCAACTATATACCAAATACTGTAAAAAAAATTAACATACCTCTGTTCCTGTTGTATGAGAATGCCTGTTCTCTAAGGGTACTAAATCAGGATCATATAGCAGTGATGACATATAAACCTTTCCAATACAGACTAATAATAAGAGAGATAGAAACACAAAAAATCCTCTCCTCCATTTAAGAAGCTGGGACCCAAATCTTAACAGATCCGCTGAGCTGGAAACCCTATTCATACTTGATACTGGCTTCATCTCAATGTAAGAATCGTGGTGGCTTGGTGTACTTGCCTATTGGTAATTATAATTAATTTAAGGAGTCTTCAACAGAAAACTTTGGCACATATAAACAGTGTTTTAACAAAGTGTGACACCTTAATTTTTGTTGCTATTTTATATTAAGATCTAATAAAAGTGTGTGAGCAAAACTCATATTTCAACCTTTCTAACACTCTAAACCTTTAAATAAATATACACTGTTTTGTCAATGTGTTGATCAGTTGATAGTGCCAAAAGCTTTCAGGAAGACCCACAAACTTACAAGACCAAAAAACAATTACACTAAAAACGTAATAACTTCTAATAAACCAAAAATGTAGGATGTAGTACCACTATTTACGGTTCAAAAAGTAAGTTATGCTTAAGTGAACGGATAAAAAATACAAAAAAGCAGTTGACGTACCAAATCTTTGTCCAATGAAATTCTCATATCAAAACTTAACAACCCTTTTTTATTGATCCAACTTAGTCATATGGTCATAAAATTTCGGCATTAATAACCACACAGTCCTTACAAGCCACGTATTAGTGAATAAGCATTTGTCTTAACAGAAACTTTATAACCGGTTTACAACTATACCGACGGTCGGACGTTTAAAGGTGACATTTATTGTTATAAGAAGCGCTTAGTGGCTTTTAGTTCTTATTGTATTTTGCGGGACATTTGAAATCAGCGAGGCGTTACATAACAAGTTTGTTTACGTCATCAAAATAAAATTGGATTTTTCTGTCTTGAATATTTCGTAAAAATTCTTAAAAACTAATATTAAAATGTGTTTAATATTTTATTTTTTTTCTATAACGTATACTTGATGTGAAAAAACAATTTCACAGTCAAAACTTTCACGAAAGAAAATACCAACAACCCCGACCTAGCCTTCGCGTGCCTTTATCAGTTTTAAATATTTAATAATATTTTCCTATTAACATACTGCTGATTGTATTTTAAAAAGTGTTCAGTAACGTTAGCAATTTACTTTGGGGTGCTACGACGAATAATCAGTGTGGTAACAAACCCCAGACCTCTTGTAGTAAAACTGTTAAAAGTTTGGTTTAAAAATAACAGATATCTTCAACTACAAAGTACCCTACCTTTTACTAAACATCTTTTTGTGATCTGTTCTAACTTTTTAATATTTAACTTGATAAATATATTGAATGAATATATAAAATTAAGAACAACGCATTCTAAATATGATAAGTTGTAATTTTAAAATGAATTTTTATACAATAAAAATAAATGTACAAACAGCGGTGATAAATTTAATAAAAATATTGCATTCACAACTCAAAATTAAAAAAAAATTAGTCATCAAGTTATGGTTTATTATTGTATTTACAAGTTAGTCTATGCATTCAATTTTTTTTTACAAAGTTTGTCGTTGTCTTGCTGATTCTAACTTTGATCTTTTAAATGGAAATTTACAAATTAGAAATGTAATGATCATCAACATTCCAACAGCAACAAATAAAACAATCATTTCAACATAGGGGATTCCTAAATCTCCTGATATATTGTAGAAAAAATCACGTGCCTTCAAATCTAAAATGAAACAAAAATTACTAAACCTTAGGTATTGTAACGTTGTTCATATTAAATTAATACTTGAAACTAGTAAATTATTTAAATTAACAAAGGCTGTTAAAACTACTGTTTTACCATGACAAGATTTTTCATCTCTGTCGAGTTTATATCCACTAAAACATGAGCACGAGATGTCGTTGTTGAGCGTGGTGGAGCAAATATGTTCACATCCTCCATTTTCCTTTAATAGAATTTATATAGCTTTTAGGATTTAGTGCAAAAATACGAATTTAAATAAAAGCTTACCAGATCACAAATTGAAGCAGATACATCAAATATGATTGGCCCAATTGAAATTGTTGTTGTTTTTGTTTCTGTTGTTTGTTCTTTTTGTTGTTGTTTGTATGCATTGTCTTCAAGTTGTCCCAAGCAATTCTAGATTAAAATGTTTATGCTACACGACTTACTTACAACCAAAATGTATTCGTTTTTGCTCTGGTCTTTGTAATCTTTATTATAAAAAGCCCACTTTTGGTTTACAATGTTTAAGATACTTTTACAAAAAACTCTGTTTGGGGTTTACCTTGATCAGCAAAATGCAATATTTTGCATATTTTTCCACAAATTTTATTTTTATTTACCTTTTTCGTGCAAGTGTCGTCGAGGACGGAATCACAAGCCGTCACAGTACAATGCACATATGCTATTTGATTGGATAAGTAGGGGCTTCCCCATGCGAAGGAACTAAACGAGAACTTTGCTTGGCCGGAGTAAAAGTTTTCGTAAAGCGTGACGTCATTGGTTTTGGATTTGACTGGGCAGCTGTCAAAACAAAAATACCAGTTATAATTTGGCCTAAAATTTGTGATTTTTTAGGTGTTTTTGTTATTATTTACCCCGAATCCAACAATGTTTTGTTGATATTTCCATATCTGTCTTGGGTCGGTGTTAGCCAGCAAAATTTTGCCTTAAACAAAGTCATATTATTGATTACAAAATTAGCACAAAAATCGTTTAGTTATCTGAGCAAATTTAAATGTTCATAACGAGTAACCTAAGTGTAAAATTTTAATTTTTTTAAGAACTGGTATCAGCAAAAAATACTTACCTGTAATATTAGGTAGTCTGCGTTCCCATTTGAGAAGGTCATTCCAACGTAAATTTCTGCGGGAATTTTGACCGTCAAGTTCCGCATAATGGCATGTGTAAACGTGGGGTCGGGAAAAATGGCCATTGCAACTTCTAAGTTGTCTAGAATTGGTTCCACTGAAAATCGGGAACGACTGAAAAAATAAAACATTTTTTTGTGTATATCTTTGTTCTCGATGTGGGAAGGTCGAATGCGCAACCTAAACGTAAACACGAATGCGCAACCTAAACATACCAGTTACTCTGACCCAGTCTCGAGTTGCCTTTAGCAGTTTGGGATATTATAAATCCCAAACTGCTATAATTATCCGATAATTATGCTGCTGATTAGGTGCTGGCTCAGCAGGAGTACAAACCGTTTATAGCGCCTTACTTAAGGGTGCTACAGCTTGGGAGCTCTGGGGATCTAGCCCTGGACCTCATGTAGTGTAGGAAGTGTTCTGACCGCTAACGTATTGTAAGACTTCTTTTTTAAATCGACTTTAGAAAACCTACCGATATACGGAAGAGATCATGGCGAGATTTGAACCCAGATTCGTTTCATAAACACAATTAAATTCCACACTAACGTCATCGTTTAATTTGGTCCGACTTTGCGGATTATTCGGATCTTCAAAAGTGCGGATCTGATGCTTGTAGACCACGTGACTTGAATTTTTCTTGACACAAATAATTAATTCAATGTTTAAAACATTTTTGTAGATTTAAGTTTTTCAGGGGTCAATTTTGACAAATTTAAAATGTTACAGTACAAGAAAAATGACAAAACTTGGTTTTTAAATGTGTTTCTTGCCTTTGTTACTCTTTGGTAAAGAGAAAACTACTTAAAATATAACTATCGTGTAACATATTTAAAAAAAGTAAAATTGTTTAGTCTCAGATTAACAAAATTGTGGGTGTTCACCACAAGTTGTAAACTTACAAATGTGGACATAGCACAATCGGATACATTAACTCGAAATATTGTATCAAATCCATTGTATTTTGGACTTAAACCGACGTAAGGGTAGCAGTCCGAGTTTATTTCTTTAAATTTATCACTTTTTTCCAAATTCTTTGACTCGGAAAGTATTAAATTGTCCGATCCAAGACCCAAGGTTGATAATGCGCAATCATTTAATCTGTAAAAGTATTGTCAACCTTAAATATAATGTTACTTACATCAATTAAAATTGATTGTTAATTGATTTATTTATTGGTAAAATTTAGTTTTTAGTCGCTTTTTTAATATTTTACATAACGTTTCGTTTACAGAAGTGTTTAATTAAATGTGCCAGCTGCTTTTTAAGTAAAAAAGTGTTAACAAAAAAATGCGTTTGCGTAAAAATGCAGATTATTGTAACCGCACGTGGGCGCTTTAGAGTAATAATTGCCAGTTTACCTTACTTCGATGTGCGAGGCCCCGCATACCACTCGAATATCGACAAAATTTAGCAAAGAAGCAAGTGTAAGTGGTGAAGGAATGACATAGGATGTACAATTAACTGTAACAACAGTAAAAAAACTTTTTAAATTGTAAAAACGAACAAAAAAGCGTATGTACACAATTGTTACCTTCGAAAAAAACAAACAATAATAAATTGTAAATGCGGATGTATTTAACGTATCTTAATAAAAACAATTTTGGGGTGTTAAATTCAAGAAAAAATCTTCAAAATGTAAACAAAATAATTGTTTTACTTTCTTTGGTACTTATATATCAGTTTCATACGTCAAAAAATCGTATTTCCGTTCCTAATATTTTCCTCTAATATCTTTAAGCTACTTATAAGACTCACCTTGTCCGTATATTTGAGCTGGACTATACAAAATTAAAATACATAAAATTAAATAGGCAAACATAGTCCAATAAATACTAAGTTTCGGAGCCCAGTTTCCTTATACCATTTTCCCACATCCAGAGATCAAACACTGTATTAAAAAACCTAGCTATAAACTAAATTGTGTGAAAATATATTAGTAAACCACTAGCTTATTGCACTGACCTATAACTAAGCATAGTACATTAGACTTTCGAAATGCAAATAAAACGGAAAAATACAGGTTATCAAAACCTATCTGTTGTCAACTCTATTGACAAATAGGTAACGGATGTTTTTTAGGTTAACTTAACTTCGTTGTTGTTTGTGTCATTTCGATGATATAATTCTTAAAAACAAAGGTTTTGTTGTGATCTTGTTATTTTGTATACAGAAAAGTTTGTTTATAAGTTCTTGTTTTGAAATTTAGGTTTCCATTTTTGTTGTGGAGATATTTTTTTTATATGTCCTACATCCTTTTTTATATTCGAGTACTGGATTGGCAAATTCCACACTTTTATATTGATATACAAACGCTTTATTACGCTAACAAAACAACACTGTAATGTTGTATGTCTTCCAGACGTTTATGGGAGTTTATTTTATAAAAAAAATAGGCTATAAAACTGTTTTATTTAAGTTCTACCCCACTGCTTTTAAATGATATTATTTGACTACCTATACTATAGTATAGGCGTAGGGTTGTTTATGACCAAGTTATACATTGAAATATGCTTTATATATTTGGCATCTTCTTTTGATATGGTAACTTAGTCTTAGAACATTCAAAATAATTTTTAAATTTATATTTTTACTCTGCCTTTTGTAGTGCTATGTTGTAACAAACTAGTGTATCTTAGAAAAATTTACTCAAAAGAAAAAACGTTTGTACACATAACATCACATTATTAAATTTTTACAATATTCTTTAAAAACGAATCCGGTTAGCTCAGTCGGTAGAGCAAAAGTTATTTTCCATTAAACCAAAACAACATACTTAACAAAGGGGGGGCTGGCTCTTATATTACAAGGTTGTAACTTAAAATCATTGTGTTAATGGCAAAATTTGAAACTAGAACACATTGAAGAACTAAAAAAAAAATAAAAACACATACTAAATACATAATTAAAAAACTAGGAACTACGAACAAGCGGAACTACTGAAAATATGAAGTGAAAAGTACAAACATTAACACTGAAACAATAAAACTTATATTAGTGGATCACTGTGACATTTATTACCAAACTTATTTACCCAAAAAACTACGATTTTACTAATCTTTAATTTCTAAAAAATTAATGACCTAAATTTTAGTAACATGTTGTTTTTCGAAATATTTAGTTTTTGGATACATTTAGCGAAAAGAAATATATATAGTGGTAGATAATTGTGTAAATGTCGTGATGCAATTCCTATCAAAAGCTTAGCTCTCTTAAAAAAATGTTTTTAAAATCAAACAAGTAATGTTAGTTATTTTTACAAGTAGAATAATTTATCACTTAACTCATTTGAGGGAATTTGCCTCAGACTTTGACCAACTAAATACGCAAGTTTATGAGCATATTGACATGGTGCTGGAACTCTTACTGTTCCTGGCCAGTTGTAATACATATAAGTCATCTTGTACGACAATTTCTGCATGTGATCCGGCTTTAAATACTCCATTCCGCTCACGATGATGTAGTGTGTCGGTGAGACTGTTCCATGTCGAACATTTTGTGAAATTAGGAAATAATCCGGCCAGTTGGGTCGTGTAGCTAGATGGTCCAACACTGTTCCTGGAGGTGGGTTTGATAGTTTTCCCTGAATCACAGCAAAAAACTTGACATTAATCCGCTTTGATACAACCACGACTGTCATTTTTGGTTGGTACGAAGCACCATGTAAAGCATCGAACATTTTTAAGCAAGATTTTAGTTGAATGACCTCATAATCTGATACTTTTTCCAGTTGACCATCTCCAACACCATCTCTAAATATAACAATTCGCTCAGGAAAAGAGTGGTTTACTTCGTAATATTTTTTGATCGATTCAATAAAGCAATGCTTAAGAGCATCCATAACTTCCTGATGTGGCGATTGAAAAACTGCTTTTGAATACCATCGGGTCATCAACTTGTTACAGCTAGATACAAACGCACCGACAGATTGGCCTTTACCACCTGGCTCATGATAAACATCGATTCCACACACCATTAAGCCTCTTAATGGCACGTCAATAGCCCACAGTTCACCTCCTAGTTTGCAGTTGATTTGCAAAGCTATTTTCATGGTGATCGATCTAAACTTTCCGATGTTTCTATCTTCTGGAAGAGTTCGAGATATGATAACTTGAGACGGGACAGGTCTATCGACACAACATAATTTTTTGACAGCACTGTATCGGTCGTCACGTGATGTTGGAAATATACAAACCACAAGTTGGAGATTCGGGTTGATTGACGCTGAAATTGCACTTTTATAAGTTGTGCTTCGATCATCAGGTAGCTCGACAAAATTAGGCATTGCTAATTGGACTCCAAGTTTTCTAGTACATTCTTCCAGCTTATCACTGAAATCTCTTGCTTTTTTAGCATCTCTTCTTGTAAACACCAGAAGCCAGTTCTGGATGTGAACTGGACGGATTACTTGCGACCTAGTAACCTCTCTTGTGAAGTCAGCATCAGGACCGCATGCAAAGACCTGACCTCGTCCCACCATTACTTTTTCAGGCTGAAAGTTGCGAGCGTTAGTTTGTGTCGTATGGGGTTCTATCTCCAATCCCCATCTTAATAGCTCCTCTCTTGCCGCTTCACTTTCATTTATCCTTGCTAAAAATTTCTCCACAGAATCGTTTCTATTAGTTGGGTTCAATTGCGTGTAATCTTTTATGTCTTTCATTACCCTGAAATCAGATCGTAGTTTGTCAGATAAGCCAGTAAGGAAGCAAAACTCCGGGACAAGAAGAATTATCTTCTCCACATCGTCGGACTCTCTTATATCGTGTTTTCTTTTTTTGGGACGATGTACCAACATTGGTTGACTTAAATCCTGAATATCCAATTTATATTGAACCTTGTAGTACTCCTGAAATGTAATGGTTTCACCTTTTGAAGTGGTAAACGTACTCATGGGAGACGTATCCCAAGATATATCGTCAATCCTATAGTTCTTGTTGTTGTATCGAGTCAAAACAACAGATCCAATCAATTCTTTAAGGCACATTTCCTGAAAACCAATTGAAGATTTCCTGTAAAGATCTTCCATAACATGACGGGCTGTCTCACGTCTTAAAACCTTGTGAGAGACATCAATGTTTAACAACAAACCACCCTCGAAATTCTTGATTGCTGTTACATATCCTGGCCATAAAATAAGTTTCAATTTTTCCAAATTTGTGGGGTTGTAAGGATCATAGTAATTCCTTCCAACCGGGCATAGCTTTATCAAATGCATGCATTTTTTTAAAACATTGTTGTAGAATGGAATAAGTAAATGTGAAGCAGGGTCGATGACTTTTGTTAAATTAATTATAATCTTAATTTCAACTTCGTCAGTAATTCTGGTCGAGTACAAAATTGTTTGATTATTTTTTAATCTGATTGGTAAGTACAGTATACTCCCATCAAATGCTTTTGTATTACCAATAACATCGCGGTGCTTATTAATCAAGGCATATCTCAGATTTCTGCTATCCACTGCAGGCTCAAAAGAAACATGGTATTGACAAACTGCTTTGATTTTACAATTGACTTTTACACAGTTAACTTGAATTGGGATTTTATTGCCCGAAGTCCCATGGTAAGTCACGATTTCATCAAGTTTCAAATTTTTAACCTCTCTCGCAACATCTGCAACCTCAATTGCGGATTTTTTTATTGGATATGATGGATTTAACTCAGAGAAACTTAAACTTGGTTCTTTAACTAAGATTTTCTCCTTAATTTTAGTTCCTTCTGGGCTTTTCTTTTCAATTACTATTCCTCTCCCCCTTGCAAAATTTGCTATTTTACCTCGTCCTATTGATCCTTTCAACAGATTCGTAATTGCAATTCCACGGCCAACTGGAGAAACCTTAGGTTGCAGTGTTTGTAATAAAGAAACAGAAACATTTCCAGAAGTCCCTGTTAGTAAAGATTTTGCGACCATAGTCTCTGCTTCCAAGACTGAGGATGAAGCATCCAAGTCTTCCCTAGATTTATTTTTTGATCTGCTTAACAAATCTTTGGCTAGGCATGTAGATGGAGCATTTGGTTGGGTTGGCAAAATGTCACCAGGATTTTTAGTTTTTAAAAATTGTAAAATAGCAGCCCCCCTGCCTCCTCTTCCTATTCCAATAAGCTTGTTATCATTCGCGTCCATATTATATTTCAATGACTTGTAAACTTAAAGATTTTAAGCCTGAAATGGTAATAACTGGTTTAATCTGTTTACTTGCAGACTCTAATTTAATAAAAATAATTCTTTAATAATAATAAACTAATTTTAATAAAATAATTCGTATTGTTTTAAAATTGACCACGTGGTCACTGCATGCGCACGTGGTATGATACTATTAGTACAGTTAGTACGATTGCTTAAACACAAACTGCGCTGTATGGATTTAAAACCAGCTTTTTAAACTACATTTTAAAGTGTCTTACAAATAATTTTAGTACAATGAAAAAATAGTGTAAAAATATCCATCTTATTTTACGGCAAATGGAAAATTTTGTCGCGAAAAAAAAACTTTTGAAATATATTGCTCGTTTTCAGCAAAAACCAAAATATTTTCAGTTTTTTTTTTTAAATAACAATACATTTAAGATTTGCCTTTATTTGTTTGCTGCTATTGCAGTCATTTATAGGTGAAAATTGCAAAGAAACTTAGCCTCGTTAGGCTAAGCACAAAATAGTTAAAAAATTTTCTTCGGACATCGATATGGTAACCGGCTACACTGATTTTAATTTTTTTTAAATTTTTTTTAAATGGACAAGCAGTTTCTGATAAAATGTTAAAAACTTAAAAAAACAAGAAACTTGTAAAAAAAAAATTTGGTTTAAAGTTATGGCATAAAGTGGATCATCACATGATAGGTAATGTTTTTTTATTGTTTTGTAGAGGAGCCAATTTCAATTATATACACCATATAAATAATAATTTTGTTTTTCAGTATACGTGTCCCTACACAGTTCCTGCTTGCTATATCAACAAATTGCTTTATATATATCATACAGTCTTTTCTTTAAATTATTACAAATTGGGAAAATGTCAACTTTGTTTGTTATACGCTAATTCTTTCATCACCATTGCAGTTAAGTATAGCTAATTAATCTCCCGAAAACTTAACCTTTTTAAACACTAAAACAAATGCCTTTAACGAAGGTTATATAAAAACATTCATAAAGGATAATAAATAATTTTGCATGATGTTTTTAAAGCTAGTGTTTACCTACGCGATTTATTAAGAATGTAATCAACCCACTGTTTGGATGAATCAAATAATGCTAAAGTTATACCGTTTGAAAAATTTGATATCGTTCTAATGTAGGCAACACGGCGATACTTTTTTAACAACAAGTGGGATGTTAAAACTTCTTTGTTTTTGATATACCCACTCAGTTTATATAAAAAAACTAATTGTGCTAGAATCACTTTACAAGCTGATAGTCATAGAATATACCTATTAACTTAAATACAATTCAACGTTTTGAAATAATGCTACTGCAAATTAAGAACAATACTAAACCTTATTTTTCGTATTGTTTTAGATCTGTTAAATTGTGGATAAATAAAATTAGTTTGCCTAACCAGTAGACAACGTTAATAGTTAGATCAATTAGTTTTGTCAAAAGTTATAAGTAGTTTTAAAATATATGGTTATTTTAGGATGAATTTCATGTACAAAAAAGTAATTTTCTATTAGATATTTGTGTAAAAAATTGATGTTATGATTAACTTTAAGTTATTTGGATTTCTGCTTGTTATTTTGTTTTCGGCAAATATAGTAGTACTTCAAGGTAATTTTTATATTTATTAATGCAATAACACTACAAGAAAAATATTTTTTTAAAAGTAAATTCTCATTTATAAATATATGTGCGTATCGTGATAATTTATTATTATTAATACGCATGATAGCTTTTCAGTCACGTGAATACCACGTTTTAAAATTGGTATTAAAAGTACGAAGAAAATAAACTTATATACTTTCATTATTAAAGTTACCACAATTCAAGACGCTGGAGCTAATATCACGTTCTACAACACAACTTTACTCAACTGGAATGATTCTCAAGCAGCTTGTTTAAGAGACACCGGGGGTAAACTTGTTGAGATTCGGTCCCAACAACGTCAAGATAAAATTAACGAGTTTCTAGAGGAATGGAAACAGTTTGTTGACTCTAGTATATTTGCTAGTCCTTGGAATGTTGGTTATTGGGCAGGTGGAAAGACAAATAAAAATACAAACACTTACTACTGGAATGGTGTTCCATACAATCGAGCAAACAGTTATAATAACTGGCGCCCAGGTGAACCTAATGACTCCCCACCCTCTTACTTACAAGTTTATCCAATAACAAACTTTCCTCTATCCAATAACAAACTTTCAAGTAATCAAGAAGGGGGTTTGGGTAAATGGATTGATAATGGAAAGAATCAAGAAATGTATTACATTTGTCAAGGTAATTTTTCAACTTTTTAAATGTATATACATAAAAACGTTTTCTTAAACTAGCAAAATTAAATAAGTAGTGTATTTATTTTTTTAAATATATAAATTTTTTTAGCATCTTGCAGTAATTCGGAGATTTGTTTAAATGGTGGAACTTGTTCTGTTGTTGATGGAATCCCAATCTGTTCATGTCCAGTTTTCTATTCAGGAAATCGATGTGAAAGTAAAATAAACTTAATAACTAATATTTTTGCTAAAGTATGTTATTTTATACACTTAATATACATATTTTTGATTAATAAGCATGTTTGTTTTGTATGAAATGCCAATAAAAATTTTATTCGTAGAAATTTGCGAAAATGTTTATGTTTGTTTAAATGGGGGAGTTTGTACACTTGATAGCGGTGGTAAACCCTTCTGTAATTGTCTAGAATTATTTACTGGTGATCAATGTCAATTTTGTAAGTTTAAACATTTTAATTTTTAAATTAAATTAATTTTTATTCATAAGTTTTATCAATAATAATTTTAAGAATGATTGAATACTTTTGTTTTTTTAATTGTTGGGTATTAAAAACCCAATATATACAATCATTTTTTATTTTTTAATTAGTGAAGTCGTCTTTTTCACCAACTGACCCAGTTTTTGCAAACACGTTTACACTAACTTGCCAAGTAAAAGGTCTCCCATTACCAATAATTTCTTGGTCAATTTCAACTGGCAATGAAACTCAAAAAATAAGAGGGGAAAATGGTTCTCTATTTATGATTACAACTTTAAATATTGGAAATGAAGTGACAAGTAACTTAACTGTAGTGGGTGGTGGTCGTTGTTTGGGTTCTAGAAATATTTATTGTGTTGGCACCAATGGAGTAGCAAGCAGTTTACCCCATACTTTTAACATTAACCAAGGTTGGTTAGGCTTTAAAATTTATTTTTTATTTATTGTTTTTAATGTAAGAAGGCTTACTTAACATACCAATTTTGGATAGCTTTATCACTCTGTCACATTTATGCAACAAATATTATAGTTGCAAATTTAAAACAACTTAAATAATATTGAGCTCGGTTTTTAGTTTGGTATGTGACTCTTCAACAAAGTTACTTTATGTTTTCCAAAAATTTTGATTTAAAAAATGCTGATGATGCTTCCTCAACCTGCTCAGAAAATGGTGGAAATCTTGCCACCATTTTAAATTCTAAATTACAGACTTCTCTTGAAAAATCTGCAGAATTTTGGGTAACTGATAGAGGTGAGTATTTAGATTGTTACAAGTAGTGTTGTACGAAAATTAATTTAAATGGTATATAAATATATAGGCTATATTAAAGAATGATATTAGTTAACTTTTTTTATGAAAACTATTTTTACATAAATATTTAATAAACCTTTTGTAATATTTAAGCATGGATAGGGTTAAGATGGAAAAATAGTGAGACATTGTGGCCAAATAATCAGGTTCTAACTTACACAAATTGGAATCGGGATTTACCATCAAGTTCATATTCTTGTGTGATTATAAGTAGATTAACAGATTGGAGATGGAGGGTTAAAACTTGTTCTAACGCTGCTCAATATATTTGTCAATATCCATGTAAGTATTATTAAACCCACTTTAAAAAAGTGGGTTAAAATTTAATTAGGTTTCATAATAAAAAATTTAAATTACTAATGTATTAAACTATTAACTTTAAAAAAAATTGGGAATTACTTTGTTAATTATTTTGTTTTCTTTAAATAAGATGAAAATCAACCCTCGATATTAAGTTTGACAACTCCAGACTGTGTTGGATTTGGTTTCACAAGTTTAACTGTCCAATGGTCACCCTCACCCACTTTGGTTGATGTTGTTCACAGAATTCAACTTTCAAACTCAACTTACTCTACATTCACTGATGTAACTCCCAACAAACTGAATGTTTTGACCCAGTTCCAACAACTTGGCACCAATAAGACTTATAATATTAAGGTACAGCATTTAGTTAATAATAACTGGAAATCACTGTGTGAGGCCTAAGGTTTAATTCCTACTGCTTTAACTTTAAAGATTATCCGATTGAAGCTATAACATTGACTTTTAATATACTAGGTTAATGATAATTAAAAACTTAGCTGGAGTAATAATATCAGAGGCACCTTTACTTAGCCAAACTAGAACATAGTTTATTTATTTTAATAGTCATAATTATTTTAATTTTTATGCACTTTACAGATTTCAGTGTCACCAAATGAATGTACAAAAAGTCTTTCTGTTACCAATACAATAAGAACACCTGAATATCAACAAGAAAAAGTTGACAACGCTGAAGTTAGTTTAATAAATGAAACTTGTTTGGTGACATGGTCCTGGTCTGATAATGATTTTCCTCCTGACTACTTTGTGGTGAGATTTAAAAATTGTTAAAGCTAAAACTTTGTTATTCTAACTCATATAACTTAACAGATTAAAGTTACAAAATCACCAGTTTCAACATCTTTGAACAATGTTGAAATTGTGACATCAACAATTAGGAGTGAGGGTTTTATTCAAAATGTAACATCAACAGCTCGATCATTCACCTTTCCTGCTCTCCCCAATCGTCGCCACAATATTTCAGTTTATCCTCAAACTTGTTTAGAAGTTGGAAACCCTGTTTTTGCTCTCGGAAGATGTGAGCTACTTCCATCAGCACCTAGTGGTAAGTTTAATCAATGTTTGTTAACTTTATGATGAACCAAAAAATAAAAATATTAATTAAAAATATATTTTAGTTGCACCAAGCCAGCCTGTAGTGGAAACTGATGATTTAAATGAAAACACAATTAATGTCCAACTTTCTGCAGTTAATGAAGTGAATGGACCGATTAGGTATAAAATGTATTTGTAATTTTTTATTTATTTATTAGGTATTTAATACACTTTTTTTAAGGTAGTGTAATCGATTTGGGCTTCTTAAAAAAAGATTGTACTTTTTTTTCTATAGTTGTTACATGGTAGTGGTAAGATGTAAATGTGAAGAGAATTCAATGAAATTGAATGAAAATCTTTCTCTGGATGATATTTTAACAGCAACAATTTTAACTAACAATGAAAACCAAGCCTATTTTGCTCTTGTATTGAAAAGGTACAAGTTAATATTCTTTCCAAAAGCAATATGATTTAATAAAAATAATATTGTAAACTCAATTTTTTTAGAGCTCTGACATTCTGATATCATGATAATTCTAATTTATATATATATATTTTTTTTGAATATATATCTTTATCATCGATGTGGGAAGGTCAAATGCGTGAACTACACTTAGAGTAACATCAGTTACTCTGACCTATTCTTGAGTTGCCTGTAGCAGTTTGGGATATTATAGATTATAATTGCCTCATAATTATGCCGCTGATTAAGTATTGGCTCAGCAGGAGTTTATACTGTTTATAGCACCTTAATTAAGGGTGCTACAGCATGACAGCAGTGGGGATTGAACCCACGACCTCATGTGGTGTAGCGAGTGTCTTAACACTACTCTGTTGCCTGTAAATTGATGTATCAGTGTTGATTCTAATTTATATTTAAATGTATCAGTGTTAAAGACAAACAAACAATCACACTGGGAGATGAAAGAATTACAACTTGTGATATTACTAAACACACAAGTAAAAGATCCATCGCAAATCCAAGGAATTCTGTGTTTGTTGCTGACAACAGAAAACTTATTGCAGTCAAAACATACAGGTGTGTGCTCACAAACTGTCTTAATTAGTGGAAAATACCCCAAAAACATCAGTTTTTAATAGGTTTTAATATTTTTGTAATACTTTCTAGCATGTTTGTTATTGTGACAACTCCTTTACAAAATGGATCAATATCTGTTCTGCAAAGCCAAGCTACCCAATTTACTAAAAAAGGTTTGTTAGAGCTGTGTAAATTTTTTTATGATTCATTATGCTTTATCATTTTATCTTTGTAGCCTTCACACCAAAGTTAACTAATGTTGGTTTAATTGTTGGAATTGTTTTTGGAGTAATTTTTTTGATCATTCTTACCACAATTCTTGTCTTCTTGTACAAAAGGTAAACCAACATACCCAGTATAAAAACCTAAATTTTTAATGAAAATATTTTTTAAAGACGCAAAACTCTAAAGAAGAATACCGTTGATCAATCTTCTGCACCTGGAGGTACTGGGTTCAATTCCAATGAAACACAATATGCAAATATTAATCAAAATGTTTCTATGAAACAAGTAGAAAAGACTGATGGAGATTATGAAGGTAAATTATGTGGATTTATATAATTTGTTTTAAACTACATAAACGTTTTTAAAGTTTAATTTTGTGTTTTAGAAATATCAACATGCAACAAAACCTATGAAAATTTGGCAGTAAAATAAAAATTGGACGTAAAGTTGGTCTCCAGGTGAATAACGATTTACAACAAAATTCCATACATTATTGCAAATCTTATTTTTATTTCTCTTAGTGCAATTTTATTAACAACTTTTTAATATTATACTTGCACTTAAAATGTGGTTTACGTTTGGCAATAAAACAAAGGGTGTGTGTAGCCTAAACTTTCAATTAAGTAAAGGAACTGCCAGAATGTATATTCATAAACAAAGAAGCAGTAATGTAATTATGTATAGGCTAAGGAAAAAATAAGCTTACTTTATCTGTAAATAGTTTTATAGCAGGAAATTTATTTTTTTTATATTTTAAGTTTATTATAGGCAGGTGAATATCAGTTTTATAACCAATACAGTAACATCCGTTTTAATAAGTAAGAATAAAGGAATGGA
Source organism: Corella eumyota (assembly GCF_963082875.1). Taxonomy (NCBI): domain Eukaryota; kingdom Metazoa; phylum Chordata; class Ascidiacea; order Phlebobranchia; family Corellidae; genus Corella; species Corella eumyota. Next base: position 1,824,755 of record NC_137495.1, on the reverse strand, counting down.
AGCACCAAAACCCTTAATTATGTAAAGGAACTGTCAAAAAGTTATATCCGGGATTAATAGTCAGAACAGAGGAGCAAGTAATATTATTATGCATAGGCTAAGGAAGTAATAAGCTTAATTGTTTCTATAACAGGAATTTATTTGTTATATTTTAAGTTTATTAAAGACAATTAAAAAACAATTTTTGTTTTATTAAGTAAGAGTAGAAGATATTAGCACCAAAACCCTTAATTATGTGAAGAAAATGTCAAAATGTATATTTGTAGTTGATATCAAGAACAGAGGAGCAAGTAATGTTATTATGTATAGGCTAAGGGAATAATAAGCTTAATTGTTTCTATGGCAGGAATTTTGTTGTTACACTTTAAGTTTTTTTAAAGACAAGCGCTGTTTTGTTAATTTATTAAATTAATAAATATGTTTGTTTTTAAATTAATCGGGTTGTGTTTGGTGATTTTATTTCTGTGCAAAACTAGCGAAGTTGTCTCACAAGGTATTTTCATTTCTTATTTTAAAATTCATACTTACCCTAACATTCTATTAGAAAAGGCTCTGAATTTCTAAAAAATAATTGATGTTATAAAATTCTATGTAAATATTTTGTAGCTACCACTATCCAGGATGGTGGAGCTAATATCACGTTCTACAACACAACTTTACTCAACTGGAATGATTCTCAAGCAGCTTGTTTAAGAGACACCGGGGGTAAACTTGTTGAGATTCGGTCCCAACAACGTCAAGATAAAATTAACGAGTTTCTAGAGGAATGGAAACAGTTTGTTGACTCTAGTATATTTGCTAGTCCTTGGAATGTTGGTTATTGGGCAGGTGGAAAGACAAATAAAAATACAAACACTTACTACTGGAATGGTGTTCCATACAATCGAGCAAACAGTTATAATAACTGGCGCCCAGGTGAACCTAATGACTCCCCACCCTCTTACTTACAAGTTTATCCAATAACAAACTTTCCTCTATCCAATAACAAACTTTCAAGTAATCAAGAAGGGGGTTTGGGTAAATGGATTGATAATGGAAAGAATCAAGAAATGTATTACATTTGTCAAGGTAATTTTTCAACTTTTTAAATGTATATACATAAAAACGTTTTCTTAAACTAGCAAAATTAAATAAGTAGTGTATTTATTTTTTTAAATATATAAATTTTTTTAGCATCTTGCAGTAATTCGGAGATTTGTTTAAATGGTGGAACTTGTTCTGTTGTTGATGGAATCCCAATCTGTTCATGTCCAGTTTTCTATTCAGGAAATCGATGTGAAAGTAAAATAAACTTAATAACTAATATTTTTGCTAAAGTATGTTATTTTATACACTTAATATACATATTTTTGATTAATAAGCATGTTTGTTTTGTATGAAATGCCAATAAAAATTTTATTCGTAGAAATTTGCGAAAATGTTTATGTTTGTTTAAATGGGGGAGTTTGTACACTTGATAGCGGTGGTAAACCCTTCTGTAATTGTCTAGAATTATTTACTGGTGATCAATGTCAATTTTGTAAGTTTAAACATTTTAATTTTTAAATTAAATTAATTTTTATTCATAAGTTTTATCAATAATAATTTTAAGAATGATTGAATACTTTTGTTTTTTTAATTGTTGGGTATTAAAAACCCAATATATACAATCATTTTTTATTTTTTAATTAGTGAAGTCGTCTTTTTCACCAACTGACCCAGTTTTTGCAAACACGTTTACACTAACTTGCCAAGTAAAAGGTCTCCCATTACCAATAATTTCTTGGTCAATTTCAACTGGCAATGAAACTCAAAAAATAAGAGGGGAAAATGGTTCTCTATTTATGATTACAACTTTAAATATTGGAAATGAAGTGACAAGTAACTTAACTGTAGTGGGTGGTGGTCGTTGTTTGGGTTCTAGAAATATTTATTGTGTTGGCACCAATGGAGTAGCAAGCAGTTTACCCCATACTTTTAACATTAACCAAGGTTGGTTAGGCTTTAAAATTTATTTTTTATTTATTGTTTTTAATGTAAGAAGGCTTACTTAACATACCAATTTTGGATAGCTTTATCACTCTGTCACATTTATGCAACAAATATTATAGTTGCAAATTTAAAACAACTTAAATAATATTGAGCTCGGTTTTTAGTTTGGTATGTGACTCTTCAACAAAGTTACTTTATGTTTTCCAAAAATTTTGATTTAAAAAATGCTGATGATGCTTCCTCAACCTGCTCAGAAAATGGTGGAAATCTTGCCACCATTTTAAATTCTAAATTACAGACTTCTCTTGAAAAATCTGCAGAATTTTGGGTAACTGATAGAGGTGAGTATTTAGATTGTTACAAGTAGTGTTGTACGAAAATTAATTTAAATGGTATATAAATATATAGGCTATATTAAAGAATGATATTAGTTAACTTTTTTTATGAAAACTATTTTTACATAAATATTTAATAAACCTTTTGTAATATTTAAGCATGGATAGGGTTAAGATGGAAAAATAGTGAGACATTGTGGCCAAATAATCAGGTTCTAACTTACACAAATTGGAATCGGGATTTACCATCAAGTTCATATTCTTGTGTGATTATAAGTAGATTAACAGATTGGAGATGGAGGGTTAAAACTTGTTCTAACGCTGCTCAATATATTTGTCAATATCCATGTAAGTATTATTAAACCCACTTTAAAAAAGTGGGTTAAAATTTAATTAGGTTTCATAATAAAAAATTTAAATTACTAATGTATTAAACTATTAACTTTAAAAAAAATTGGGAATTACTTTGTTAATTATTTTGTTTTCTTTAAATAAGATGAAAATCAACCCTCGATATTAAGTTTGACAACTCCAGACTGTGTTGGATTTGGTTTCACAAGTTTAACTGTCCAATGGTCACCCTCACCCACTTTGGTTGATGTTGTTCACAGAATTCAACTTTCAAACTCAACTTACTCTACATTCACTGATGTAACTCCCAACAAACTGAATGTTTTGACCCAGTTCCAACAACTTGGCACCAATAAGACTTATAATATTAAGGTACAGCATTTAGTTAATAATAACTGGAAATCACTGTGTGAGGCCTAAGGTTTAATTCCTACTGCTTTAACTTTAAAGATTATCCGATTGAAGCTATAACATTGACTTTTAATATACTAGGTTAATGATAATTAAAAACTTAGCTGGAGTAATAATATCAGAGGCACCTTTACTTAGCCAAACTAGAACATAGTTTATTTATTTTAATAGTCATAATTATTTTAATTTTTATGCACTTTACAGATTTCAGTGTCACCAAATGAATGTACAAAAAGTCTTTCTGTTACCAATACAATAAGAACACCTGAATATCAACAAGAAAAAGTTGACAACGCTGAAGTTAGTTTAATAAATGAAACTTGTTTGGTGACATGGTCCTGGTCTGATAATGATTTTCCTCCTGACTACTTTGTGGTGAGATTTAAAAATTGTTAAAGCTAAAACTTTGTTATTCTAACTCATATAACTTAACAGATTAAAGTTACAAAATCACCAGTTTCAACATCTTTGAACAATGTTGAAATTGTGACATCAACAATTAGGAGTGAGGGTTTTATTCAAAATGTAACATCAACAGCTCGATCATTCACCTTTCCTGCTCTCCCCAATCGTCGCCACAATATTTCAGTTTATCCTCAAACTTGTTTAGAAGTTGGAAACCCTGTTTTTGCTCTCGGAAGATGTGAGCTACTTCCATCAGCACCTAGTGGTAAGTTTAATCAATGTTTGTTAACTTTATGATGAACCAAAAAATAAAAATATTAATTAAAAATATATTTTAGTTGCACCAAGCCAGCCTGTAGTGGAAACTGATGATTTAAATGAAAACACAATTAATGTCCAACTTTCTGCAGTTAATGAAGTGAATGGACCGATTAGGTATAAAATGTATTTGTAATTTTTTATTTATTTATTAGGTATTTAATACACTTTTTTTAAGGTAGTGTAATCGATTTGGGCTTCTTAAAAAAAGATTGTACTTTTTTTTCTATAGTTGTTACATGGTAGTGGTAAGATGTAAATGTGAAGAGAATTCAATGAAATTGAATGAAAATCTTTCTCTGGATGATATTTTAACAGCAACAATTTTAACTAACAATGAAAACCAAGCCTATTTTGCTCTTGTATTGAAAAGGTACAAGTTAATATTCTTTCCAAAAGCAATATGATTTAATAAAAATAATATTGTAAACTCAATTTTTTTAGAGCTCTGACATTCTGATATCATGATAATTCTAATTTATATATATATATTTTTTTTGAATATATATCTTTATCATCGATGTGGGAAGGTCAAATGCGTGAACTACACTTAGAGTAACATCAGTTACTCTGACCTATTCTTGAGTTGCCTGTAGCAGTTTGGGATATTATAGATTATAATTGCCTCATAATTATGCCGCTGATTAAGTATTGGCTCAGCAGGAGTTTATACTGTTTATAGCACCTTAATTAAGGGTGCTACAGCATGACAGCAGTGGGGATTGAACCCACGACCTCATGTGGTGTAGCGAGTGTCTTAACACTACTCTGTTGCCTGTAAATTGATGTATCAGTGTTGATTCTAATTTATATTTAAATGTATCAGTGTTAAAGACAAACAAACAATCACACTGGGAGATGAAAGAATTACAACTTGTGATATTACTAAACACACAAGTAAAAGATCCATCGCAAATCCAAGGAATTCTGTGTTTGTTGCTGACAACAGAAAACTTATTGCAGTCAAAACATACAGGTGTGTGCTCACAAACTGTCTTAATTAGTGGAAAATACCCCAAAAACATCAGTTTTTAATAGGTTTTAATATTTTTGTAATACTTTCTAGCATGTTTGTTATTGTGACAACTCCTTTACAAAATGGATCAATATCTGTTCTGCAAAGCCAAGCTACCCAATTTACTAAAAAAGGTTTGTTAGAGCTGTGTAAATTTTTTTATGATTCATTATGCTTTATCATTTTATCTTTGTAGCCTTCACACCAAAGTTAACTAATGTTGGTTTAATTGTTGGAATTGTTTTTGGAGTAATTTTTTTGATCATTCTTACCACAATTCTTGTCTTCTTGTACAAAAGGTAAACCAACATACCCAGTATAAAAACCTAAATTTTTAATGAAAATATTTTTTAAAGACGCAAAACTCTAAAGAAGAATACCGTTGATCAATCTTCTGCACCTGGAGGTACTGGGTTCAATTCCAATGAAACACAATATGCAAATATTAATCAAAATGTTTCTATGAAACAAGTAGAAAAGACTGATGGAGATTATGAAGGTAAATTATGTGGATTTATATAATTTGTTTTAAACTACATAAACGTTTTTAAAGTTTAATTTTGTGTTTTAGAAATATCAACATGCAACAAAACCTATGAAAATTTGGCAGTAAAATAAAAATTGGACGTAAAGTTGGTCTCCAGGTGAATAACGATTTACAACAAAATTCCATACATTATTGCAAATCTTATTTTTATTTCTCTTAGTGCAATTTTATTAACAACTTTTTAATATTATACTTGCACTTAAAATGTGGTTTACGTTTGGCAATAAAACAAAGGGTGTGTGTAGCCTAAACTTTCAATTAAGTAAAGGAACTGCCAGAATGTATATTCATAAACAAAGAAGCAGTAATGTAATTATGTATAGGCTAAGGAAAAAATAAGCTTACTTTATCTGTAAATAGTTTTATAGCAGGAAATTTATTTTTTTTATATTTTAAGTTTATTATAGGCAGGTGAATATCAGTTTTATAACCAATACAGTAACATCCGTTTTAATAAGTAAGAATAAAGGAATGGAAGCACCAAAACCCTTAATTATGTAAAGGAACTGTCAAAAAGTTATATCCGGGATTAATAGTCAGAACAGAGGAGCAAGTAATATTATTATGCATAGGCTAAGGAAGTAATAAGCTTAATTGTTTCTATAACAGGAATTTATTTGTTATATTTTAAGTTTATTAAAGACAATTAAAAAACAATTTTTGTTTTATTAAGTAAGAGTAGAAGATATTAGCACCAAAACCCTTAATTATGTGAAGAAAATGTCAAAATGTATATTTGTAGTTGATATCAAGAACAGAGGAGCAAGTAATGTTATTATGTATAGGCTAAGGGAATAATAAGCTTAATTGTTTCTATGGCAGGAATTTTGTTGTTACACTTTAAGTTTTTTTAAAGACAAGCGCTGTTTTGTTAATTTATTAAATTAATAAATATGTTTGTTTTTAAATTAATCGGGTTGTGTTTGGTGATTTTATTTCTGTGCAAAACTAGCGAAGTTGTCTCACAAGGTATTTTCATTTCTTATTTTAAAATTCATACTTACCCTAACATTCTATTAGAAAAGGCTCTGAATTTCTAAAAAATAATTGATGTTATAAAATTCTATGTAAATATTTTGTAGCTACCACTATCCAGGATGGTGGAGCTAATATCACGTTCTACAACACAACTTTACTCAACTGGAATGATTCTCAAGCAGCTTGTTTAAGAGACACCGGGGGTAAACTTGTTGAGATTCGGTCCCAACAACGTCAAGATAAAATTAACGAGTTTCTAGAGGAATGGAAACAGTTTGTTGACTCTAGTATATTTGCTAGTCCTTGGAATGTTGGTTATTGGGCAGGTGGAAAGACAAATAAAAATACAAACACTTACTACTGGAATGGTGTTCCATACAATCGAGCAAACAGTTATAATAACTGGCGCCCAGGTGAACCTAATGACTCCCCACCCTCTTACTTACAAGTTTATCCAATAACAAACTTTCCTCTATCCAATAACAAACTTTCAAGTAATCAAGAAGGGGGTTTGGGTAAATGGATTGATAATGGAAAGAATCAAGAAATGTATTACATTTGTCAAGGTAATTTTTCAACTTTTTAAATGTATATACATAAAAACGTTTTCTTAAACTAGCAAAATTAAATAAGTAGTGTATTTATTTTTTTAAATATATAAATTTTTTTAGCATCTTGCAGTAATTCGGAGATTTGTTTAAATGGTGGAACTTGTTCTGTTGTTGATGGAATCCCAATCTGTTCATGTCCAGTTTTCTATTCAGGAAATCGATGTGAAAGTAAAATAAACTTAATAACTAATATTTTTGCTAAAGTATGTTATTTTATACACTTAATATACATATTTTTGATTAATAAGCATGTTTGTTTTGTATGAAATGCCAATAAAAATTTTATTCGTAGAAATTTGCGAAAATGTTTATGTTTGTTTAAATGGGGGAGTTTGTACACTTGATAGCGGTGGTAAACCCTTCTGTAATTGTCTAGAATTATTTACTGGTGATCAATGTCAATTTTGTAAGTTTAAACATTTTAATTTTTAAATTAAATTAATTTTTATTCATAAGTTTTATCAATAATAATTTTAAGAATGATTGAATACTTTTGTTTTTTTAATTGTTGGGTATTAAAAACCCAATATATACAATCATTTTTTATTTTTTAATTAGTGAAGTCGTCTTTTTCACCAACTGACCCAGTTTTTGCAAACACGTTTACACTAACTTGCCAAGTAAAAGGTCTCCCATTACCAATAATTTCTTGGTCAATTTCAACTGGCAATGAAACTCAAAAAATAAGAGGGGAAAATGGTTCTCTATTTATGATTACAACTTTAAATATTGGAAATGAAGTGACAAGTAACTTAACTGTAGTGGGTGGTGGTCGTTGTTTGGGTTCTAGAAATATTTATTGTGTTGGCACCAATGGAGTAGCAAGCAGTTTACCCCATACTTTTAACATTAACCAAGGTTGGTTAGGCTTTAAAATTTATTTTTTATTTATTGTTTTTAATGTAAGAAGGCTTACTTAACATACCAATTTTGGATAGCTTTATCACTCTGTCACATTTATGCAACAAATATTATAGTTGCAAATTTAAAACAACTTAAATAATATTGAGCTCGGTTTTTAGTTTGGTATGTGACTCTTCAACAAAGTTACTTTATGTTTTCCAAAAATTTTGATTTAAAAAATGCTGATGATGCTTCCTCAACCTGCTCAGAAAATGGTGGAAATCTTGCCACCATTTTAAATTCTAAATTACAGACTTCTCTTGAAAAATCTGCAGAATTTTGGGTAACTGATAGAGGTGAGTATTTAGATTGTTACAAGTAGTGTTGTACGAAAATTAATTTAAATGGTATATAAATATATAGGCTATATTAAAGAATGATATTAGTTAACTTTTTTTATGAAAACTATTTTTACATAAATATTTAATAAACCTTTTGTAATATTTAAGCATGGATAGGGTTAAGATGGAAAAATAGTGAGACATTGTGGCCAAATAATCAGGTTCTAACTTACACAAATTGGAATCGGGATTTACCATCAAGTTCATATTCTTGTGTGATTATAAGTAGATTAACAGATTGGAGATGGAGGGTTAAAACTTGTTCTAACGCTGCTCAATATATTTGTCAATATCCATGTAAGTATTATTAAACCCACTTTAAAAAAGTGGGTTAAAATTTAATTAGGTTTCATAATAAAAAATTTAAATTACTAATGTATTAAACTATTAACTTTAAAAAAAATTGGGAATTACTTTGTTAATTATTTTGTTTTCTTTAAATAAGATGAAAATCAACCCTCGATATTAAGTTTGACAACTCCAGACTGTGTTGGATTTGGTTTCACAAGTTTAACTGTCCAATGGTCACCCTCACCCACTTTGGTTGATGTTGTTCACAGAATTCAACTTTCAAACTCAACTTACTCTACATTCACTGATGTAACTCCCAACAAACTGAATGTTTTGACCCAGTTCCAACAACTTGGCACCAATAAGACTTATAATATTAAGGTACAGCATTTAGTTAATAATAACTGGAAATCACTGTGTGAGGCCTAAGGTTTAATTCCTACTGCTTTAACTTTAAAGATTATCCGATTGAAGCTATAACATTGACTTTTAATATACTAGGTTAATGATAATTAAAAACTTAGCTGGAGTAATAATATCAGAGGCACCTTTACTTAGCCAAACTAGAACATAGTTTATTTATTTTAATAGTCATAATTATTTTAATTTTTATGCACTTTACAGATTTCAGTGTCACCAAATGAATGTACAAAAAGTCTTTCTGTTACCAATACAATAAGAACACCTGAATATCAACAAGAAAAAGTTGACAACGCTGAAGTTAGTTTAATAAATGAAACTTGTTTGGTGACATGGTCCTGGTCTGATAATGATTTTCCTCCTGACTACTTTGTGGTGAGATTTAAAAATTGTTAAAGCTAAAACTTTGTTATTCTAACTCATATAACTTAACAGATTAAAGTTACAAAATCACCAGTTTCAACATCTTTGAACAATGTTGAAATTGTGACATCAACAATTAGGAGTGAGGGTTTTATTCAAAATGTAACATCAACAGCTCGATCATTCACCTTTCCTGCTCTCCCCAATCGTCGCCACAATATTTCAGTTTATCCTCAAACTTGTTTAGAAGTTGGAAACCCTGTTTTTGCTCTCGGAAGATGTGAGCTACTTCCATCAGCACCTAGTGGTAAGTTTAATCAATGTTTGTTAACTTTATGATGAACCAAAAAATAAAAATATTAATTAAAAATATATTTTAGTTGCACCAAGCCAGCCTGTAGTGGAAACTGATGATTTAAATGAAAACACAATTAATGTCCAACTTTCTGCAGTTAATGAAGTGAATGGACCGATTAGGTATAAAATGTATTTGTAATTTTTTATTTATTTATTAGGTATTTAATACACTTTTTTTAAGGTAGTGTAATCGATTTGGGCTTCTTAAAAAAAGATTGTACTTTTTTTTCTATAGTTGTTACATGGTAGTGGTAAGATGTAAATGTGAAGAGAATTCAATGAAATTGAATGAAAATCTTTCTCTGGATGATATTTTAACAGCAACAATTTTAACTAACAATGAAAACCAAGCCTATTTTGCTCTTGTATTGAAAAGGTACAAGTTAATATTCTTTCCAAAAGCAATATGATTTAATAAAAATAATATTGTAAACTCAATTTTTTTAGAGCTCTGACATTCTGATATCATGATAATTCTAATTTATATATATATATTTTTTTTGAATATATATCTTTATCATCGATGTGGGAAGGTCAAATGCGTGAACTACACTTAGAGTAACATCAGTTACTCTGACCTATTCTTGAGTTGCCTGTAGCAGTTTGGGATATTATAGATTATAATTGCCTCATAATTATGCCGCTGATTAAGTATTGGCTCAGCAGGAGTTTATACTGTTTATAGCACCTTAATTAAGGGTGCTACAGCATGACAGCAGTGGGGATTGAACCCACGACCTCATGTGGTGTAGCGAGTGTCTTAACACTACTCTGTTGCCTGTAAATTGATGTATCAGTGTTGATTCTAATTTATATTTAAATGTATCAGTGTTAAAGACAAACAAACAATCACACTGGGAGATGAAAGAATTACAACTTGTGATATTACTAAACACACAAGTAAAAGATCCATCGCAAATCCAAGGAATTCTGTGTTTGTTGCTGACAACAGAAAACTTATTGCAGTCAAAACATACAGGTGTGTGCTCACAAACTGTCTTAATTAGTGGAAAATACCCCAAAAACATCAGTTTTTAATAGGTTTTAATATTTTTGTAATACTTTCTAGCATGTTTGTTATTGTGACAACTCCTTTACAAAATGGATCAATATCTGTTCTGCAAAGCCAAGCTACCCAATTTACTAAAAAAGGTTTGTTAGAGCTGTGTAAATTTTTTTATGATTCATTATGCTTTATCATTTTATCTTTGTAGCCTTCACACCAAAGTTAACTAATGTTGGTTTAATTGTTGGAATTGTTTTTGGAGTAATTTTTTTGATCATTCTTACCACAATTCTTGTCTTCTTGTACAAAAGGTAAACCAACATACCCAGTATAAAAACCTAAATTTTTAATGAAAATATTTTTTAAAGACGCAAAACTCTAAAGAAGAATACCGTTGATCAATCTTCTGCACCTGGAGGTACTGGGTTCAATTCCAATGAAACACAATATGCAAATATTAATCAAAATGTTTCTATGAAACAAGTAGAAAAGACTGATGGAGATTATGAAGGTAAATTATGTGGATTTATATAATTTGTTTTAAACTACATAAACGTTTTTAAAGTTTAATTTTGTGTTTTAGAAATATCAACATGCAACAAAACCTATGAAAATTTGGCAGTAAAATAAAAATTGGACGTAAAGTTGGTCTCCAGGTGAATAACGATTTACAACAAAATTCCATACATTATTGCAAATCTTATTTTTATTTCTCTTAGTGCAATTTTATTAACAACTTTTTAATATTATACTTGCACTTAAAATGTGGTTTACGTTTGGCAATAAAACAAAGGGTGTGTGTAGCCTAAACTTTCAATTAAGTAAAGGAACTGCCAGAATGTATATTCATAAACAAAGAAGCAGTAATGTAATTATGTATAGGCTAAGGAAAAAATAAGCTTACTTTATCTGTAAATAGTTTTATAGCAGGAAATTTATTTTTTTTATATTTTAAGTTTATTATAGGCAGGTGAATATCAGTTTTATAACCAATACAGTAACATCCGTTTTAATAAGTAAGAATAAAGGAATGGAAGCACCAAAACCCTTAATTATGTAAAGGAACTGTCAAAAAGTTATATCCGGGATTAATAGTCAGAACAGAGGAGCAAGTAATATTATTATGCATAGGCTAAGGAAGTAATAAGCTTAATTGTTTCTATAACAGGAATTTATTTGTTATATTTTAAGTTTATTAAAGACAATTAAAAAACAATTTTTGTTTTATTAAGTAAGAGTAGAAGATATTAGCACCAAAACCCTTAATTATGTGAAGAAAATGTCAAAATGTATATTTGTAGTTGATATCAAGAACAGAGGAGCAAGTAATGTTATTATGTATAGGCTAAGGGAATAATAAGCTTAATTGTTTCTATGGCAGGAATTTTGTTGTTACACTTTAAGTTTTTTTAAAGACAAGCGCTGTTTTGTTAATTTATTAAATTAATAAATATGTTTGTTTTTAAATTAATCGGGTTGTGTTTGGTGATTTTATTTCTGTGCAAAACTAGCGAAGTTGTCTCACAAGGTATTTTCATTTCTTATTTTAAAATTCATACTTACCCTAACATTCTATTAGAAAAGGCTCTGAATTTCTAAAAAATAATTGATGTTATAAAATTCTATGTAAATATTTTGTAGCTACCACTATCCAGGATGGTGGAGCTAATATCACGTTCTACAACACAACTTTACTCAACTGGAATGATTCTCAAGCAGCTTGTTTAAGAGACACCGGGGGTAAACTTGTTGAGATTCGGTCCCAACAACGTCAAGATAAAATTAACGAGTTTCTAGAGGAATGGAAACAGTTTGTTGACTCTAGTATATTTGCTAGTCCTTGGAATGTTGGTTATTGGGCAGGTGGAAAGACAAATAAAAATACAAACACTTACTACTGGAATGGTGTTCCATACAATCGAGCAAACAGTTATAATAACTGGCGCCCAGGTGAACCTAATGACTCCCCACCCTCTTACTTACAAGTTTATCCAATAACAAACTTTCCTCTATCCAATAACAAACTTTCAAGTAATCAAGAAGGGGGTTTGGGTAAATGGATTGATAATGGAAAGAATCAAGAAATGTATTACATTTGTCAAGGTAATTTTTCAACTTTTTAAATGTATATACATAAAAACGTTTTCTTAAACTAGCAAAATTAAATAAGTAGTGTATTTATTTTTTTAAATATATAAATTTTTTTAGCATCTTGCAGTAATTCGGAGATTTGTTTAAATGGTGGAACTTGTTCTGTTGTTGATGGAATCCCAATCTGTTCATGTCCAGTTTTCTATTCAGGAAATCGATGTGAAAGTAAAATAAACTTAATAACTAATATTTTTGCTAAAGTATGTTATTTTATACACTTAATATACATATTTTTGATTAATAAGCATGTTTGTTTTGTATGAAATGCCAATAAAAATTTTATTCGTAGAAATTTGCGAAAATGTTTATGTTTGTTTAAATGGGGGAGTTTGTACACTTGATAGCGGTGGTAAACCCTTCTGTAATTGTCTAGAATTATTTACTGGTGATCAATGTCAATTTTGTAAGTTTAAACATTTTAATTTTTAAATTAAATTAATTTTTATTCATAAGTTTTATCAATAATAATTTTAAGAATGATTGAATACTTTTGTTTTTTTAATTGTTGGGTATTAAAAACCCAATATATACAATCATTTTTTATTTTTTAATTAGTGAAGTCGTCTTTTTCACCAACTGACCCAGTTTTTGCAAACACGTTTACACTAACTTGCCAAGTAAAAGGTCTCCCATTACCAATAATTTCTTGGTCAATTTCAACTGGCAATGAAACTCAAAAAATAAGAGGGGAAAATGGTTCTCTATTTATGATTACAACTTTAAATATTGGAAATGAAGTGACAAGTAACTTAACTGTAGTGGGTGGTGGTCGTTGTTTGGGTTCTAGAAATATTTATTGTGTTGGCACCAATGGAGTAGCAAGCAGTTTACCCCATACTTTTAACATTAACCAAGGTTGGTTAGGCTTTAAAATTTATTTTTTATTTATTGTTTTTAATGTAAGAAGGCTTACTTAACATACCAATTTTGGATAGCTTTATCACTCTGTCACATTTATGCAACAAATATTATAGTTGCAAATTTAAAACAACTTAAATAATATTGAGCTCGGTTTTTAGTTTGGTATGTGACTCTTCAACAAAGTTACTTTATGTTTTCCAAAAATTTTGATTTAAAAAATGCTGATGATGCTTCCTCAACCTGCTCAGAAAATGGTGGAAATCTTGCCACCATTTTAAATTCTAAATTACAGACTTCTCTTGAAAAATCTGCAGAATTTTGGGTAACTGATAGAGGTGAGTATTTAGATTGTTACAAGTAGTGTTGTACGAAAATTAATTTAAATGGTATATAAATATATAGGCTATATTAAAGAATGATATTAGTTAACTTTTTTTATGAAAACTATTTTTACATAAATATTTAATAAACCTTTTGTAATATTTAAGCATGGATAGGGTTAAGATGGAAAAATAGTGAGACATTGTGGCCAAATAATCAGGTTCTAACTTACACAAATTGGAATCGGGATTTACCATCAAGTTCATATTCTTGTGTGATTATAAGTAGATTAACAGATTGGAGATGGAGGGTTAAAACTTGTTCTAACGCTGCTCAATATATTTGTCAATATCCATGTAAGTATTATTAAACCCACTTTAAAAAAGTGGGTTAAAATTTAATTAGGTTTCATAATAAAAAATTTAAATTACTAATGTATTAAACTATTAACTTTAAAAAAAATTGGGAATTACTTTGTTAATTATTTTGTTTTCTTTAAATAAGATGAAAATCAACCCTCGATATTAAGTTTGACAACTCCAGACTGTGTTGGATTTGGTTTCACAAGTTTAACTGTCCAATGGTCACCCTCACCCACTTTGGTTGATGTTGTTCACAGAATTCAACTTTCAAACTCAACTTACTCTACATTCACTGATGTAACTCCCAACAAACTGAATGTTTTGACCCAGTTCCAACAACTTGGCACCAATAAGACTTATAATATTAAGGTACAGCATTTAGTTAATAATAACTGGAAATCACTGTGTGAGGCCTAAGGTTTAATTCCTACTGCTTTAACTTTAAAGATTATCCGATTGAAGCTATAACATTGACTTTTAATATACTAGGTTAATGATAATTAAAAACTTAGCTGGAGTAATAATATCAGAGGCACCTTTACTTAGCCAAACTAGAACATAGTTTATTTATTTTAATAGTCATAATTATTTTAATTTTTATGCACTTTACAGATTTCAGTGTCACCAAATGAATGTACAAAAAGTCTTTCTGTTACCAATACAATAAGAACACCTGAATATCAACAAGAAAAAGTTGACAACGCTGAAGTTAGTTTAATAAATGAAACTTGTTTGGTGACATGGTCCTGGTCTGATAATGATTTTCCTCCTGACTACTTTGTGGTGAGATTTAAAAATTGTTAAAGCTAAAACTTTGTTATTCTAACTCATATAACTTAACAGATTAAAGTTACAAAATCACCAGTTTCAACATCTTTGAACAATGTTGAAATTGTGACATCAACAATTAGAAGTGAGGGTTTTATCCAAAATGTGACATCAACAGCTCGATCATTCACCTTTCCTGCTCTCCCCAATCGACACCACAACATTTCAGTTTATCCTCAAACTTGTTTAGGAGTTGGAAACCCTGTTTTTGCTCTCGGAAGATGTGAGCTACCTCCATCAGCACCTAGTGGTTAGTTTAATCAATGTTTTTTAACTTTATGATAAACCAAAAAATAAAAATATTAATTAAAAATATATTTTAGTTGCACCAAGCCAGCCTGTAGTGGAAACTGATAATTTAAATGAAAACACAATTAATGTTCAACTTACTTCAGTTAATGAATTGAATGGACCAATTAGGTTTGTAATATTTTTTTTTTAGTATATATCTTTATCCTCGATGTGGGAAAGTCGAATGCGCGACTTAAACATAGAGTAACATCAGTTACTCCGACCCAGTCTCGAGTAATACAGCATGAGGGCAGTGGGGGGTGAACCCATGACCTCATGTGTGGTGTAGCAAGTGTTCTTACCACTACATCACGCTGCCAGTTATTATTAACACGCTTTAAATAAAAATTGTTTAATAAAATTTTAGTAAGTCATAAGTGTATTCCCCTAAACAAGGTGCTACCCCATTTGTTTTTTTAATGTAGTAAAATATATTAACTTATTTTGTAAAATGTTTTACTTAATATTTTTCTATAGTTGTTACATGGTAGTGGTAAGATGTGAAAGTGAAGAGAATTCAATGAATTTGAATGAAAATATTTCTCTGGACGATATTTTAACAGCAACAACAGATTCAACTAACAATGAAAACCAAGCCTATTTTGCTCTTGTATTGAAAAGGTACAAGTTAAAATGCTTTCCCAAAGCAATACATTAAATAAAAATAATATTGTAAACTAAATTGAAAGCTCTGACATTCTAATAACATGATGTTGATTCTAATTTATATATTAAATATATCAGTGCTGAAGACACCCAAACAATCACTCTAGGAGATGAAAGAATTACAACTTGTGATATTACTAAACACACAAGTAAAAGATCCATCGCAAATCCAAGGAATTCTGTGTTTGTTGCAAACAACAAAAAACTTATTGCAGGCAAAACATACAGGTGTGTACTTATAAACTATGTCAACTAGTAAAAAATAACCCAAAAAAATTAGCTTTTAACCGAGTTTAATATTTTTGTAATACTTTCTAGCATGTTTGTTATTGTGACAACTCCTTTACAAAATGGATCAATATCTGTTCTGCAAAGCCAAGCTACCCAATTTACTAAAGAAGGTTTGTTAGAGCTGTGAAAATTTTTTATGATACATTATGCTTTATTATTTTATCTTTTTACACCAGAGTCAACTAATGTTGGTTTAATTGTTGGAATTGTTGTCGGGGTAGTTTTTTTGATCATTCTTACCACAATTCTTGTCTTTTTGTACAAAAGGTAAACTAATGTAACGATTTTGCCTGATATTCTTTTGTATAAAAAGCCGTATTTATATTTTATAGTTTTTTATTGCGTAAAATTACAAACAACCGTCCACAAACTTGTAACACGAATAACACCCAATACATTACAATTAAACAGTTAAAAAAATGGCGTATTTGTTACACTCTTCCCCTCCCAATAGTAAGAAAACATGTAATAAAAAGAAATAACGGATACGCGATATATTAACAAAGTTTACACAAACGTGATCTGCTCACAACCATGGATATATATTGACACTTCGTAAACCCTCTCTCCTGAAACTAGATACCTTATATCTTCATTATTGTAACGTAATTCGTCGTCTATGCGGCTTTTTCGTAATTATAACCTCGCACAGAGTTCAGCGTATAATATTTATATACAAGCAAAAATGCACAACACGATAACTTAACACGACCGTTCAGCAGGTTGTTAACAACGCCACTTTACGTAAAACGGAACTCACAAACCTAAGTCAATCACATGCCGCTAAACAGTGACGCTTTTATCAGCGGGTCCAGGCTTATCATTAATTTAAAGGCAAAGTAAATAACGCCAAATAATTGAGGAAAAACTAAGTGATGACGCTATTTGTTACATTATTTTTGTTTCTTTTTTCTTTGCAACCCATACATCTTTTACTGAGTTTAATGACGTCAGATTTTAAAGATATCCAATAAAAACAGCGTCTTAATATTTTAAGTGTAGACATAACACCTTTATGGCCTTTGTGTGCATCCGTTAAATTGGTTTCCTGCAATAATGTTGAAACCACTATTTGTAAGTAGAACTTAGAACCGGAAGCTGGTTCCCATTTTCTGAACTGATGTCATTCTCGATCACTTACGAAGATAGTTGCCCATCATATTTTGTTGAACCTACTTTAAGGTTTTGATCAGAACAAAGAAAACGTTTTACCTGTACTATTTTAGGGTCTTTTAATTGAGTCTGGGCAATTTTCTCTTCAATATAATCATTGTTCTTTGACTCTGACAACGAACAAACATGGACAATTTCAATATATTTAACAAGATTATTTTTAGGAGTGACAGTTTTAGGCTGTTGAGTTGCGTTCAATTTAGCAGAAAAATTGGGTTTCGTTGGACTGGGAATGGAAATTGGATCAAAAGCGCAAGGCAATTTAGAAAAACCTGAGCTTAAAATATCGTTCGATAACTTGTTCATGCTTATTTCCGCTCGGTACAATTGTTCATAAAGTTGCCCCGTTTCTATCGCGTTTTCGATTGTTGTTAGGAGCGTGTGAAAGATTGCAGAATGCAATTTATCGTCGTATTTAATTAGATTCAGGCAACAATTTAATTTAAGTTTTTTAAGTTCTTCGATACTAGAGTTGTAATATATTGAACATTGCCGAATCATATCGGAAATGTCGCTTGCGAGTGCTTCTAAGGACTCGCTATCTTTTCTTTTTCTGCTGTGTAGCTCCGTTAATCGGTTTAACTTTGGGGCAGAAAACCTTTTTTGCAATTTGTCTTTTAATTCTACCACCGATGTTCGATCGCTTCCAGATAAATTTGTTACAATGCTTGCAGCTTTACCGTACAAACTAAGTGCAAGTCTATATCCACTTTCTCTGGCATTCCAATTATTGGCCTTTGATATAAGGTTAAAATTCATGAAATACTCTTCAACGTCAGTGTCGCCAGTGTATTTCTCTAGATCTTGACCAGGGGTCAAAAGCTCTGTTGATTGACAGGTAGTTTTTAAACAATTTCTTTTTTAGGATGGCCAGTTCTTTTTTGATTGCCTGTAGTTCTTTTCCAACTACATGCTTTATTTCAATAGACAAAAATGATCTTAGATATTGATTCATTTTGCTGAATAATACTCGACAAGCGTGGGTCTAACGATTGGTTTTTTTCTTTCTGCAATTTCTCTAGTAAATTCACTTTAGCTTCAAAAGATCAGGATCTCGGCAGGACCTCCAATTGTAACGATTTTGCCTGATATTCTTTTGTATAAAAAGCCGTATTTATATTTTATAGTATTTTATTGCGTAAGATTACAAACAACCGTCCACAAACTCGTAACACGAATGACATCCAATACATAACAATTAAACAGTTAAACCAACACGTCACGTGATACAGAACACGTGATAATGATAAGGCGTAAAGATGAGACTCCAGGTGCAAACACGTGACCAAGAATAGATAAGACTTAAAGAGTAAACAAGAAAATGGCGGATTTGTTACATAACATACCCGGTATAAAGATTAAAGAGTAAAAATTTCTGCTAATTTTTTTAAAAGGTGCAAAACTCAGATATCAAAGGATCAATCCTCCATCGCACATGGAGGTACTGAGTTCAATCCCGACGAAACACAGTATGCAAATATTAATCAAGGTTTTTCGATGAAACAAATAGTAAAGACTGATGGAGGTAAATTATGTTGTTTTTATAATTTTGTTTATGCTAATTTCAAGTTTTTAAATTTTCTATTTCAGAAATATCAACTGGAATTTACGAAAACCTCTAAATGACAAAAGTGTTCTAAAATTTTGCAAATTTGGGCCTACAAGTTAATAAAAAAAGATAGTTTTAGCAATTTATTAAACATGTAAAATTTTTGTAGATGCATTAAAACTAGGGATACTGTTGTAACGTTTTGTTTTTAAACATTGTATCACAGCGTCTTTTATTTTTACTGTTCATTAAGTTAAACTGTTTGTAATTTACAACTCTGTTAAAATCAAATATAAAAAATTTAAACAGTTATGTTATAATTATTATTGGAATTAATCGCATTTACTTTTAAGTTATTTTAGTTTGTGGTTTTACTTTTAGAAGTGTTTATATTGTATTTTTATCAATAATATTTTATTTATTATTATTGCTATGTGTTGTATTTAACCCCTGAACTCTTTTGTTAAAAAATAACGATATTTTTAAATTAAAAAATGAACGCGGAAGTTGTTTGACTAATTTTATCTTCCGCCGCTAGTTTAAAATGTTATTTCACTTTTTCGATTTTTTAAACAATTACTGTAACTGCATTCATAATTCTTTTTTTTATTCTTGATTTATTTGTGTTTAACATTTGCTTGTAATCTTTATAAATCTAATTAAAGGACGGTCGATTATTAAAGTAGTTTAAATAGGAACGGTGTCGGGGTAAACATTGGTATTTTATGTTTAGGTTGTTAAGTTGGTCTTCCCAAATTCAAAAGAATAATGGTATACAACAAAATTCCATGTATTATTGCAAATCTTATTTTTATTTCTCTAAGTGTGTTTACAAAATGTCTTAATTAGTGGAAAATACCCCAAAAACATCAGTTTTTAATAGGTTTTAATATTTTTGTAATACTTTCTAGCATGTTTGTTATTGTTACAACTCCTTTACAAAATGGATCAATATCTGTTCTGCAAAGCCAAGCTACCCAATTTACTAAGAAAGGTTTGTTAGAGCTGTGTAAATTTTTTATGATACATTATGTATTGGCTCAGGAAGTAATAAGCTGATTAAGTATTGGCTCAGGAAGTAATAAGCTTAATTGTTTCTATGACAGGAATTTATTTGTTATCTTTCAAGTTTATTAAAGACAATTGAAAAACAATTTTTGTTTTATTAAGTAAGAGTAGAAGATGTTAGCACCAAAACCCTTAATTATGGAAAGGAACTGCCAAAATGTATATCTGTAGTTGATATCAAGAACAAAGGAGCAGATAATGTTATTATGTATAGGCTAAGGAAATAATAAGCTTAATTGTTTCTATGGCAGGAATTTTGTTGTTACACTTTAAGTTTTTTTAAAGACAAGCGCTGTTTTGTTAATTTATTAAATTAATAAATATGTTTGTTTTTAAATTAATCGGGTTATGTTGGGTGATTTTATTTCTGTGCAAAACGAGCGAAGTTGTTTCACAAGGTAATTTTATTTTTGTTTTAAAATATATAGAAAAATGAAAAATATATTTATTTTGGTTGTAATTTATAGTTTGCAGAATGTTTTCATTTTTTACATTATTTAAATAACAGTAAATATATTATAAATGTTTTATATATCCAATAGACATTTGACTGAAAACTTCATGACTAAAACACCATTTTACAGATATTAGGACAATTTAAATCCCCCCCACTTATTACCCCCTTCTTCTAGAAAAGGCTCTGAATTTCTAAAAAAATAATTAATGTTATAAAATTCTATGTAAATATATTGTAGCTACCACTATCCAGGATGGTGGGGCTAATATCACGTTCTACAACACAACTTTACTCAACTGGGATGATTCTCAAGCAGCTTGTTTAAGAGACACCGGGGGTAAACTTGTTGAGATTTGGTCCCAACAACGTCAAGATAAAATTAACGAGTTTCTAGAGCAATGGAAACAGTTCGTTGACCCAAGTATATTTAGTAGTGTTTATCTTATCGGTTATTGGACTGGTGGAAAGGCAAATAAAAATACAAATACATTTTATTGGAATGATGTTAAATATGTCAGAGCAGACAGTTTTGATAACTGGAATTCACCCGAACCTAATCAGCCTCCATTATCCCATTTATTCGTTTTTGCAAAAAAAAACTTACCATATGTGCAAGGAGGATTGGGTAAATGGCTGGATGATTCAAAGGGAGCAAGATTGTATTACATTTGTCAAGGTGATTTTTTAATTTGTTTATGTAGTTTTTTTAAATTTACATGCATTAAAAATTTTATTTTAGCATCTTGTGATTATTCGGAAATTTGTTTAAGCGGTGGTACTTGTTCTGTTGTTGATGGAATCCCGATTTGTTCATGTCCAGTTTTCTATTCAGGAAATCGATGTGAAAGTATGTTAACTTATGAACTTATACAAATATGTTAAAGTGTGACATTTTACACACTTAATACAAATATTTTAAAATAATAAAAATCATGTTTATTTTGTATAAAATGCTGATTACATTTTCAGTTGTGGAAACTTGCGAAAATGTTGATGTTTGTTTAAACGAAGGAGTTTGTACACTTGATGGCAGTAGTAAACCCTTCTGTAATTGTCCGGAATTATTTACTGGTGATCAATGTCAATTTTGTAAGTTATAACTTTTTAATTTTAAATTAAATTAATTTTTATTCATAAGTTTTTTCAATAATAATTTTAAAAATGATTGAATACTTTTGTTTTTTTATTTGTTGGGTATTAATAACCCAATACAATAATTTTTTATTTAGTGAATTTAACTTATTCACCAACTGACCCAGTTTTTGCAAACACATTTACACTAACTTGCCAAGTAAAAGGTCTCCCATTACCAACAATTTCGTGGTCAATTTCAACTGACAATGAAACTCAAAAAATAGGGGGGGAAAATGGTTCTCTATTTATGATTACAACTTCAAATATTGGAAATGAAGTGACAAGTAACTTAACTGTAGTGGGTGGTGGTCGTTGTTTGGGTTCTAGAAATATTTCTTGTATTGGAAACAATGCAATAGCAAGCAGTCTACCCCATACTTTTTACATCAACCAAGGTAAGATGCCCCATGTATATTGTTTTACATATATATATATTTTTATGTAAGAGGGCTTACTCAACAGACTATTTAATTTTTTTTTTTGTATATATCTTTAACCTCGATGTGGAAAAGTCGAATGCGTGACTTAAACATAGAGTAACATCAGTTACTCCAGCCCAGTCTCGAGTTGCCTGTGGCAGTTTGGGATATTATAGGTTATGGTTGCCCGATAATTACGCTGCTGATTAAGTGCTGGCTCAGCAGGAGTTCGTACCTTTATAGCGCCGTACTTAAGGGCGCTACAACATGAGATCCGTGGGGACTGAACCCACGACCTCATGGTGGTGTAGCAAGTGTTTTTACCACTACACCACGCTGCCGGTAATTTTTACAAAGTTTTATATTTAGAGAGGTATGTAGTTATTCAACAAAGTTACTTTATGTTTTCTCAAACTTCTGATCGTAAAAATGCTGACAATGCTTCCTCAACCTGCTCAGAAAATGGTGGAAATCTTGCCACCATTTTAAATGCCGAAATACAAACTTCTTTTGAAACTTGGGCAGAACCATGGGTAACTGATAAAGGTAAGTATTTAGATTGTTACAAGTAGTGTTGTACGAAAATTAATTTAAATGGTATTGAATTTAGAAGTATACATAGTTGTAATTAGTTAAAAAATATTTAATTATGTAACTTTTATGAAAACTATTTTTACATAAATATTTAATAAACTTTTTGTAATGTTTAAGCATGGATAGGGTTAAGATGGAAAAATAATCAGACATTGTGGCCAAATAATCAGGCTCTAACTTACACCAATTGGAATCAAGATTTACCATCAAGTTCATATCTTTGTGTGTATATCCATAGGGAAACAAATTGGAGATGGAGGATTCACTCATGTATTAATATTTACCAATATATTTGTCAATACCCATGTAAGTGTTTTTAACCAACTTTAATGAATTTTTTAAATATTATAAATTAGAATTGTTAGACTATGAATGTTATAAACTATTAATTTAAAAACATTAAAAAGGTTTAACATTTTGTTTTTTTCAAATAAGATGAAAATCAACCCTCGATATTAAGTTTGACAACTCTAGACTGTGTTGGATTTGGTTCAACAAATTTAACTGTCCAATGGTCACCCTCACCCACTTTGGTTGATGTTGTTCACAGAATTCAACTTTCAAACTCAACTTATTCTACATTCACTGATGTAACTCCCAACAAAATGAATGTTTCGACCCAGTTCTTTCAACTTAGCACTGACGAGGCTTATAATATTGAGGTACAGCATTTATTTACTGCAATCTGCCAAAAGCCGGCAGCTACACCACCATGAGGTCGTGGGTTCGATCCCCACTCATCTCATGCTGTAGCGTCCTTGAGTAAGGGGCTATAAACGGTGTAAACTCCTGCTGAGCCAGCACTTAATTAGCAGCATAATTACTGGGCGATTATAATCCATATAATATCCCAAACTGCTACAGGCAACTTGAGACTGGGTCGGAGAAACTGATGTTACTCTATGTTTAAGTCGCGCATTCGACTTTCCCACATCGAGGATAAAGATGTATTCCAAAAAAAATCACTACTGTAATGTTGGATTTGATTTCCATTGCTTTTGTAGCACTTTTAAGTAAAATATCTACTTTTTAATCTTCCTGTTCAATATTATCTTAAATTTAACTAAACTTAAATATCTTAAATTAAGTATCAACATAAGAGTCATTTATACTTGACTGTACTATCGATCATAAACTTGTATTTGTTTAAATTTGTTCTGCATTTTTTTAGATTTCAGTGTCACCAAATGAATGAAAAGTCTTTCTGTTACCAATACAATAAGAACACCTAAATATGTACCAGAAAAAGCTGAAGTTAGTTTAATAAATGAAACTTGTTTGGTGACATGGTCTTGGCCTGATAATGCTTTTCAACCTAACTACTTTGTGGTAAGATTTAAAATTTGCTAGGGTCAAAATTTATTTTTTCTAACTTGTATAGGCTACTTTATTAAACAGATTGAAGTTACAAAATCACCAGTTTCAACATCTTCGAACACTGTTGAAATTGTGACATTAACAATTAGAAGTGAGGGTTTTATCCAAAATGTGACATCAACAGCTCGATCATTCACCTTTCCTGCTCTCCCCAATCGGCACCACAACATTTCAGTTTATCCTCAAACTTGTTTAGGAGTTGGAAACCCTGTTTTTGCTCTCGGAAGATGTGAGCTACCTCTATCAGCACCTAGTGGTTAGTTTAATCAATGTTTGTTAACTTTATGATAAACCAAAAAATAAAAATATTATTTAAAAATATATTTTAGTTGCACCAAGCCAGCCTGTAGTGGAAACTGATGATTTAAATAAAAACACAATTAATGTTCAACTTTCTGCAGTTAATGAAGTAAATGGATCAATAAGGTTTGTAATATTTTTTTTTTAGTATATGTCTTTATCCTCGATGTTGGAAAGTCAAATGCGCGACTTAAACATAGAGTAACATCAGTTACTCCGACCCAGTCTCGAGTTGCCTGTGGCAGTTTGGGATATTATAGGGACTATAATTGCCCGGTAATTATGCTGCTTATTAAGTGCTTGCTCAGCAGGAGTTCATATCGTTTATAGCACCTTACACAGGGGCAATGCAGCATAAGGGCAGTGAGGATTGTACCCATGACCTCATGTATGGTGTAGCAAGTGTTCTTACCACTACACCACGCTGCCGGTTAATATTAATATGCTTTAAATAAAAATTGTTTAATAAAACTTTATAAAGTTACAAGTGTATTCCCCTAAACAAGGTGCTTCCCCATTTATTTTTTTAATGTAGTAAAATATATTAACTTATTTTTTAAAATGTTTTACTTATTATTTTTTATAGTTGTTACATGGTAGTGGTAAGATGTGAAAGTGAAGAGAATTCAATGAATTTGAATGAAAATCTTTCTCTGGATGATATTTTAACAGCAACAACAGATTCAACTAACAATGAAAACCAAGCCTATTTTGCTCTTGTATTAAAAAGGTACAAGTTAAAATCCTTTCTAAAAGTAATATGATTTAATAAAAATAATATTGTAAACAAAATTGAGAGCTCTGACATTCTAATAACATGATGTTGATTCTAATATATATTTAAATGTATCAGTGCTGAAGACACCCAAACAATCACACTGGGAGATGAAAGAATTACAACTTGTGATATTACTAAACACACAAGTAAAAGATCTATCGCAAATCCAAGGAATTCTGTGTTTGTTGCAAATAACAGAAAACTTATTTCAGGCAAAACATACAGGTGTGTACTTACAAACTGTCTTAATTAGTGGAAAATAACCCAAAAACATCAGTTTTTAATGGGTTTTAATATTTTTGTAATACTTTTTAGCATGTTTGTTATTGTGACAACTCCTTTACAAAAGGGATCAATATCTGTTCTACAAAGCCAAGCTACCCAATTTACTAAAAAAGGTTTGTTAGAGCTGTGAAAATTTTTTATGATTCATTATGCTTTATTATTTTATCTTTTTTAGG
Organism: Corella eumyota; assembly: GCF_963082875.1. Classification (NCBI taxonomy): domain Eukaryota; kingdom Metazoa; phylum Chordata; class Ascidiacea; order Phlebobranchia; family Corellidae; genus Corella; species Corella eumyota. Next base: position 1,799,051 of record NC_137495.1, on the reverse strand, counting down.
CCTTACACCAGAGTCAACTAATGTTGGTTTAATTGTTGGAATTGTTGTCGGGGTAGTTTTTTTGATCATTCTTACCACAATTCTTGTCTTTTTGTACAAAAGGTAAACTAATGTAACGATTTTGCCTGATATTCTTTTGTATAAAAAACCGTATTTATATTTTATAGTATTTTATTGCGTATTACAAACAACCGTCCACAAACTCGTAACACAAATACTATCTCAATACATTACAATTAAACAGTTAAACCAACACGTCACGTGATACAGAACACGTGATAATGATAAGGCGTAAAGATGAGACTCCAGGTGCAAACACGTGACCAAGAATAGATAAGACTTAAAGAGTAAACAAGAAAATGGCGGATTTGTTACATAACATACCCGGTATAAAGATTAAAGAGTAAAAATTTCTGCTAATTTTTTTAAAAGGTGCAAAACTCAGATATCAAAGGATCAATCCTCCATCGCACATGGAGGTACTGGGTTCAATCCCGACGAAACACAGTATGCAAATATTAATCAAGGTTTTTCGATGAAACAAATAGTAAAGACTGATGGAGGTAAATTATGTTGTTATTATAATTTTGTTTATGCTAATTTAAAGTTTTTAAATTTTCTATTTCAGAAATATCAACTGGAATTTACGAAAACCTCTAAATGACAAAAATGTTCTAAAATTTTGCAAATTTGGGCCTACAAGTTAATAAAAAAAGATAGTTTTAGCAATTTATTAAACATGTAAAATTTTTGTAGATGCATTAAAACTAGGGATACTGTTGTAACGTTTTGTTAGTTTTTAAACATTGTATCACAGCGTCTTTTATTTTTACTGTTTATTAAGTTAAACTGTTTGTAATTTACAACTCTGTTAATATTAAATATAAAAAATTTAAACAGTTATGTTATAAATATTATTGGAATTAATCGCATTTACTTTTTAGTTATTTTAGTTTGTAGTTTTACTTTTTGAAGTGTTTATATTGTATTTTTATCAATAATATTTTATTTATTATTATTGCTATGTGTTGTATTTACCCCCTGAACCCTTTTTGTTAAAAAATAACGATATTTTTAAATTAAAAAATGAACGCGGAAGTTGTTTGACTAATTTTATCTTCCGCCGCTAGTTGGTGATATGGAGTAACCTTTTTCCAATTGATTTTTATAGAAGTAATCTTTTTTTAAATTTTTATAAAGTTTCAAAACTTGAAATGTTATTTCACTTTTTCGATTTTTTAAACAATTACTGTAACCGCATTCATAATTCTTTTTTTTATTCTTGATTTATTTGTGTTTAACATTTGCTTGTAATCTTTATAAATCTAATTAAAGGACGGTCGATTATTAAAGTAGTTTAAATAGGAACGGTGTCGGGGTAAACATTGGTATTTTATGTTTAGGTTGTTAAGTTGGTCTTCCCAAATTCAAAAGAATAATGGTATACAACAAAATTCCATGTATTATTGCAAATCTTATTTTTACTTCTCTAAGTGCAGTTTTATTAACAACTTTTTAATATTATACTTGCACTTAAAATGTCGTTTACTTTTGGCAATAAAAAAGGGATGTATGTAACCAAATCTCTTAATCATGCGAAGGAACTGTCAAAATGTATATCCGTAGTTGGAATTTAGAATAAAGAAGCAAGTTCTTATGTTTAAGCTATATTGGTATTTTATGAAAGGACTTTATACATTTTGTTATAATTGAAGTTTATTAAAGACAAGCGCGTTTTGCTAACACAGTATTTTATTAAAAATGTTTGTTTTCAAATTAATCGGGTTGTGTTTGGTAATTTTATTTCTGTGCAAAACTAGCGAAGTTCTCTCACAAGGTATTTTCATTTCTTATTTTAAAATTCATAGAAAAAGTGAAAATATATAAATTTTGGTTGTAGAAAGTCACGTCATTTTACAGACATTAGGACAATTTTGATTACCCCCTACTTACCCTAACATTCTATTAGAAAAGGCTCTGAATTTCTAAAAAATAATTGATGTTAAAAAATTGTATGTAAATATTTTGTAGCTACCACTATCCAGGATGGTGGAGCTAATATCACGTTCTACAACACAACTTTACTGGACTGGGATGATGCCCAAGCAGCTTGTTTAAGAGACACCGGGGGTAAACTTGTTGAGATTTGGTCCAAACAACGTCAAGATAAAATTAACGAGTTTCTTAACCAATGGAAAAAATTTGTAAATTCACAAAAATTCAGTTATCCTTTTGCCGTTGGTTATTGGACAGGTGGTAAGGTAAATAAAAAAAAAAAAGCTTTTTATTGGAATGGTGTTCAATATAGACGAAAAAAGAATTTTCGCAACTGGGATCCAATACATTACAATGGTATGACGTCTTGCGTAGGAGTATATGCAAAAAAAAATCTGAAAAAACGAAAGGCTTTGGGTTCATGGCTTCGTATTTGGTGTGGCTTGCATTTATATCACATTTGCCAAGGTAGTTTTTTTAATTTTTTTTAAGTAAACTTTTTTATTTTATTAAACAAACTAACAAGCATTAAAAAATGTATTTTTTAGCATCTTGCAGCGATTCATGCATTTGTTTAAACAGTGGAACTTGTTCTGTTGTTGATGGAATGCCAATGTGTTCATGTACACTTTTTTATTCAGGAAATCGATGTGAAAGTAAGTTAAATTTATCTTATAATCTTTAACAATTAATTAAAATTAGTTTTGCAAATTCAAGCTACCCAATTTACTCAATATGGTTGGTTGGGACTATATAGGAATTTATATAATATATATTTTGTCTTATAATAAGTTGTTTTTTAGTTCTTACTTCATCAACGTTTAATATTGTTGCTGTAATTGTTGGAATTTCTGTTGCAGTAGTTTTAATTCTCATCTTTTCTGCAATTATTGTCTTTTTGTACAAAAGGTAAAATTAACATAATTTTGTTTAACTTAAAATAAGTTTTTAAGATTTAATTTTGTGTTTTAGGGATTATAAACCGCTTTGAATCTTACAAAAACCCTTACCATAAAATCGAAGTTAGAAATTGTTAAAATTTTACAATTTTTAATTCCAAACCAACAAGTATATAAACAGATACTACTACCATAAGTTCAATAATCTTGTTAAACAACAAGATATACTTGTAAATATTGAAAACTTGTAACAGTTATGATATAGTTTTTATGGGAATTAATCGCATTTTTCTTTTTAATTGTTTTAGTATGTGGTTTTACTTTATTTTTTCAATATTATTTTGTTCAAATAATATTGTTTTGTGTTTTAATTACTGACCGAACCTTTTTTTTATAAAGTAATAACATTTGTAAACGGAAATATTAACGCAGAAGTTATTTGAATATTTTATTTTCCGCCGCTACTGGGCGATATGGAGTAAACTTTTGCTGATTAATTTTATAGCGTTATTCTTATTTTAATTTTTATAAGAGTTTTAAAATTTTAGATTCTATGTCAATGCCCAAATATTTTTACACAACAACTATAACCTTATCTATTATAGTGTTTTGCTAGTTTACTGTTTTTAAATTCAAACCCTGTTACATATCTAAGTAAAAGGCAATCTTACAAGCTGTTACTTGATATGTCACTCGCAACTTATTTTTGCCTTTGATATATCACCCTTGCACCACAAATGGCAGTTTAATTTATTTTAAAAATCTGTAATTTGACGATCAACGTAGAATTGTATATGTATCGTTTACTATGCTTCATTATATATAGATTAAAGTTATAACATAGAGAATCGTGTATTTATTTTACAGCAAATTAGTTTATAAATGTTTGAATTATTTTTATTCTTAAAGTATGGGTATTTAACATTAGCCAATAATCTTAATAAAAGTTAATTAAGGGATAGTTGATTATTAAAGTAGCTTAAATACGTATTCATTAAAAGACAAAGTATAAAGGCAACAGAAACTCCACAAACAAAGAAAATGACAATGTTACTCATACCAAAGTGTATATCCGGCTTTAAATTAAAAACAAAAATGCAGTAACTTTATTTAGATTTTGTTTATCTTGTTAAACGTTGTTATGTTAAGGCTTAAGAAGCTGTAGTCGTATTAACATACTGTTATACAATGTTTATTTAATGAAAATTAAAATAAATATGTTACGATATTATACAAGAAGCTCTATAGTAGAAAATCATACTAAAAGCAGTTTCCTGGTTCAAATTAATACGCTACCTTAATATGATAGCATTAAGCGTGATATGTTTAGGGTAGTAAGCGTCGTCTACAGATGACTCGTTTTTTAACACCAGGAACTTATACAGATTTGTTAATATTTTAGTTTATTATTAAAGACAAAAGATGTTTTGCTAAGTTAATATGCTAATTAATATGTTTTTCTTTAAATTAATCGGGTTGTGTTCGGTGATTTTATTTCTGTGCAAAACAAGCGAAGTTGTTTCACAAGGTAATTTCATTGTTTATTAGTTTTAAAAATTGTAAAAATTAAACGTTTTAAGATTTTTAGCAGAATTGTATGATATTTAATTATAACTTAAGACGTAAGTAAATAATGACATATTACAAAATTGCAAAATATTTTGTTACAATTTTTTTACATTATTAATTTTCTAAATAAAATGCACCAAAAAATTTACGCTAATAAAAGTTAATAAAAGTTACTTTTTATAAACTGTGAAGTAAATCTTCTTCTTTTAAGGATAAACTTACATGCGTAATAAAATATGGTTTACAAATTAGTCACGTGATTTGCACGTTTTTATGTTTTTATAAACTTTATATTTTTGTAGCAACTACTATCCAGGATGGTGGGGCCAATATCACGTTCTACAACACAACTTTACTAAACTGGGATGGTGCCCAAGCAGCTTGTTTAAGAGACACCGGGGGTAAACTTGTTGAGATTCGGTCCCAACAACGTCAAGATAAAATTAACGAGTTTCTAGATCAATGGAAACAGTTCGTTGACCCAAGTATATTTGCTAATCTTTGGTCTGTTGGTTACTGGACTGGTGGAAAGACAAATAAATATACAAATGTTTTATTTTGGAATGGTGTTGAATACAATCAAGCACATAAATATAATAACTGGAATCAAGGTGAACCTAATGACATGCCACCTTCCTACTTACAAGTTTATCCAATAACAATCTTTCCTGATAATCAAGGAGGGGGTTTGGGTAAATGGATTGATAATGGAAGGCTTCAAGAAATGTATTACATTTGTCAAGGTAATTTTTCAACTTTTTAAGATAGATAGAAACTGTTTAACTTAAAAAAAATATTAACTTTAATGTTTTTTTAAACTAGCAAAATTTATTTAAAATTGTTTTTCATTTTTTTTATATATGAATATTTTTTTATATATTTTTTCAGCATCTTGTGATTATTCGGATATTTGTTTAAACGGTGGAACTTGTTCTGTTGTTGATGGAATCCCAATCTGTTCATGTTCAGTTTTCTATTCAGGAAATCGTTGTGAAAGTAAGTTTTAACCTAATACTTTATTTTCATGTAAATATGTAAGATGTAAATATGAGTCAATTTTTAAACCTATAAAAATTTTTTTTTTAACGAAATTTAATTGCCTTGTAAAAAAATGTGTTTGCTTTGTATATTTATTTTGTCTTTTGTATTTGTATATTCTATCAATCAATTTATAATAAAATTTTGGTTGTAGAAACTTGCGAAAATGTTAATGCTTGTTTAAATGGGGGAGTTTGTAATGATGACAGTAGTATTCCCTTCTGTAATTGTCCAGAAACATCTACTGGTGATCAATGTCAATTTTGTAAGTTCTTTTAATAATGTCGGTTAATTTATAATTTTTTGCGGTAAAACATTAAAAAATCATACAATAAAAAACAAACTTTATAATATTAAAAATCTAATGTATAGTGAAATAGAGTTTAAAATTAATTTAGTGAGGTCAACTTATTCACCAACTGACCCAGTTTTTGCAAACACATTTACACTAACTTGTCAAGTAAAAGGTGACCCATTACCAACAATTTCTTGGTCAATTTCAACTAAAAATGGAATAAAAGAAATAGGAGGGGAAAGTGGTTCTCTATTTATGATTACAACTTCAAATATTGGAAATGAAGTGACGAGTAACTTAACTGTATTGGGTGGTGGTCGTTGTTTGGGTTCTAGAAATATTTATTGTATTGGGAACAATGAAGTAGCAAGCAGTCTATCCTATACTTTTAACATTAACCAAGGTTGGTTAGGCTTTGTACTTTATTTTTTATTTATTGTTTTTAATGTAGCCGGCAGCGTGGTGTAGTGGTAAGAACACTTGCTACACCATCATGAGGTCGTGGGTTCCATCCCCACTGATCTCATGCTGTAGCGCCCTTGAGTAAGACGCTATAAACGGTATAACCTCCTGCTGAGCCAGCACTTGATCAGCAGCATGATTACCGGGCAATTATAGTCTCTATAATATTCCAAACTGCCACAGGCAAGTCGAGACTGGGTCGGAGTAATTATGTTACTCTATGTTTAAGTTGCGCATTCGACTTTCCCACATCGAGGATAAAGATATATACAAAAAAAATGTAGGAAGGCTTACTTAACACACCAATTGTGGGATAGCTTTATTACTCTGTCACATATATGCAACAAATGTTAACAATACAAGTTTAAAACAATTTAATTAATATTGAACTCGGTTTTTAGAATGGTATGAGACTCTTCAACAAAGTTATTTTATGTTTTCCAAAAATTTGGATTTAAAAAATGCTGATGATGCTTCTGCAACCTGCTCAGAAAATGGTGGAAATCTTGCCACCATTTTAAATTCTGAATTACAAACTTTTCTTGAAAAATGGGCAGAACCTTGGGTAACTGATAAAGGTAAGTATTTAGATTGTTACAAGTAGTGTTGTACGAAAATTTAAAAAGGTTTATTCATTAAAATAATATTAATGAAATATTTATTTTAGAAAGTATTTACTTAAGAAATAATATTATTTTTATTTGAAACTAAAGTTTAAAATTATTTTGTTCTAGCATGGATAGGGTTAAGATTGAAAAACAATGAGACAATGTGGGCAAATAATCAGGCTCTAACTTACACAAATTGGAATCAAGATCAACCATCAAGTAGATTTCCTTGTGTGATCATATGTAGAGTTACAGATTGGAGATGGAGGATTACTAGCTGTTTTGATACTGCTCAATATATTTGTCAATATCAGTGTAAGTTAAAAGGAATAACATTTAATATATTGTTCTAATTTAATAGGGCATATTATATTTTAAAGACAAAACTTTTTTAATGTTTTTAAACTAAGCACATGAATTTAATTAATATCAATAGAAGTACAGCAATGCGATGGTAAATAATGGCTAATGTTTTTAAATAAAAAACAACTGTTTTCTAAAAGCAACCATTTTATTGAAAAATGGTAAAAATTCTAACTTTCTTGACGAGTGTTTAATCAAAAAATGGTGTGTCAAGTAAGTAAAGTACAACATTTTGAATCAATGATTTCAATCTACAGACGCAGACCAGCCTTCAATATTAAGTTTAACAACTCCAGACTGTGTTGGATTTGGTTTCACAAGTTTAACTGTCCAATGGTCACCCTCACCCACTTTGGTTGATGTTGTTCACAGAATTCATCTTTCAAACTCAACTCATTCTACATTCACTGATGTAACTCCCAACAAACTGAATGTAACGACCCAGTTCCAACAACTTAGCCCTAATGAGAATTATAATATTAAGGTAGATCTAACGAATAATATGATTGCATTTGGTTTTTATATTAGCTGAGATATAAATTCATAAATTTTGTTAAAACTTTTGTGTTATTTAAGTAGTATAACTATAGGACTGATTTTTATAGATTTCAGTGTCACCAAATGAATGTACAAAGAGTCTTTCAGTTAGTGATTCAATAAGAACACCTAAATATCAACAAGAAAAAGTTGACAACGCTGACCTTAATTTAATAAATGAAACTTGTTCGGTGACCTGGTCTTGGCCTGATAATGCTTCTCAACCTAACTACTTTGTGGTAAGATTTTATTGGGAAAATAATGTTATAAAAAGTTATATGTAGAAAACTTGCCTGCAATGTTAAGTCTTCGTATATTCATAAAATTACTATTTCCTTTTTGTAAACACAGAAGACAACTTTTTTAAATGGTAAATTTATAAACAGATTGAAGTTACAAAATCACCAATTTTCACAACTTTGGACAATGTTGAAATTGTGACATCAACAATTAAAAGTGAGAGTTTTATCCGAAATGTGACCTCAACAGCTAAAAATTTCACCTTTCATGCTCTCCCCAATCGTCGCCACAATATTTCAGTTTATCCTCAAACTTGTTTAGGAGTTGGAAACCCTGTTTTTGCTCTCGGAAGATGTGAGCTACCTCCATCAGCACCTAGTGGTTAGTTTAATCAATGTTGTTAACTTTATGATGAACCAAAAAATAAAAATATTTATTCAAAATATATTTTAGTTGCACCAAGCCAGCCTGTAGTGGAAACTGATGATTTAAATGAAAACACAATTAATGTTCAACTTTCTGCAGTTGATGAAGTGAATGGACCGATTAGGTTTGAAAGTTGCTAATTTTTTAAATAGTTGTGTGTATGTAAAAACTCAATACTAGGTTAAAACTATTATGTTATAAAACACAAATTTCATTTTATTAAATACTTAATGATTAAAAGTTAAATTAAGTAAATATATTTTAGTTGTTCTACTGTTATTTTTAACCTTTTTTTTATTAAAACTTGTATTATTTTTAGTTGTTACTTTGTGATCGTACAGTATGGTAGCAATAATCTTACAAGAATTAATCAAAGTCTACCACTGAATCAAGTGGAAACCGAAAAAATAACCGAGAATCAACCTTACATTGCTTATGCTCTGACAAGGTATGAGTTAATTTATTGTGTTTTTATGTAATGACTTGTACTTCAAATATGATATCATTCTTTTGGGATGTTTTTTTAACTTATAAACTTATAATAAATAAACAGTAATATAAAAATACTGACATATTTTTCTAATTGAAAGTTTTACTAAAAAACATTCTAAAAACATTATTTTAATTACCTTGGTACACTTTGTTTTAACCCTTTTCTTTTACACTAAAGGCTTTCTTTAAGAAATGGTCTTAATTTTACTAAAAAGGTGGCGAAATTTTGGTTTTTGAAATATGTGCATTCCTAATAAATAGTTTTCTGTAATATGGGTGGATACTGTTGCTAGACAACATACAGTACCTACCAATTTTAATGAGAAACAATTTTTTATTTGTACTACTATGTACTTAATTATTACTGATATTTTAGTGTTACCAAAGGTCAGACTGTAACGTTAGGCGACAATTCAACCACAAGTTGTGATATTAATAATATCATGAGAAAGAAAAGATATGTTATTAAAAATCTAGAAAAAACGACTTATACGGCTTATAACCAACCACTTATTGGGGGTAAAAGTTACAGGTATAGAATATTGTATTTTTGCTAAATAATATCAGGATTGACTTAGTTAATTATAAGTGCATATTGATGTAAAACCCATTTAGTATGGAGCTATAAACAATGTGAAACTTTGCTAAAGCAGGAAGCAATGGGCTAAATAATTATCAGGAAATCATCAAAATATGAATAATAATATCCCAAACTACCAAAGTCAACCTAAGACTGGGTTGGGTTGCATAGTTTCACTCTAACGATGCATAAGTTATTCTTTCAACCTTAAAGATAAATAAATTTCAAAATTGTAGTATGTAACATATACATAACTATCTAATATAGGCTCTTGTTCTACAAAAATAAACTTAATAATTTGTCTTAAGGCGTAAAATTAAAATTTGTATATTTATTTAGTTTTTATGTTGCTGTTACCGTGCCAACAGGAAATGGTTCAGTATTTGTGGTGAACAGTCCTTCTACACAATTTACTAAACAAGGTAAAGTTGAATTTTTTTACAACAAATCTTTAAATTTAAATAAAACTGCTTCGCAAATATTTTCAAAAAAACGTAACAACCAAAACTTATCGAACAAAACTTTATGATTGTATTGGTAACTAGAAATGCAGTATTCTGAATTTATGTACAATAAATATTATTTACTTTTTATAGAAGCTCCTACAACTATGCCAAACAATCAATTAGAAAGCCAAACAGGATTAATTGTTGGTATAGTCGTCCTATGCTTGTTGTTATTAGTTGTTGCTGGTGGTATTTATTATAAGAGGTAACTACAAAAACCAATGAATTTTAATAATGAAGCTCATTGGACGATATATGTATATATATATGACTAATTTACATGCTTTTAAAATAGATAAAAACTGCCATTTGTGGTGTGTGGGTAAATTACCATAGGCAAATACAAGTTGTAGCCTATAATAAAACAATTAAAATGCAGAATCAACTACTTTCATAGGATAAGAATAAACAATCAACTAGTTTCGATAATTTTAAAAATATTTCATTATTTGAACAATGTTTTAAATCTTCTAGAATATTTTTTTACTAGAACATATTTCTATGTTTAGAAAATATGTTGCTGGGACAATAAAAGAAGATACGACGAACCTTTCTGTTAATTTTGTGCCAGAACGTCCTCCTCCTCTTGCACACAATGAAGGTGAAACTTGTTGAATTTAACTTGTGTCCACCTAAATGTTATTTCACCTAAATAAGTATATTATTGTTAGTGATTACTGCTTTTATTCATAATTATCAGCATTGTAAAATACTTTTATAATATACACATCTGATGGTTTGTATAAAATATATTGCATAATAATAGTTTAGGATATTAAGTTTGATTTCCTCATGGTATCAAGTTACGCCCCTTTAGTAAAGCACTAACAAAATTACCCTTGCAAAAACAACTTATTATTTAACAGAATTTAGTGTTACCAATAATTTGATAATATTTAAATTAAATTTTATTTTTAGAGAGAGTAATTGAGACTGCACCCAGTGAACAAGTTTTGTACGAGAATTTAGAACAACCACGAAAAACTACATCATCTAATCGAATATATCTTAAAAATTTAAAAGCTGTTTATCTGGGTCTTATGCAACCTACTAATACTGAATTAAAAACCCAATATTTGGTAAGTATTAAAATTTATACATTTAAAAAGTTCTAAATTTTGTTCAAAACCAGTTTGGGGTTTTGAACTTTATAAATTAAGTGTTAATAGATTTCTATACTTGTGGTCTTGTCAAACATTTATATTTTTTTAAATATTTTTTTAGAATATTGCAACCAAAGCAAAACAGATTACACTGAGTAAGGAAGTTGCAAGTTTATCTTTAAACAAGCCTAAAAATCGATACAAAAACATTCTGCCATGTAAGTAGTTTTTTATCTATATTTATCCTTAATATTGGAAGATCGACTTTGTAACTTAAACATAGACCTAGTCTTAATTTGCCTCTGCTGTTTTGGAATATTATCGATTATATTTGCCTGATAATTAAACTGCTGATTAAGTATTGGCTTAACAGAAGTTTATATCGTTTATTGTGCCTTACTTTAAAAAGCTACAGCATAAGGTCAGTGGTAATCAAACCCACGACCTCATGGTGGTGTAGCAAGTGTTCTTACCACTACACCATGCAAGAATTGTTATTTTTAAATATTGGACATAAAGATCAAGTATTTTAATTATTTATTCAAATTATTTAATTAATTTTATTATTAATTTAACTAAATTTAGATGATACAACAAGAGTTATAACTAACAATGGTGATTTTTATATCAATGGAAATTATATTAGCGTAAGTAAAAATGAAACTTATTGTTTAAATTTAGTTTTCTCAGTATTAACATAATGGATTTAAATATAAATAGCTAGTTTATGCAACGTTTTTTTTTACAAATTTTGATTAAGGAAGTAGACTGTATTACGTAATTGACATTTAAAGCAAGAGTGGGTAGGCAAAGCGTGGGTATATTGAAATTAGAGTTGTACCAGTTTATGATTTTTTGTTTGTTTTATAATGAATCATCAAAGCATCTGACAACTTTCTTTTATATCCTGTAGCAGTTTAGTCATATGCATATAAGTTTTAATTAGTACTAGATTGATTAAAACACTATTCATATTATCTTGATAATATTAGTTAATCTTTGCTAGCTGTTTCTATTATTTTAAAGTATAAGATTAGTGTTAAATATCTTTAATACATTTTTTTATCCAATACCGAAAATAAATTGTACCAAATTTTTTTTAATTTTACAAATTTTGAATTATTTTCTGAAGGGTTACAAGAGACCAAAGCTCTTTATTGCCACCCAGGGACCACTTGATGCTTCTGTCAACGACTTCTGGACTATGATTTGGTTTGAGAAATCAACAACAATTGTCATGTTGGCAAATATAGTTGAAGGAACAAAAGTAGATTTGTTAACTAAATAAAACTGAATTTTTATTAGAAATAATAGTGGATAGTCTACCCTATGGTCATCATTTTAATTTTTATAACACAGTTACAACTCTTAGTTAATATTTGTCAGCAATTATTTACCCGTCTACCACAAACGCCATTCTTATTTTGTGAGACTATTATTCCATTAAGCTTTTTTATAGATTTTGTTCTTAAAAATCAATTTTTTGTTTGGTTAAAATTTGACTACAAAAAATTCAACTGTTTATAACAAACAATATGAAAAAGTGTATTGATTTTTCTGTATAAAATTGAACCAATATGTAACTATATTGATAGATTATTAGCTAATTCTTTAAATATTTCTGTTTCTAAATTGTTGGTCAATTTTTGTTGATATTTTTTAGAAAAAATGTGCTCAATATTGGCCAGAATTGAATGAAACTTTTAATCTGGGGAATTATTCAATCACCAACACCACAGAAACGTCTTATGGTTGTTATATTAAAAGAACATTCCAGATTAAATGTGAAGTAAATGGACATTTTTGTTAATCAGTGATTCTCATTTTAATTTTAAGGATAAGTTTAACGTATTTCCAAATTGACTATTTTTACTAATGATCGTTTTTAATATACTGATACTTTTAACATATATACTTATCCTTTACTTTTTATATTTTATTTTTTTTACTAAAAAAGGAAAATAAATTTTTTAACATAGATATGTATGTTCAGATTTTTTTTAATTTTTTTTTAATTCAATCTTGAAAATTCTTATTTGTACTTTTTAAAGGGACAAACCCTTGAAGTAACCCAATTCCAGTATCTTGTGTGGCTTGATCATGGAACACCGTTAAGCACAAGTAGCTTTATGAGGTTTTATTCATCTGTGATGCAACAATATGACAACAAAGCACCCATTGTGGTGCATTGCAGGTAACATTTCGATTTTAAATGTTGTTGTTTCAATTCTTTAGAGTTAAGATTTTTGTTTTAAGTAGTTTTTTTTAATTTTTTTTTCAGGAGTTTTTAATAATTCTATTTTACTTCTTTGTAGCTTACTAATAAAAGGTTTTATTTTAAGTCAAACTAACGCCTATTTACTTTGTATTTTACAGCGCTGGGGCAGGTCGAACCGGGACATTTATTGGGTTTGATTTTGTGGTGAACGAAATGAATGACAAAAGTTTTACTGATGTGAGAAAATGTGTTATGGAGATGAGGCAACAAAGATGTGATATGGTTCAAAATGAGGTTCTTGTTTATATATATTTTTCTTTTACAAAACTCTATTTTCAATAACTAAATTTTAAAGTGAATTTTAATGAAAAAGAAAAATTGTTTGCATATAAATAATCTTTGGCTAATATAGGCAACTTGTAAATAGTGAATTTTTTTTATTTTATTTTGATTTTTGCACATTAATAAAAGTAAATAATAAATACGATATACAATTAATATTACAACAATGCGACGGGAAAAAATGACAAAATCAATTTAATGATTTAAAACATGCCAAAAGTATTAATTTTTACATAAAGATTTAAAGTATGTTATGGCATGGTCACCAAACCAAAAATAATAACTTAGGAAAAGTAACTGAAATTGAAAGTACGAAAATACCAACTTTAAATTTTTTTAGACCCAATATACGTTTCTACACAAACTTTTGGCTGAGCATTTTCTACTTGGATTTACTGATGTTCAGGCTGAAGAGTTGTATAAAGCTTTTCAAAACCCTAAGCTCTTGTAAGTCACTCAAATTAATTTTTAATTTAAGATATCTGTAATGCATCTTTACATTGCATAGAGTAAGCAGTGTTATGGAGTTGTTATGTTTTAGAGTAAAAAAATGCATTTAATGTTAAGCAATTTATATTAATAGACCAATGTTTATAGGCTAAGTATGTTATTTTTTTAATTTAACTTTTGAGCATGGTCTTACTCTAACTAACTAGTTGTTGTATGCCTTGGCAGAAAAGTTTAATATCATGTTATTTTATATTTGAATAAAGGGAAGAAGAATTCAACAAACTGGATATTGTAAAACCACTCGGCTGCTTCTGCCACCTTGCTATGATGAATGAAAATGTGGGAAAAAATAGAAATCCAACTTATTTACCATGTAAGTTAAGAGTAACTTGATTGTCTTATTAAATAAACTAGTTTAGTGCCTGTTTTTTTGGCGGGGAAATTGTTAAAACCAATGTTTAATCATAGTAACTGGCTTCATATCACAAAAACCATGTTCATTTTCTGAAGGCAAAAAGATTGACGTAAATAATCTGATGTTGCATAATATATTTAACAATTAAATTAAAATTATTTTTTAGCAACTAACCTATTAAATTTTATTTAGATGATAAAAGCTCTGTGAAAATACCAAGTAATGAAAATTCAAAATCGTTTCTATACATCAATGCTTCTCATATAGAGGTAGGTTTGTTTTTGCCAAATAATAACTATTATACATATTTTTGTGTTAGTTGGAAAAACTGTATAACTTCCTTTTTCAACAGATAAACATACAACAAACTTCATATTTTTGTTATTCTTATCAATACCTAAACAGTATATGTAACTTTTGTGGCGAGATTTTGTTAAAAATGTTGTTTTTTAAATGTTTTTTGTTACAGAATTATGAAGGCAATGATAAAATAATAGCTGCTCAAAGTCCTATGCAAAACACTGTGAATGACTTTTGGAAAGCAATTATGACAAACAATGTCAGTGTTGTTGTCATGTTATCTGAATGGGAGGAAAATATGAGGGTAAATTTTATCTCTTTTAAATTATTTTTTGTTAACAGAAGTTCTAAACTTGAACTGTTTTTTTTTTATTCTTTTTCTTTTTCTACAATGTGAAAATATTTTCTTTTTTTAACTGAACTTATAATATTAATGTCAGACAATTATTTGTCATTAACTAAACAAAATAATATCGTTACTATTTAAGTTATTTTTAAAAGGTTGATATGTTTGTATTTTATAATATGAATGCATGATTGTTGTATGGATAACCTTTTAATAATAAACCAACTTTGTTTCACCTTTAGTTGACACGTTTGTTAAAGTTAACTAACTATTTTTAAGCTCTGTATACTACCAACTGGTATAAGAATTATATTATATTTTTGAGTATAATTCTTTGTTGACTTTCTGTCCTTTAATTTTTCTTTTACATTTTTTAATAATTGATAACAATCTTTGCAACATATTTGGTTATATTTTAGCTCTCTGTCTCCCTTTTGTGGTACTGTGTATTTTTATATCAAGACTATATACGATATTGTTAACTTAATTTCGATGTAAATCATACAATACTTGCACCTTTTATTTTTATAGGAAAGTTGTTATGTTTACATACCAAATGAAAAGGGGAAATCTGAATCTTATGGTGAGCAAGTGGTGTTGGTAGAAAATAAGAAGAGAGTTCAATATGGAGTTAAACGTCGGCTAAAAGTAACTGACCTTTTCCGGGAGGTAATGTTCTTAAATTTTGTTCTAAAATAAAAATCATATAAAGATTTTTTTAAAAAACTTTTAAAATTACTTTGCTTGGCTTTTTTTCGACTCTAACCCTTTACTCTAAATCTTACAATCGTTAATAAAGACTTTAAATCAAACTTTATTTAAGAGGTAAAAACTTAAGATTTTGATTTAAAGAAAAAGTTATTAAATGACATATTTATTTTTTTTTTTTGTTAGAGATAATTTGTGTTACTATAACATTACAAAATGTCACTTTCTTTTAAATCAACTTCTTGAAAAATTTTACACTTTATTGTCTACAAAACACTCTAATTTTTTATTTTAAAAATAAGTCTGTTATTAGCAAATTAATAAGACAATTTTCATACTTAACTTCACAGAGGTCAATTACTCATATCCAGTACACTGAAGCTTGGTCAAATGGCAGAGAAAGAACATTAGGTCCAGGCTTTACAAACCTTATCCTTGATGCTATATTCTGTAATGAGAAATCCCCAGGAACTTGTATTTTGGTGCATTGCAGGTAAAAACTTTGTACTTGGCATATTTTCTTGATTATATATATTTGCAAATATGGGTAGATATAAAAATAAAGATAGGCAATATTACGTTTTTTTTCGCTAGGAGACTTCTAATGTAGTTTATTAGAGCTTTACTATTAATTTTTGGATTAATAAATTTGAGTTTAAAGGACAATAACTATGCAATTATTGGGCAGTTTAGACTTCCTAATAACTACAAGCATAACATTCCTGTTGTATATATATATGACTTATGTTATTCTAATAATATAAATTTTTTAGTGACGGGGTCGGTAGAAGTGGGGTATTTTGCTCAGTGTTTAATCTGATTGAGAGAGTAAAATCCGAGCAATCTGTTGATGTCTTCAGATCAGTTAAAGATTTAAGAGATTATAGACCGTTGATGGTTCCTGATTTGGTGAGCATGTCATTTTTTATGTTTTTATTTTCTATGTGCAAAGTCAACTTTGCGACCTAAGCATAAAGTAGCATAAGTGACATTTATAGTGCCTAACTCTAGAGTGCTAAAGCATAAGAGCATAGAAGAATCAAACCCAGGACCTTATGTAGTGAAGCCAAGTGTTCTGATCACTACATCGCACTTTCAAATGATTTTCTGTTCTTATTTTTTATTTGACAATTTGTTTGGCATTGATTTTTTAAATAAAAAAACTACCTTTTATTTATTTATTTAATGAATTGTTTAATGTAGTTAACTATTTGAATTTTGTTGACATACTTTTAAAGTTAAAGTTAACATATATTGGTTCTAAGTATTTGTTGTATGTAAAAAGAAAAAGCAACTTATTTTTTTATGTTAAGGAATACTACAAGCTGTGTTATGCTGGAGTGAAAGGTTACTTATCAGATTTTGATACCTATTCCAACTTTAAAAGCTGAATTAAAAACCAAAAAAAACAATTGAGAAAGTGTAACGCACTTCTAAAAATTTAGTTGAAATAGTTCAAAACAAAAAATGTCCATTAAAAAAACTGTATTTGCTATTTTTTAGAGAGTTTTGTACAGTATTATTAACTTGTATTACATTTCTTTAAGTTTATAATGTAGTGACCTTTTTATTTTTTTATACAAGTATTTTTTTACGATGCAGTAGTTAATTTAGGTTAGTGGCAATCTAAAATGTGCAATATTAGTCAATAGGTTGTCATTTGAGTTCTTTTTTTAAATTTGTAAATCATGACATTTAGTATATTTACAACACTGTAACATATTTGTAATTTTTCTATTATTTTAATGGTTTAAGTTTTTGTTGTTTTGGTTATTAATCTAAAATAAAATCAAGTTAACTTCAAGTTAAAGCCCTTTACTTTTTAATATATTTCGAGGATAAACATTAAGTAAATTAACTACTAGCGTCATCTCGCGACGTCATTTAACGTAAACAATGAAATGTTTTGTTTACGTGTTTTAGTACAAAAGGCATTGTCTGTTTATTGTAAGTTATAGATTAACATTTCAAATATAACCCATTTTAATCATAAGTAAATACTATAGTATGTTCATTTTTTAATTAAAGAGTTGTTTAAATGAGATACTGCACCTTATGCCTGTTATACGAGAGTTAAAACGAAAAACTAACTTTATAAACAGATAAAGAATAACTTTAATTTAATAATTTTACTTTAAAATACTTTTCAACTTTCTGCAATTAATCAATTAATAGATTGTTAAATAACTAAGCATTACTGACAATAGCAACTATCTGATTATTGACAGATTTGGTTAAGATGTCTTGGTTCAACGAATTAGCTGGAAAAGCTGAAAGTTTATTAAACAACATGGACCAAACTGCAGCTGTTGCTATATCTAAGGCGTCAGAAAATGAAGAACAGGTTGTTTCTGAGTTACCTTCTCAAGAAAAACTATCAGCCCAGCAGAGTATTTCAAGAACTGTTACTCAACCTGAAAATAAAGCGATTTCGAGAGCAAAAGCCCAAACATTAAAGCGCGAGAGTGAAAAAAAGAGTTCGCCGAATGATGCTGCTTTATTTAACTTTCTAAATAGCGACGAAAAAGTTAAAAAATCAAATTTAAAAGGAAATCGAAATAAAATACCAGAGTTAAAATCTTCACTAAAAACGAACCCAGAAGTTTTACCACAGAGTGGGACTCCTTCTAATTTTGAAATATCTCGAAGTTCCAGTTTTGAGTCTGTAAACTCGAAAGTTCGACATGATATCATGGATGCGAGTGAAACTATTTCTGAAACAGGTTCATAGCCTAATTAAAACAGTTTTTAGTTAAATTACATAAGGTAATATAGGTGTTTAAACATAAATTTCTATTGCCTTTCTTTAAACATAATTTTAAAAATTGTCCTATGCAAAAATCTTTTTAGATGGAATTACTCTTCCTACCGACTCTACTGCCTCCGAGTGTAGTGAGTTTGAAATGGTTGGAAGTTCAAGGTCATCAGGTCGTGACTCTCCATCTTCATCTAGTGGTGGTAGACAGGAAGTGGCTGAGAATCGAATTCTTAAAAGCGAGATTGCTTCCATGCATAATGAGCTTACACAAGTTACGGAAAGAAACAAAAGAATAAAAGAAGGTTTGAATTTATTATTTGTGATTTGAATGGTTGCCTGATATTTTAGTTGTTTTATTGCGTATTCTATGCTTCACTGTAATTAAAACTAAGTATAGTTGTTATGTTGCATTATTTTACATTTCCAATTTTTTTTGTATATATCTTTATCCTCGATGTGGGAAAGTCGAGTGCACGACTTAAACATAGAGTAACATTAGTTACTCCGACCTAGTCTCGAGTTGCTTTTGGCAGTTTAGGATATTATAGATTATAATTGCCCGATAATTATACTGCTGATTAAGTGCTGGCTCAGCAGGAGTTCATACCGTTTTATAGCGCCTTACTCAAGGGCACTACAACATGAGATCAGTGAGGATTGAACCCACGACCTCATGATGGTGTAGCAAGTGTTCTTACCACTACACCACGCTGCCGGTTAATTTGTATATATACTTAGATTTTAGTTCAGTATTTTTAATAGGAACCTATACCAGTGTTGTTAACCTTGACATTTTTTTTTGTTTTTAGACCTACAGAAAACTAACCAAGAACTAAGAAGTAAATATGAAGATATTTGTGAAGAAATGAGAGTTAAAAACTCACAAGTATCAGTTTTACAAATCAAATTTAATGAAACTGAACAATTGTTGAAAAACGAAAGACTTGTATCAGCTCAGTTTAAACAAGATAATGAAAGGTAAGAACTGTTACTGATATTGTGTCTAAAACTGTTAGTAAAGCAAGATTAACTTCTATTTTTTATATATATATTAGAGAAAAATATTGTCTGCAAGTGTACTATAACCGTAGTTTATGTGACTGTTAAAATTAAAAATTTATGTAGCAAACTTTCAGTTAAACAAGAATAACAAATGCCCATCAATTTTATAAATTAAATAAATAAAACTTTAAGTAAAACAGGAAAAACAAAAACCCATATTTTATTTTATAAATTGAAAAAAAACACACGTAACTTAAAGGCTTGAAGTGTAGTATAATCATAATGTTGATATGTTCTAAATCTATCCTTTAAAGTTATGTAAGTAGTGTATAATAATTAATATTATCTTCTAGATTGATGATGAGCCAAACGGAGGGATCTGGAGTTCATGCTCGAGCTATGGAAGAGTTAAGATCAAGATTGGAAGAAGTTGAAAATCAACTTCAGTTGGAGAGAAAGGCTCATGGGTAAGTGTTTTTGTTAACATTTTATTGACTTTGGCCAAGTTGTGTACACAAAAGTTTTTGATTTAACACTTTAAATTTTAACATAATTTTGTATACATATATATGTATATTATAAAGGTTAGTCAAAAAAAAATACTGTGTGTTGGATTAATATTTCTCACTCTAAGTATAATTCTAGTGATGTGTTGTAATGTTCTAATATAGAAGTTTCTATTTAGAATCACCCAGCAGGAGTCCTTAAACTACCGAACCAGACAAGATGGTGAATCAAAAAACATAGTAGAAGCATTACAGAAGTCACAACAGGACAGGCAAACTGAAAAAAGTAAATTCTAACTAAAACTTAATTAAGTTGACACAAAGTTTATTCAATAGATTTTTTATTATATGTTGTGTAAATTATGATAAAAAAGTAGATAAAGTATAAAACAACATGGTTATTCAGTAAGAACACTTGGCTTCATTACTTAAGTTTGTGGGTTTGCCTCCCATTGCTCTCATGGTGTAGTGCACTATATAAACTCCTGCTGAGCAGATCATCATCACTAGACATTTATAATCTAATATATCACGAACTACCTAAGGCAACTCGAGACTGGATCGGGGTAACTAATGTTACTCTATGTTTAGGTCATGAAGTCGACCTTCCCATATCGAGAATTAAAAATATATAAAAGAAACTAGATGAAGTATAAATATTTTGAAGGCTTGATTAATTGATTAGTGTACAAATTTTAAACAGTTTTTTAATAATGCAGGAAAGTTAGATGAACTGAATCGCGAAGTATCAACATTAAGAACTTCACTAACTTCAACACAACAGGAATTTAATGATTATAAACAAAAGGCAGCCAGGATATTACAGGTAATACTGGTTTGGTTTGTAAGTTATTATTTTTTATGTTTATACTAAATTTATTCACTACTTTGTATTTTGACTTTACATTTTCACACATATATGATAGGTCATTTTAATGTTTGTTTTTTGCTTTAATAATAAATACAATCACAAATTAAAACTTAGTTAAGTTTGCTAAAATGCTGTGATTGAAAAACCTCAATTGATTTTTTAATTAGCTTTTTTAGCTGCAATAATAATTTCTTGTTTAAATAAAGTTTTCAAGTTTTATTTACAAAAAACGGGGCATAAATTTTTTTTTCGTTTTTGCAGTCAAAGGAAAGGTTGATTTCAAGTTTGAAAGGTGGTGAAAATGAATTAACTTCGTCTACTATGGCAAGTATTGAATTGGAGGAAGTTAGACAAGAGAAAGATGGATTAAAAGATGAAATATATCAACTTAAATCTGATATTTCTGTTTTAAAAGAAGAACAACAGGTTAAATATTAAAGTTTTGTTTAAGTAGATCTAAGCATTTTACTGCTTTAAACTACATTTTTTATAATGTGCTTTAATTTTGAAGAGTAAAAACTGGATTAAATATATTTTATGTTTATCAAAGTAACCACCTTCATCAAATCACACCTTTTCTTGTGTTTAAAACCAATATTTAAGACTCAAAAAAACTCTATACTACATTATACAAACTTGATAGCACACCCTTTGCTTGAAATTTTTATTGTTGTAATATGGTTGCAACTCCCAACTCATATTTGACCCCAATAATTTACCAGCATACCACAATGGATTTTTGTACTTAGTTTTTGGGCCTTTAGATTGGACATACATACATTTAAATACATATATGAATATAGTGTCAACTAAGTTTTATATATATAGAAGTTTTAGTAACTAATGTTTACTTTACAGGAACAAGATCAACAATATCAACATGAGCAATCTCTTCTTCAAGAAGATCTTCTTGAGATTCGTAACCAGCTTCAAGAGGAGACTAAACTCCATCAGGATGCAGAGGGTGAGGTTGCTAGGTTACAGGAGGAGGGGAGAGGTTATAGGGAGGATGCTTCATCGGCACGACAACAAGCTCAACAGAGATTGGCTGACAAGGATGCAGAGATTGAGAGGTTAAGAAATCAGGTTTGTAAATTTTTTAAAAATTTGTTAGTTTTTTATTTGGCTAATTTTCTAATAAAAAACAATTAAAAGTTGGTCAAATATTAAAGAAATTACTTTTGTGTTTTGCCTTTAAATGATGTTTGCACCATTGTTAATGTCATTGCATCAATAGTTAATGCTAAGAAGTCAGTGTTCCCCCCAAGAAAGTGAATTAGAAGCCAGGCTGCGGCAATTAACTGAGGCTGTCATCCAGAAACAAACCACGGTGGAAACACTTTCTGCTGAGAAAAGCTCCCTTACTTTAAGACTAGAAAGAATGGAGGTAAATATTAAATCATTTGAGTTAATGCTTTTGATTCATTTTTCTTTAAATTGTCCATCTGACAAATACTGCCAGAAATTGACAAGTGAAATGAAATTTAAACATCTTATTTTTTGTTTTTCAAGGGTCAGATCAAGAGATTAAGTAAAGAAGGGGGTAGTCATGTAAACCTGACCATGCAAGAAGACCCCTCATCACAAGTCACCCCCTTTTACCCAGGTGGCTCACATCACGGGGTCGTGGGAAAGGTCAAAAGAGCTGCCACCGTCATCGACAAATTCAGGTCTGGATTTTGTTAAAAAGTTTATATACTGTTTTGCAAAATTTAGTAACAGTAGATTAGATGAAGTTAATATTTCTAGTAATGACATTACTTGTTCAAAAGTACTTTTATACAAAGAGTTTACAGTGCACAATTATAAACATTGCCTTAATTTATTTCAGTATTCGACTTGGTATATTCTTGAAGAGATATCCACCCGCTAGATTGTTTGTTCTTATATACATGGTAAGCACTTAGTTACAGTAATATTCTCTAAGAAAAAATTGCATTTAAAATTGTTACAATTTTATTTTGTTATATAGGTTGGTTTTGTGTGTATATCATGATAGGGTTTGGTGATGTCATATATCATGTGTAGCGAATGATTCATAATAATCACATTTATATAAATACTAATACACCATTAATATATATTGTAGAAATATTTATTTAACATTTTAATCTTGTGATGTAATTGTAATAATTTAAATTGATTTGGTTTAAAATTTAATCTTGTTTTTTATCTCAATGTTAACTAAATATCGGTGATTAAAATATGTATTTTCTTCTTACGAAAGTTTTCTATTTTTTAGGCACTTCTTCATATTTGGGTAATGATTGTTTTATTAACCTACACGCCTGAAATCCATGGCGATGAATATCATGAACCATTGTAAAAATAACATTATTATTATATCTATTGACCGCATGATCATATATTTATGCTGTAGTACAAATGCAGAATATTTCAATGTTTGTGTTTTAGATACCAACAACTTTTTAGTCGTTGTTTTCTAAGTTATTTCATTTATAAAACTGTTTTATTAGTATAATAAAAATTTATTTATTTAAATTGATGTAATCCTGTAAATTGTGTTTTTCTCATATTTTTTGGGCATTTACGAAGTTTAAATTAAAGCCAACTTAAAATGTAAAGCGTTATCATCTATTTTATTATTGCGATTTTAAATATTCTAAATATAAGATGTGTCATGCGATATAAGATAAAATGTGCTTAAAGCATCTATATACCTGTTCTTTACTTTAAATACGTTTATTTAATTTAAAAACTTAAAGCTTAAACATATTTGTGCAATAATTATGCTGTAGCATTAGTTTTGGATTGTAAAATTATGCATTTCTGAAGCTTATAAAACTAGATAAAATTTGAGTTTTATTAACATTAGTGTATTAGTTCCAGTATTTAGCATTTTATTTAGTTTTAAATGCAGTTTTACTGTTTTGTTTCTTGTTATGACAGTATAGTTATTGCTTTTTTGTTGTTGTATTTATGTTTGTATTGTTTATTGTTCTATAGTTTGTTTTTCTGAAGTCATTTGAAACATCTTGCTTATTTAATACACCGCTTCTGAAGTATAACAGGCAGGTAGGAATATTATTATAGGTTTATTTAACTTCTTTAATTATATATTTACCAATTGTGTGAGTGTATTTTTGCACAAATAATTTATTTTTTTATTTGGAAACTCTGAATATCAAGTGTCGTCGAAAATTAGAGCTCGGCTGTGATTGGTCAGAATTTCTTCGAACCCGCTTCGCGCCTATTTTACCGGAATTTACTACGCGGAAAGAAAGCGAATTAAAAAAATGTCGCGTTTTGTTTTGAATAAATTTACTATTTAGAAAATGTAAACAAACAAATTTTAGGTGTAAATGTTAGTTAAAGGTATGTTTAATTGATTTATTAGAAATCAGTTTGTCTAAATTTAGGTAAATGGTATTAGTCAGCGCATGAAGTTCCTGACTTTCCAATCTTTATACTTTTCTGTTTTTGCGTTTTACAATATAACATTCTGCTTTTCTGTTTGAGGTCTGTTCTAATGCATTTAGTGTGGAAGTCAGGAAGTTGCTTTTAATTTTGTAAACAAGTATTAAAACTTTGGTATAATATAGAAGTTTTTTTAGTTTTATATTACAAAATGAAATTACGTTTTTTTTAGATGTCAGTTTTTCGTCTGACATCATGTTTATTTATATGATTATTAATAAATTTTATAAAATTAATTTCTCTGCTTGTAATTGATGCAAAAACTTAGTTATTTTTAAAAGCAATAAATGTTAATTTTCCTATTTTTAGATATTTTTAAAATTATAGAAGATAAAATGCTACCGTATGTAGGAGAAGAAGTCAGGGCAAAATGGCCGGGCAGTGCACTTTACTATCAAGCTACAGTGACAGGAGTTGATAAAGAAAATGAAGTTGCTGATGTTATTTTTGACCAAGATAAAAGTGAAACCATGAAAATTGAATTCAAATATATTTATGTAAGTATTCTTCACTGTATATAAATAAACTATATGCAAAAATAAATTGTTTGCGGTAATTAAAATGCGAACTCCCCCCTGTTTTAAAAAAAAAAATCTTTAGCCCGAAGTGTCTTGGCCGAGGTGTCTGTTTACCTTTCTTTATTGATTTATATTCAAAATTTTAGTATATATACATTGTATAATTATTCAAACATAGTAATATACATAATCTCTTTTTCTTATAAGTGATAAAACAGCTGACCCATTTTTTAAATTTACAATGGCAATAAATCATGTAACACAATAATATGAATGACCGAAATTATGTCAAATTAAAGGGAGAAACTGGATTTAGAACAAAGGCAAGACCAAGGTCTAAATCTCCATCCAGAAGAAGGCGAAGATCGAAATCTCCTGCAAGAAGTCCTGGCAGAACTAGAGGTCTAAATAAACTTTTATAAAACTTTATAAAATTTTTAACATTTAATAAGTTGTAGTTTTTATTAGTAGTTTTTCTTTTTAATTAAAGTATATTAATAATAATGTTAAAGGTGTAAAGTTGGACAAGGAAACCCCAGTGGTTAAAAGAAGAACAAGGTCAAGTTCAAGGTCACGAGCAATCCTTGCAACCTCTTCCTCATCAGATGAGAGCAAGGTCACTATCACGAAAGTCGATGGGGCAGAACAAGTGGTAAAAACATCGGAAAATATTCTAACAAGGGTAAAAAAAATTTATTCAGATTTTTGTTATTGTAAAATACAAGTTTAAATATAAAAATTTGCCCAATATTTATATTTAGTATTTTTAAATATAAAACATAGGTTTTTTTCACATTAAAGTGTTGCAATTTAATGTTTGTCTAAACTGTTTGTTCTAGGGTAATTATTAAACAAAGACAAATTTATTTTGTGATTATTTTTGGTTATGTAATAAGATGTTAATTAATAATGTTTTCAGATGGCAAAAATCTCAAAGCCTATCCTCTATGTTTAAGAAATACTAAATAACTGTTTAACAGTGTTTGATATTTTATAAGAGTTTTAAAAATAAAAATTTGAGCTCTTTTTTGCAGATTATTTGCTCATCTGTTGTGTACTTTAAGTTAGTTAAAAAGTTTGTTAAAATTCAAAATAAAAAACGTTTTTTTTGTAGACTAGTCAAGTGAGTATTAGCCCAATTAAGGATTCCCGCTACATGATGACTCGTCAGAAAGCAAAATCATTGTTGTTATCGTCCGAAGATGATGATGTTACAACTATCAGAAGAAGGTCAAATGAAGGTCATGGACGTGAATATGGGGGTGTTCTAGGCGTGTTTATTCTGATTCTGACAACCCCTTTACTTCCCCTTGTGGTGCTGGTGGCAGCTAAAGAAGCGAACTATGATGTCACAAAGGTTTGTTTTTTAAACATTTTTTTATCATATATATATACCACATTTTGTTATTTGCTTTTAAAAGGCCTATTGAGATTTTTGCATTGTTTTGATCTTTATAAATAGGCTGTAAATTATTTTGAGTAATATGGTCTATATAATCATTGTTTTATTTTAGTTAACTTGTGATATGTTTCCTTGTGCGCTGTCGGCTTATTATGACCCGCAAGCATTTCTTATTGTTGGCGCTTTTTTGCTGTTTAATGCAATCATATATGCTCTGCCATTTGGGCATGTTATTAATGGGCCTGCAACTCATAATGGGAAAGTTTTGCCTTACAGAATCAGTGGTAAGCTTATGTGTATATTTGAGTATTTATCTATTTAAAAAGGCATTTAAACATTATAATTTACCCTTAAACTAAACCTGACTAGGCAATAATATTTCACAAACCTAATTAGGCAATAATATTACTAAACTAAAACTAATTAGGCAATAATATTACTAAACTAAACCTAATTAGACAATAATATTGACAGTAAAGTAATTTTTTTTTAGTAAAATGGCTCTCAAAAAATTTGTTTTTAATCTATATATGTTTAAACTTCTTTATTTAACATTTTTAGCCATGCATACATTGATATTAACACTGGCTGTTTATGGTGGATTATACTACTACAAGATTAAACTCTCATTTATCCTCGATGATATGCTACAACTTGCATTTGCTTGTACTGTAATTAGTTATGCAGGCACCTTGTTGGTTTACATTATGGTAAGTCTATTACATATTAGATGTGTGTCATAAAAACTGTAATATATACAGGATCAAAGGTTATCGAATGAATAAAATAAATTGCATATATTAAACCTTTATTAAGAATACACTTTATACATGCAATTTATTTAATCACCATTTAATATATAAACATTCAAGTCCGTATATTTTATACACCCCTTTATAGATTGGATTTATTTCAAAGCTCAATTAATTAAATTAAAAAAATCTGTCCAGAGTGTATTTCAAATGGTAGAGTACATTTAGACTTCACTTACTGTGTAATATAAGGATAAATTGAGCTAGTATTTGCATCTTGTATTCCAGTCATTCCAAGCCCCTCCTGATGCCCTCAACCCAGGTGGTAATACTGGATCCCATCTTTACGATCTTTTTCTGGGACGGGAGTTGCATCCAAGGATTGGGAAACTTTTTGATCTAAAACTTTATTTGTATCGACCAGCTATGGGAGGAATGGTATATTTATAGTGTTATTATCAATAAATTTAATAGGTTTTTAACATATGTTAAGTCTTATATAGTCTCAGTAATAATAAACTTTTGATTTGGTGAAGGATATTAACTTGGATTTTTGCTTTTATATTCTTTATGTATGTTTGCATTTTTTTTTCTTTATGAAGGAACTAGATTTTAGGACAGTGTATTTTGGCTTAATATTGCGACCTTGTTTATTTAATATTAAAAGGTAATATTCATATTTCTAATTATATTTCTAGTTGGTGTTGTTGCTGATTGCCCTTCAAACTGAATATGAAAAAGCTGGAACATTGACACCTCAGATCCTCATTGTTGGCTTATCACAAATCCTCTACATTTACTTTGAGTTTTTCTGGGATGAGGTAGAGTTGAAATTTGTTGTAATATGGGATTAATTTGTATGTCGTTTATTTCTATTAACTTTGAACACTGTATAAGATTTAGTGTTATTACCAATTAACAATGTTAAATTTACTAAAAGTTGTATTTTTTTAGGAAATGTGTCCATTTATGTTCGATATTAAAAACGAGGGACTAGGATTTGTTCAATTTTTTGGTGAACTAGTGATTGTTCCGTTTGTCTACTCCCTGCCCACATTTTATGTGATTGGCCACCCCTTAAAACTCACTTTGGCTAAACAAATTCTGATCTGTGTGTTCTTAAGTAAGTTTTCTTTTAAATAAAATAAAATTATTAGTTACAAATATACTGATAAAAAAAGAAGGAATTCAAATAATTTTGTATATTTTTATTTATTATTACCTTAAATATCATAAAATACTATTTAATTCTTCACAAACTTTAAAAGGAGATTTAACATTATTTTTTAGATGTTGGATTCGTTTTAATTTTTGCTTCTGGAAGTCAGAAAAGTCAGTTCAGAAAAAATCCATTCGATCCAAAACTGGCTCGTAAGTTTAATATATATATTTTAAAACAGTTTTACATGTTTTGTCAAAGCTAGTACTTATCAAAAAAAAATTATTAAGTTAAAAGATATCTTAATAGGCCTATAAGTTAATTTATTCTATAAGCATGCAACTAATTTTTATCTTTTTTTAACTTTTTTTTACCCCAGATCTTGAAAGTTTACCCCCATCCAGGTCAGGTGGGGACCGAATTCTGGTGTCAGGGTTGTGGGGGCTGGTTCGACACCCCAATTACTTGGGTGAAATTATAGTGGGGATGGCTTGGAGCTTAGCTTGTGGTATGTAATGTTTGTGATATATTCTATTTGTGTAAATAATGTTTGTTGTGGCTGTAGTGGTTTTAGATAACTAGTTCACTATACTATTGTTTTTTAAAAAATAACAAGTTAATAGGTTGCCCTAATGTTGGGATTTTATTTGTCAAAATGTGGTTATGACTCTAAACAAATATTTGCCCTTCATAATTTACCCGCACACCACAAACAGCAGTTTTATTTATTTTAAAAGCCTATTAATTGAATATATACATATTTATATGTTTTTTACTAAGTTCCGTTATATATAGCTATTACCTCAACTGTTTAATATTCAATAACTTAGCTGAGCTACTAGAGATATTAATTTTTGTCTTGTTTAATTTTTTATTGTACTTGCACTCAGGTTATGACCATTACCTGCCATGGTTTTACCCATTTTTTATCATTGTTCTTTTGTGCGATCGGGCAATACGAGATGAAAAACGATGCGAACAGAAACACGGTTTAGTTTGGAAAATTTACTGCAACAAAGTCAAGTACAGAGTGTTCCCTTACATTTTTTAATTCAACCTGAATAGGGGATATGTTAAAAGAGCTGCAAACTGAAATTTTAGTGGCTCTGATTACTTGCTAAATACAGATTAGCATATAGACTTTTAAAAACTTTGATGGAAAATAATTGTCATAAGATATCACTTACAAAATGTCACGGTTTCGCTTTAATTTCAAATTTTAATCATTTCAACTAGTTCAATATTGGTTTATGGTGTAATT
The DNA here is from genome assembly GCF_963082875.1 of Corella eumyota. Classification (NCBI taxonomy): domain Eukaryota; kingdom Metazoa; phylum Chordata; class Ascidiacea; order Phlebobranchia; family Corellidae; genus Corella; species Corella eumyota. The sequence continues at coordinate 1,769,492 of NC_137495.1, read as the reverse complement.
ATTGGTTTTAAAATCATGTTTTTTTTAACTTAATTTGTTAAAAATAATGTTGTTTCTCTTTTTCAAAACAAATTTGTATAAAAAGATGTTTTTAGATGAAATAGTTTATTTAGAAATTATGACGTGCATTAACTTTTTGCACAACCTCATAATTTATAATTCTTTGACTCAGGTTTTAAACAATCCAAATGTTAAGTTTTCGTTAAAAAGTACATTTTAATGTAAGGGTTATTTAAATGTTTATAATACTTGATTTCTTTATTTTAATTTTCTTATGGAACTGCCTTTAGTTATTTGCCAATACTAAGTCGTGTATAATCTTTAATATTTTTGATTTTTTTTTTCTTTATTTTGATAATTATTATTTTCTGTTTTTTGTTTAAGCAGTCTCGTTTTTTTTTATGTTAAAACGGGCTTCAAAAGATTACATAATTTTGATTTAGAATAACTTCGATTTAAATATTTCATTTTGTTGGTTGATTTCTTATTCGTTTACTAAATTAGTAGTTTATTAAAGTTTACTAACTTAGTCGTTCATCAAAGTACTAACCTTTTTGTGAATAGTTTTAAAGTATTTTTGTGAATAGAAAAAAAAACATATTTTGCTGAAGTTATGTTTATTATTTGCTCCTCCAGAAACATAGTGCTCGCTGTGGTTATTGTAAGTATTACAGGATAATTATAGCTACTTATTTATATTTAAAAGTTCTGTGGTAAGAAGACTAAGATGGTGTACAAAACCATTATTTTCCACTTGGAATTCTTCACGGACGCAAGATGATGAGCGAGAGCCGTTTAAGAGCGCACTTTTCATGCATTATGTTGCTGTTAAATGAAGTAGATAATATTATTTTATTAGAGTTTATTATAAAATAATAATTAAAATATTTCTATAATTAAAATTTAATTAAACTTACTAGTGCATAACTGTTTCTACAATAAGGTTAAAGGGCAAATCTTTATTTACTTTTCACGTTTTGTGTTTGGAAAAAAAATTGTAAAGAATATTGATTTAAAAATTTGTTTGTTGGTTTTGTGTTATGGAAAAACAACAAACTGTACCTACGGCTGAATTTAGACGAATTTGTTGGAGAGCCAGAGACGATTTTAACGCTTGTTGTAATAAGTATAAGACAGACGAAGAACAAGAAAAAAATTGCGCAGATTTACGAAAAGTTTTCGAAAATTCCTGTCCAAAATCTTGGGTAAGTTTGTTTATATTTTGATTGATAATACTGCTATATTTAACCTTTGTTATGGTTAATGATTTATGGAAATAGATATATAATAAAAATGACTTTATATACTGCTTTTGTCTGCGTGTAATGTGTTAATATTTAATGAGCTATATTAACTTACTGGCAGTACTGGCAGCGTGGTGTAGTAGTAAAAACACTTGCTACTCCACACATGGGGTCGTGGGTTTAATCCCCATTGACCTCATGCTGTTGCGCCCTTTAGTAAGGCACTATAAACGGTATGAACTCCTGCTGAGCCAGCACTTAATCAGCAGTATAATTAACGGGCAATTATAATCTATGATATCCCAAACTGCCACAGGCAACTCGAGACTGGGTCGATATAACTCATGTTACTCTATGTTTAAGTCGTGTATTCGACTTTCCCATGTTGAGGATAAAGATATATACAAAAAAAAAAAAAACTTATTGTCAACTGTTTAACTTGATTTAATTTTTGTTTTTGCACATTTGTTGCTGTCTATAAAAACTAACTTATGTCTGGTCCTTAACATAAGTTGTCTAAATGGTACATTTTTTGGTTACATACTCTTACAACATTTACTTTTATTAAAGGTAAAACATTTTGTTCGACGACGAGCTTGGGACGAATACAAAAAAGAAGTTTACAGCAACCAACAACCACAACAAAAACAAACACAATAAAAACTATCCAAAGCAATTAAACAAATCTTTAAGTAACAAACACTAAAACAAAAATACTGACAGTTTGACAGCAGCAAAGAGTAGCAACAATTTTATTCTGCAAAAGTTGTTTGGCATTGGACCAATCTTTAATTTAACCAACTGTAAAAATGTATGGGGTCATAAAACGACATCGCTTATCAGAGAGTTCATCAAGTCTTTATAATAATGTTGATGTGCTAGTAGAAGGTGATCAGAAAGAAAATGGTGAGACCAAATTTTAAGATTTAATTTTTATAATATTTCTTTTTCTTATCTATAAAAAAGGTATTTTTGTGCTAAACTCTATTGCAGATCTGAGAAATATTTATTTGAATTTGTTTTTTTATTGTTAGATGCATCACCTTATCACAGACTTTCCTTTCTTTCTATTCACAAATCAAATGTTAATGTTATTCATTGTTACAGTAATGGAAATGTGGTGCCTACACAGGTTTGGTATAGCTATTTTATGTATTGCAAATATGTATATACATCTATATATAATGTAGGTTAGCAAAAGATATATGTCCAATTTATATTTGTGCGCCGGCAAAAATTAGTTAAGAGTTGCAATTATATTGCGACAATTAAAATGCCGTTGTAGGTTGGATATTATATATAATACAGCATCTCTCATATACTAGTATATATAGTACAGCATATTCCATATTTAAAAGCCTTAGTTTTTGTATTGGTTTAATTTATTAATTAATATACTTGTGATTTTTTAAAATTTGAAATAATTTTTAAGATTTAACAGAATTTAAGAAAAGAGTTGTACACAAGTAATTTTGTATATATTTGCAGGTATCAACAGATAAAGGTTCGAATCAGAATCAAACCACAGTTACTGGGGCAAAGTGGTTCAACCTTAACCAACAAGATGTTCTTGTTCTTACCAATGTTAAAGGATTGCAGGTACAAGTGTTATAAAAGTTTTTAATAAAGTTTTTGAAATTAGAAAATATTGAAAAGATAATATTGAAAAAAAAAATTAAATTGGATTTTTTCGACACCACGGGTGACTTGTATTTTTTATAGTAATGCTTTATTAATATTTCTTTTCTTAAGATATTTGATGGAGAAGGGCAACTCTTATTATTCTGGTTTACTCCCGAGCAGAAAAATGTGGACGAAAACTTAAACAAAGCAAAAGTTTGCAGGTTTAAAATGTTTTACTTTAATTAAAGCAAACTTGTATAAGAAATAACACAATTTTAAATCCAATCCAATCCCAAATTAAATCATATAAATTTTAAATATAATTCTAAACTTTAGTAATTTGTATTTAAATTTTGTTTAGGGGAATAACAAGTGTAAATGGAGAATATATTTGTGTTGGTTGCTTCACTGGTGAAGTTTTTATAATTAAACCAATTAAAAATTCTTTTGAAGTTGTTGAAACAATTCAAGATCACTCGGCCCCTATCTTAACACTCGATGGCAGTCATTCATCACAAAATAAAAAGGTAAATTATCAGATATTTTTTGATTTACCAAAGTTTTAATGCTCGTACAGACTATATTAATTACATTACTTTATAATTGTATTTATATTTTTTTTATTAAATTTTAGGCTTCCATTTTTTTAAATCTGTTTATGTTGGTGCACCATTAGGAAATAAACTAGAATCTATTTACCCTATTTTGGCATATATTCAATTATAAAATGGTTGATCTTTATAAAATTTTACCTTGAATTGTTATTTTATTTTAGGTAGATTTTGTAAGTTCAGATGATGATGGTACTTTGTGTTCTTATAAACTTAACAAAAATTATAATCTTGTGGCTAGATCTGCTGGCACTGGGTAAGTTAATCAGAAGTTAAGAGTTGTGACTTAATTTCGAAAATTTAAATGTCAATTATAGCAGAGGCTATCATTTAATATTTTAAAATGCACATAAAGAGCCGTAACTTGCGAATAGATTAACAAAATTTGTGCCCTTTTTTTAACTTCTTTTTATGTTTAGAAACCCTTCCACTTCAATGAAATTACTTGATGATGGTCTAGTGGTAGTAGGATATGTGAGTGGCCACATTAAAATATTTGATGGTCATGATTTTAATATTTTAGCGCAAATATCTGCTCATGTACGTGCTGTATCAAGTATGGATATGTGTACAGTTGATAATACAAGCTTGGTATGTATTAATTCTTTTCCAAGTACTAATAGTTTATTTGCCTGTTATCAGTCTGGAAAGCCTTAAAAACAACCCAAACGTAAATATTTTTTTGTTAATTTAACCACATTTTTAATGTCAAAAGTTAACTATATAAGTTTTATGTAGAAAAAATGTTTCTCATTTATAGGTTATATCTGGTAGTGAAGACAGCTTTCTAAGAGTATGGGAAATTTCAAGAGAAAATGAAATACAAGTAAATATAGCCATTTTAAATTCTTGATATACACTCTTATAAATGTAAAATATAAATTTATATGCTAAACATACATTTGCCTTAATGTAAAGTTTAGAAAATAGGCACAATTTGATCTAAAAATCTTTAGTTTTATTTATTTTTTGTATTTAAACTTTTTGCTTGTTTTAGGTTTCTCAGAAATGGTATTCCTCAGTTTCTGACACCCAAATTTGTGGAGTAAAATTCTGTGATTCAACGGCAAACTCTTTTGTTGTCACGGGTTACGATTCAAAAGAAATCATTCAATTTAGTAAAGTTTTATGATTCTAGGTTTTTGTTTAGCACTTTATTAGTTTTTAATGTCGTAGTTTAATCATTAAACTTGTACAGTAAACGTTTAAATTTAGTCACAAGTTAATTTTTACAAAAATATCTCTCAAATTTCATTTCTTTTACAAAATTTAAATGAAGTTATTGTAAAAAGGGTCAACATCATTAAATAGATAAACTAAGCATTTTTATCAAATACCAAAAAGCTGAAATCAGTGTTTTTTTTTATTCAGCAAATTATAAAAAAAATTTTCTTTATAAAAGTTTGCATAGAGGTTTTGTTAATGTTCCATTTTTGAACAATGAAGTTTAAAGCTTTCACACATCTTAAAAGCACCTATCAAATACCTAAGACTTGGTTGGTCCTACTTTTGTATTTGTCCAACTTTTTAATAAGATTAAACCATGGTATAGACCATTGTAAGATTTAATCATTTCACTTCTTTGGTTTTTCCTTTAAAGATGCCTGCTCCATCACTAACTTCTTTCTTGTAAGTCCGTAAAACTCGATATTATTATTCTTCTTGATCTCTGGCTCCACCTCGTGATCTTCCTCATCATCCGTACTTGACTCTTCATCGTTTTCGTTGACCCGGAACAAGACACAAGTCCCAGGAGCTTCCTCTTTTCGACCGAGGAAGACAAATCGATCAAGTTGGAGGATTGGTTCGTCAGAGTTTAGTAAATCTGAAATAAAAAAATTAAAATCCTAAAATAAATGGGACTATATTTAGGTAAGTAAATTGAATTGCTTGATCATATAATTTCAAATAAAAATCTTTTCTTTAGAAAAGTTTAGTTCCAAAAATGTTAGTTTAGTTCCAAAAAAATGTTTACCTATTAGTTTAACTTTTGTATTATCACAAGTTTTAATATAATCGTTATTCATAACTCCCACAAGATCCACAACAATGTTTTCTTCATCAACGAGCTCCCATTCCTCTTCATCTATGTTACTATCCTCTGTCTGCAAATGAATATTTAGGTTAGGGTAATACAAAAAAGGGATTTTTGGCTAACCTGTTTAAATTTTATGATAGGCTATATGTATGTTGTAATGTGGGTAACATAATTGTATGTTAAGTTGGCATAACGATTTTTAAGATGATATTCTTGGTGACTTGCACCGCTATAGTAACTTTTTTATTATAAAAATATGGTTTTTGATACTTTAATATTAGTTGTGGTAGATGTAAAGCCAATATATTAAAGCACAGACTAACCTCCATGTCATGATTACTACTATGATCTTTTTCCATTATTTTAACTTAAGTTTTTTCAAAATCTGAACACGCATTAACACAAGGTTATAATTTAATTAAAATATACAAATCATTTTGGTCACAATTAAACATTAAAAAAATTACAGTTTATGTTATTGACAAAATAGAACCAAATCGAAAATGTTGAATAACAGGAAATTTGTTCAAAAATTCGGCTTTATACATTTTAATTAGCCCAGAATTAACTTTAGTCCAATGTGGTACTCCACTTATGCCATATAATGTGTTTGAGTGTTCAGCAAAAGGCCCAGTTTTAACTGTGTTAATGTACTTGATACATTGTAGAAACATGTAATCATTGTGATATTGATTTACTATATCATTGTCAATAAATCTACTCGGTGGAATATTCGGATTCATTATAAGTTGGGAGGAGCCTAAGATAAAAGGCAAAAATTGGTAATCATCCAAGCCCCATACTCCTTGGCTACCTGCAGGTTCCATTCTGTATTCAGTTTGAACTTTCCGGGCAAGTTTGAAATACTCTGTAAAAACCCTGGTTCCTATGGCGACCTCGTCTTCAGGTGTAAGGACTCTAAGTTTGTAAAAACAACAAATATAAGATGCAAACGCTGCTTCATGTCCGGTCCCGTAATCAATTCTTGTTTCGTTGCCAAAACTTAAAACAAGGTAATCTGATATTTCTTCACTTGCTCGCTTTAAGTTATCAGGTAAGATATCTGCTGTTAATTCAATTGCTTCAGATTTAACTCGAGCTATCCAATTTCGAAATTCTCTGTTACCAAATCTTTGTGCTTCTACATTAAGTGCTGGTATTTCATCAACAAAACTTGACAATTTTGAAAGTAAATCCAAAAGTTTTTGAACTGTTTCAGAAATCATGCAATCATCAGTTGATTTTTTACCTTTTAGAGCTTTACTTAATGTTATAATAAATCCAAGATAGTCCTTATATGCAGGTGACTTTGTCCATTTTACCATGTCCCCCAAAACTTTAACTTCGGTCTGAGGAATTTTAAATTCATGTCCAGCAAATGGATCGTTCGGTTCTGAATTATTTTCGTTGGCCATTTTTTATGCAAAATACTACAAATTTTTAATGTTATATTTCCCTATAACTGTCGATAGTTAAATAAAATAGGTAATTAGATATAAAATAGTAAACAGGCAGCGTGAATTTACATAGTAAATAGATTATTAATCCTAAAAATTAGGCTAAATTCGATAAAAAATTATTAAAACTTACAACATGCGATTATATTTGTTTTGCTCATTCAGTTTGCCTTTTTTTAATAAAAAAGTGAGAGAACTCGCTTATTACGTCACTTGTTGTTTTTCTATATTAAATAACTGATTTATCATTTCAAAAAGTTAATAACAATATTTTAAACAATTTAAATACAAAGAAAATGATGAATTATAAATTATTTGATTTAATGGTTGTTTTGGTTTAAAATTAGAAACCATTTTGGTGACCGAATTTAAACCGCAAAGCACCGGGAAGTAAGTAAAAGAAAAGTTTAGTGTTTTTATTATTTTTGTCAACATTTTGTATTTTGTTTGTTAATTAAAGCTATTTATTTCCGTTATTACATAAGTTATGTGATAAACTTCGACTTAGATTAGACTGTACTAGGATTTATAGTAAAATTGTTGTAAATATTGCTGTGTAATCACTTTTTAAATCTGAAAATTGAAGCGTTTGGGCGTTTTGACATTTTTTCGTAAAATCATAATTCTACGTTTTGTTTATTTTGTACAAGATTGTGAAACTAATTGTTTTTGACACTTCTAGAAATTTGTAATCATTAAATATAAGTCAAAAATTTATAAAAAAAATATTTTTTTACGTTTTTCAACGTCGAAATTGCCACAAGATTTACTAATGGATTAGTAATGTTTGTTAATGGTTTTTCTTGTTGGAAATACTATGGAGGTGGGATCAAAAAGTGACGCAGTAAAAGTTCAGTTTACAACCAGAGAAGGCACCTACAAACAAATGCCAATCTCGGAATATTTCTACCCAAAAAGAGCCCCCTATGTCTTCCAGGTAAATAACTTTATCACACAAATTAACCACCTTTTTTCCAAAATACATTAAAATTTGTTTTTATTTTGTTAACATACAAAAGCTCACCAATATTTGAAGTAATAGCAAAATGAAATCAGTTTTACAAAAAAAAATGAAATCTATTTTTGGCACAAAAAGTGAAGATGTGTTTATCTTTCTTTTAACTTGACCTAAAATTGTCAACATTTGTGTTTAGGGCCCTGCTTCTACTTCTACTCCGGTGAAGTCTTCATTTGCTGTGGTCCACGATGGAAAAGAGGACCCGATGTGTGTTTGTTTTACTGTGGGCAGAGAATTATTTTACTTCAACTATAATTCAATTAAACATGTCAGTGTTCTACAGGTTTTTTCATCTTGTAAAACATAAAATAACTGAAAGGCAGGCAGATAAACAAGTATTGAAATAGTATTTGTTAAGAAATGCAATCACTAAGAAACCAAAAAATAAATTCTGGCCACCCGTTTAAACTTGCGTAATAGCTTTAAAATAAATGATTGATTTACTGGTTTTTAATGCGTTTATAGCGGGTCTTAACCTTTTACTAGGCCAACAATTTACATGTACAAATTTGGTTTATTAGAATTTTTGCTATAGTAAAAAATTTTCTCTATCTATAGCTGCATTAAATTAATTATATTTGTAAACACAAATTCTTTTTGTTAAATAGATAATTTTTTTCTAATAGTGTGTAAAAATTTTTTTTTTTTTTTTTGTTGAATATGACACAAAAAAACATAAAAAAATCACATGATTATCTAACATTTGAGTTTAACTTTTGATGTGTGGGCGGAATTGATTTTGTTACAAAACCTTATATAAGGAAATAGGTTTTAGAATGTCAATAACATTGTATGCTCATGAACTTTAGTTCCCTTTGTGTTTGTACAAAACTAAATTTAACTTGGTAATTGGTAAAGTAAAAGTTTAATTGTTTTGCAAAATTTTGTGAATGAATTATTTGTTTATTTATATTATTTTTACTAAATATCCAAATTAGGCATTTGAAGGATATAAAAATAGAATTAAAATGTGTCAGAAAAAATACAAAAGGCTATTGTATCTAACTTTTGTTGTACTAGGCAAAATAACTCGGTTGCACAAAAAAGGTTCCATTGTTTTCTTATTCTGATTTATAAATTTTAATTTCATTCTTATTTTTTTCCAGCAAATCCAACCACTTGAATACTTGGACAAGAGAACATACAAAGGGGTAGCCCCAACCTGTCATGATATTAACAGATTTAGTGCAAGTGCTGATCATGTTAAAGTTGCTGTTGGGTTCTTTGCTGGACAGATTCAAATCATTGACGTTCGAACAAAGGAAAGTCTTCAAATTATGAACGAAGATGTAAGTATATATAGTTTATTGTTTGTTTGTTGTTTTTTTTTCAAAATAATAGGGGATTGATAAGGTTTCAGTTAAAATTATATGAATGAGATATAAGTAATTAACTATTGTTTTGTGTTATTAGACTTTGTTATTAGATAAAGATAGTTCTATTAAACTTAATGCTAAAAAACTTAATGCATCGTCTTATTTTTAAGTTGTTGTTTTTTGCTTTTTAACTTTATTTTTGGCTTCACACTTGTTTTCTTGACCTACATAATCTAGGGGTTTCTGTTTGCATAATCATTAACTTTTGTTTGGTGTTTGTTTAACATTTTTACATCATATTATAGTCATGTTATTTGGTTCTTCAGTTTAACTTCTTAAATTGTTATGTTAATAATTAATATAATCAAACTATAGCTGTAACTAATTTAATTGTAATTTAATTATAATTGCCTTCTCAAGTATTCTATTTACATAACATACATGTGTAGTAAAATGTAAATACACAATGTAAATAATGTTAAATGGTACAAGCAATTGATGTTATTTACAAGTATTCAAACATTGAGTATCTACTCTTGTAATTCCTGGTATAAGGGGTTAACTTTTTATATGTACTTAAGAATGTAATATAACTTTTGTAAGAAGAAAGTTGTAAAGTCTATAAATAAATTTCTTTGGTGTGTTTATTAAATTAAATTTTAAAACACTTTAATTTAATTTATGAGGTTCTGGGTTTAATCCCCACTGCTTTTATGCAGTAGTTTTCCAGAGTAAGGTGGTATAAACAGTATGAACTCCTGCTAAGCCAATACTTTATTAGACCGGGCAATTATATTTTAAAATATTCAAAACTGCCAAAAGCAACTCAAGGCTAGGTCGGGGTAACTGATGTTACTATAATTAGTTTGTAAAGTCAACCTTTCGACATCGAGGATAAATAAATATTAAAAAAATTTTTAGAGAATGATTGAGAAATCCAGAGTGACCTGTGTTCGCTGGTATCCTGGCAGTGAAAATATTCTTTTATCCTCGCATATGAATGGATGTATGTACACCTATGACATCACACAACCATGTGCTAACTTCATTCCTCAATATCATACTCAGGTAAACATTTAGGTTTTCTTTTTAAAGAGTATTTTGTATTCGTAAAACAAAATATTGCCTTAAACACAATTTTTGTATAATTTTAAAAAACTTTTTCTGTGTGATTTGGTTATTTTCAAAATTTAAAAGTTTTTCTATGTGTAGAGCTGGTTAAACTTTCCCCTTATTCAGTAACAAAATAAAATATTCATTGTTAGATTGTCAAATATAAGACTAAAAGCAATCAGCTACTTTGTGATAAATAATTAAACACATAAGTACATACATTCAACTAATTACAAAGAGGCCAATAATAAATATCATTTTACTTTCACTTCATTTAATTATTGTGTCAAATAAACGAAACCAAACTTAAATTAATTAAGATATATATAGTCTATATAATTTAAATTTAAAAAAAAAATGATTAGATTGAAAAATCTGTTTTTTTACTCGATGTCTTATTTATTGTTACTCTTTTAATTACGTTTTAACAATTGTTATTATGACATCACAGCCTATCAAGAGCGGTGAAGGTTTCTCCATCTTCACAGTAAAAAATAAAGCTAGTCTCACAACAGCCTCAAACGGAACGAACACAACGTCAAAGAATCCTCTATTTAAATGGGTTTTTGAGCCTGATGGTTCAGCAGTGCATCACTTCGCTTATTCTCCTTGTGGTCGCTTAATCGCCATAGTAACACAGGTTTAAAGACTTTATTGTGTATATTTTTTAGTTGTTATAGTTACAATAATTTTAGAAACTTGGAACTTAAAATTAATGATTGTTTTTCCAGAGTGGATACCTACACATCTTAGACTTGAATACATTTGAACCTTATGGGTGTATGAAGGGTTATTTTGGTGGAATATTAACATGTTGTTGGAGCCCCGATGGTCGGTATATTGTCACAGGGGGTGAGGATGATTTAGTGACAGTCTGGTCGTTTACAGAGAAATGTGTAATTGCCAGAGGTCATGGACATAAATCATGGATCAGCGACGTTTCTTTTGATCCATTTTGTTGCACAATTCCATCAGATGTCGACATGAAAAAATTTTACGGAATTTCTAGCGTTTCTGATCAGTTTTGTGAGACAAAATCAGTGAAATCGTGCGACGATTCAGTGAACAATAACTCAAGTGATAAACCACCTGCACATTCAAGCGCAGACTCATCACATGTTAACAAATCTTTAAATAATGATGCGAGTAGTGTACAGTGTAATGGTGAGGTAGGACTTAATGCTATGCATGCGATCCGACGCTTGCGAACTTATAGCAATATTTCAAAGTTTTCGAGGTTAAGTATAGGTACAGAAGGAGCCACGCCATCAATTTGTTACCGTTTTGGCTCAGTTGGACAAGATGCTCAACTCTGCTTATGGGAAATTGATGAAAACACTTTATTTTTTTCACGGAAAAAGCGAATCGGTTCGGTACGCGGCACTCCCATGTCTGAAAACTATCCACTCGGTGGCGGGTTTGAGCATGGAGAACTTGTTAAATGTAACGGGCCGAGTTTCCACCCCGGTAACGGACACTCGGTGGAGCAAGGAAATATTCCTGACAAAAATTATTACCATGACAATAAACTTGTTGTCTATAGCAACAGTATTCCCCGCTCCGTAAACAGTTCCACTTCACCGCATAAGGATGCAAAATCATCCAAGCATGAAGGTAACAATGGCCTGTCGACATCTTTAAGTAAGTTTGCGACAATAGGGACTCATAACCATGGTAACAAAGACGTTAAAGAACACAAACGAAATTTAAGTCTTCCTCATTTTGGGCTGAAAACTCCTTCCCACCAGAACGGAAAATCAACCTCGAAATATGGATTCCACACCAAAAAACACTCGCAACAAATAGTAAGAACTTTAAAATATTGCTAAACCAAACTATTTTTAAATAATTTGTCATTCTATTTAGTTCCCCACCCTATGGGTTGCATTTTAATTATCATAGTATGATCATAGCTCTTCAAGTATGCCTATGATAGGTTGTGCACCATAAATGGCAGTTTATTTTATTCTAAAGGCTTTTTAGTTGAACATACATTTGCCACTAAGTTTAATATGTTTTGTCACCCCCCAGTTTGTTAAAGAATAGTCAATAAAAAAGGGATTAAGATAAGATCATAAGATAAACATTAAACTTTAAAGTTATTTAGAGCTGTGTAAACTAGATGAGTAACATAAACAAAATAGTTTTGGGAAAGTTTGGTTTTGCTATTTTTGGTACTTCAGCAACTAAGTGTTAAAAATTTAAATGTCCTGGTTTATTTAACTAGAGATTAGGTTCGATAATTTTATTGATTTTTCTGATAATCTTTAATCCTCTACCATTAAATGTTAGTCTTTACCTAAGTGATAAAAAAACTATTTTTAGCCTTTTTTGAAAATATTTAACAAGGTTTTTAAATTAACAAGGTTTTTTTTAAATTTTGGTAAAAAAACTGTTATGCATAAGCTTTTTTATCTATTTATTTTTATCTATTTGGATTTTATCTATTTGGAAAATTAACGGAATTTTTGGATTTAAACACTTGATACATTTATAAAATTAAAAGTAAATTGATTTTTGCAGATTTTTCTGACTCTAACATTTAAAAAAAAATTAATTTTAGATCCCGAAAACTTTTGGTACAATTTTATGTCCTCGCTTAAATGAAACAACTGTCCTCGAGCCATTGGTTTGTAAGAAGATCTCACAAGGTAGAATGACTTGCTTGGATTTCTTAGCAGATTGTATGATAACGACCGGACAAGATGGATATATTCAACTTTGGAAAAGACCTAATGTAAGTTAATATATATACCATCAGTCACCCCAACCTATGGCAGTTTGAGATATTATAGATTATAATTGCCTGATAATTAAGCTGCTGATTAAGTGTTGGGGCAGTAGGTGTTTATACCATTAATAGCACCTTACGCAAAGGCGCTTCACCATGAGAGCAGTGAAGATCGAACCAAGGACCTCATGTAATCAGTTTTATTAGAATGTTAAATTGAATTAATTTAAAATTTTATCATTATCATATGTTTGTTGGCCTATACATTTAGTTAATAGTTAAGATGACTTTCTATAGTCTTAGTTTTATTATAAGAAGGGTTGTTCTATATTTAGATATTGTTATGTTTTAATAATACTCAATGAAATAGTTTTGTTTGGTTATTTTTAGTCCTTTGTGAGTTTTTGTTGTGTTAGTTTTTTAAATTAAAATTTTGTTTAGTTTTCTCATGAGCAGACCGCAAGACCTGGCCCCAACCAATCAACAACAGGGAATGTAACCACAAGTAGCACTGTGGTGTGACACTAGCCACTTAAATCATGCAGCATGGCACTTAGATTGCACCACAATTGTGTCACAACTGCACCCCACTCTTCAAATGATTCTCAGATAATTGGGGGAATAGCAGGCGAGATTGAATTTATTTATTTTTAAAGTTTCTTAAATTGTGAGTTTAGAAAGTTTACAATCAACAGTTTTAAACCCGAATTATGACAATTGGGAAATTTTAACAACCCTCAAAAGTAATTTAAATTGATCACTAGTTATAACATTATAGAAAATGTCCTAATTTAAATTAAAATTATATCAAAGTCTTATGCTTTCAACCTAAACTGAAAATTAGCCATTAGGCTATTTCTTTATGAACTTAAGCTGTTTGTAAATAAAAAAGCGTTATAGTTGTAGCGTACTGTGATGAAATTATAAGTTTTTCTTTGGCGTTATACTTCATCTTTTATAATTTGTTGATGCCAATATTACTTCTTAGTTTTAAGAATTTATCACAGTTTTTAATATTTAAATATTTGCTTTATAAATGACCTATTGAAATTTGCTTTCGCAGTAGGTGAAAAGCTTGCATAACTGTTTATAATGAACTTGGTATCGGTTTCATTTTAAGTGCCTTAATCAGTATCTAGTTTGTGCAATGAATTATAAATAAGGTTAAAATGAAATCCAAGGACAAATGCTGTAAAGTATTATTTTAAATGGATCATTTTTCTGTTTCTTATTCAAGATATATTATTTTCTTTATTAAAGTATAAAGTCATTTTTTCAATGTAATCGGTACCTTTATTTATTCATATTTATCAAGTGGATAATAACTTATAAAACTTAAATTGTGTAAGCATGTTGTAACACTAAACTAGTATAAAAAACACCTAATTAATGCGGTTTATTTGGGAATGATTATTGACATGGTAATACTCTTATTTTTAGTTGTATCTGCATTAAGTTTTCATTATTTACTGTTCACCAAAATATTTGTTAAAACTGTGTTTACAATTTCTTCTAATTAAAGCTGGTTTTCTTTAATTGTTCCTATACATAGTTATACAACAGGGGGCTGTTTACTTGATAGTATTTGTAATTTGTTTTAAAGGTAAACAGAATAATACCCTGTGTAAATTTTCGTCAACTAATTGCGCGCGTGTTTTTTAACAGAAAGCAATAACAAAATCGCTGAAAATGAAGTTCATGTGTGATTTATTAACAAACTATATATAATGGAGATTGGTGAAGAATATCTTTATACATATGTCTGATTCATAGGCCTAAAAAAGTTGTGACCATATTAAAATCCTGCTTGAACAACGTGCTATTGACTGGTTTTATTAACAGTGTTAAATAATGTTAATCAAAAATTAGAGATGTGTCAACAGTTTTTGAGTTACATATTTAGTTAAGTTATGCATTTTTGCCTGGCTGTAAGTCTATAATTTACTCTTTCAAATCACTGCAAGAAAACAACCTTTTAATTTTAAATTTATTTTGTTTGAGCAATATTTTGTTTCCAGGCAAACTCTTTGATATAAGTTGAAGTGGAACATTCATTAGAACAAGTATAAATTGCCACAACCCCCCAGTCTATGGTTGCCCCTTGTACACTGTTGTCTACATTTAAATGACTTAATAGTTGGGGCATTATCTAAATGTAAAGAATTTATGTTTTGATATATATTAATTCTGGATGGTATTGTACTATGATTTTAAAGACTAAAAAGTTAGATAACATATGTTTAATATTTTAAGTAGTTATTTTTTTAGCAACTGTTTTAGTCTAACAATTTACCTGAAATTCAAAATTTCTTTTTGCTCCACATGAACAAGCTGGAATATCATTTTCTTGAGGTTTTTCTTTGTCAGAACACCATAATGGTTTTCCATCGCGATCATACCTAACAACCTACATAACAATAATTTAAGAAAGTCTTATAGAAGTGCTGTTTTGAAGTAAATTATATTAAAGTTCCAACATGAGATTTTAGGTAATATTATTTTCATTGGTTGCAATATGATAAACAGTAAAAACCATTAGAAACAGGTAAGCATTAAAGAATAAATATACTGGGTCTTTGGTTTAAAGATTTTTAAAACTAACTTTAGAGTTAAAAAATAATTGCTTTTGGAAAACTTATTCAAATGTATATGGGTGGACAATCTAAATTAAATAAAAACCTGTTCTGGTTCACTTGAAATTATCTTCTGGAATAAAGAGAATTGTTTGTCTTCGTCTTTGTTTGCAAACTCCTCCAACTCCTTTTCATTTAACTTCACATCCAGTGTTTCCGTTGTTTTCTTAGTTTCTATAATGTCAGTGGTTTCTTCTTCATCATCATCACTTTTATTTGACAACTCTTCTGGTTCTATGACTAGTTCATTTTCTGTGATTTAAAATAACTAATTAGGTGGTGGTTTTTTAAGATAATACAGTTTTTTAGCATTGTCTATACACAGATAGTAATATGTTTCTATAGGACTAAAATAGACATACATAGCTTACCAGGAAATAAAAAATCTAGACTTTTCTCCTCCTTGTCAGCTGTTTCATTTTGGATACAAAGTTTTTTGTGTATGCGCCAATGTAACATTTGATGCTCTTTACAACAATAATATACACATTTACATCTGGAACAAACTTTTGATCCCGCACAACCACAAACTTCACATACTTTTAGCTGCTTGAAAATTGAACTAAAATAAAAAAAAAATTAACAATAAAATTAATTAGTCATTTAATAAAATTATATTGATGCAAGACCACAACATTGATTGGGCTATTACTTTGTTTTTAATGCCATTTTTATGTGAGCAATGTTATTGTAAATTAACAGCATACTTGGCAGCTTCAGGGGAGTCATAATCTGGAGGTTCACTTGAATAAAATTGATTTTCTTTTGGAAGATGACATCGAAATATTTTAAAACATTTGTTCTCCTTATAACATGAAGGCGTTTTGCAACAAAACACAAACACAGTTCTGTAAGGAAAAGTTCAAAGTAATATTACCAATTTAGGAATTATGTTTAATATTGTCATTATAAAAACCCAGAGTGGAAATACTGAACAATTTGTACAATTACTGTTATTGACAAAAGCAAAAGATAATATCATGCTTTAACTTGAACCAATTAAAAAGTTTGTTATATGTTACACCAACCACAGGCACCCAAGATGCTTATCTAACATTTACCTGTGAAAAGCATGATCATAATTATTATTTGGGGCATAAACTTGCATCAAAAAACAAGTTTGTCTTGAACAAATTTCACATTTTAAGTCGTCAACATTCGGAAGGTGTTGTAGACTTAACCAAGCAGGTTTACCACCAACTTTACTGGGGAAATAACAACTTTTAAGTCTCCATTCGTTCTCTGGGGATTCTATGAAGCCTAAATCCACGCTGTTTTCTGCCATTTTTGGTTTTAAAATTGTTATTATTATTAAAAAAAACTAAGCGCGTGGTATTTTTAGGGAAAGTCCCTGATTATTTTGTCAATACAGTGTTGCCGTTGAGTTTTAAATTTTGCATTTTAGTTTGACTAATAAGATGCCTTAACATGTTTAAAACTAACTTTTTTTGTAAAACAAAATTAAAATAGTTTAAATGGACGTTTTTAAATAATAACAATAGGTATTAGTTTTTTTAAGTTACAATTCTTGATTCATAAAATTTTGGGTTTTGGAAACATCTGGAAATATGACGTCAAAGCAGGCTAAAAATAGCGCGAGTTCTAGACTGTTCTGGTAGCTACTCGCGCTTTCGCTATTTAAGTAGCACTTTGTAGAACACTAGATCTCAAGAAAAACGTTTAAAATTAACGAGAAATTGCTAGAGTGTTCTCTTCTTGTATATAACCATGCATAATCGACAGAACATCATTATACAAAATAATAAAATATTACTAGTCAAACGACTAAAAACGAAAAGAAAAAATATTTTTGAGAAGTTTATATTGTTGAAGAAGAATTACAGAAAACAACATGCCTACAGCAATCGGAATTGATCTTGGAACTACTTATTCATGCGTTGGAGCATTTATAGATGGAAAAGTTGAGATAATAGCAAACGATCAAGGAAATAGGACAACGCCAAGTTATGTTGGATTCACAGAAACTGAAAGGCTTATTGGAGAGGGAGCTAAGAACCAAGTCGCCAGGAATTCGGAGAATACGATCTTTGATGCAAAGCGGTTAATTGGACGAAAATTCGATGATAAAAATGTTCAAAGTGATATTAAGCATTGGCCGTTTACTGTGCTTAACAAGGCTGGAAAACCGAAGTTACAAGTCGAATACCAGGGCGAACAGAGGGTCTTTTCACCTGAAGAAATCAGCGCTATGGTGTTAACAAAAATGAAAGAAACAGCAGAAGCCTATCTCGGAGAAACTGTAAAGGAAGCAGTCGTTACTGTTCCAGCCTACTTTAATGACTCACAACGTCAAGCTACAACTGATGCCGGAATAATTGCTGGACTTAAAGTTCTTAGAATTGTAAATGAACCAACTGCTGCCGCATTGGCTTACGGACTTGATAAAAACTTAAGTGGTGAAAAGAAGGTCTTGATATTCGATCTCGGTGGTGGTACTTTTGATGTTTCTGTCCTTACAATCGACGAAGGATCACTTTTTGAAGTTAACTCAACAGCCGGAGATACTCATTTGGGTGGAGAAGATTTTGATAATAGAATGGTTAGTCATTTCATGGAGGAATTTAAACGAAAACACCGCAAAGATATCTCGAAAAATAACAAAGCTATTCGAAGATTGAGAACTGCTTGCGAACGAGCGAAACGAGCTTTATCTGCATCTACAGAGGCAACAATCGAAATCGATTCACTTTTCGAGGGAATTGACTTTTACAGCAGAATAACTCGGGCCCGATTTGATGAGTTGTGCGCTGATCTCTTCCGAGGATGTCTCGTGCCCGTAGAGAAAGCTCTTCGTGATGCTAAGCTTGATAAATCGTCAATCGATGAAGTTGTGTTAGTTGGAGGGTCGACACGGATCCCAAAAGTTCAGAAGTTACTAAGCGATTTCTTTAACGGAAAAACGCTCAGCAAATCGATTAACCCTGACGAAGCAGTGGCTTATGGTGCAGCAATTCAAGCTGCTGTTCTGACAGGAAACTCAGACGTAAAAGATGTTCTGTTGGTTGATGTTGCTCCCTTATCTCTTGGCATTGAAACGGCAGGGAATGTGATGTCGAAAATTGTTGAAAGAAATACAAAGATTCCTCATAACTCTTCTGAAGTCTTTACTACATATGCTGACAACCAACCAGCAGTTACAATCCAAGTGTATGAAGGTGAACGTCCACTTACCAAAGACAACAACCTTCTTGGTACATTTAATCTAACTGGAATCGCACCAGCACCAAGAGGAGTCCCCAAAATTCGTGTCTCATTTGACGTCGATGCAAATGGAATCCTACAAGTCTCAGCCAAAGATGAAAGCACTGGTAAATCAAACCAGATCACAATCAGTAAAGGACGACTCAGTAAAGCCGAGATCGATCGAATGTTGTCGGATGCTGAGAAATACAAGGATGAAGATAATAAACAAGTTGAGCGCCTAAAAGCAAAGAACCAACTTGAGAGTTATTTATACGGCTGCAAAAACGCTGTTGAAACTACAGAAACGAAGCTATCAGCTGACGACAAAGATACGGTCATCAACGCCTGTAAGCATACTCAAGCATGGATGGATAACAACCAAATTGCTGAGAAGGAAGAAATAGATTACCAACGAGAGGAATTGCAGAAAGTTTGTCAACC
Organism: Corella eumyota; assembly: GCF_963082875.1. Taxonomy (NCBI): domain Eukaryota; kingdom Metazoa; phylum Chordata; class Ascidiacea; order Phlebobranchia; family Corellidae; genus Corella; species Corella eumyota. The sequence goes on along the minus strand of NC_137495.1, from coordinate 1,750,063 downwards.
AATTATGAGCAAACTTCATTCTGGTTCTGCCCCAACTGGGCAGCAACAACGACCATCAGGGGGGGCTAGAGATGGTCCAGTAATTGATGAAGTTGATTAAAAAAACTGAATACTTATAAATGTCATTTTAATTATAAATTAATTGACAATATTGATTTTTTTAACCGTAAGTAGTGAATATTTTTTTCGTTTTTATTGCTCTATTTTTCCGTTACACCCTTTTCTCGCAATTATGTTTTCATACTTTTATTTTTAATTTTGTTTTTTTATTTTAAAATTGTGATTTTTTATTTATGTGTTGTATTTAATAAATTTTATTCGCAACAAAAAAAGTAACGACTCTTTATTACCGAGCATAAAAAAGTCTTTACCCAGCATAGAAATAATATAACAAATTCACACGTGGGTTTGTTTATCAAAATTATAACAAAATAAATTCCGATATCACGCAAAAACCAAAAGAAAAATATAATGTATTTACAGAACAGTAAGAAATATCTATTATACTATTATACTGTAATATCACTTGACTACATTTTAATAAGTTATACAATAGCTAAACGGTTTTAATTAGAAGAAGACTGGCAGACAAGTTTCAGAAAAAGGTACGAAAGTTTACGGAAATTTTTTTAGAGAAATTACCAAGCGTTGAGTTTTTATTAAATCAATAAAAACTAATTAAGTTATGCCAAACTTGGATATTGTTCGGTTGTATTTATGTTAAACTATATATATTGTTTTTAGAGTAGATTTTGATATATACAAACCTTAATTTATACCTAATATAAAATGTCAAAATCTGGTAAAATATTTGAAGGATTTAAAGCTCTTGGTTTACACTCAGCCCATATTGGTCATGTAAAACGGTATCATACTCGCCACAAGGAGTTTTACATTATTGTCCCTATCGGAAAATTCTTTCATACTTACAACTCAAAACTTGGTATATGTCAAGTCAGTAACAGTCATAATGCTGACATAGAATGTATTGCTGCTGATCCATATTATGTATACACTGGTGTTGGCAATAACGTTCAAGCTTTTCAACATAACAGACAAGTTAAATATGTTTATGAGGGACATAAATACTCTGTGCATCTTATTTTGCCATTTGGGGAACACTTAGTAACTGTGGACCAAACCAGTAATGTGAGAGTGTGGCATATTGACACTCAAGAACAATATCTTGAACTGCAGTTTGATAATTCACAGTTTGAAATATCAGCTTTATGCCATCCAAGCACTTATATTAACAAGGTTTTATTTGCTAGTACACAAGGCAAATTACAGCTTTGGAATATATCTAAAAACAAGCAGATTTTTGAGTTTACACAATGTGAAGATAATTCAGTTTTGGTTTTAGAACAAACTCCGGCGATTGATGTCATTGCTGCTGGTTGCGAATCTGGAAAAATATTTTTAATTCACTTGAAGCGCAACACTTTGATAATGAAACTACAACAAGAATATGGACCTGTGACCTCAATTGGTTTTCATACGGAGGGAAGCCTAATGTGTACTGGAACTGTATTAGGTCATATTTGTTTATGGAATTTAAATGAAAAGCGTCTTGTGGGTCTGATTGAAAATGCACATTCGGCAAGTGTTGCTGCTTTGTCTTTTCTAGCTGGACGATCTACACTTGTGTCTAACGCTGCAGACAATTCTTTAAAAATGTGGACAATTGATAAAGAAGATGGAGACTATACTCTTCTACGTGAGAGATGTGGACACCATGCTCCTCCTAGTAAGCTTAAATTCTATGGCAATGATCTTGTTATCTCGGCAGGCAATGACTCAACCATTCGACAATTCTCAACTATCCATGGAAGTAAGGACAAGAACATGGGACAGGCTTCTTTGAACAGGAAACAAGCAAAGAAAAAATCAAAGAAAATTGACAGCAACAAACTTCCACCTGTTGTTGATTTTTGCTTAGAATCAGCTAGAGATGGACAATGGGATAATTTGATTGCTTATCACCATCGGAATGAGGTAGCCACTACTTGGGATATTCAGAGTTGCAGAATGGGCTCTAATCCAATTTTCCACGAGCGCTTTTTTAGTAACAAAGAGAATATAAGAAAGGGCAAAAGATCTTTAAAAGCCCATTATGTAAGCAGTGTGGCAATGACTTCATGTGGCAACTTCTGCCTAACTGGTCACAGCACAGGCCATGTCGACTTGCACAATATTCAATCTGGAATATGGAGAGGATCTTACATTGATAAGAAACTAGGTGGTGAGCTTGCACATTCACGAAGGGTGACTGGTATTGTAGTTAATGCATTAAACCAGGTTATTGCTACAAGTGGTTCTGAAATAATGATAAAATTCTGGAAGTTTAAAGAAAAAACATTGCTCCATACTTTGTCATTAGACAGTGTACCAGCAAGTTTAAATCTGCATCGCAACAGTGGGATGCTTGCTGTTGTTCTTGACAATTATTCAGTTGTGGTTATTGATATTGAGACATATAAAATTGTAAGAAAATTTCCGGGCCATCAAAGTCGCATTAACGATGTTTGTTGGAGTGACAGTGGTCGATGGCTGGTAACCACAGGCAACGATTGTTTAGTAAAAACATGGGACCTACCATCATCGTGTTTGGTCGATTGTTTTATGGTGGACAACGCTGTTACAAGTCTTGCTCTTTCTCCGAACGGGGATTTAATGGCAACTTCTCATGTTGATGATCTGGGTGTTTATTTGTGGACGAATCAAACTTTATATCGTCATGTCGCTCTACGTCCATTACCTGTGGATTATCAACCTATGGAAGCTTCAGAACTTCCAAAAACCAAGGATGGAGATGTTGATGTGGACTCTGTGGAGGAAATTGTGGAAGAAAGTGATGAAATGATTGCTGTGGATCGAATCAAGGAGGTTGAACAGATTGAAAACGATTTAATCACATTTTCAAAATTGCCAATTTCAAGATGGGCAAACTTGCTTGAACTAGACCAAATAAAGAAGAGGAATAAACCAAAAGAGCCGCCAAAAGTCCCTAAAAATGTTCCTTTTTTTCTTCCAACTATTGCTGCTTTAACACCAGAACTATTGATTGAAAATAAAAAGACTGAAAATGACCAAACAAAACTAGTAACACCAGACTTTGGAAATGTTTTAACACCTTTAGGTCTTGAGTTAACCAACTTTATTGATAGCAAAGAGAATTTTGCTAAAATCTTGGATTTAATGAAAGAAATGGGACCTTCTAAATTGGACTCAGAAATTAGATCACTTTCCCTTGAAATGGGAGGCTCTTTGTCACTTCTAGAGGCTTTTATTGAATTTACCTGTAAAGCGATGGTAGACAAAAAGGACTTTGAATTTGTACAAGCATGTTTTGGACTTTTCCTTAAGCAACATGCTGAAGTTTTAGCTACACTTAATAGTGTGGAAGAATTACTGACTGAGGTTATAACCTTACAAGAGAAAAACCGCCAAGATATTTCGTTTCTGATTAACCAAAGCTTTTGTATTACCAACTACATTAAATCTGCCACACTTTAAAATCAAACTTTAAAATCAGTTTTGGTAAATCGTAGGATAAAATGGTATGTTCCTTGCGCTGATTTTAAATGCAAAAGTTTCAATAATTTTAAAAAAATATCTGCTTATTGGTTTACTATTCTGTTTCCATTAATCATATGGTGTATATTAATTGGTATTCTATCTAGTTTTAAGTCTTATAAATAAAGAAACTAAAAAATATATAATTTATTTTCTTTAAAAAAATGAAGAAAATAATTTTAAAATAATTAGCAACAATTTTGAGACTTTAACCATTTGCTATTGTTTAAAATTTGTTTGTAATAAAAGGGTTAAAATATGACATAAAAAAACAAATTTTTACGAAAAAAACAATAAACAATGTAAAATTTATTTACAAAGTAAGAGTTACAACTCCTACACAGTGTCACAAATCAGTCTTCTTCCTCATCTTCTTGTTTAATGATCGGAGTTCCGTCAAGTTTTCGAAGAGCTTTTAAATTTTTAGTAGCTCGCTCGACCCAGTCACCATCCTCACTGTGCTTTACCTCAAGTGGGTTTCCTAGATAAAAATATGGGGTAAGTTTTAATAAAAAATCACCTCTGAAATATTCTTTCTGTTTATATGGAATAGAACAAAATAGGAGCAATACTAAAAGGAGGGGGTAAAGGGAAATAAGGAAGAAAGGAAAGCTGTAAAATAAGAAAAAGTGGGGATAAGGGGCTTAAGGGGATTTTTTTGCAGTCTGCAATCACTCTTTAACTCTTATAAGTTAATTTGCTATTGTGTCGAACTGATAGTACACCAAAAACTGCAGTTACTTAAATCTCAACAGAGTCACATTTTTAGTATGAATTAATAATAAAATTTAGTAATAATTAAGAGTAAATTTAACTCACCAACAAATAGAAGTTCCACTAAGTTGTTAAGTTCCCCCAATTTGTTAAACTCTGCCCAGTCTTTAACCTGGTTGTTGCTCATAAATAAAACCTAAACATAAATTTTATACTGATCAATTGTACTGTTTCTACACCTAATTATCTGCTTATAAAATAACAAATTTACCTTAAGTTTTTTTAAGACATGAATTCCTTTTAACTTTTCAATATTGTTGTAAGAAATCCACAATTCTTCTAAAGTGTCACCAACTGCTTCCTAAGATAACCCACAAAATAATTAAAGTTAAAAGATTTACATATATTAATTTGGTTACCTTACACTATAGAAGGTTGCAATTGCAAATATTAAATTATTCACCATATGGCTGTTGTATTGGTAAGAACACTTTACTACACCAATCAGCAGCATAATTACCAGGCAATTATAGTCTCTATAATATCCCAAACTGCCACAGGCAACTCGAGACTGGGTCGGTGTAACTGATGTTTCTCTATGTTTAAGTCTCGTATTCGACCTTCCCACATCGAGGATAAAAATATATAAACAAAAAAAATGGTTTGTTTAGTAAGGCTTACCAATCCATTTAAATTCTTGATATTATTTCTTCCTAGTGATAAGATTTTGAGGTTTTCTAAACACAAAATATTCTTGTTACTATAAAAGTATTAGGTAAATTATTATATAAAAAAGTAATACATAATAGTAACTAAAATTAGTAATATGTAATGATAATATAAGTTTGGGATGTTACTTACTTAAGCCATTGAGGTTGGCAATTTTTTCAATACAATTTGTTGATAAACTTAACTTTCTAAAAATATAAGGTTTATTATTTTCTCCAAGTTAAAATATTCAAATAAAAGATTGTGTCAATATATCCTATAAATAAACATGCTACACTTTATCAATTTTTATTCAGTGCATTAAATAATAATTAAAATGTTTACATGCATGCTGTAAGGGTTGACAACGAGGCATCCATTTTTTCAATCGGGGGAAGTTGTTGATATAATTTAACATCATTTGCTTCACTTGCTTTTTGTCCACATTTCTCTTCCTAAATTTAAGAAACGTTTTTACCAAAATTTTATTGTATAATGAAATAATATTTTATAATATTTTTAGTATGAATAACATTTTTACTAGGTGCTACATTTAACTTTTTAGGCAGCTTAAGTAAAGGTATATGAATGCATAACTTACCCATTTTGATAATGCTTCCTTGATACTTGTTCCCTTCGACTAAAATTAAAATAATGATAGTTTTAAATCTAAACATTTTCCCAAAACGGTTAGACGGGAAAAAGTTTAACACATAGCCTATTTGGGTAATACTTACCATATTCAGATAGTGATTGATTTAAAGAAAGGGGTTTAAACTCGTATATCTTTATATTTAAAGAAAAGTTGATTTATTTACTACAAAAACAGTTTAAAATCAATTTTTAAATCTTAAATAAATAGTTGCTATTTTATAAGGTTCAGTGATTCCGTTGTTATGACAAAATGTGTTGCCATTAAACTTTGATATAAAAAGAATTAACATTTTAAACGTAGTTATAAATATGTAAATTTAGTAAAACGTTTATTTATTTTAAAGTTAATATTAATTTTTGAGCAAATAACTGTTTAAATTAGCAAAAACATTAATATTTTAAAATTGTTTCTAAACAGCTTGAATTAACTTCAAATAACGCATGGCGTTTTATTTACAAAAGTTTGACGAAAGGAAACAGAATATTCTAGTAATACATTTGATAATATAGTGTTATATGCTTATTAAGCATTTTGTACTTATTAAACAAGCGTAAAAAGAACAGTAAAATGGCGGAAATTCAAGTTCAAACAGGTCATATTCTTCATCTAACTCTCACTACTTCTATGACGTCATTTACGAGCGAAAGACGACTTGAAAAATCTTTAACAATCGCAGCTTTAAAGGTTTCACATTATTTTTTCACTATTTATTAAATACGACAAAGTTATAATGATAATATTTATTATTTTAAATTACTTAAAATCTTTTTTGCACTACAAAATTAATTTGCTTTTTTGTTTGATATAAAAATTCTTGCATGTTTGTTAAGTGGTGTCATTAGTGGTTGGAACACTTCCCACACTACATGAGGACCTGGGTTCAAGCCCTGCTGATCTCATGCTGTAGCGCCCTTGAGTAAGGCGCTATAAACGGTATGAACTCCTGCAGAGCCAGCACTTCATCAGCAGCATAATTACTGGGAAATTATAATTTATAATATCCCAAACTGAGACAGGCAACTCGAGACTGGGTTGGAGTAACTGATGTTACTCTATGTTTAAGTCGCGCATTCGACTTTCTCACATCGAGGATAAATATATATACAAAAATTGTATGCCCTTGCCTTCATTTATTTTTATTTTTAATATTACAGAGTAAATTAGAGATGATCACAGGAGCAATGGCACCAGACATGAAGTTAGAAATTTATTCGAACAAAGATGTTTTCTTATTCAAACTTGACGATAACGACCGGTTGTTGGGTTCTTATCAAATTGATGATGAAATGAGGCTGCATGTAAGTTAATAAAATTTTTATTTTAAATAAGCTATTTTTTGTATGTATTTTTATATACTATGATAACATATATCATTTTTATAAAAACAAAGACTACTATTCTAAACAGCCTTTATGTTATATATAAATGTTTTAAGTATTATAATCCTTTATTATAATCCTTTGTTAAGCCAGGTTTTATATATGCTCAAATAAAGACTTATATACTTTTAACTAGATTTAAGTTTTGATTACATTAACTTTTTTGTAGGTTGTGAACACAAATTCTAACTCTATGGATTTATTGGATGTTTCAAAAGTTGAAAAATATGAAATGAGTGAAGATAAATATGCTAATCGAAAAGGTTTAAATAAATTTTAATATATTATATATAAGCAGTGTATTTTTTTGAATAGTTTTTTTTTTGAATTGAGTTTATTTCTTGAAATTAGAGTTTTTTTGCAAGTTTTTTAAGTCATTGTTAAAAACAAATTAATATATTTTGATTTAAAAATAACCTAAACAATTTTTATATCTAGACACTGTTCGTTCCTTTCTCATGAAAACAAAGTCGGGAAAATATAATCCAGAGGAACAAAAACAAAGAGAAGAGCAAGAGAAACAAATCGAGGAAGAGGAGAAGAAATTTCTGGAAACAATTAAAGTTGAGAGTCGTTGTGAGGTTACAAACCCAAAACAAATGGCAAGAAGAGGTTGTGTTAAGTTTGTAGGTAAGTCAAAATTTAATTTTTATCTTGTCCAATATGTGTAGATTTAAATAGTTGGCTGTATGAAAACTTATTCCACTAAGATATAAACTGTTTTCTGTTACTTTAATTACCACATATAGGACAACTAGCTGTAAATTAAGAAATGCACATTCTAAACCTACACTAGTAGGTTTAGTTTGTTGTGTTTTTTTAACTCTTCATATTAAACATATATCTTTACATAAATTGCTTTATTGTTACCTTAATTGGCTAAATGCTTTTTAAAAAGGGGTTTCTTTACAATCTGTTTTTTCATAGCAACTTTTTTTTAATTACATTCTTTACTTCAAGGCCACACTGACTTCAAACCAGGTTTATGGGTTGGGGTAAGTTACGACGAACCTTATGGCAAAAATGATGGATCAATTGAAGGTAAAAGATATTTTCAGAGTCAACCTGGCTACGGGGCTTTTGTTCGACCCAAGTTTGTACAGTGTGGGGATTTTCCTGAGTTAGAAATCGACGATGATGACGAAATGTGATATCAACACAGGTTAACATATTAAAACTTTATAGTTTGATTATCTTTGATAATTCAGTATTTGATTTCAACTAGTTAAACACCCGCTGTCTGGCTGTAATTTAATTGTAACTTAGTTAACTGATGACCATTTTTTTCTATTCTATTGAGCTGGTAACCATCTAACTTGTAATCTTATATGTGAACTGTTCGGCTGGTGATCATTAAATTGCTTTGAGTAATATGGTCGCTTACAACTAACGTTACCCCGCACCACAAAAGGTAGTTTTTCTTTTAATATTATGGTTATAGTTTTTATTTTATATCCTGAACCATACTTTAATATATGTAAACATTATTTGGTCTGGATTTTGGCTGTTTTTTTTACATTAAATGATCTAACTTGTGGCAATACTTGAAGCTATTAAAACTTGTTGACTTTGTTATTGTGAAGTGTGTAGTTCGGTTATTTTAACTTTGCTTTATTTTAAATGTTTTATTTTTGTATTATTTACACTTGACTTCAAAGAGTTTTGTTAATTTTTAAAGGCATGACATTTTATTTGTTAAATAATTTATGAATAATGGTCTGTGGTAGTGGTATAAGCAAGTTTTGTGCTTTAAAATTTGCTGCTGATAAATGTTTATTTTTTAGTTTTGTTTTAGTTTTGTAAAAGGCCTGTTGTATTAATTTAACAATATTTATAAGCAATTATAAGAGCATTTTATTTAGAATTTGAACTACAATTTTTAACTTTAAACTATTTTCACTGTGTTAAATTTAATGAAAAAAATAAATCTTTATAATAGATTTATATGTATGATTATTTACAATGAAATTCTATTCCTTAAATTTATAATAAATTCAAAAAGATTACTTTAATTGCTTAAAATGTTTTTGAATGAATTGTTATTAAAATTGGTATTCTGATGGTTGAGGCACTAAAATGAATGAAATTGAGTTGAATAATAGCAAATATTTTATGTTTTGTTCATTGTAAACAGTTCAACTTCGGTTGGTTTTCCAATCCATTTTCCATACCCCATTTCCACCAATCCTTCCATTAATTTAAGCTTCATTTGTTGGTAGTCAGTTGCTTGTTCTTTGAGGTTCTTATAACTTGTTGTTCCTTTAACATAGTTGTAAGCAACTCGAGGCTGGCACGCATTCGATTCAGAAACTTTTTCGAACATTTTAAACATTTCTTGTTTACACAGGTTCGAGCTTTCCCCAAGGTATTTTTTTCCAGTTTTCATTTCAATTATGCTTGGTTCTGCATCCCCTTGAGTCCAATGGAAACAATATTTCGGAGCTTTTTGTGCAACACGTTTATCAGCACTGGAAGCTGCAGCTAACATTGGTCTTTGTATTTGAAATTTATTAAGATCGTCATCCAATTCGTCAGTCTGCTCTAAAGCGCGTTTAAACCTACCATAAACCCCTCTCTCTAGATGCTCGTGATGGTAAAGTGCCCCAATAATGATGCTTGAAAGGTAGATAGGTTCTATATAAAGGCTTAACAGTGAACCTTGAATGCCTAATGTGTTCCACTTGGCTATTTTATCACTGCACGACATTGTCAACAATCGTTCACCAGACACAATAGCATCCCAATGCTGATTTTTGTCATTTTCAAGAACCATTTTTTTATCAACAGGTATAGTACCAGCACCACTTTCAATTTTAGTTCTAAGGAGGCCTCGGTTCATGCGGTTTGGATGATTATCATCTAAACTCGAGTCGGTATCCTTAGAAAATATTCGTGAATCTCCACATGGGGCTGTGTTAATATACAAGTGGAATTGAATATTGGGTTTTAATCTTAATCCAGCATCTGGTAGAGGTTCAAAAATTGAGTCATCTTTCAAGCAATTATCATTATGTAGTAGAATTTGTTGGTAAAGAAATTTTCTTAATCCTCTCTTTGAAATTACTTCAGCATGGCAATCAAATAACACAGTACCTTGGTGGGAAATGTATTCACCGTTAATTGACTTAGAACCAGTGGCAAGGGAAATAACTGTTTCAGTATCAGTGGTTGAATCAGTCATAACAATTCCAGAAATAACTAGAAATTTGGAATGTTCTGAAGTAAAGTTATCGGTTAAATCTGAAAACTTGCTCCATACAGAGTTTGAAATTATATCCGGTAATTCTATAGGTATTGGGCTATTAACTGTAGTGGTACTTTGAACGGTTTGTTTGTCTAAATTAAGGCAGTCAATGTTATACACTGCTCTTAACACACAGCCTGCTACACCATGCTTTGCCAGCTTTTTACTTCTACCAAATCCTTTATATGTATTTCCATTCACCTCTGTGAATGCTGTAAATAAATGAGTTTTGCTGCTGTTTTCTACAGCCTCATAGGTGTAGAGTAAACTAGGGTGTAACTGATTTAACATACCCACAGCATTTTGTGCAACAATAGGTTGTGATTTAGTTTCGGGTTCAGTTGGTGGTAAAGGAATTTCAAGTGCTTCAGTTTTTTGATTTTCTTGTGAGCTTGTATCTTTGGTGGAATTTGATATTTCCTTGACTTTTATTATTTGGTTATCTTCAATAATTCCTGAATTAAGGATTTTTTCGGCAACATCACGTTTTGCCTGTTTTTTACCTTTTCCATTCCCAAAAAATGTAATTTCATTAATTTCAACTTTATATTCAAAGTCATTTTGATTATTTTTTGTTAGTTCATATCTTAAACCAGGTATTCTTTCATTAAGTATCATTATTGGATTTTTAGGCTGTGTAGACGTTTCAGGAACAGGAGACTTAGGAAGGTTAGGCACAAGATCACGACTGTTTTCAATTCTAACACAGACATTGGTTGGATAAGGTACCTGTGGCTCCAGGCCTGGTAAATCATCTGATGTAAAATCTAGGCACAATGTAGGTGGGGGTAAAAGATGTACAACCTTATGTGGTTCCATTAATTGGGGCATTGATTGTAACACAGCAAGAGCTGCTTCCTGTTTTGCTATTCTCTTATTTTTACCACAACCTTTAAATGGTTGTCCTTCCCACATTACTTCTATAACAAAAACCTTGCTATTTGGAACACTTTCTGATTCAATGAGGTTATATTTAAGGCCGGGTTTTATCTCATTTAAAACCATGGTTGAAGATTTTGGTTCTGTTGGATTTTTTTGTTTTTTATTTGATTTTGTATTCGGTTGATCGTCCAGTTTTCTTTTCAACGAAGAAGGTTGAATATTTCTTGCATTTTCAACTAGTTGGTCAGTTGATACGGAAGACATTTGTTTTATTGTACTGTTGTTAGTTAATTTGGGTAAAAATCTTGTTGTCAACTTAATGATTATTGGTTTATTAATTAGTTTACAAACTCGCAACAAACCAACATTCATGTTTTGTTTTGCAAGTGGTGAATACCCTTTAGTAAGTACCCTAAAACAGAAAAAAGTATTTACCCAATGTTTATAAACTTTTAAATTAATTTATATTGTTTTGTAAAAACTGTTTTAAATGTAACCAAAAAACTTTAAAATACTTGTTCTGCATTTTAGATATTAAAAAATAATATGAATTTAAAAAAATTAAAGAGAAAATTGAGGACAAAACGTACGTTTTAGTTGAATGGTTCCATAGAAATATATCACCTGGCGATATTGTAGGTAGAAATTATAACATCACTCTGAAATGTCGAACAATAGTAACTGTTGCGTCACAATGGTAACTGTTTTGTGATAATGTCGATTATTTCGTTACAAAATTTTTTAGGCGCCAAACTGTTATAAAAAAAAACCGCCAAGCTTTTCAGCGCGAAAACCGGCATCTATTTTACCTAGTCTAAAAAGTCAGGCATTAGTCGCAGAAATATTGTTAGCGTTTTAAACTATAGCATAAGTCAGCATGAGATGTATAACAAAATGTGATTTTTTTAGGTTTAAGCTATTTTAAACCCCAAATATCTAAAATTAAGACTTTATCTTAATTAGTTTGTATTTAGCAAATCAAAAAGTCCTTTTCAGGGCTACTTTATTTTCAGGGCTATCTTGAGTTATTTTTGGTATATATATTTTAATTTCTTTTTAAAGGCAGGTAATTTGTTAAAAACATTTTGTCTTGCTTTTTTATATTGTAGTTAATTAATAAGTCCTATACAAGGCTACTTATATACCTTAAGTCATTCATTTCTAAATTTATTTAGAAATATAACAATTTTTCAAGAATATTTTTCAGAACGTACAATCATAGTGATCAACATTTACCAGTTTATACTGTTGGAAAAAGAGCAAAATGTACACCAATGATGCCAACCACAATTCTAGGCCAAGGAGCATGGTACGCTGTTATAAATTTTGTTAATTTTATAAAGACCCTCAATGCAATAATATATATTGTTTCAAGTTTGTTTCAACGCTTGCTGCAGCTGCTGAAGAAGTTATTCGCTTTGAAACTTTTACGATGACAAAGTTTATAGAACGAAAAAAGGATGATCATAGATGTGTGGCTTGTTAAATATTATTTTACCTCAACTAGTAGTTATATATTGAAATATTTAACCACACTTATTAAAGTTTTAACCACTTAAATTGTGTTTTAGCGAGTGATATGGTTTATTGGGATGAAGAAAATATTCCTTTTAAGCGAATAGAAACTATTCGGAGGGAGTGTCAACATTCGAAAGATCGAAATAAAGCGAGAAACCTTCGTGCCCAACATGGTGTCCGAAAGGGAAATGGGGCGAAACGGGGAAGGCGCGCCAAAAAAGTGGATGCCCGCAGTATTATCTCTGCCGCAAAGTATAATTTAGTCAATATTATATAATTAACTATGACTAAAGATAATCACGATCATTTTTTTGCTTAACTGTTAAAATCTTATGCAAGTAATTTAAACTTCTAATGTAGATATTTTACAGAGAACAAAAAAGTGCTAGCCTGGAGCCAAACAGCTCCATCCTCTCCATTAGATCAGAGAGGTTCCAGGCTAGCCAACCTCTTCGGTCGGTATCAAGGGTCTCCCTTCGTCGCGGCGGAACAATAACATCTTCCCGCGACGGAGAGAAGTCCCTGGCCGGAGAGGCAGCGGCAGAGGCGGGCATCCACCAGGAAGGCGTGCCTTCTTTTTCGACCCCAAAGCCCATTCGGACACCACCTAAAAATAACTATAAAATTATTTCGGCCCCAAATACCCCCAACCCCCCCCCACCTCCTTCCCCATTACCAACAAAACAATCCTTATATCCCCCTATCCCCCTTCCACCCCCTTAAATTTACCCCATTTCTTATACTCTTGTTGTTGTTGTTGTTGTTAAAAATTAAAAATTCTACCAAAAACATTTTTTGTGGTTAATGACAAAATACCAACTAATGGAGCTCAGTATTAAACTAAAGTTATACCGATACTTACGAATAAAAACGACTTTTTAACTTGTTCAACAGTTAAATCTAGCTATTAAGGGTCTTAAAGCTTTCAGTTTTTCTTATACATCTTTTATCCATCAAAACACGCTATTTTTTTTTACGCAAATTCCATAGTAAAATTTCATCGATTTTTATTGTTACGTGACATTTTCTTTGTTACAAAACAGTTACCATTGTGACGCAACAGTTACTATTGTTCGACATTTCAGGGTGATGTTATAATTTCTACCGATATTTGTAAGCTAAAAAATCACTTCATTTGTAGCTCTAGGTATCAAAATACAAGAATTCTTTTGTCAAAAACTCGAAGAGGTAAGATTTAACAAGAAGCTTATAAAGGGACAAGGTCGTTTAAATAAGGCTGGTCGTCGGGTTAATGTGTTATGAGGCAACACAAAGACACGAAATTTAAAGTGTTTAATGAAAGCAAGTGGTAATTGAATAGAAAGGCAGCAGTGGGACAGTGTTATTTTAACATTTTGTTTTGCCGATATAGCACGAATTTATTAGGACTTAAAATTTATTACTTTATTGTACTTTTATTATTTTTGCACATATTGCAAATTAATGAGTATGCTTGAAAACTGGGAAGTTTTATTTAAAAAGCATAAACACAGGTACATTTAGCCTAGTTTTTTTTTATAAATAGAAGTTATAACAAAAAATAAAAACAATAATTTGAATTATTTTGTTATGTTTTATTATTGATTTTAGCAGTGTTTTGGCAAATTTGACTTAATAACATCAAGGTTAAAATGCCGTCACATCTAGGTCATGGCATGCATGTCCCCTATCTGGACCGAGGACCTAAAGCTGTGTCTGATTATCACACTTTAACTAATTTACCTTTTGACATTAAACCTAAAATCCAGTTCCGATATGAGGTCATGAAACGTCCTTCAAGTGTCAACTTACCGTTTTTATCCAAGGTCGGCAAGGAACCTCTAAGTCCAAGGGCATCAGTTTCCGGATTTTTATCTGAGAATACGGATGATGATTTTAAGCAAAGTGGGATTGAATACGCAAAGTTTCTAAAGGATCATGAGCGCACTTTGGGTCCTACTGGGTTTCTGGATTCAAAGCGATACACTCATACTTTTGGTCTTAAGTCATTGAACCTTACACCTAGAAATGAAAACAGTTATCGGCCACAAAAAGAACCGGCTACGGTCGTTGCATTAACCAATCGAATTGCAGCTGATCAAAAGGAATTTAATAAGCGAATGAAAGTGATTGAGGATCATATGTGGCAGCATAAACAAGAGGAACGAGAATTAAAAAGAGTTGAAGGCGATGTCACTAAGAAGAAGAGAACAGTGCAGCGCACTATGCGGGAATTAGAAAACGCGATGAGCAAGAAAATGTTGGATGAGGAGAAGAGGTTAAATGCTTCAATCCAGCAAACTGAGAAGGTCAGAGCTGAAGCTGTTCACACTAAAGAAGAAAGAACAAAACTTAGAATCACAAAGGCTCACTTGGATCTCCAACAAAATAAAGACAAACTAAGAAAAAACACTTTGATTGTTACAGATGCTGAACGTCAGTATAGATCGAAATTATCCGAACTTGACCTAAGAAAGAATGAGATTAAACGAATGACCCAGGAGTTCGAAGATAAGCTGAAACGCAAAGAAAATGATGCCCATGGTGTAGCAAAAGATCTTGCTAATCTTGCCATTCAAATGAACATCGAAGCTCTTAAGGGTAAAGTTTCAGATGCCGAGTTTAAAAGGCAAGAGAGGGTTCAAGCTCAAAAGTATATTAACGAAAACAAAGCTCATGAAGCAGACTTGAATAAGAAGCTCAGCAAATCGGATGGAATTTATCGAGCCTCCGAAAATCGTAGAAGGCAAGCTAGTGCTACCCTGTCTAACCAGAAAGCTCATCTCGCAGAACGGAGCAGAGAAGGTGATAGACGTGTGACTGACAACAGAAACTTAGTCGAAGGAAATATTGCAACCCAAAAGAAACTACAGGAGGCAGCAGAAGCAGCTGATTTAGATAAACAACGAAAGCAATATCAACGCAATGTACAAGCCCATGTGTTACGCAAACAGATTGCAATTAAAAAAGCACAATCAGCTCGTGTGAAAACAGCTCAAGAACGCAACGAAACCTGGGCACAGGCATTCGACCAAAACCATCGAGAATTTTTGCGTCGCCGTAACGATGACCTTCTCAGAACCTTCCACCGAATTGTGACCCGTGATAATGAGGTTGATTACCAACTATACAAGAAATGCAAAGAGCATGATCATGGTAGAAAGAGCCAGGAACAATCTGCAAGAAAGTTAGAGGAGCGGTTAGTGAAAGTACGAGCACGAAACACCAACAAGATCCGAGATACTGTTGCCGAGGTTGACCAGCAAGAGAAAACTTTAAAGAAAAGGGTAATGGTTGCACATGCTGACTTGATACAAGCCCAGAATCAAAGAAGCACTGCAGAGTGGATGCTTTGCAAGTTTAGAGGGGCAGCAAAGGAGACCGAATACATCCACAATGAATTGGTGAAGGAGAATAAGAGGTTGTTAAAAGTAGGTGAGAAGACCGATACTTATCTAGAACAACAAGCAATTCCTGTTATGTAAAGTATAGATTTTCAATAGAAGGTTTTGCAACCTATTATGAGACTTAAACTGCAAATAAGTTATAGGAACTGATACCTAAAAAATTGTGTTAAACATTTAAATAATGACAATTTGTATATTTTTTTTTACCTTAGCACCCAAGTTAAAGAGTTTTACCTTAAAAAAATGTAAAAAATTTGTATATACTTTAAATAAAGAGTAGCTTTTTTGTAAAATTGTATATACTTTAAAAATCTTCTATTTTGTACCATCACGATAATGTTTATTTTATATAGGTTTTATTTTTAAATTAACTTACCTACTTTTAAACGTTAAGGTGGTTTTTAGTAATATTTTTTTGCACTTAAAGTTAACATTAAATTTCTAATTAAACTTATTAAAATCCACTACCTTAAAGTCTTAATTTTTTAATAGCTTTTTTTAATCTTTTTAAATTAAAAATTGTATTATATGTTTTTAAACCAATCCAGCACCTAAGCACTGTGAAACTTAGTAGTTTTTGTAATTTTGTTGTATTTTCTTTGCACTTAATTGTCATTACCTAGTCTGTATTATGAAATCTTTGTACATTTTACCTTGCCCTAATTAGCGTTGTAAAAATTATTAGAACAGTTAAATGTAGAGTTTGTTTTATTCAGGACTGGTTTAATAAAAAATGACAAAATGTAGCCTGAAATACAATGATATTTAGTTGTTAATTTGTACAGTAATGTAAAATTGCAAAAACAAAAAAGTTCTATAGTGCGAGGACAAAGTCTTGGTAAAAAATAAAGCGGCGCCATCTTAACAGCTTGAAATAAGGATGAGTTTTTACATTTCAACAAGATCTGCTTCAGAGTTATAAGAAGGATCACCATTTTTCAGCTCCCCTTTTACATGGTACATACCTTTAAATACAACAAATTTTTATCAAAAATTATGGCTATGGGTAAAATAAATTAGGGGAATATTTTGTGAAGGCTGTTAAGTTAAATTTTATATAATATTATTAATAAATAACTGTCAAAAATGCGATTAAGTAAAAAAAGAGTTTGGAGCAAATTGCATGTTTTGACTTACTTATGTAACTCTTGTTTAGTTTCCTTTCCCTTATTTCCATTATTTGTTTCCATACGAAATAAACATTTGCAACGAGCGACATGAGAAGACAGATAAGAAGAACTGGCAGTGAAATTAATAACGATGTATTCGGCTCCGAATCTTGCTAAAAATGCAACGAAGGTAAATAATTTGTTCCGTTTTTAAGTATAGCATTGATTTAAATTGACGAAGGATAGAACTTACGTATGGACTAGGTACGTTCTTTGCCTCAGATTCGACGGCATTGCTTTGCAATTTCTTAGTGGTAACAGTATCATAAATCGTTGTGGTTTTAGCATTAGGTTGGGTTGTTGAATCTTTTGAAGTTAGTGTGGTTGTGACACTCGTAGTGGGGCATGAAATTGGTATCCACCCTTTATAAATATACGCGCTAATAAACTGATGAGGGTTTAATTTAATTTAAAAACAGCACCGTAAAGTAGTGCTAAGAACACTTGCTACACCACATGAGGTCGTGGGTTTAATTATCACTGCTCTCATGCTGTAGCGTCCTTAAGTAAGGCACTATAGACGGTATAAACTTCTGCTGAGCCAATACTTAATCAGCAGCTTAATTATCGGGTAAAAATATTCTATTATATCTTAAACTGCCACAGGCACCTCGATACTGGGTCGGGGTTACAGTTTTAGTTTATGTTTAGGTCGTGAAGTCGACCTTTTCACATCGAGGAAATAGATTTATACAAAAAAATTAAACCACTAGTAAAAGTGTTAAGGCATTTATCTTTACTCAGTACTAGGTTAGCATAGACTAGGTTATTTTACTAAACACTTACGCGTTGCATTACGCTCGCAAATAAATCTTCGATTTTCTGTCGAGGTCCTTATCCAAGGATTTCCGAAATCGTCGCTAATAGCAACCAATCTCGTTGATGAGTTGTAAATATCAGATTGATTTGCGCTCCAAATTGCAACTCCATTCGGCAAAATAAAATTATTTATGGATTTATATAGATATGTTGAATTTACTGTGTCTGTAGCCTTATTGCCGGCATATAGTATCAAGTACTCGTTTATGGTATCTGTAAAAGTAGATAAAATAGTTGTTACCCTATGATTTAAAAAACAGTATTTGTTAGCTATATGGTCGTTTGCAATTTTATTTATTTAGTAAAGTAAGATTAATTAATAAATATTAAACCTTGGTATTTCATTTCGTTGATTTTCTGGTTCAAAAAATCCCGAGTTTCGTTTGTTTTAATTATAACCAATTCTCCTCCTTTAGATTTGCATTCTCTGTGAGCTTCTGGGGGCGTTAAAAGGGCTTCACCTTCGATGTAATATTCCATTCCGTTATGTTCATGCTAAATCTCATCTTTAAAGACTAAATGTAAGGTAAAGTTTAGATGTTTTTTAGGTTGGTTAAAATGTGTTAATTAGACTTTTGTGGGGTTGGTTCATAAGTATTCGATTAGACGTTTAAAGGTAGTTTTAGATGCCTTTAGTTGACCTTTTTAAGTAAGGTTTAGATATTTTTAATAAGCCTTTTTTAAGCACTTTTAAAGTGTATTTGGTTTATTTTGGTTTGTGCTGTAACAAATTTACAAAATACTGTTTTAAATTAAACTTTAAATTAATTCTAAAATGTGGTGAAGCGCATATTATAAATATATTCCTTAATAACCTTTAAAAATCGGTAATTTATCGATATTTTAAAGCAAGAAGTATTTAAAACACGCACACCCTTACCAGGAGCCTCACGCTGACAAATATAATGCTCTTTTCTACTGCATGTAACATCGTGCCACAAAGCTTTGGTTTTGGGCAACATAATCACGCAGTCTTCAGTTAAATGATTCGGCTCCCCAGAATTCCAATATGCTCTAGTGTATTGCAACGAAGTCCCGTCTACCCATGCGAATGAACTTTTTTGGTTAACTTTGTTGTTTATACGATTCAGCCCAATGTAAAACCCAAGTTTACCTTCATAAGTAAGTGTGTTTTGATAACTTGAATATAGAATGACGATTTACAAATCTACTCAAAAAGTTAATCTTTTTAAAAATTTAAATAACATAAAGACAAACTTTTGCGTTGCCAAAAAGCGTAGGCTTATGTTTAAAATGAAATTTTACTTTTAGGTGGATATAATAGACTCTTACTTTTAAGTTTTTTGCGCAAAAACTTTTGTATTCTTCCATTTTTTACCACCGCTAAACTTGCGTTTAATTTTTGGCATTCCTGCCAGGCTTGAAAGTAGGTGTAACCGAGAGTAGACGTCGAATTCTTAATGTAATATTCTAATCCTTTATACGTATTCCAAGTTATTGCATTGGTCTTAAAAAAGCCACATAAAACAACTAATACAACCAGTTTAAGCATACTGGCTTATCACTATTTGATTTGACCTAATTTTGTTTCTTTTTATTTAAAAAAAAATGTTTTGTTATTGAACTTTTAGCAATACAAATCTTTAAAATTTTATTAAGTTATTATTAAATTTATAAACTTTTTCCTACGTTTTAAACACGTATCGTTTAACTTTGTAAATATTTAGTTTAAATGATTCATAATAGTTTAAACACCAAATGTTTAAACACCTAATGTTTGATTGTTTGAAGAACATTACGTTTTAGGTTAAACTATTTTACTTATGCTCGCGCTGCAAGTTCGTTATTTTTAAACGCAGCGGGGACTTTC
This sequence comes from Corella eumyota, assembly GCF_963082875.1. NCBI lineage: Eukaryota > Metazoa > Chordata > Ascidiacea > Phlebobranchia > Corellidae > Corella > Corella eumyota. Next base: position 1,730,182 of record NC_137495.1, on the reverse strand, counting down.
CCGCTTTTATTACTTCCTAAATCGAACCGCAGAAAGTTAAGAAAAGTTGAAAGTTTTGTGATAATTTCCTGTACAGATTAGGGCCATTTTCTCTTATTTTTGTTTTTGTTTAAAATTCCTAAAAGCCCCTTTGGTGTTGTGATCCTAATTACATAAACACATGAAATTTACAGTTTCGGAAAATTATTAAAAACGTTTGAAATGTAAATTAAACAAAATATAAGTATCACCTTATTTGTGAACTAAATGTGTTTGCATAAGATCAAAATTTTGCTTTTAACTTGTATTTTTATTATAAAAAATGCTTTTAAAAAGTCGTTTGAACTCCACGATTTGCTAAATAATTAATAAAAAACAAATTTTGTTGCAGTTAAGAACGAAAACGTTACAAATATTTAATATAGGTTAAAGATCATTTACATGATAGATAATTGATGCCAATATATTATAAGTCACTAAATAAAAGGCGTATTTTTATGCTTTAAAATGCAATTGTTATAAGATGTTGGTACGAAAAAAGGTTTAAATTATTGCTGTGTCATCTTCCAAATTAGGTCGCTGATTGATTTTGTAATTCGTTTTCCTGTTTTCCATACCTAAGAAAAAAACTCAATTTTCCCTTTCTATTTAGACTAGGCTATGTTTTGCTTATAAGGTTGTTTATAGGTTAAAAATACATTACTTTAAATGTAATATTTTTATAATTGAATGCAGTTATTTAACTTACTAATATAGCTGTTGTTGAATCGTCTTTCGCGCCCTTTTTTTACTAACTTCCAAATAAGAAACCCGTTCACTGTTAGTAAAAGGAATAGAGAGATTATACAAACAAGCAGGATGAACAATATAAGAGAATCCTGATCTGATTTCTGTTAATAAAATACAATTAAAGTCAGTAATCATGACATCTAGTTGGAGACTGAAAGGCCGTTCAAGTTGCCCCACTTTCATACTTTTTGTTCTTAAATTTGTGTTACCGATAGCTTAAAATATTTTCACTAGCACACTAAAACCTTAATTAATATTCTTATTTTAAACTAATATTTATAAGTAAGGTGCTTATAGTTGTGCTGAAGTATAGCGTATAATACCCTGACCCGGTCTAGTCTTGAACTTGTCATATTTTTAAGTTAAATAAAATTCCTTACCGTAGGTTCTTTGTCAACTTTATTTTTTAAAGTAGCAGCGTTTGTTGTTTTATCGCTTTCTTGTGAATCAACAGAAGAAGGTTGAGTTAAACCAAGTACATCTGTAGTAGCCTGAATAACAGTGGTAGTGGCCCATGTTGTTGGCTCTATAGTGTTTGTAGTTTTGGCTCGTGTTGTATGCTGTTTTGTGGTATAAGCTTGTGTCGTTCGGTTAGTGGGCTGAGGTCCTAAGGTTGTTTGAATAGTTTGGCATGCGTCTGTTTCTACAAAAAAAGACTTTAAAAAAGGTCACAAGGTTATCATTACATACAGATTAAGGCCGTTTGTGTAAAAGGTCGTGAGTTCGACCCCCACTGCTCTCATGCTGTAGCGCCCTTGAGTAAGGCACTATAAACGGTATAAACTCCTGCTGTACCAGCACTGAATCAGCAGCATAATTACTGGGCAATTATAATTAATAATATCCCAAACTGCTAAAGGCAAGTCAAGACTGGGTCGTGATAACTGATGTTTCTCTATGTTAAGGCTGCAAAGTCAATTTTCCCGCCTCGACGATAAGGATATAAGATAAATCTAGTTAGATATAATTCGAAATAGTTATTTAAAGATTACTTGATTCATTTTTCTAAGTACAATTAAGCCATAACTTACCGTTGTGGACTTGTCGTTGACAGACATATCGTTCCGTTCGGTCGCAAGTTACATCATGCCATTTAGTTCTTGTTGAAGGCAGAGCTATAACGCAATACTCGTTGTTTCTATTTGGCTCGCCTCGGTACCAGAACGAACTAGTGTTTGTTAACTCAGTTCCATCATTCCACGTAAATGCGCTGTTAAGATTATTTAACTTCTAAATTCGATTTAGGTCTATGTAATATCCTTTTCTACCTATATTAAAATTACAAGATGTTATTTGGAGATTAAGTATATAAAACAATGCCTTGTTTTATTGGAGATGGACAGCAACATTTATTAAAGACAACTCTGAAAAACTAAACTTTTAAAGGTTTATTTTATTAAAATAAGAACAAAAAAGTGTTATTGGATTTGTTTGTACAGAGTTAAATAGTTTTTGAAATAAACTAACGTCAAATTTTTTTATTTTGTAATCAGTTTTTGTGTAAATCTCATGTCATATTAAGAGAACTAAATACCTTTATCTATTAAAATACTAAACCTATCCTTCTGTGAAGGTTCAAATGGTTTAATAAAAAATGACAAAATGTAGCCTTTAATTTAATGAGTTTTAGTTGTTAATTTATACAGTAATGTAAAATTGCAAAAACAAAAAAGTTCTATAGTGCGAGGATAAAGTCTTGGTAAAAAATAAAGCGGCGCCATCTTAACAGCTTGAAATAAGGATGAGTTTTTACATTTGAACAAGATCTGCTTTAGAGTTATAAGAAGGATCACCATTTTTCAGCTCCCCTTTTACATGGTACATACCTTTAAATACAACAAATTTTTGTTAAAAATTATGGCTATTGGTTAAAACAAATTAGGGGAATATTTTGTGAAGGCTGTTAAGTTAAATTTTATATAATATTATTAATAAATAATTGTCAAAAATGCGATTAAGTAAAAAAAGAGTTTGAAGTAAATTGCATGTTTTGACTTACTTATGTAACTCTTGTTTAGTTTCCTTTCCCTTATTTCCATTATTTGTTTCCATACGAAATATACATTTGCAACGAGCGACATGAGAAGACAGATAAGAAGAACTGGCAGTGAAATAAACAACGATGTATTCGGCTCCGAATCTTGCTAAAAATGCAACGAAGGTAAATATTTTGTACCGTTTTTAAGTATAGCATTGATTTAAATTGACGAAGGATAGAAAACTTACGTATGGACTAGGTACGTTCTTTGCCTCAGATTCGACGGCACTGCTTTGCAATTTATCAGTGGTAACAGTTTCATAAATCGTTGTGATTTTAGCATTAGATTGGGTTGTTGAATCTGTTGAAGTTAGTGTGGTTGTGACACTCGTAGTGGGGCATGAAATTGGTATCCACCCTTTATAAATATACGCGCTAATAAACTAATGAGGGTTTAATTTAATTTAAAAACAGCACCGTAGAGTAGTGCTAAGAACACTTGCTACACCACATGAGGTCGTGGGTTCAATTCTCACTGCTCTCATGCTGTAGCGTCCTTAAGTAAGGCACTATAGACGGTATAAACTTCTGCTGAGCCAATACTTAATCAGCAGCTTAATTATCGGGTAAAAATATTCTATTATATCTTAAACTGCCACAGGCACCTCGATACTGGGTCGGGGTTACAGTTTTAGTTTATGTTTAGGTCGTGAAGTCGACCTTTTCACATCGAGGAAATAGATTTATACAAAAAAATTAAACCACTAGTAAAAGTGTTAAGGCATTTATCTTTACTCAGTACTAGGTTAGCATAGACTAGGTTCTTTTACAATTTAACTAGTAAACACTTACGCGTTGCATTACGCTCGCAAATAAATCTTCGATTTTCTGTCGAGGTCCTTATCCAAGGATTTCCGAAATCGTCGCTAATAGCAACCAATCTCGTTGATGAGTTGTAAATATCAGATTGATTTGCGCTCCAAATTGCAACTCCATCCGGCAAAATAAAATTATTTATGGATTTATATAGATATGTTGAATTTACTGTGTCTGTAGCTTTAGTGCCGATATATAGTATCAAGTACTCGTTTATGGTATCTGTAAAAGTAGATAAAATAGTTGTTACCCTATGATTTAAAAAACAGTATTTGTTACCCATATGGTCGTTTGCAATTTTATTTATTTAGTAAAGTAAGATTAATTAATAAATATTAAACCTTGATATTTCATTTCGTTGATTTTCTGGTTCAAAAAATCCCGAGTTTCGTTTGTTTTAATTATAACCAATATTCCTCCTTTAGATTTGCATTCTCTGTAAGCTTCTGAGTGCGTTAAAAGGGCTTCACCTTCGATGTAATATTCCATTCCGTTATGTTCATGCCAAATCTCATCTTTAAAGACTAAATGTAAGGTAAAGTTTAGATGTTTTTCAGGTTGGTTAAAATGTGTTAATTAGACTTTTGTGGGGTTGGTTCAGATGTATTTAATTAGACGTTTAAAGGTAGTTTTAGAAGTCTTAAATTGCACTTTTAAAGGTAGGTTTAGATATTTTTAATAAGCCCTTTTTAGGCACTTTCAAAGTGTATTTGGTTTATTCTGGTTTGGGCTGTAACAAATTAACAAAATACTGTTTCAAATTAAACTTTAAATTAATTCTAAAATGTGGCAAAGCGCATATTAGAAACATATTTCTTTAAAAAATTTAAAAAAATCGGTAATTTATCGCTATTTTAAAGCAAGAAGTATTTAAAACATGCACACCCTTACCAAGAGCCTCACGTTGGCAAATATAATCCACTTTTATGCTGCATGGAACATCATGCCACAAAGCTTTGGTTTGGGGCAACATAATCACGCAGTCTTCAGTTAAACTATTTGGGTTCCCGGAATCCCAAAATGCTCTAGTGTATTGCAACGAAGTCCCGTCTATCCATGCGAATGAACTTTTGTGGTTAACGTTGTTGTTTATACGATTCAGTCCAATGTAAAACCCAAGTCTGCCTTCATAAATAAGTGTGTTTTGATAACTTGAATATAGAATGACGATTTACTAGTCTACTCTAAAAGCTAATCTTTTTAAATATTCAAATAACATAAAGACAAACTTTTGCGTTGCCAAAAAGCGTGGGCTTATGTTTAAAATGAAATTTTACTTTTAAGTGGATATAATAGACTCTTACTTTTAAGTTTTTTGCGCAAAAACTTTTGTATTCTTCCATTTTTCACCACCGCTAAACTTGCGTTTAATTTTTTGCATTCCTGCCAGGCTTGAAAGTAGGTGTAACCGAAAAGAGACATCGAATTCTTAATTTAATATTCTAATCCTTTATACGTATTCCAAGTTATTGCATTGGTCTTAAAAAAGCCACATAAAACAACTAATACAACCAGTTTAAGCATACTGACTTATCACTATTTGATTTGACCTAATTCTGTTTCTTTTTATTTAAAAAAAAATGTTTTGTTATTGAACTTTTAGCAATACAAATCCCTAAAATTTTATTAGGTTATTATTAAATTTATAAACTTTTTCCTACGTTTTAAACACGTATCGTTTAACTTTGTAAATATTTAGTTTAAATGATTCATAATAGTTTAAACACCAAATGTTTAAACACCTAATGTTTGATTGTTTAAAGAACATTACGTTTTAGGTTAAACCATTTTACTTATGCTCGCGCTGCAAGTTCGTTATTTTTAAACGCAGCGGGGACTTTCCCGCTTTTATTACTTCCTAAATCGAACCGCAGAAAGTTAAGAAAAGTTGAAAGTTTTGTGATAATTTCCTGTACAGATTAGGGCCATTTTCTCTTATTTTTGTTCTTGTTTGAAATTCCTAAAAGCCCTTTTGGTGTTGTGATCCTAATTACATAAACACATGAAATTTACAGTTTCGGAAAATTATTAAAAACGTTTGAGATGTAAATTAAACAAAATATAAGTATCACCTTATTTGTGAACTAAATGTGTTTGCATAAGATCAAAATTTTGCTTTTAACTTGTATTTTTATTATAAAAAATGCTTTTAAAAAGTCGTTTGAACTCCACGATTTGCTAAATAATTAATAAAAAACAAATTTTGTTGCAGTTAAGAACGAAAACGTTACAAATATTTAATATAGGTTAAAGATCATTTACATGATAGATAATTGATGCCAATATATTATAAGTCACTAAATAAAAGGCGTATTTTTATGCTTTAAAATGCAATTGTTATAAGATGTTGGTACGAAAAAAGGTTTAAATTATTGCTGTGTCATCTTCCAAATTAGGTCGCTTATTGATTTTGTAATTCGTTTTCTTGTTTTCCATACCTAACAAAAAAATCCATTTTACCTTTCTATTTAGACTAGGCTATATTTTGCTTATAAGGTTCTTTATAGGTTAAAAATACATTACTTTAAATGTCTTTTTATATTTGAATGCAGTTATTTAACTTACTAATATAGCTGTTGTTGAATCGTCTTTCGCGCCCTTTTTTTACCAGCTTCCAAATAAGAAACCCGTTCACTGTTAGTAAAAGGAATAGAGAGATTATACAAATAAGCAGAATAATCAATATAAGAGAATCCTGATCTGATTTCTGTTAATAAAATACAATTAAAGTCAGTAATCATGACATCTAGTTAGAGACTGGAAGGCCGTTCAAGTCACCGCACTTTTATACTTTTTGTTCTTAAATTTGTGTTGCCGATAGCTTAAAACACTTTTCACTAGCACACTAAAATATTTTTATTTTGAACTAATATTTATAGGGAAGGTGCTTATAGTTCTGCTGAAGTATAGCGTATAATACCCTGACCCGGTTAGTCTTGAACTTGTCATATTTTTAAGTTAAATAAAATTCCTTACCGTAGGTTCTTTGTCAACTTTATTTTTTAAAGTAGCAGGGTTTGTTGTTTTATCGCGTTCTTGTGAATCAAGAGAAGAAAGTTGAGTTAAACCAAGTACATCTGTAGTAGCCTGAATAACGCTGGTAGTGGCCCGTGCTGTTGGCTGTATAGTGCTTGTAGATTTGGCTCGTGTTGTATGTTGTTTTGTAGTATAAGCTTGTGTTGTTTGGTTTGTGGGCTGAGGTCCTAAGGTTGTTTGAATAGTTTGGCATTCGGCTGTTTCTACAAAAATGATTTTAAAAAAAGGTCACAATGTTATCATTACATACAAATTAAGGCCGTTTGTGTAAAAGGTCGTAAGTTCGATCCCCACTGCTCTCATGCTGTAGCGCCCTTAAGTAAGGCGCTATAAACGGTATGAACTCCTGGTGTACCAGCACTGAATCAGCAGTGTAATTATCGGGCAATAATAATTAATAATATCCCAAACTGCCAATAGCAACTCAAGACTGGGTCGTGATAACTGATGTTTCTCTATGTTCAGGCTGCAAAGTTGATTTTCCCGCCTCGACAATACGGATATAAGAAAAATCTAGTTGGCTTTAATTCGAAATATTTATTCAAATATTACTTAATTTAATTTTCTAAGTACAATTAAGCCATAACTTACCGTTGTGGACTTGTCGTTGACAGACATATCGTTCTGTTCGGTCGCAAGTTACATCATGCCATTTAGTTCGTGTTGAAGGCAGAGCCATAACGCAACACTCGTTGTTTCCATTTGGCTCGCCTCGGTTCCAGAACGAACTAGTGTTTGTTAACTCAGTTCAATCATTCCACGTGAAGGCGTTGTTAAGATTATTTAGCTTCCAAATTCGATTCAGGCCTATGTAATATCCTTTTCTACCTATATTAAAATTACAAGATGTTATTCGGAGATTAAGTATATAAAACAACTCATAGTTTTATTGGAGGTGGACAGCAACATTTATTAAAAACAATTCTGAAAAACTAAACTTTTAAAGGTTTATTTTATTAAAATAAGAACAAAAAGTGTTATTGGATTTGTTTGTACAGAGTTAAATAGTTTTTGAAATAAACTAACGTCAAATTTTTTTATTTTGTAATCAGTTTTCGTGTAAATTTCATGTCATATTAAGAGAACTAAATACCTTTATCTATTAAAATACTAAACCTATCCTTCTGTGAAGGTTCAAATGGTTTAATAAAAAATGACAAAATGTAGCCTTTAATTTAATGAGCGTTAGTTGTTAATTTATACAGTAATGAATAATTGCAAAAACAAAAAAGTTCTATAGTGCGAGGACAAAGTCTTGGTAAAAAATAAAGCGGCGCCATCTTAACAGCTTGAAATAAGGATGAGTTTTTACATTTCAACAAGATCTGCTTCAGAGTTATAAGAAGGATCACCATTTTTCAGCTCCCCTTTTACATGGTACATATTTTTAAATACAACAATTTTTATCAAAAATTATGGCTATGGGTAAAATAAATTAGGAGAATATTTTGTGTAGGCTGTTAAGTTAAATTTTATATAATATTATCAATAATTAACTTTCAAAAATGGGATTAAGTAAAAAAAAAGAGATTGAAGTAAATTGCATGTTTTGACTTACTTATGTAACTCTTGTTTAGTTTCCTTTCCCTTATTTCCATTACTTGTTTCCATACGAAATAAACATTTGCAACGAGCGACATGAGAAGACAGATAAGAAGAACTGGCAGTGAAATGAACAACGATGTATTCGGCTCCGAATCTTGCTAAAAATGCAACAAAGGTAAATATTTTGTACCGTTTTTAAGTATAGCATTGATTTAAATTGACGAAGGATAGAAAACTTACGTATGAACTAGGTACGTTCTTTGCCTCAGATTCGACGGCACTGCTTTGCAATTTATCAGTGGTAACAGTATCATAAATCGTTGTGGTTTTAGCATTAGGTTGGGTTGTTGAATCTGTTGAAGTTAGTGTGGTTGTGACACTCGTAGTGGGGCATGGTATTGGTATCCACCCTTTATAAATATACGCGCTGATAAACTGATGAGGGTTTAATAGTTTAAAAACTGCAACCTAGTGTAGTGGTAAGAACACTTGCTACACCACGTTAGATCGTGGGTTTAACTCCCACTGCTCTCATGCTGTAGCGCACTTAAGTAAGGCGCTATAAACGGTATAAAGTCCTGCTGAGCCAATACTTAATCAGCAGCTTAATTATCGGGTAATTATAATTTGTAATATCCCAAACTGCCACAGGCATTTCGAGACTGGGTCGGGGTAATAGTTTTAGTATATGTTTAAGTCGTAATGTTGACCTTTCCACATCGAAGATATAGATTTATACAAAAATATTAAGCATTTATTATAATCTAGAACTAGACTCGGTTCTTTTACAATTAAACTAGAAAACTAAAGAACTACGAGTTGCATTACGCTCGCAAATAAATCTTCGATCTTTCATCGAAGCCCTTATCCACGGATTTCCAAAATCGTCGCTAATAGCAACAAATTTCGTTGTTGAGTTGTAAATATCAGATTGATTTGCGCTCCAAATTGCAACTCCATTCGGCAAAATAAAATTTTTTAGGGATTTATATAGATATGTCGAATTTACGGTGTCTGTAGCCTTAGTGCCGAGATATAGTATCCAGTACTCGTTTATGGTATCTGTAAATTACAAGTAGGATGTAGAATTGGATAAATCAGTTGTTACTTTTATGGTCATTTGTGATTTATTTTAGATAATAACAGTAGAGTAAAAATACGTTAAAATAAATTTGTTTTATTATTTAAAAAATATCTAAACCTTGATATTTCATTTCGTTGATTTTCTGGTTCAAAAAATCCCGAGTTTTGTTTGTTTTAATTAAAACCAATTCTCCTCCTTTAGATTTGCATTCTCTGTAAGCTTCTGGGAGCGTTAAAAGGTCTTCACCTTCGATGTAATATTCCATTCCGTTATGTTCATGCCAAATCTCCTCTTTAAAGACTAAATGTAAGGTAAAGTTTAGATGTTTTTTAGGTTGGTTAAAATGTGTTAATTAGACTTTTGTGGGGTTGGTTCAGATGTATTTGATTAGACGTTTAAAGGTAGTTTTAGATGCCTTTAGTTGAACTTTTAAAGTAAAGTTTAGATATTTTTAATAAGCCTTTTTTAAGCATCTTTCAAAGTGTGTTTGGTTTATTCTGGTTTAGGCTGTAACAAATTAACAAAATACTGTTTTAAATTAAACTTTAAATTAATTCCAAAATGTGGTGAAGCGCATATTAGAAACATATTCCTTTAAAAAATTTTAAAAAATCGGTAATTTATCGCTATTTTAAAGCAAGAAGTATTTAAAACATGCACACCCTTACCAAGAGCCTCACGCTGGCAAATATAATGCTCTTTTCTGCTGCATGTAACATCGTGCCACAAAGCTTTGGTTTTGGGCAACATAATCACGCAGTCTTCAGTTAAATGATTCGGCTCCCCAGAATACCAATATGCTCTAGTGTATTGCAACGAAGTTCCGTCTATCCATGCGAATGAACTTTTTTGGTTAACTTTGTTGTTTATACGATTCAGTCCAATGTAAAACCCAAGTTTGCCTTCATAAATAAGTGTGTTTTGAGAACTTAAATAGAGAATGACGATTTACAAATCTACTCTAAAAGTTAATCTTTTTAAAAATTTAAATAACATAAAGACAAACTTTTGCGTTGCCAAAAAGCGTAGGCTTATGTTTAAAATGAAATTTTACTTTTAAGTGGATATAATAGACTCTTACTTTTAAGTTTTTTGCGCAAAAACTTTTGTATTCTTCCATTTTTTACCACCGCTAAACTTGCGTTTAATTTTTGGCATTCCTGCCAGGCTTGAAAGTAGGTGTAACCGAGAGTAGACGTCGAATTCTTAATGTAATATTCTAATCCTTTATACGTATTCCAAGTTATTGCATTGGTCTTAAAAAAGCCACATAAAACAACTAATACAACCAGTTTAAGCATACTGACTTATCACTATTTGATTTGACCTAATTCTATTTCTTTTTATTTAAAAAAAAATGTTTTGTTATTGAACTTTTAGCAATACAAATCTTTAAAATTTTATTAAGTTATTATTAAATTTATAAACTTTTTCCTACGTTTTAAACACGTATCGTTTAACTTTGTAAATATTTAGTTTAAATGATTCATAATAGTTTAAACACCAAATGTTTAAACACCTAATGTTTGATTGTTTAAAGAACATTACGTTTTAGGTTAAACCATTTTACTTATGCTCGCGCTGCAAGTTCGTTATTTTTAAACGCAGCGGGGACTTTCCCGCTTTTATTACTTCCTAAATCGAACCGCAGAAAGTTAAGAAAAGTTGAAAGTTTTGTGATAATTTCCTGTACAGATTAGGGCCATTTTCTCTTATTTTTGTTTTTGTTTGAAATTCCTAAAAGCCCCTTTGGTGTTGTGATCCTAATTACATAAACACATGAAATTTACAGTTTCGGAAAATTATTAAAAACGTTTGAGATGTAAATTAAACAAAATATAAGTATCACCTTATTTGTGAACTAAATGTGTTTGCATAAGATCAAAATTTTGCTTTTAACTTGTATTTTTATTATAAAAAATGCTTTTAAAAAGTCGTTTGAACTTCACGATTTGCTAAAAAATTAATAAAAAACAAATTTTGTTGCAGTTAAGAACGAAAACGTTACAAATATTTAATATAGGTTAAAGATCATTTACATGATAGATAATTGATGCCAATATATTATAAGTCACTAAATAAAAGGCGTATTTTTATGCTTTAAAATGCAATTGTTATAAGATGTTGGTACGAAAAAAAGTTTAAATTATTGCTGTGTCATCTTCCAAATTAGGTCGCTGATTGATTTTGTAATTCGTTTTCCTGTTTTCCATACCTAAGAAAAAAACTCAATTTTCCCTTTCTATTTAGACTAGGCTATGTTTTGCTTATAAGGTTGTTTATAGGTTAAAAATACATTACTTTAAATGTAATATTTTTATAATTGAATGCAGTTATTTAACTTACTAATATAGCTGTTGTTGAATCGTCTTTCGCGCCCTTTTTTTACTAACTTCCAAATAAGAAACCCGTTCACTGTTAGTAAAAGGAATAGAGAGATTATACAAACAAGCAGGATGAACAATATAAGAGAATCCTGATCTGATTTCTGTTAATAAAATACAATTAAAGTCAGTAATCATGACATCTAGTTGGAGACTGAAAGGCCGTTCAAGTTGCCCCACTTTCATACTTTTTGTTCTTAAATTTGTGTTACCGATAGCTTAAAATATTTTCACTAGCACACTAAAACCTTAATTAATATTCTTATTTTAAACTAATTTTTATAGGTAAGGTGCTTATAGTTGTGCTGAAGTATAGCGTATAATACCCTGACCCGGTCTAGTCTTGAATTTGTCATATTTTTAAGTTAAATAAAATTCCTTACCGTAGGTTCTTTGTCAACTTTATTTTTTAAAGTAGCAGCGTTTGTTGTTTTATCGCTTTCTTGTGAATCAACAGAAGAAGGTTGAGTTAAACCAAGTACATCTGTAGTAGCCTGAATAACAGTGGTAGTGGCCCATGTTGTTGGCTCTATAGTGTTTGTAGTTTTGGCTCGTGTTGTATGCTGTTTTGTGGTATAAGCTTGTGTTGTTTGGTTAGTGGGCTGAGGTCCTAAGGTTGTTTGAATAGTTTGGCATGCGTCTGTTTCTACAAAAAAAGACTTTAAAAAAGGTCACAAGGTTATCATTACATACAGATTAAGGCCGTTTGTGTAAAAGGTCGTGAGTTCGACCCCCACTGCTCTCATGCTGTAGCGCCCTTGAGTAAGGCACTATAAACGGTATAAACTCCTGCTGTACCAGCACTGAATCAGCAGCGTAATTATCGGAAAATTATAATTAATAATATCCCAAACTGCCATAGGCAACTCAGGATTGGGTCGGGGTAACTAATATTACTCTATGTTAAGGCTGCAAAGTCAATTTTTCCGCCTCGACGATAAGGATATAAGATAAATCTAGTTAGATATAATTCGAAATAGTTATTTAAAGATTACTTGATTCATTTTTCTAAGTACAATTAAGCCATAACTTACCGTTGTGGACTTGTCGTTGACAGACATATCGTTCCGTTCGGTCGCAAGTTACATCATGCCATTTAGTTCGTGTTGAAGGCAAAGCCATAACGCAATACTTGTTGTTTCTATTTGGCTCGCCTCGGTTCCAGAACGAACTAGTGTTTGTTAACTCAGTTCCATCATTCTACGTAAATGCGCTGTTAAGATTATTTAGCTTCTAAATTCGATTCAGGCCTATGTAATATCCTTTTCTACCTATATTAAAATTACAGGATTTTTTTTGGAGATTAAGTATATAAAACAATGCCTAGTTTTATTGGAGATGGACAGCAACATTTATTAAAGACAACTCTGGAAAACTAAACTTTTGAAGGTTTATTTTATTAAAATAAGAACAAAAAAGTGTTATTGGATTTGTTTGTACAGAGTTAAATAGTTTTTAAAATAAACTAACGTCAATTTTTTTATTTTGTAATCAGTTTTTGTGTAAATCTCATGTTATATTAAGAGAACTAAATACCTTTATCTATTAAAATACTAAACCTATCCTTCTGTGAAGGTTCAAATGGTTTAATAAAAAATAACAAAATGTAGCCTTTAATTTAATGAGCTTTAGTTGTTAATTTGTACAGTAATGTAAAATTGCATAAACAAAAAAGTTCTATAGTGATAGTGCGAGGACAAAGTCTTGGTAAAAAATAAAGCGGCGCTATCTTAACAGCTTGAAATAAGGATGAGTTTTTACATTTGAACAAGATCTGCTTCAGAGTTATAAGAAGGATCACCATTTTTCAGCTCCCCTTTTACATGGTACATACCTTTAAATACAACAAATTTTTGTCAAAAATTATGGCTATGGGTAAAATAAATTAGGGGAATATTTTGTGTAGGCTGTTAAGTTAAATTTTATATAATATTATCAATAATTAACTGTCAAAAATGGGATTAAGTAAAAAAGAAGAGATTGAAGTAAATTGCATGTTTTGACTTACTTATGTAACTCTTGTTTAGTTTTCTTTCCCTTATTTCCGTTATTTGTTTCCATACGAAATAAACATTTGCAACGAGCGACATGAGAAGACAGATAAGAAGAACTGGCAGTGAAATGAACAACGATGTATTCGGCTCCGAATCTTGCTAAAAATGCAACAAAGGTAAATATTTTGTACTGTTTTTAAGTATAGCATTGATTTAAATTAACGAATGATAGAAAACTTACGTATGAACTAGGTACGTTCTTTGCCTCAGATTCGACGACACTGCTTTGCAATTTCTCAGTGGTAACAGTATCATAAATCGTTGTGGTTTTAGCATTAGGTTGGGTTGTTGAATCTGTTGAAGTCAGTGTGGTTGTGACACTCGTAGTGGGGCATGGTATTGGTATCCACCCTTTATAAATATAATAATAAACCGATGAGGGTTTAATAGTTTAAAAACTGCAACCTAGTGTAGTGGTAAGAACACTTGCTACACCACGTTAGATCGTTGGTTTAATTCTCACTGCTCTCATGCTGTAGCGCACTTAAGTAAGGCGCTATAAACGGTATAAAGTCCTGCTGAGCCAATACTTAATCAGCAGCTTAATTATCGGGTAATTATAATTTGTAATATCCCAAACTGCCACAGGCATTTCGAGACTGGGTCGGAGTTACAGTTTTAGTTTATGTTTAGGTCGTGAAGTCGACCTTTTCACATCGAGGAAATAGATTTATACAAAAAAATTAAACCACTAGTAAAAGTGTTAAGGCATTTATCTTTACTCGGTACTAGGTTAGCATAGACTAGGTTATTTTACAATTTAACTAGTAAACTAAACACTTACGCGTTGCATTACGCTCGCAAATAAATCTTCGATTTTCTGTCGAGGTCCTTATCCAAGGATTTCCGAAATCGTCGCTAATAGCAACCAATCTTGTTGATGAGTTGTAAATATCAGATTGATTTGCGCTCCAAATTGCAATTCCATTCGGCAAAATAAAATTATTTATGGATTTATATAGATATGTTGAATTTACTGTGTCTGTAGCTTTAGTGCCGATATATAGTATCAAGTACTCGTTTATGGTATCTGTAAAAGTAGATAAAATAGTTGTTACCCTATGATTTAAAAAACAGTATTTGTTACCCATATGGTCGTTTGCAATTTTTTTTATTTAGTAAAGTAAGATTAATTAATAAATATTAAACCTTGGTATTTCATTTCGTTGATTTTCTGGTTCAAAAAATCCCGAGTTTCGTTTGTTTTAATTATAACCAATATTCCTCCTTTAGATTTGCATTCTCTGTAAGCTTCTGAGTGCGTTAAAAGGGCTTCACCTTCGATGTAATATTCCATTCCGTTATGTTCATGCCAAATCTCATCTTTAAAGACTAAATGTAAGGTAAAGTTTAGATGTTTTTTAGGTTGGTTAAAATGTGTTAATTAGACTTTTGTGGGGTTGGTTCAGATGTATTTGATTAGACGTTTAAAGGTAGTTTTAGATGCCTTTAGTTGAACTTTTAAAGTAAGGTTTAGATATTTTTAATAAGCCTTTTTTAAGCACTTTTGAAGTGTATTTGGTTTATTTTGGTTTGGGCTGTAACAAATTTACAAAATACTGTTTTAAATTAAACTTTAAATTAATTCTAAAATGTGGTGAAGCGCATAATATAAATATATTCCTTAATAACCTTTAAAAAATCGGTAATTTATCGCTATTTTAAAGCAAGAAGTATTTAAAACATGCACACCCTTACCAGGAGCCTCACGCTGGCAAATATAATGCTCTTTTCTACTGCATGTAACATCGTGCCACAAAGCTTTGGTTTTGGGCAACATAATCACGCAGTCTTCAGTTAAATGATTCGGCTCCCCAGAATACCAATATGCTCTAGTGTATTGCAACGAAGTCCCGTCTACCCATGCGAATGAACTTTTTTGGTTAACTTTGTTGTTTATACGATTCAGCCCAATGTAAAACCCAAGTCTGCCTTCATAAATAAGTGTGTTTTGATAACTTGAATATAGAATGACGATTTACTAATCTACTCTAAAAGCTAATCTTTTTAAATATTCAAATAACATAAAGACAAACTTTTGCGTTGCCAAAAAGCGTGGGCTTATGTTTAAAATGAAATTTTACTTTTAAGTGGATATAATAGACTCTTACTTTTAAGTTTTTTGCGCAAAAACTTTTGTATTCTTCCATTTTTTACCACCGCTAAACTTGCGTTTAATTTTTGGCATTCCTGCCAGGCTTGAAAGTAGGTGTAACCGAGAGTAGACGTCGAATTCTTAATGTAATATTCTAATCCTTTATACGTATTCCAAGTTATTGCATTGGTCTTAAAAAAGCCACATAAAACAACTAATACAACCAGTTTAAGCATACTGGCTTATCACTATTTGATTTGACCTAATTTTGTTTCTTTTTATTTAAAAAAAAATGTTTTGTTATTGAACTTTTAGCAATACAAATCCCTAAAATTTTATTAGGTTATTATTAAATTTATAAACTTTTTCCTACGTTTTAAACACGTATCGTTTAACTTTGTAAATATTTAGTTTAAATGATTCATAATAGTTTAAACACCAAATGTTTAAACACCTAATGTTTGATTGTTTAAAGAACATTACGTTTTAGGTTAAACCATTTTACTTATGCTCGCGCTGCAAGTTCGTTATTTTTAAACGCAGCGGGGACTTTCCCGCTTTTATTACTTCCTAAATCGAACCGCAGAAAGTTAAGAAAAGTTGAAAGTTTTGTGATAATTTCCTGTACAGATTAGGGCCATTTTCTCTTATTTTTGTTTTTGTTTGAAATTCCTAAAAGCCCCTTTGGTGTTGTGATCCTAATTACATAAACACATGAAATTTACAGTTTCGGAAAATTATTAAAAACGTTTGAGATGTAAATTAAACAAAATATAAGTATCACCTTATTTGTGAACTAAATGTGTTTGCATAAGATCAAAATTTTGCTTTTAACTTGTATTTTTATTATAAAAAATGCTTTTAAAAAGTCGTTTGAACTTCACGATTTGCTAAAAAATTAATAAAAAACAAATTTTGTTGCAGTTAAGAACGAAAACGTTACAAATATTTAATATAGGTTAAAGATCATTTACATGATAGATAATTGATGCCAATATATTATAAGTCACTAAATAAAAGGCGTATTTTTATGCTTTAAAATGCAATTGTTATAAGATGTTGGTACGAAAAAAAGTTTAAATTATTGCTGTGTCATCTTCCAAATTAGGTCGCTGATTGATTTTGTAATTCGTTTTCCTGTTTTCCATACCTAAGAAAAAAACTCAATTTTCCCTTTCTATTTAGACTAGGCTATGTTTTGCTTATAAGGTTGTTTATAGGTTAAAAATACATTACTTTAAATGTAATATTTTTATAATTGAATGCAGTTATTTAACTTACTAATATAGCTGTTGTTGAATCGTCTTTCGCGCCCTTTTTTTACTAACTTCCAAATAAGAAACCCGTTCACTGTTAGTAAAAGGAATAGAGAGATTATACAAACAAGCAGGATGAACAATATAAGAGAATCCTGATCTGATTTCTGTTAATAAAATACAATTAAAGTCAGTAATCATGACATCTAGTTGGAGACTGAAAGGCCGTTCAAGTTGCCCCACTTTCATACTTTTTGTTCTTAAATTTGTGTTACCGATAGCTTAAAATATTTTCACTAGCACACTAAAACCTTAATTAATATTCTTATTTTAAACTAATTTTTATAGGTAAGGTGCTTATAGTTGTGCTGAAGTATAGCGTATAATACCCTGACCCGGTCTAGTCTTGAATTTGTCATATTTTTAAGTTAAATAAAATTCCTTACCGTAGGTTCTTTGTCAACTTTATTTTTTAAAGTAGCAGCGTTTGTTGTTTTATCGCTTTCTTGTGAATCAACAGAAGAAGGTTGAGTTAAACCAAGTACATCTGTAGTAGCCTGAATAACGGTGGTAGTGGCCCATGTTGTTGGCTCTATAGTGTTTGTAGTTTTGGCTCGTGTTGTATGCTGTTTTGTGGTATAAGCTTGTGTCGTTCGGTTAGTGGGCTGAGGTCCTAAGGTTGTTTGAATAGTTTGGCATGCGTCTGTTTCTACAAAAAAAGACTTTAAAAAAGGTCACAAGGTTATCATTACATACAGATTAAGGCCGTTTGTGTAAAAGGTCGTGAGTTCGACCCCCACTGCTCTCATGCTGTAGCGCCCTTGAGTAAGGCACTATAAACGGTATAAACTCCTGCTGTACCAGCACTGAATCAGCAGCGTAATTATCGGAAAATTATAATTAATAATATCCCAAACTGCCATAGGCAACTCAGGATTGGGTCGGGGTAACTAATATTACTCTATGTTAAGGCTGCAAAGTCAATTTTTCCGCCTCGACGATAAGGATATAAGATAAATCTAGTTAGATATAATTCGAAATAGTTATTTAAAGATTACTTGATTCATTTTTCTAAGTACAATTAAGCCATAACTTACCGTTGTGGACTTGTCGTTGACAGACATATCGTTCCGTTCGGTCGCAAGTTACATCATGCCATTTAGTTCGTGTTGAAGGCAAAGCCATAACGCAATACTTGTTGTTTCTATTTGGCTCGCCTCGGTTCCAGAACGAACTAGTGTTTGTTAACTCAGTTCCATCATTCTACGTAAATGCGCTGTTAAGATTATTTAGCTTCCAAATTCGATTCAGGCCTATGTAATATCCTTTTCTACCTATATTAAAATTACAGGATTTTTTTTGGAGATTAAGTATATAAAACAATGCCTAGTTTTATTGGAGATGGACAGCAACATTTATTAAAGACAACTCTGGAAAACTAAACTTTTGAAGGTTTATTTTATTAAAATAAGAACAAAAAAGTGTTATTGGATTTGTTTGTACAGAGTTAAATAGTTTTTAAAATAAACTAACGTCAATTTTTTTATTTTGTAATCAGTTTTTGTGTAAATCTCATGTTATATTAAGAGAACTAAATACCTTTATCTATTAAAATACTAAACCTATCCTTCTGTGAAGGTTCAAATGGTTTAATAAAAAATAACAAAATGTAGCCTTTAATTTAATGAGCTTTAGTTGTTAATTTGTACAGTAATGTAAAATTGCATAAACAAAAAAGTTCTATAGTGATAGTGCGAGGACAAAGTCTTGGTAAAAAATAAAGCGGCGCTATCTTAACAGCTTGAAATAAGGATGAGTTTTTACATTTGAACAAGATCTGCTTCAGAGTTATAAGAAGGATCACCATTTTTCAGCTCCCCTTTTACATGGTACATACCTTTAAATACAACAAATTTTTGTCAAAAATTATGGCTATGGGTAAAATAAATTAGGGGAATATTTTGTGTAGGCTGTTAAGTTAAATTTTATATAATATTATCAATAATTAACTGTCAAAAATGGGATTAAGTAAAAAAGAAGAGATTGAAGTAAATTGCATGTTTTGACTTACTTATGTAACTCTTGTTTAGTTTTCTTTCCCTTATTTCCGTTATTTGTTTCCATACGAAATAAACATTTGCAACGAGCGACATGAGAAGACAGATAAGAAGAACTGGCAGTGAAATGAACAACGATGTATTCGGCTCCGAATCTTGCTAAAAATGCAACAAAGGTAAATATTTTGTACTGTTTTTAAGTATAGCATTGATTTAAATTAACGAATGATAGAAAACTTACGTATGAACTAGGTACGTTCTTTGCCTCAGATTCGACGACACTGCTTTGCAATTTCTCAGTGGTAACAGTATCATAAATCGTTGTGGTTTTAGCATTAGGTTGGGTTGTTGAATCTGTTGAAGTCAGTGTGGTTGTGACACTCGTAGTGGGGCATGGTATTGGTATCCACCCTTTATAAATATAATAATAAACCGATGAGGGTTTAATAGTTTAAAAACTGCAACCTAGTGTAGTGGTAAGAACACTTGCTACACCACGTTAGATCGTTGGTTTAATTCTCACTGCTCTCATGCTGTAGCGCACTTAAGTAAGGCGCTATAAACGGTATAAAGTCCTGCTGAGCCAATACTTAATCAGCAGCTTAACTATCGGGTAATTATAATTTGTAATATCTCAAACTGCCACAGGCATTTCGAGACTGGGTCGGGGTAATAGTTTTAGTATATGTTTAAGTCGTGAAGTCGACCTTTCCACATCGAAGATATAGATTTATACAAAAAAATTAAGCATTTATTATAATCTAGAACTAGACTAGGTTCTTTTGCAATTAAACTAGAAAACTAAAACCCTACGAGTTGCATTACGCTCGCAAATAAATCTTCGATCTTTCATCGAAACCCTTATCCACGGATTTCCAAAATCGTCGCTAATAGCAACAAATTTCGTTGTTGAGTTGTAAATATCAGATTGATTTGCGCTCCAAATTGCAACTCCATCCGGCAAAATAAATTTTTTTGGGGATTTATATATGTATGTCGAATTTACGGTGTCTGTAGCTTTAGTGCCGAGATATAGTATCCAGTACTCGTTTATGGTACCTGTAAATTACAAGTAGGATGTAGAATTGGATAAATCAGTTGTTATTTTTATGGTCATTTGTGATTTATTTTAGATAATAACAGTAGAGTAAAAATACTTTAAAATAAATTTGTTTTATTATTTAAAAAAATATCTAAACCTTGATATTTCATTTCGTTGATTTTCTGGTTCAAAAAATCCCGAGTTTCGTTTGTTTTAATTAAAACCAAATTTCCTCCTTTAGATTTGCATTCTCTGTAAGCTTCTAGAAGCGTTAAAAGGTCTTCATCTTCGATGTAATATTCCATTCCGTTATGTTCATGCCAAATCTCATCTTTAAAGACTAAATGTAAGGTAAAGTTTAGATGTTTTTTAGGTTGGTTAAAATGTGTTAATTAGACTTTTGTGGGGTTGGTTCAGATGTATTTGATTAGACGTTTAAAGGTAGTTTTAGATGCCTTTAGTTGAACTTTTAAAGTAAAGTTTAGATATTTTTAATAAGCCTTTTTTAAGCACTTTCAAAGTGTATTTGGTTTATTCTGGTTTAGGCTGTAACAAATTAACAAAATACTGTTTCAAATTAAACTTTAAATTAATTTCAAAATGTGGCAAAGCGCATATTAGAAACATATTCCTTTAAAAAATTTTAAAAAATCGGTAATTTATCGCTATTTTAAAGCAAGAAGTATTTAAAACATGCACACCCTTACCAAGAGCCTCACGTTGGCAAATATAATCCACTTTTATGCTGCATGGAACATCATGCCACAAAGCTTTGGTTTGGGGCAACATAATCACGCAGTCTTCAGTTAAACTATTTGGGTTCCCGGATTTCCAAAATGCTCTAGTGTATTGCAACGAAGTCCCGTCTATCCATGCGAATGAACTTTTGTGGTTAACGTTGTTGTTTATACGATTCAGTCCAATGTAAAACCCAAGTCTGCCTTCATAAATAAGTGTGTTTTGATAACTTAAATAGAGAATGACGATTTACAAATCTACTCTAAAAGTTAATCTTTTTAAAAATTTAAATAACATAAAGACAAACTTTTGCGTTGCCAAAAAGCGGAGGCTTATGTTTAAAATGAAATTTTACTTTTAAGTGGATATAATAGACTCTTACTTTTAAGTTTTTTGCGCAAAAACTTTTGTATTCTTCCATTTTTTACCACTGCTAAACTTGCGTTTAATTTTTGGCATTCCTGCCAGGCTTGAAAGTAGGTGTAACCGAAAAGAGACATCGAATTCTTAATGTAATATTCTAATCCTTTATACGTATTCCAAGTTATTGCATTGGTCTTAAAAAAGCCACATAAAACAACTAATACAACCAGTTTAAGCATACTGACTTATCACTATTTGATTTGACCTAATTCTGTTTCTTTTTATTTAAAAAAAAAAAGGTTTTGTTATTGAACTTTTAGCAATACAAATCTTTAAAATTTTATTAAATTATTATTAAATTTATAAACTTTTTCCTACGTTTTAAACACGTATCGTTTAACTTTGTAAATATTTAGTTTAAATGATTCATAATAGTTTAAACACCAAATGTTTAAACACCTAATGTTTGATTGTTTAAAGAACATTACGTTTTAGGTTAAACCATTTTACTTATGCTCGCGCTGCAAGTTCGTTATTTTTAAACGCTGCGGGGACTTTCCCGCTTTTATTACTTCCTAACTCGAACCGCAGAAAGTTAAGAAAAGTTGAAAATTTTGTGATAATTTCCTGTACAAATTAGGGCCATTTTTTCTTATTTTTGTTTTTGTTTGAAATTCCTAAAAGCCCCTTTGGTCTTGTGATCCTAATTACATGAACACATGAAATTTACAGTTTCGGAAAATTATTAAAACATTTAAGATGTAAATTAAACAAAACTTAAGTATCACCTTATTTGTGAACTAAATGTGTTTGCATAAGATCTAAATTTTGCTTTTAAATTGTATTTTTATTATAAAAAATGCTTTTAAAAAATCGTTTGAACTTCACCATTTACAAAAAATTAATAAAAACAAATTTTGTTGCAGTTAAGAAAGAAAACGTTACAAATATTTAATATAGGTTAATGATCATTTACATGATAGATAATTGGTGCCAATATATTATAAGTCACTAAATAAAAGGCGTATTTTTATGCTTTAAAATGCAATTGTTATAACATGTTGGTACGAAAAAAAGTTTAAATTATTGCTGTGTCATCTTCTTTAGGACGTTGATTATATTTGTAATTCGTTTTCCTGTTTTCCATACCTAAGAAAAAAACTCAATTTTTCCTTTCTATTTAGACTAGGCTATATTTTGCTTATAAGGTTGTTTATAGGTTAAAAATACATTACTTTAAATCTAATATTTTTACAATTGTATGCAGTTATTTAACTTACTAATATAGCTGTTGTTGAATCGTCTTTCGCGCCCTTTTTTTACCAGCTTCCAAATAAGAAACCCGTTCACTGTTAGTAAAAGGAATAGAGAGATTATACAAACAAGCAGGATGATCAATATAAGAGAATCCTGATCTGATTTCTGTTATTAAAATACAATTAAAGTCAGTAATCATGACATCTAGTTAGAGACTGAAAGGCCGTTCAAGTTGCCTCACTTTTATACTTTTTGTTCTTAAATTTGTGTTACCGATAGCTTAAAATATTTTCACTAGCACACTAAAACCTTAATTAATATTCTTATTTTAAACTAATTTTTATAGGTAAGGTGCTTATAGTTGTGCTGAAGTATAGCGTTAATACCCTGACCCGGTCTAGTCTTGAACTTGTCATATTTTTAAGTTAAATAAAATTCCTTACCGTAGGTTCTTTATTGACTTTATTTTTTAAAGTAGCAGCGTTTGTTGTTTTATCGCTTTCTTGTGAACCAACAGAAAAAAGTTGAGTTAAACCAAGTACATCTGTAGTAGCCTGAATAACGGTG
Source organism: Corella eumyota (assembly GCF_963082875.1). Taxonomy (NCBI): domain Eukaryota; kingdom Metazoa; phylum Chordata; class Ascidiacea; order Phlebobranchia; family Corellidae; genus Corella; species Corella eumyota. Next base: position 1,707,082 of record NC_137495.1, on the reverse strand, counting down.
GTAGTGGCCCATGTTGTTGGCTCTATAGTGTTTGTAGTTTTGGCTCGTGTTGTATGTTGTTTTGTGGTATAAGCTTGTGTTGTTTGGTTAGTGGGCTGAGGTCCTAAGGTTGTTTGAATAGTTTGGCATGCGGCTGTTTCTACAAAAAAAGAGTTTAAAAAAGGTCACAAGGTTATCATTACATACAGATTAAGGCCGTTTGTGTAAAAGGTCGTGAGTTCTACCCCCACTGCTCTCATGCTGTAGCGCCCTTGAGTAAGGCACTATAAACGGTATAAACTCCTGCTGTACCAACGCTGAATCAGCAGCATAATTACTGGGCAATTATAATTAATAATATCCCAAACTGCTAAAGGCAAGTCAAGACTGGGTCGTGATAACTGATGTTTCTCTATGTTAAGGCTGCAAAGTCAATTTTCCCGCCTCGACGATAAGGATATAAGATAAATCTAGTTAGATATAATTCGAAATAGTTATTTAAAGATTACTTGATTCATTTTTCTAAGTACAATTAAGCCATAACTTACCGTTGTGGACTTGTCGTTGACAGACATATCGTTCCGTTCGGTCGCAAGTTACATCATGCCATTTAGTTCTTGTTGAAGGCAGAGCTATAACGCAATACTCGTTGTTTCTATTTGGCTCGCCTCGGTACCAGAACGAACTAGTGTTTGTTAACTCAGTTCCATCATTCCACGTAAATGCGCTGTTAAGATTATTTAACTTCTAAATTCGATTTAGGTCTATGTAATATCCTTTTCTACCTATATTAAAATTACAAGATGTTATTTGGAGATTAAGTATATAAAACAATGCCTTGTTTTATTGGAGATGGACAGCAACATTTATTAAAGACAACTCTGAAAAACTAAACTTTTAAAGGTTTATTTTATTAAAATAAGAACAAAAAAGTGTTATTGGATTTGTTTGTACAGAGTTAAATAGTTTTTGAAATAAACTAACGTCAAATTTTTTTATTTTGTAATCAGTTTTTGTGTCAATCTCATGTCATATTAAGAGAACTAAATACCTTTATCTATTAAAATACTAAACCTATCCTTCTGTGAAGGTTCAAATGGTTTAATAAAAAATGACAAAATGTAGCCTTTAATTTAATGAGCTTTAGTTGTTAATTTATACAGTAATGTAAAATTGCAAAAACAAAAAAGTTCTATAGTGCGAGGATAAAGTCTTGGTAAAAAATAAAGCGGCGCCATCTTAACAGCTTGAAATAAGGATGAGTTTTTACATTTGAACAAGATCTGCTTTAGAGTTATAAGAAGGATCACCATTTTTCAGCTCCCCTTTTACATGGTACATACCTTTAAATACAACAAATTTTTGTTAAAAATTATGGCTATTGGTTAAAACAAATTAGGGGAATATTTTGTGAAGGCTGTTAAGTTAAATTTTATATAATATTATTAATAAATAATTGTCAAAAATGCGATTAAGTAAAAAAAGAGTTTGAAGTAAATTGCATGTTTTGACTTACTTATGTAACTCTTGTTTAGTTTCCTTTCCCTTATTTCCATTATTTGTTTCCATACGAAATATACATTTGCAACGAGCGACATGAGAAGACAGATAAGAAGAACTGGCAGTGAAATAAACAACGATGTATTCGGCTCCGAATCTTGCTAAAAATGCAACGAAGGTAAATATTTTGTACCGTTTTTAAGTATAGCATTGATTTAAATTGACGAAGGATAGAAAACTTACGTATGGACTAGGTACGTTCTTTGCCTCAGATTCGACGGCACTGCTTTGCAATTTATCAGTGGTAACAGTTTCATAAATCGTTGTGATTTTAGCATTAGATTGGGTTGTTGAATCTGTTGAAGTTAGTGTGGTTGTGACACTCGTAGTGGGGCATGAAATTGGTATCCACCCTTTATAAATATACGCGCTAATAAACTGATGAGGGTTTAATTTAATTTAAAAACAGCACCGTAGAGTAGTGCTAAGAACACTTGCTACACCACATGAGGTCGTGGGTTCAATTCTCACTGCTCTCATGCTGTAGCGTCCTTAAGTAAGGCACTATAGACGGTATAAACTTCTGCTGAGCCAATACTTAATCAGCAGCTTAATTATCGGGTAAAAATATTCTATTATATCTTAAACTGCCACAGGCACCTCGATACTGGGTCGGGGTTACAGTTTTAGTTTATGTTTAGGTCGTGAAGTCGACCTTTTCACATCGAGGAAATAGATTTATACAAAAAAATTAAACCACTAGTAAAAGTGTTAAGGCATTTATCTTTACTCAGTACTAGGTTAGCATAGACTAGGTTCTTTTACAATTTAACTAGTAAACTAAACACTTACGCGTTGCATTACGCTCGCAAATAAATCTTCGATTTTCTGTCGAGGTCCTTATCCAAGGATTTCCGAAATCGTCGCTAATAGCAACCAATCTCGTTGATGAGTTGTAAATATCAGATTGATTTGCGCTCCAAATTGCAACTCCATCCGGCAAAATAAAATTATTTATGGATTTATATAGATATGTTGAATTTACTGTGTCTGTAGCCTTAGTGCCGATATATAGTATCAAGTACTCGTTTATGGTATCTGTAAAAGTAGATAAAATAGTTGTTACCCTATGATTTAAAAAACAGTATTTGTTACCCATATGGTCGTTTGCAATTTTATTTATTTAGTAAAGTAAGATTAATTAATAAATATTAAACCTTGATATTTCATTTCGTTGATTTTCTGGTTCAAAAAATTCCGAGTTTCGTTTGTTTTAATTATAACCAATATTCCTCCTTTAGATTTGCATTCTCTGTAAGCTTCTGAGTGCGTTAAAAGGGCTTCACCTTCGATGTAATATTCCATTCCGTTATGTTCATGCCAAATCTCATCTTTAAAGACTAAATGTAAGGTAAAGTTTAGATGTTTTTCAGGTTGGTTAAAATGTGTTAATTAGACTTTTGTGGGGTTGGTTCATAAGTATTTGATTAGACGTTTAAAGGTAGTTTTAGATATTTTTAATAAGCCTTTTTTAAGCACTTTTAAAGTGTATTTGGTTTATTTTGGTTTGGGCTGTAACAAGTTAACAAAATACTGTTTTAAATTAAACTTCAAATTAATTCTAAAATGTGGTGAAGCGCATATTATAAATATATTCCTTAATAACCTTTAAAAAATCGGTAATTTATCGATATTTTAAAGCAAGAAGTATTTAAAACATGCACACCCTTACCAGGAGCCTCACGCTGACAAATATAATGCTCTTTTCTACTGCATGTAACATCATGCCACAAAGCTTTGGTTTTGGGCAACATAATCACGCAGTCTTCAGTTAAATGATTCGGCTCCCCAGAATTCCAATATGCTCTAGTGTATTGCAACGAAGTCCCGTCTACCCATGCGAATGAACTTTTTTGGTTAACTTTGTTGTTTATACGATTCAGCCCAATGTAAAACCCAAGTTTACCTGCATAAATAAGTGTGTTTTGATAACTTGAATATAGAATGACGATTTACTAATCTACTCTAAAAGCTAATCTTTTTAAAAATTTAAATAACATAAAGACAAACTTTTGCGTTGCCAAAAAGCGTAGGCTTATGTTTAAAATGAAATTTTACTTTGAAGTGGATATAATTTTTTAAGTTTTTTGCCCAAAAACTTTTGTATTCTTCCATTTTTTACCACCGCTAAACTTGCGTTTAATTTTTGGCATTCCTGCCAGGCTTGAAAGTAGGTGTAACCGAGAGTAGACGTCGAATTCTTAATGTAATATTCTAATCCTTTATACGTATTCCAAGTTATTGCATTGGTCTTAAAAAAGCCACATAAAACAACTAATACAACCACTTTAAGCATACTGACTTATCACTATTTGATTTGACCTAATTCTGTTTCTTTTTATTAAAAAAAATGTTTTGTTATTGAACTTTTAGCAATACAAATCTTTAAAATTTTATTAGGTTGTTATTAAATTCATAAACCTTTTCCTACGTTTTAAACACGTATCGTTTAACTTTGTAAATATTTAGTTTAAATGATTCATAATAGTTTAAACACCAAATGTTTAAACATCTAATGTTTGGTTGTTTAAAGAACATTACGTTTTAGGTTAAACCATTTTACTTATGCTCGCGCTGCAAGTTCGTTATTTTTAAACGCAGCGGGGACTTTCCCGCTTTTATTACTTCCTAAATCGAACCGCAGAAAGTTAAGAAAAGTTGAAAGTTTTGCGATAATTTCCTGTACAGATTAGGGCCATTTTCTCTTATTTTTGTTCTTGTTTGAAATTTCTAAAAGCCCCTTTGGTGTTGTGATCGTAATTACATGAACACATGAAATTTACAGTTTCGGAAAATTATTAAAACATTTAAGATGTAAATTAAACAAAACTTAAGTATCACCTTATTTGTGAACTACATATGTTTGCATAAGATCAATGTTTTGCTTTTAAATTGTATTTTTATTATAAAAAATGCTTTTAAAAAATCGTTTAAACTTCACCATTTGCAAAAAATTAATAAAAACAAATTTTGTTGCAGTTAAGAAAGAAAACGTTACAAATAATTAATATAGGTTAATGATCATTTACATGATAGATAATTGATGCCAATATATTATAAGTCACTAAATAAAAGGCGTATTTTTATGCTTTAAAATGCAATTGTTATAAGATGTTGGTACGAAAAAAAGTTTAAATTATTGCTGTGTCATCTTCCAAATTAGGTCGCTGATTGATTTTGTAATTCGTTTTCCTGTTTTCCATACCTAACAAAAAAACTCAATTTTTCCTTTCTATTTAGACTAGGCTATGTTTTGCTTATAAGGTTCTTTATAAGTTAAAAATACATTACTTTAAATGTAATATTTTTATATTTGAATGCAGTTATTTAACTTACTAATATAGCTGTTGTTGAATCGTCTTTCGCGCCCTTTTTTTACCAACTTCCAAATAAGAAACCCGTTCACTGTCAGTAGAAGGAATAGAAAGATTATACAAATAAGCAGAATAATCAATATAAGAGAATCCTGATCTGATTACTGTTAATAAAATACAATTAAAGTCAGTAATCATGACATCTAGTTAGAGACTGGAAGGCCGTTCAAGTCACCGCACTTTTACACTTTTTGTTCTTAAATTTGTGTTGCCGATAGCTTAAAATATTTTCACTAGCACACTAAAACCTTAATTAGTATTCTTATTTTAAACTAATTTTTATAGGTAAGGTGCTTATAGTTGTGCTGAAGTATAGCGTTTAATACCCTGACCCGGTTAGTCTTGAACTTGTCATATTTTTAAGTTAAATAAAATTCCTTACCGTAGGTTCTTTATTGACTTTATTTTTTAAAGTAGCAGCGTTTGTTGTTTTATCGCTTTCTTGTGAATCAAGAGAAGAAGGTTGAGTTAAACCAAGTACATCTGTAGTAGCCTGAATAACGGTGGTAGTGGCCCATGTTGTTGGCTCTATAGTGCTTGTAGTTTTGGCTCGTGTTGTATGTTGTTTTGTGGTATAAGCTTGTGTTGTTTGGTTAGTGGGCTGGGGTCCTAAGGTTGTTTGAATAGTTTGGCATTCGGCTGTTTCTACAAAAAAGAATTTAAAAAAAAAGGTCACAAGGTTATCTTTACATACAAATTAAGGCAGTTTGTGTAAAAAGTCGTAAGTTCGACCCCCACTGCTCTCATGCTGTAGCGCCCTTGAGTAAGGCAATATAAACGGTATAAACTCCTGCTGTACCAGCTCTGAATCAGCAGCATAATTATCGGGCAATAATAATTAATAATATCCCAAACTGCCAATAGCAACTCAAGATTGGGTCGGGGTAACTAATGTTACTCTATGTTTAGGCTGCAAATTCGATTTTCCCGCGCCGACGATAAAGATATAAGAAAAACCTATTTAGCTTTAATTCGAAATAGTTATTTAAATATTACTTAATTTAATTTTCTAAGTACAATTAAGCCATAACTTACCGTTGTGGACTTGTCGTTGACAGACATATCGTTCCGTTCGGTCGCAAGTTACATCATGCCATTTAGTTCGTGTTGAAGGCAAAGCCATAACGCAATACTCGTTGTTTCTATTTGGCTCGCCTCGGTTCCAGAACGAACTAGTGTTTGTTAACTCAGTTCCATCATTCCACGTAAATGCGCTGTTAAGATTATTTAACTTCTAAATTCGATTTAGGTCTATGTAATATCCTTTTCTACCTATATTAAATTACAAGATGTTATTTGGAGATTAAGTATATAAAACAATGCCTTGTTTTATTGGAGATGGACAGCAACATTTATTAAAAACAACTCTGAAAAACTAAACTTTTAAAGGTTTATTTTATTAAAATAAGAACAAAAAAGGTGTTATTGGATTGGCTTGTACAGAGTTAAATAGTTTTTGAAATAAACTAACGTCAATTTTTTTATTTTGTAATCAGTTTTTGTGTAAATCTCATGTCATATTAAGAGAACTAAATACCTATATCTATTAAAATACTAAACCTATCCTTCTGTGAAGGTTCAAATGGTTTAATAAAAAATGACAAAATGTAGCCTTTAATTTAATGAGCTTTAGTTGTTAATTTATACAGTAATGAATAATTGCAAAAACAAAAAAGTTCTATAGTGCGAGAATAAAGTCTTGGTAAAAAATAAAGCGGCGCTATCTTAACAGCTTGAAATAAGGTTGAGTTTTTACATTTGAACAAGATCTGCTTCAGAGTTATAAGAAGGATCACCATTTTTCAGCTCCCCTTTTACATGGTACATACCTTTAAATACAACAATTTTTTATCAAAAATTATGGCTATGGGTAAAATAAATTAGGGGAATATTTTGTGTAGGCTGTTAAGTTAAATTTTATATAATATTATCAATAATTTACTGTCAAAAATGGGATTAAGTAAAAAAGAAGAGATTGAAGTAAATTGCATGTTTTGACTTACTTATGTAACTCTTGTTTAGTTTCCTTTCCCTTATTTCCATTATTTGTTTCCATACGAAATAAACATTTGCAACGAGCGACATGAGAAGACAGATAAGAAGAACTGGCAGTGAAATGAACAACGATGCATTCGGCTCCGAATCTTGCTAAAAATGCAACAAAGGTTAATATTTTGTACCGTTTTAAGTATAGCATTGATTTAAATTGACGAAGGATAGAAAACTTACGTATGGACTAGGTACGTTCTTTGCCTCAGATTCGACGGCACTGCTTTGCAATTTCTTAGTGGTAACAGTATCATAAATCGTTGTGGTTTTAGCATTAGGTTGGGTTGTTGAATCTGTTGAAGTCAGTGTGGTTGTGACACTCGTAGTGGGGCATGGTATTGGTATCCACCCTTTATAAATATAATAATAAACCGATGAGGGTTTAATAGTTTAAAAACTGCAACCTAGTGCAGTGGTAAGAACACTTGCTACACCACGTTAGATCGTTGGTTTAACTCCCACTGCTCTCATGCTGTAGCGCACTTAAGTAAGGCGCTATAAACGGTATAAAGTCCTGCTGAGCCAATACTTAATCAGCAGCTTAATTATCGGGTAATTATAATTTGTAATATCCCAAATGGCCATAGGCATTTCGAGACTGGGTCGGGGTAATAGTTTTAGTATATGTTTAAGTCGTGAAGTCGACTTTTCCATATCGAAGATATAGATTTATACAAAAAAATTAAGCATTTATTATAATCTAGAACTAGACTAGGTTCTTTTGCAATTAAACTAGAAAACTAAAGAACCACGAGTTGCATTACGCTCGCAAATAAATCTTCGATCTTTCATCGAAACCCTTATCCACGGATTTCCAAAATCGTCGCTAATAGCAACAAATTTCGTTGTTGAGTTGTAAATATCAGATTGATTTGCGCTCCAAATTGCAACTCCATCCGGCAAAATAAAATTTTTTAGGGATTTATATAGATATGTCGAATTTACGGTGTCTGTGGCCTTAGTGCCGAGATATAGTATCCAGTACTCGTTTATGGTATCTGTAAATTACAAGTAGGATGTAGAATTGGATAAATCAGTTGTTACTTTTATGGTCATTTGTGATTTATTTTAGATAATAACAGTAGAGTAAAAATACTTTAAAATAAATTTGTTTTATTATTTAAAAAAATATCTAAACCTTGATATTTCATTTCGTTGATTTTCTGGTTCAAAAAATCTCGAGTTTCGTTTGTTTTAATTAAAACCAATTCTCCTCCTTTAGATTTGCATTCTCTGTAAGCTTCTGGGAGCGTTAAAAGGTCTTCATCTTCGATGTAATATTCCATTCCGTTATGTTCATGCCAAATCTCATCTTTAAAGACTAAATGTAAGGTAAAGTTTAGATGTTTTTTAGGTTGGTTAAAATGTGTTAATTAGACTTTTGTGGGGTTGGTTCAGATGTATTTGATTAGACGTTTAAAGGTAGTTTTAGATGCCTTTAGTTGAACTTTTAAAGTAAAGTTTAGATATTTTTAATAAGCCTTTTTTAAACACTTTTAAAGTGTATTTGGTTTATTTTGGTTTAGGCTGTAACAAATTAACAAAATACTGTTTCAAATTAAACTTTAAATTAATTCCAAAATGTGGCAAAGCGCATATTATAAATATATTCCTTTAAAAAAATTAAAAAAAATCGGTAATTTATCGATATTTTAAAGCAAGAAGTATTTAAAACATGCACACCCTTACCAAGAGCCTCGCGTTGGCAAATATAATCCACTTTTATGCTGCATGGAACATCGTGCCACAAAGCTTTGGTTTGGGGCAACATAATCACGCAGTCTTCAGTTAAACTATTTGGGTTCCCGGAATCCCAAAATGCTCTAGTGTATTGCAACGAAGTCCCGTCTATCCATGCGAATGAACTTTTGTGGTTAACGTTGTTGTTTATACGATTCAGTCCAATGTAAAACCCAAGTCTGCCTTCATAAATAAGTGTGTTTTGATAACTTGAATATAGAATGACGATTTACTAATCTACTCTAAAAGTTAATCTATTTAAATATTCAAATAACATAAAGACAAACTTTTGCGTTGCCAAAAAGCGTAGGCTTATGTTTAAAATGAAATTTTACTTTTAAGTGGATATAATAGACTCTTACTTTTAAGTTTTTTGCGCAAAAACTTTTGTATTCTTCCATTTTTTACCACTGCTAAACTTGCGTTTAATTTTTGGCATTCCTGCCAGGCTTGAAAGTAGGTGTAACCGAAAAGAGACATCGAATTCTTAATGTAATATTCTAATCCTTTATACGTATTCCAAGTTATTGCATTGGTCTTAAAAAAGCCACATAAAACAACTAATACAACCAGTTTAAGCATACTGACTTATCACTATTTGATTTGACCTAATTTTGTTTCTTTTTTATTTAAAAAAAAAAAGGTTTTGTTATTGAACTTTTAGCAATACAAATCTTTAAAATTTTATTAAATTATTATTAAATTTATAAACTTTTTCCTACGTTTTAAACACGTATCGTTTAACTTTGTAAATATTTAGTTTAAATGATTTATAATAGTTTAAACACCAAATGTTTAAACACCTAATGTTTGATTGTTTAAAGAACATTACGTTTTAGGTTAAACCATTTTACTTATGCTCGCGCTGCAAGTTCGTTATTTTTAAACGCAGCGGGGACTTTCCCGCTTTTATTACTTCCTAAATCGAACCGCAGAAAGTTAAGAAAAGTTGAAAATTTTGTGATAATTTCCTGTACAAATTAGGGCCATTTTTTCTTATTTTTGTTTTTGTTTGAAATTCCTAAAAGCCCCTTTGGTCTTGTGATCCTAATTACATGAACACATGAAATTTACAGTTTCGGAAAATTATTAAAACATTTAAGATGTAAATTAAACAAAACTTAAGTATCACCTTATTTGTGAACTAAATGTGTTTGCATAAGATCTAAATTTTGCTTTTAAATTGTATTTTTATTATAAAAAATGCTTTTAAAAAGTCGTTTGAACTTCACGATTTGCTAAAAAATTAATAAAAACAAATTTTGTTGCAGTTAAGAACGAAAACGTTACAAATAATTAATATAGGTTAATAATCATTTACATGATAGATAATTGATGCCAATATATTATAAGTCACTAAATAAAAGGCGTATTTTTATGCTTTAAAATGCAATTGTTATAAGATGTTGGTACGAAAAAAAGTTTAAATTATTGCTGTGTCATCTTCCAAATTAGGTCGCTGATTGATTTTGTAATTCGTTTTCCTGTTTTCCATACCTAAGAAAAAAACTCAATTTTCCATTTCTATTTAGACTAGGCTATATTTTGCTTATAAGGTTCTTTATAGGTTAAAAATACATTACTTTAAATGTAATATTTTTATATTTGAATGCAGTTATTTAACTTACTAATATAGCTGTTGTTGAATCGTCTTTCGCGCCCTTTTTTTACCAGCTTCCAAATAAGAAACCCGTTCACTGTCAGTAGAAGGAATAGAGAAATTATACAAACAAGCAGGATGAACAATATAAGAGAATCCTGATCTGATTTCTGTTAATAAAATACAATTAAAGTCAGTAATCATGACATCTAGTTAGAGACTAAAAGGCCGTTCAAGTCACCGCACTTTTATACTTTTTGTTCTTAAATTTGTGTTACCGATATAATAAAACATTTTTCACTAGCACACTAAAATATTTTTATTTTAAACTAATTTTTATGCGTAGGGTGCTTATACTTGTGCTGAAGTATAGCGTTTATTACCCTGACCCGGTTAGTCTTGAACTTGTCGTATTTTTAAGTTAAATAAAATTTCTTACTGTAGGTTCTTTATTGACTTTATTTTTTAAAGTATCAGCGTTTGTTGTTTTATCCCGTTCTTGTGAATTAAGAGAAGAAGGTTGAGTTAAACCAAGTACATCTGTAGTAGCCTGAATAACGGTGGTAGTGGCCCATGTTGTTGGCTGTATAGTGCTTGTAGTTTTGGCTCGTGTTGTATGTTGTTTTGTAGTATAAGCTTGTGTCGTTCGGTTTGTGGGCTGAGGTCCTAAGGTTGTTTGAATAGTTTGGCATGCGTCTGTTTCTACAAAAATGAGTTTTAAAAAGGTCACAAGTTATCATTACATACAAATTAAGGCCGTTTGTGTAAAAGGTCGTGAGTTCGCCCTTAAGATATAAACGGTATAAACTCCTGCTGTGCCAGCACTAAATCAGCAGCGTAATTATCGGAAAATTATAATTAATAATATCCCAAACTGCCATAGGCAACTCAGGATTGGGTCAGGGTAACTAATATTACTCTATGTTCAAGCTGCAAAGTCGATTTTTCCGCCTCGACAATACGGATATAAGAAAAATTTAGTTGGATTTAATTCGAAATAATTATTTAAATATTACTTGATTTAATATTTTAAGTACAATTAAGCCATAACTTACCGTTGTGGACTTGTCGTTGACAGACATATCGTTCCGTTCGGTCGCAAGTTACATCATGCCATTTAGTTCGTGTTGAAGGCAAAGCCATAACGCAATACTCGTTGTTTCTATTTGGCTCGCCTCGGTTCCAGAACGAACTAGTGTTTGTTAACTCAGTTCCATCATTCCACATAAATGCGCTGTTAAGATTATTTAACTTCCAAATTCGATTCAGGCCTATGTAGTATCCTTTTCTACCTATATTAAATTACAAGATGTTATTTGGAGATTAGGTATATAAAACAATTCATAGTTTTATTGGAGATGGACAGCAATATTTATTAAAGATAACTCTGAAAAACTAAACTTTTAAAGGTTTATTTTATTAAAATAAAAACAAAAAAGGTGTTATTGGATTGGTTGTTTTTGTTTTTAAAATAAACTAACGTCAAATTTATTATTTTGTTACCAGTTTTTGTGTAAATTTCATGTCATATTAATATAACTAAATGCTTTTATCTATTAAAATACTAAACCTATCCTTCTGTGAAGGTTCAAATATTATTTTATTTAGTTATAAATATTTGTTATTATGTTAACAAACACTTTTAATTAAAATATCCAACATTAGGTTGTGTTGTCGTCATCAAAAACAAAAATAGTATCGTTATCTATTAAATTACCTTTCATTTTTGTCCTTAAGAACTTGAATGTTGCATCGTTTTTAATCATAGCTAAAGTTGCATTTAATTTAACGCACTGTAACTGAGAATGGAAGTAGTTGTAACTGTTTTCAAGTTTGGAGATGTAATATTCCGTCTCATTGAGTTCATACCAAGTTTGTGTATTTACATAACCACATAGGATTGTTAGTATAACAGCTACTTTGAACAACATGCTTTTCTTGTTTAGATAACTTATTGAACACACCTATAATAATAAAAGATTTTCTTTTCTTTTTGAAATATGTCTGCGCTTTTAACCTGCCATTGCTCGATATTTATAGCTCTTTAAAACCGACTTTGCTGCTGAAATTGAACTGCAATTATTGTGTTAAATTGCATTTATTGTGTTGCAAAAATGAAATGAAATTTATATTTCTTCATTTTGCAGAAACAAATATTGCGGTCACAAAAAAAATTGACATTTTTAAGTTCTTGCATCACTTTCTTGAATAATAAAGGAACCAATTTTTGTCAATTCGTTTTAATTTATTATATTTAAATGACGCAAGCTGTTGAAACGAAAAATAAAATATTCGTAATGAAAATAAATAACTCTTGTGTAATTTATAGTAAAATACTTCATATAAAAATATGTAGAATAAGTAAAATGAAAACTATTAGATAAAATATGTAAAAATAAATTTATGCTTTAGTTGATGTTTCTTCATAGTTTGGCGGCAAAACTTCGCAAATCTGCAGGAAAAAGTCAAATAAATGCAAAGTTAAAATATTTAAAAAACGAAGCTATCTTTTTTATATATTCTTCAAAAAAATTACCGCAAGATGGTGATATAGAGCACTAAAAGTGCTTTTACTTTGGCATTTTGATCATAAGCATAAAGAAATCACGCTATTACTGACAAAACCTAAGGTTTAAAAGTCATTTAATTTAAAGATTTTATATTTTTAATACTTACTTCAACAGATGATAATTCTGACTTCGGTATCTTAGTTACTGCGTCTTTATAGCTAGGTGGAAGGTCGTCATATTCTGGTAAACTATTGGAGGGTGATCTACTGGATCGACCTCGTGTTAATCTAGTTTGCCCTGTCGATAAAATTGTTTTGATGTTACAAAATAAAGCAATTAGTTAACATGTAAGAGCACTTTTAGATATTTTTTGCTATGTGTAGCGAACAACTTTGATATCAACATTGTAATGAGCTATAAATATAACATTTTATTATATACTATTTATTTTACTCTATATTATTAGGAATCTTTTTGTATGTGGGTATGTTAGAAAAAATAGCATAAAAAACGACTTCGTTTTGAATTAAGTATTCATATTAAAAGCAACTTTACCTGCTGAATTTAATAAAAACCTAATTTGTGATCTCGAATCTGAACGCCTTGTTCTTTGTCTATCGGGCGGTACACAATACTTCTTATAACACATATGATAAAAGAAGCAAACTAGCAGAAGTCCAATAATAACTACACCAAGAACGATCGGTACTTCTGCTCCAATGCTTATCACAGTGGCATCGCCTCCACGTTTGGTTTTATAGCTGACTATATCTTCTGCGTTGCCATATTTTGATCCAGGTGGCATTATTTGCTCATAATCTGAATTGAATCTATTTCTTTGACCTTCAATTTAAAAAAAAATAAAATTAAGGCGCAATTTTTCAGCTTTCATATTTATACATAAGTTGATTAAAATGAAAAAAAAACTTTTCCTACAAATTTTTATGTATTTTAAACTTTATTTTCAGGTTTTGATTATAGTAGTTTGCTGTCAATGTAGTTTAACTATTATTTGTTGTATATTACAAACAGATGATTCATATACATCAATATACCTGGCCTAATAATCATTTTAAAACGGTTGTCTTTTGCTTTGGAAAATTTATAATAAACAACACTCACAAACGTTCAAACATTGACTGTTAACTATTCTTCAAACATTGACTGTTAACTATAAGTTTGGAGATGTAATATTCCGTCCCATTGAGTTCATACCAAGTTTGTGCATTTACATAACCACATAGGATTGTTAGTATAACAGCTACTTTGAATAACATGCTTTTCTTGTTTAGATAACTTATTGAACACACCTATAATAATAAAAGATTTTATTTTCTTTTTGAAATATGCCTGCGCTTTTAACCTGCCATTGCTCGATATTTATAGCTCTTTAAAACCGACTTTGCTGCTGAAATTGAACTGCAATTATTGTGTTAAATTGCATTTATTGTGTTGCAAAAATGAAATGAAATTTATATTTCTTCATTTTGCAGAAACAAATATTGCGGTCACAAAAAAAATTGACATTTTTAAATTCTTGCATCACTTTCCTGAATAATAAAGGAACCAATTTTTGTCAATTCGTTTTAATTTATTATATTTAAATGACGCAAGCTGTTGAAACGAAAAATAAAATATTGGTAATGAAAATAAATAAATCTTGTGTAATTTATAGTAAAATACTTCATATAAAAATATGTAGAATAGTTAAAATGAAAACTATTAGATAAAATATGTAAAAATAAATTTATGCTTTAGTTGATGTTTCTTCATAGTTTGGCGGCAAAACTTCGCAAATCTACAAGAAAATGTCAAATAAATGCAAAGTTAAAATATTTAAAAAACGAAGCTATCTTTTTTATATATTCTTCAAAAAAATTGACCGCAAGATGGTGATATAGAGCACTAAAATAACTTTTACTCGTGGCATTTTGGTCATAAGCATAAGGAAATTACGGTACTACTAACAAAACTTAAGGCCTGTTCACACGACAAGCTTGCGTTGCGCTGCGTTGCGTTACGTAACTTTACGAGTTCTAGGGATTAACAAATACAAAATATCTAGTAAAAGTAAACCGCTTACGAAATCTTGCGTAAATTTCGCTTCAGCCACAAAACTTTACGAAATCTTACGTAACTTACGCAAACTTTCGTACGTGTGAACCACTCTGTTCATTTTAAATGGTTGCGAAATCTTACACTACGTTGCGTTGCGTATGCCGTGTGAACGGGCTTTTAAGGTTAAAAAGTCATTTAGTTTAAAGATTTTATATTTTTAATACTTACTTCAACAGATGATAATTCTGACTTCGGTATCTTAGTTACTGCGTCTTTATAGCTAGGTGGAAGGTCGTCATATTCTGGTAAACTGTTGGAAGGTGATCTGCTGGATCGACCTCGTGTTAGTCTAGTTTGCCCTGTCGATAAAATTGTTTTGATGTTATAAAATAGATCAATTAGTTAACGTGTAAGAGCAATTTTAGATATGTTATGCTATGTGTTGCGAACAACTTTGATATCAACATTGTAATAAGTTATAAATATAACATTTTATTTTATACTATTTATTTTACTCTATATTATTAGGAGTCTTTTTGTATGTGGGTATGTCAGTAAAAATAGCATAAAAAACGACTTCGTTTTGAATTAAGTATTTATATTAAGAGCAACTTTACCTGCTGAATTTAATAAAAACCTAATTTGTGATCTCGAATCTGAACGCCTTGTTCTTTGTCTATCGGGCGGCACACAATACTTCTTATAACACATATGATAAAAGAAGCAAACAAGCAGAAGTCCAATAATAACCACACCAAGTACGATCGGTACTTCTGCTCCAATGCTTATCACAGTGGCATCGCTCCCACGTTTGGTTTTATAGCTGACTATATCTTCTGCGTTGTCATATTTTGATCCAGGTGGCATTATTTGCTCATAATCTGAATTGAATCTATTTGTTTGACCTTCAATTTAAAAAAATAATAAAATTAAGGTGCAATTTTTCAGCTTTCATATTTATACATAAGTTGATTAAAATGAAAAAAAACTTTTCCTACAAATTTTTATGTATTTCAAACTTTATTTTCAGGTTTTATTTATAGTAGTTTGCTGTCAATGTAGTTTAACTATTATTTGTTGTATATTACAAACAGATGATTCATATACATCAATATACCTGGCCTAATAATCATTTTAAAACGGTTGTCTTTTGCTTTGGAAAATTTATAATAAACAACACTCACAAACGTTCAAACATTGACTGTTAACTATTCTTGATTTGAATTCTCTTAACGTACCAATACTTTGCTATATTTCATAATTTTAACACTGACTGTGGAAGTTATTACACAAACATTACGTAGGTGAGTATACAATTAATCATCAACACTTTATTTATGCATAAACTAAAGTTTATTTATGGTTATTTTATACTTTTATTCAACACACCTTACTACCCACCTAACACTGTTATTGTTCTCTTATTATTTTCCTTTTAGACCTTACAATTGCGCTGTTACCTTCTTTAACACGATCAGCTGATTTGTTTATGTTTATCAAAATTCGTCACTTCCGTATTTTACGTCATCAATTACACCACGCTTAAAGAGGCCGACTATTTATCACGTAATAATGGTAGTCGTGTTTTGCTGTTTGATTTTATTCTACGTAACTTTAACTATGTAAGTTTTATTAATTGTATTGTCAATTTTAAGGAGTTTTTACTATTTAGATACCTCTTCTAAAGAGAGGTATGGACCCTAAAAAACACACAACTTAAATGTAGATTTAAGCATTTTTTTAGGTAATCATTTGTATAAAAAACAGTTGGCTAATAAAACAAATTATAAAGCTAAATATACTTTGGTTGGAAAGAAAATAACAAGAACGTTACGCATTTGTTATGATTTTATAATAGGTAATGTGTAAAAAAACGTTTTTGGGTTTGTTGTTTTTTTGCAGCAAGTAAAATTGTGTAAATAATTTGAAAAAAGAAATTTAATATTTTAAAATTAAAAAGGGCAATAATGTTTTTTATTGTTTTTCTTTTTTATAGAACAAAATATTGAATTTTTATGTTATAAAATATTAGAGGATAAACATTAAAATTTAATAAAAAAAATAAATAAGTAACTTCGAAAAAGTGTTTACTTTCGAGAATCGTGGGAAAAACGTTTTTTGTTGCACGTTAATTTTTTTTTTTGAAAAATGTGATTAAATTGTTGATATTTGTACAATTATTTTAACTTTTAATATAAAGTAACTTAAAATTGTCTAAGTAAATACCTAAAGAACGTTTTAGAAACTTAATTTTTGTTCAGGAAGTAACTAAACGTTTGCTAGACACTTGCAGAAAAAAATCAAAATTTTAAGACAGTTTTTGCGGACATTTTTTTCCAGTTGACTTTAAATAATGCAGATCTTTGCACACTTTCATATTTATAAACTCATCACTTATATTTTAGATATTTTTTTAAGTAAACGGGCAAAATGGCTGACGCATCAGCTCGTTCACTTCAATATGAATACAAAGCAAATTCGAACTTGGTTTTGCAAGCGGATCGATCTTTGATTGACAGAAGACCAAGAGATGAACCTACTGGAGAAGTGCTTACCCTTCAGGTTTGAAATTTTGTTAATAGCTATTGTTTTTTTTATATTTTGTGTTATGTGTATGTTATTTTTATAGATTAACATACCAGCAGCATGTTGGTGTAGTGGTAAAAACACTTTTTACACTACATGAGGTCTTGGGTTCGATCCTTGCAGCTTCTATGCTGTAGTACCCTAAGTAAGGCATTATTAAAGGTAGAAGCCTAATCAACAGGGAAATCATTATTTATAATATTCGGAGTAACTGATGTTACTCTAAGTTTAGATCGTAAAGTCGACTTTCCCACATTGAGGATAAAGATAAAAAAACATTATAAAATTTGTTTGTCATTTTTTAATCTGCCATTGCTTAATTGTATCTTTATTTTGTTATTGTTATTAATACATGAAAGTTTCAAAAAGCACCCATGTGAAGAATTCAAACATTAACACTAATTAAATCACCTAAATATAAATCTAAGTTATATATTTGTTGCTTTTTTTTCAGGGTAAACTTCAAACGATTAAAATGGGAGATCGAGCCCAGAGGACAAAACCTCCTCAGATGGAAGAAAGAAAAGCAAAGAGGAGGAAAAGAGATGAGGACGAAAAAGGACAAGCCAACTTGAAAGGTGAGGCTCTTAATTTAATTTATGGAATGGTTTCAAGATATTTTCAACAGTGTTTTGTCATTTTTTTTCGTCAAATCTCAATATTTTTTAAAACAAAAAGGCCGAAGTTTATTATCTGATGGAATGGATGAAATGGTGGGAATAGTTTACAAACCACGCACAAAGGAAACTCGTGAGACTTACGAGATTCTGCTGAGTTTCATCCAAGCTGCATTGGGAGACCAACCTCGTGATATTTTATGTGGAGCGGCTGATGAGGTGATTGCTGTGCTGAAGAATGATAGAAACAGAGACAAGGAAAGAAGGAAGGAAATCCAATCTCTTCTAGGTAAAGTTATGTCTTAATTAATTGTAGGGTATATACTAAAAAATGGTTTTGATTTTACTTTAGGTGTAGATTTAAACTACCTTTTTACTAACAAATAGTTTTTTAGTTTAATGATCTTTAATGCAATTATGAAGATCTATTTTTTTTATCAAGTTTGTAAATTTTTCCTTGGTACTAAAATAAAAGGTTTTTAAATATGTTTTGTCAAAAGGCCTTTTAATGTATTTAAGTAGTTCTTTCTGGCTTAAACCCCAACACACTTTAAATAAAATTAAAAAGAATGAAATTTAAATAAAAAAAATGATCTTAAATTCACACAAATTTTTGTTAGACAACAAGTAGCAGGCCCATAATTATTTGCATTATTTTTCAAAACATATATTTCATTACAGGATTATTAGAAGACACCAGATATCATGTCCTAGTGAACCTTGGCAAGAAAATCACTGACTTTGGTGTTGAGAAGGACGCCCAAACTGCAGATGACAATATTGATGAAACTTATGGAGTTAACGTTCAGTTTGACTCTGATGAGGAAGGAGGGGAGGAGAATACTTACGGAGAGGTGAGTTTAAATTTTTACTTTGACTTTGTGAAGTTAATTATATTAATCTTTTTTTTTTCTGTTGACCTTTGGTTCTTTTAATGATTGAAAGCTTTTTAAGAAATATCTTGTTAGAATAATATATAATATACTTTCTATACATTTATTTTATTGATGGACTCTTAGTGGCCAATATACATATGTTTGTCCAATATATAGGCCTAGAAAATATAAAAAACTGCCATTTGTGGTGCATGAGTAAATTATTAAGGCAAAATATTAGTTAGGGGTTACAACCATATTACAACAATTAATACCCTAATCGTAGAGCAGGCTATTGACTAGAATATATAAATTTTCTTTAAATTTTTTTTTAGTTTTAATAAATTTATATATTAACTAGAAGAATGTTGATTTTTTTAATTTAAATAATTTTTGACATTAAGGTCCGAGAAGGATCAGATGTTGAAGAAGAAGAAGATGAAGGAGTGGAAGCTGCTGTAGACATGGTTGTTTCAGCTAACTTAACAAACGAGGCTGGTGACATCAATGTGACGAAGAATCGGGACCTTCACCCTCGTGACATCGACGCGTATTGGCTTCAACGAAACTTAAGTAAAGTCTACGATGATGCAATTGTGTCCCAGAAGAAAGCTGAGGAAGTTCTGGATATTTTAAAGAGCAGTGGCGATGATCTACAGTGTGAAAATCAACTTGTTTTACTTTTGGGTTTTAATCAGTTTGATTTTATTAAAATTGTTCGTAAAAACCGTGAGATGATTCTGTATTGCACTCTACTTGCAAGTGCTCAAAGTGAGGAAGCAAGATTGAAGATCGAGGAAAAAATGAGACAAGATCCCTCTCTTGTTGCGATCCTACAACAATTACATGACACAGAAAAAGAAGACATCATTAAAGAAGAGCAGCAGAGAAGAGAGAGGCTAAGAAAAAGCAAAGTGGATGCTGATTTGGAGGCGACAGAAACTGATAACGCAAAAACTGAGGACACTTTTCAACCGAGTCAGAGTTCGGTTGATTTAGAGGAATTGGAATTCATCCAAGGATCTCATTTTATGGCCAACAAAAAATGTCAACTTCCAGATGGTTCTTACAGAAAACAGAGAAAAGGTTACGAAGAAGTCCATGTCCCTGCATTAAAACCGAAACCATTTAAAGACAAAGAGAAATTGGTTGCTATCGATACCCTGCCAAAATTTGCACAAGCTGCATTCCAGGGTTTCAAGTCGTTGAATCGGGTTCAAAGTCGATTGGCTAAAACAACCTTGGAGAGTGATGAAAATATTTTGCTTTGTGCTCCAACAGGTGCAGGTAAAACCAATGTAGCTTTGATGTGTATGTTGAAAGAGATAGGAAAACATATCAGTGACGATGGAAGTATTAAGTTGGATAGTTTCAAGATCATTTACATTGCTCCCATGAAGTCCTTGGTACAAGAAATGGTTGGCAACTTCGGTAAAAGGCTTGCTTCATATGGTATTAAAGTTGCTGAGTTAACGGGTGATCATCAGCTTTGCAAAGAGGAAATTAATGCGACACAGATTATCATCTGTACCCCAGAGAAATGGGATATTATAACAAGAAAAGGTGGGGAAAGAACCTACACCCAACTTGTAAGGTTGATTATCATGGATGAAATTCACATGTTGCATGATAGTAGAGGTCCTGTGTTAGAAGCTATTGTTGCAAGGACTATCAGATCAATTGAAACAACACAAGAAGATGTACGTTTAGTTGGTTTATCTGCTACTTTACCTAACTATGAAGATGTTGCAACATTTTTACGAGTTGATCCTGCCAAGGGTTTGTTTTATTTTGATAACAGCTTCAGACCTGTCCCGTTAGAGCAGCAATACATTGGTATTACTGAGAAGAAACCTATGAAAAGATTTCAGGTGATGAACGAAATTGTGTACGAAAAAGTGGTCGAAAATGCCGGAAAAAATCAAGTTTTGGTCTTTGTTCATTCTAGGAAAGAGACCGGTAAAACTGCAAGAGCAATCCGTGATATGTGCTTAGAGAATGACACACTAGGTATGTTTCTACGAGAAGGTTCTGCATCTACAGAAGTCTTACGAACAGAAGCTGAGCAAGTTAAGAACTTGGAACTGAAAGATTTACTGCCATATGGGTTTGCTATCCATCATGCAGGAATGACTCGCGTTGACAGAACTTTGGTTGAAGATTTATTTGCTGATCGTCATATTCAAGTTCTTGTTTCTACTTCAACTCTAGCATGGGGTGTTAACCTACCCGCCCACACTGTAATTATAAAAGGTACGCAAGTGTACAGTCCTGAAAAGGGGAGATGGGTGGAGCTAGGTGCTTTGGATGTGCTACAAATGATGGGACGTGCTGGAAGGCCTCAATATGATACAAAAGGTGAAGGTGTGTTGATCACCGCCCACAGTGAGCTTCAATATTATCTTTCTCTTCTGAACCAACAGCTTCCTGTGGAAAGTCAGATGATTTCCAAACTTCCTGATGCTCTGAATGCTGAGATTGTGCTTGGTAACGTTCAGAATATTAAAGATGCTGTAAATTGGTTGGGATACACTTACTTGTACATTAGAGCCTTGCGTCAGCCCTCACTATATGGAGTTGAATCATTACAAGAGGATCCTTTATTACAGCAACGAAGAGTCGATTTGGCTCATGCTGCTGCTGCATTGTTGGCTAGAAACAACTTAGCAAAATATGATCGCAAGACCGGGCAAATCCAAGTAACAGATCTTGGTCGAATTGCAAGTCACTACTATTGTACTCACGAAAGCATGGCCACTTATAATCAACTTTTAAAACCAACTTTAAGTGAGATTGAGCTCTTTCGAGTGTTTTCTCTTTCATCTGAGTTCCGTTACATTACTGTCCGTGAAGAGGAAAAATTAGAGCTTAACAAACTACTTGAACGTGTCCCAATTCCTGTTAAGGAAAGCATTGAGGAATCTTCAGCAAAGGTGAATGTTTTACTTCAAGCTTATATTTCACAGCTGAAGTTGGAAGGATTTGCACTGATGGCTGATATGGTTTATGTCACACAAAGTGCTGGTAGATTAATGAGGGCAATTTACGAGATTGTTTTATTCCGTGGCTGGGCCCAACTTGCAGATAAGTGTTTGAGTTTATGCAAGATGATAAATCGAAGAATGTGGCAATCAATGACCCCACTTCGACAGTTTAAGAAGGTCCCGGAGGAGATTGTTAAGAAAATTGAGAAGAAAAACTTCCCATGGGAGAGGTTTTATGATCTCAGCCACAATGAAATCGGAGAGTTGATCAGAATGCCTAAAATGGGGAAAACTTTGCATAAACTTATTCACCAGTTTCCGAAAATGGAATTATCAGTCCATGTTCAGCCTATTACAAGATCAACCTTAAGAGTGGAACTTACAATTACTCCCGATTTCCAATGGGATGAAAAAGTACATGGAAAATCAGAAGCGTTTTACATTTTTGTGGAGGATGTTGACGGTGAAGTGATTCTACATCATGAATACTTCTTACTAAAAAGTAAATATTCAACAGACGAGCATGTGGTTAACTTCTTTGTTCCAGTTTTCGAGCCTTTACCGCCACAATACTTTATCAGAATAATCTCTGATCGCTGGATTGCTTCCGAGACACAACTACCTGTGTCATTCCGTCATCTTATTCTGCCAGAAAAGTATCCACCACCGACAGAACTACTCGACTTGCAACCATTACCTGTAACTGCTCTGCGTAACAAAGAACTTGAAGGTTTATATGAAGACCAATTTCAATGCTTTAATCCAATTCAAACCCAGGTGTTTAACGCAATCTACAATGGAGATGAGAATATATTTGTTGGTGCTCCTACGGGAAGTGGGAAAACAATTTGTGCTGAGTTTGCTTTGCTCAGAGCTTTCACAAATGATCCTGAAGCAAGGTGTGTCTATGTAACCCCAGTTGAGGCGGTTGCTGATCTCATTTACAAGGATTGGAGGGAGAAATTTGAGGTCAAATTGGGCAAAAAAGTTGCACTTCTTACAGGTGAAACCAGCACTGACTTGAGGTTGATTTCGAGGGCATCGATTATAGTGGCAACATCAGAGAGATGGGATGTTATATCACGCAGATGGAAACAGCGCAGAAACGTACACAGCGTCTCACTTTTCATTGTGGATGAAATCCATTTGATCGGAGGTGAAAGTGGTCCAGAGGTCGAGATCGTTTGTTCTAGAATGCGATACATTGCAAGTCAACTTGATAAGAAGATAAGGATCATTGCTCTTGGTTCATCACTTGCCAATGCACGAGATGTAGCTCAGTGGTTAGGCTGTTCAGCGATGCACACATTTAATTTCCATCCCAATGTACGTCCGGTGCCACTTGAGCTACATATCCAAGGTTTTAACATTTCACACACACAGTCAAGACTTCTCAGCATGGCTAAACCTGTGTACAATGCAATTACTAAACACTCTCCAAAACGTGCTGCTATTATTTTTGTGCCTTCACGAAAACAAAGTAAATTAACTGCGGTTGACATTTTGACTTATGCTGCAGCAGATGGATTTCCACAGAGATTCCTACATTGCAATGAATCTGAACTTGGAGCTTACTTGGAGCATGTTAAAGATGCCACGCTAAAGGAAACCATCTGTAATGGTGTTGCTTATCTTCATGATGGTACAACACAGTTAGAAAGGACTGTCGTTGAGCAATTGTTCACCTCAGGTGCTGTGCAGATTTTGGTGGCATCTAAAAGTCTTTGCTGGGGTTTAAATCTTGCCGGTCATTTAGTTGTGGTAATGGACACTCAGCATTACAATGGAAAAATACATGCCTATGTTGATTACCCTGTCACTGATGTTTTGCAGATGATAGGAAGGGCAAACAGGCCTTTAAAAGATGAGGAAGGAAAGTGTGTGATTATGTGTCAAAGCTCAAAAAAAGATTTCTTTAAGAAATTTGTCTACGAACCGTTACCGGTTGAATCTCACTTGGATCACTGTCTTCATGATCATTTCAATGCTGAAATTGTGACCAAAATTATTGAGAATAAACAAGATGCTGTGGATTATCTTACATGGACATTTCTCTACAGAAGAATGAGCCAAAATCCGAATTACTACAACTTGCAGGGAGTTTCCCATCGTCATTTATCTGACAACCTTTCCGAGTTAGTTGAGAATACTTTAGCAGATTTAGAGCAATCTAAATGTATTTCAATTGAGGATGAGATGGACATTACACCCTTAAATCTGGCCATGATTGCTGCTTATTATTATATCAACTACACAACCATAGAGCTGTTCAGTATGTCTTTAAATGCAAAGACTAAAATCCGAGGATTGATCGAGATTATCAGCAATGCTGCGGAGTATGAAAGCATTTCTATTCGAAGACATGAGGATAACACATTGAAGCAATTACTGCCTAAAATTCAGTACAAACCACAAAGTATTAGATATACTGATCCTCATATTAAGACCAACTTGTTGTTGCAAGCTCATCTTTCAAGACTTCAGCTTCCTGCTGAGCTGCAATCTGATACAGAGCAAATCCTAGCGAAAGCTGTGCGGTAAGAAACACTTTAAAATATTATTAAAATCCCTATTAAAATAGGTTTAACTCTTTGCTAAATTACTGAACTTAAAATCAAAAAATTTATTTGGGAATTTTTTTAAAATATAACAATATCCTGATACTTTTAACTGTCTTTGTTGCAAGTTTTTGTCATTAGTTTTCTACATTTTAGTTTGTATATATTGTATAAACATAGATCCCTTTTTCTAAGGTTGATCCAAGCTTGTGTTGATGTTTTATCCTCAAATGGTTGGCTGTCACCTGCTTTGGCTGCGATGGAATTGGCTCAAATGGTCACTCAAGCAATGTGGAGTCGAGATTCTTATCTTAAACAACTTCCTCACTTTGAGAGCGATCTGATCAGGAAATGCTCAGAAAAGGTCAATTATTATTCCTATCATGTAAAATCATGTCTAAATAATTATAATTTTGGAATGTTTAAAATCATGAATTTAATTTTGTCTTTTTTTTTCCACCCTATCAAGTATTGTCATTTTATATTACTTTTAAAGAATGTGGAAAGTTTAAGTTGGTAATTTAAATAGCTTTATATTTTATATAATTTTTTAGTCAAGTTTTTAATTAACTGATCATTTATAAAATCCTGTTAAGTATATACACACCCAAAGAATTACATTGACTTAAATATTCTTTATCAAAACAATTAAAATTTGTTTTGAAAATTGAAAAATCTTGTAGGAAATTGAAAGTGTTTTCGACATCTTGGAAATGGAAGACAACGACCGCGATCAACTTCTTAAAATGAACGAAGCACAAATGGCTGATGTTGCACGATTCTGTAACCGATATCCCAACATTGAGCTGACTTATGACATCCAAGATCCTGATAATCTTCATGCAGGAAGTCCAGTTGTCGTCCAAGTTAACTTAGAGAGAGAGGATGAGGTCGCTGGACCGGTGATTGCTCCCTTTTTCCCGCAGAAGAGAGAGGAAGGTTGGTGGGTTGTCGTCGGTGACCCAAAGAGCAATAGTTTGATCTCCATCAAGAGGTTGACCTTGCAACAGAAAGCGAAGGTCAAACTTGATTTTATTCCACCATCTGCCGGATCTCATTCTTACACCTTATATTTTATGAGTGATGCATACATGGGTTGTGACCAAGAGTATAAGTTGAGCGTTAACGTGAGGGAATCCGAGGGGGAGAGCAGTGGTAGTGACTCTAATTAATCGCAACAGGGGGCATACCTGTTATGTGATTTTTACTGCCCTAAATTAAACAACTTTTTAGCAGTACCTAAATGAATTAGGTTAACACTATTTTGCTTTTAAGTACCAACAAAACAATGCCCGCAAAATTTAAATGAAATCTTTTCAGGCATAAAGTCTGTAATTTCAAAAGAAATTTAATTTAAGGGGCTGTTTAAAGCGTATCAAAACAAATATTAACAAATACTATAACTGACAGCTTTTGTGCCAAATTTGAATTATAAAAAAGCATTTGAAATATTATAAATCTCACTTATGTTGTGTTGATTAAAACTAATTTTGAATTAAAAGGAAAATTACAAATGCCAGTAGCTAGGTTGTTTGGTTTCCTATAAAAACGTTACATTTTAAGTAGTTGGAAGGCAAATGGGTGAAAGGGGCAATACTAGGAAGGGGGATGAAGGGAAGAAATTTAAACCCTAAAAGGAGGAAAGAAGGTATTTTGCAGTCTTTTTTAATTAGCAGCGAAATTTGTCAATGCTTTCCTAATGACTTTTAGCATTGACAATGTCCATTGCCTAATAAAAATGACTGCAAAATACTTATCTGCCTTTTAGTGTTACCGGTTTTATATAAAAAAAAATGTTGGTATTTGTTGGCTGTTAAGCATATGACTGCCCCGCTTAAATAATTTATTTAATTCCATTGTGATGCGTGAAACTTAAACAATAGTTTGTTTATTGCGTAAAAAATGATTTGTCAAACTACTTTAAGGATAACGGTTTACAAAGTTCTTTTCTAGTAGCTCAGAGCATAAAAAGTTAGAGAAAATTTGTATGTTTGAGTGTAGAAAATGTTGGGATATATTAAACCCGCTGTGTTTAATGAGGCCACACTACGTTTGAGTTTATTGTAAGTCTTGTATAAGTGTTTTCTGTCATCTGACACTTTTTAGTGTCAGTAACCTTGGTTACACAATACCTAACACGTTAATCCATCAAGCAATCCGTAAAACAACACTCGTTTATTTCTACAGGCTAGAATCAAAACTAGATTTATTTGATAAATAAAATATGGTTCGAAATTGTTTGATTCTTTTTATAAATATAATTTATTTAGTAGGTTTATTAATTAAATTATAAATTTAAATATGAACTCTTCTATATTTAAACCTAATTTTAACAAGCGAACACGCACTCATTGATATTGTAATATAAAAGTAAACTTAATTTAAAAGCAAAATGCCAATCTTAATTTTTTAGTAATCAAACAAGTATTAAAATATAATAATAACAAAACAATCAAAACAAAATTTTTACACATTTTTTACTTATATTTTAACATTTTACTTAAAGTTTCAACTAATATTTTTTACTTTAATGGACAGCGAAAAGGACGATTTTTGACGGCGACCAGAATGCTATTAAATCATTCAAGCGTTAAACTCACACTGATTCATTATTTTATAAAAAAACAAAAATAATGATTAAACGATATTTAGCTAGAGTTAAATCTTCATTTTAAATAGCAACATACAAAATAATAATATCAACAACATATTAAAATTTCAGCAAATTTAATCTTTAAATTTTAATAATAAAATATATTAATTAGTAATTAGTGATAATTAAATGTCGTTAATAGGAGGTTTGCGATTCGTTGGGATAATAACAAACATACTAAAAATTTAGAACTTTTAGTTTTAAAGAACAAAAGTTATCGTCTTTCAAAATTCGTCAAATAAGAATAAAAACAACTAGATTTATTTGATAAATAAAATATGGTTCGAAATCGTTTGATTCTTTTTTATAAATATAATTTATTTAGTAGGTTTATTAAATAAATTATGAATTTAAATATTAACTTTTTTAAATTTAAACCTAATTTTAACAAACGAACACGCATTCATTGATATTGTAATATAAAAGTAAACTAAATTTAAAAGCAAAATACCGTTCTTAATTTTTGGTAATCAAACGAGTATTAAAATATAATAATAACAAAACAATTAAAAAAAAATTTTACACATTGTTTACTTATACTTTAACATTTTACTTAAATTTTCAACCAATATATTTTACTTTAATGGACAGCGAAAAGGACGATTTTTGACGGCGACCAGAACACTATTAAATTATTCAAGCGTTAAACTCACACTGATTCGTTATTTTATAAAAAAACTAAAATAATGATTAAATGATATTTAGCTAGAGTTAAATCTTCATTTTAAATAGCAACATACAAAATAATAATACCAACAATATATTAAAATTTCAGAAAATTTAATCTTTAAATTTTAATAATAAAATATATTAATTAGTAATTAGTGACATTTAAATGTCGTAAATAGGAGGTTTGCGATTCGTTGGGATAATAACAAACATACTAAAAATTTAGAACTTTTACTTTTAAAGAACAAAAGTTATCGTCTTTCAAAATTTGTCAAATAAGAATAAAAACAATAATAAATATAATGACAATAACAATATGTTTCGAAATCTAAGATTTCGAACCATAACTAGATTTATTTGATAAATAAAATATGGTTCGAAATTGTTTGATTTTTTTTATAAATATAATTTATTTAGTAGGTTTATTAATTAAATTATAAATTTAAATATGAACTTTTTTATATTTAAACCTAATTTTAACAAGCGAACACGCACTCATTGATATTGTAATATAAAAGTAAACTAAATTTAAAAGCAAAATACCGATCTTAATTTTTTAGTAATCAAACAAGTATTAAAATATAATAATAACAAAACAATTAAAACGAAAATTTTACACATTGTTTACTTATATTTTAACATTTTACTTAAATTTTCAACCAATATTTTTTACTTTAATGGACAGCGAAAAGGACGATTTTTGACGGCGACCAGAACGCTATTAAATTATTCAAGCGTTAAACTCAGACTGATTCGTTATTTTATAAAAAAACTAAAATAATGATTAAACGATTTTTAGCTAGAGTTAAATCTTCATTTTAAATAGCAACATACAAAATAATAATACCAACAACATATTAAAATTTCAGCAAATTTAATCTTTAAATTTTAATAATAAAATATATTAATTAGTAATTAGTGACATTTAAATGTCGTTAATAGGAGGTTTGCGATTCGTTGGGATAATAACAAACATACTAAAAATTTAGAACTTTTAGTTTTAAAGAACAAAAGTTATCGTCTTTCAAAATTTGTCAAATAAGAATAAAAACAATAATAATAATAACAATAACTAGAACAATAGAAATAAAACTAGTCCAGACCCGCGACCTTAAAATTAAGTTAGACCCTAGAACAATAGAAACTAGATTTATTTGATAAATAAAATATGGTTCGAAATCGTTTGATTCTTTTTTATAAATATAATTTATTTAGTAGGTTTATTAAATAAATTATGAATTTAAATATTAACTTTTTTAAATTTAAACCTAATTTTAACAAACGAACACGCATTCATTGATATTGTAATATAAAAGTAAACTAAATTTAAAAGCAAAATACCGTTCTTAATTTTTGGTAATCAAACGAGTATTAAAATATAATAATAACAAAACAATTAAAAAAAAATTTTACACATTTTCTACTTATACTTTAACATTTTACTTAAATTTTCAACCAATATATTTTACTTTAATGGACAGCGAAAAGGACGATTTTTGACGGCGACCAGAACACTATTAAATTATTCAAGCGTTAAACTCACACTGATTCGTTATTTTATAAAAAAACTAAAATAATGATTAAATGATATTTAGCTAGAGTTAAATCTTCATTTTAAATAGCAACATACAAAATAATAATACCAACAATATATTAAAATTTCAGAAAATTTAATCTTTAAATTTTAATAATAAAATATATTAATTAGTAATTAGTGACATTTAAATGTCGTAAATAGGAGGTTTGCGATTCGTTGGGATAATAACAAACATACTAAAAATTTAGAACTTTTACTTTTAAAGAACAAAAGTTATCGTCTTTCAAAATTTGTCAAATAAGAATAAAAACAATAATAAATATAATGACAATAACAATATGTTTCGAAATCTAAGATTTCGAACCATAATAAAACTAGTCCAGTCCGGCGACCCTAAAAATAAGAAAAGATAAAACTTATTAAACAAAGAAAAAATAAAGCATAACCAACGCGATAAAAATTCATTCAACCAACACAAAATTCCAATTTATGTATTAAACTTTATAATATAATTATCGAATAAATGTTCTTTGTACAATATTATGGAGATTTTATAAAATTTACCATTTGTATCATGATTTTAAATCAATAAAAATGTAACAACCAAATATTGATTTGATTTTTAATAAAAAACAAGCAATTAATATTTATTATAAACAACCAAAAATTAATTTTTATACCGTTTTTGAGTAAAAACTTTTACACACATTTAACTTAGATTTTCATATTTTACTTATACTTTCAACCAATACTTTTTACTTCAACTCAGACAGCGAAAAAGACGATATTTGACGGCGACCAGAACGCTATTAAATCATTCAAGCGTTAAACTCACTCTGATCCATTATTTTATAAATAAACCCAAAATAATTAAACGATAATTAGCTAAAGTTAAATATTTATTTTAAACAGCAACATACAAAATAATAATAGCAACAACATATTAAAATTTCAGAAAATTTAACATTTAAATTTTAATAATAAAATATATTAATTAGTAATTAGTGATAATTAAATGTCGTAAATAGGAGGTTTGCGATTCGTTGGGATAATAACAAACATACTAAAAATTTAGAACTTTTAGATTTAAAGAACAAAAGTTATCGTCTTTCAAAATTCTGTCTAGAAAGAATAAAAACAATAACTAGATTTATTTGATAAATAAAATATGGTTCGAAATTGTTTGATTCTTTTTTATAAATATAATTTATTTAGTAGGTTTATTAATTAAATTATAAATTTAAATATGAACTTTTTTATATTTAAACCTAATTTTAACAAGCGAACACGCACTCATTGATATTGTAATATAAAAGTAAACTAAATTTAAAAGCAAAATACCGATCTTAATTTTTTAGTAATCAAACAAGTATTAAAATATAATAATAACAAAACAATTAAAACTAAAATTTTACACATTGTTTACTTATATTTTAACATTTTACTTAAATTTTCAACCAATATTTTTTACTTTAATGGACAGCGAAAAGGACGATTTTTGACGGCGACCAGAACGCTATTAAATTATTCAAGCGTTAAACTCACACTGATTCGTTATTTTATAAAAAAACTAAAATAATGATTAAACGATATTTAGCTAGAGTTAAATCTTCATTTTAAATAGCAACATACAAAATAATAATACCAACAACATATTAAAATTTCAGCAAATTTAATCTTTAAATTTTAATAATAAAATATATTAATTAGTAATTAGTGACATTTAAATGTCGTTAATAGGAGGTTTGCGATTCGTTGAGATAATAACAAACATACTAAAAATTTAGAACTTTTAGTTTTAAAGAACAAAAGTTATCGTCTTTCAAAATTTGTCAAATAAGAATAAAAACAATAATAAATATAATGACAATAACATTATGTTTCGAAATCTAAGATTTCGAACCATAATAAATATAATGACAATAACAATATGTTTCGAAATCTAAGATTTCGAACCATAATAAATACACTGACAATAACAATATGTTTCGAAATCTAAGATTTCGAACCATAATAATAATAATAACTAGAGTTAAATCTTCATTTTAAATAGCAACATACAAAATAATAATACCAACAACATATTAAAATTTCAGCAAATTTAATCTTTAAATTTTAATAATAAAATATATTAATTAGTAATTAGTGACATTTAAATGTCGTTAATAGGAGGTTTGCGATTCGTTGGGATAATAACAAACATACTAAAAATTTAGAACTTTTAGTTTTAAAGAACAAAAGTTATCGTCTTTCAAAATTTGTCAAATAAGAATAAAAACAATAATAAATATAATGACAATAACAATATGTTTCGAAATCTAAGATTTCGAACCATAATAATAACTAGATTTATTTGATAAATAAAATATGGTTCGAAATTGTTTGATTCTTTTTTATAAATATAATTGATTTAATAGGTTTATTAATTAAATTGTAAATTTAAATATGAACTTTTTTATATTTAAACCTAATTTTAACAAGCGAACACGCACTCATTGATATTGTGATATAAAAGTAAACTAAATTTAAAAGCAAAATGCCGATCTAAATTTTTTAGTAATCAAACAAGTATTAAAATATAATAATAACAAAACAATTAAAACAAAAATTTTACACATTTTTTACTTATATTTTAACATTTTACTTAAATTTTAAACCAATATTTTTTACTTTAATGGACAGCGAAAAGGACGATTTTTGACGGCGACCAGAACGCTATTAAATTATTCAAGCGTTAAACTCACACTGATTCATTATTTTATAAAAAAACTAAAATAATGATTAAACGATATTTAGCTAGAGTTAAATATTCATTTTAAATAGCAACATACAAAATAATAATACCAACAACATATTAAAATTTCAGCAAATTTAATCTTTAAATTTTAATAATAAAATATATTAATTAGTAATTAGTGATAATTAAATGTCGTTAATAGGAGGTTTGCGATTCGTTGGGATAATAACAAACATACTAAAAATTTAGAACTTTTAGTTTTAAAGAACAAAAGTTATCGTCTTTCAAAATTCTGACTAGAAAGAATAAAAACAATAATAATAATAACTAGATTTATTTGATAAATAAAATATGGTTCGAAATTATTTGATTATTTTTAACATAAATTTCTATAAATAAAAAAAGATATGCATAAACATTAACTAAGAATATTACATATATTTGAATAAACAAACAAGCATTTATATATACTATACACACAAAACTAATATTTAACGCAGTTTTAAGTTGTTTATATCAGGATATAGATTATACCAAATTTTAAATTCCTAAAATTGATTTTTGATTTAAATTAAATAAACAAGCATTTAAATATGATAAACAATTGAAACTTATTTTTCAAATATGTTTTTCAACTACTTATATTTTAAAATACATTATACCAAATTTTTAATGCTTAATATCGGACTTTAACTTTTAATCAACAAACAAGCATTTAAATATAATAAACAAAAAGAATTAATTTTTTTTTCATTTTCAAGTTATAAATATTATAACATATAACTGACCAAAATTTAAAAATCTAAAAACAATCATTAAATTTAAATAAACAAACACCTATTATTAGTAATTAGTGTCAAAAATTAAAATTTTAATTTATTTTTGAGTTACTAATATCATAATATACAATTGACAAAAATTTAAAAAATTAACAACAACCTTTAAATTTAAATAAACAAACACTTATTAATTAGTATTTAGTGATTAAAAATTAAAATTTTAATTCAGTTTTGAGATACTAATATCATGATATACAATTGACCAAGATTTGAAAAATTAATAACAACCTTTAAATTTTAATAAAGAAACACCTTTTAATTAGTAATTAGTGATAAAAATTAAAATTTTAATTCATTTTTGAGTTACTGATATCATGATATACAATTGACCAAGATTTAAAAAATAAATAACAAACTTTAAATTTTAATAAATAAACACCTATTATTAACCAATTAGTGATAAAAATTAAAATTTTAATTTATTTTTGAGTTAGTAATATCATAATATACAATTGATCAAGATTTAAAAAATTAATAACAACCTTTAAATTTTAATAAACAAACACCTATTAATTAGTAATTAGTGATAATTACATGTCGTAAATAGGAGGTTTGCGATTCGTTGGGATAATAACAAACATACTAAAAATTTAGAACTTTTAGTTTTAAAGAACAAAAGTTATCGTCTTTCAAAATTCTGACTAGAAAGAATAAAAACAATAATAACTAGATTTATTTGATAAATAAAATATGGTTCGAAATCGTTTGATTCTTTTTTATAAATATAATTTAATTAGTAGGTTTATTAATAAAATTATAAATTTAAATATGAACTTTTTTAAATTTAAACCTAATTTTAACAAACGAACACGCATTCATTGATATTGTAATATAAAAGTAAACTAAATTTAAAAGCAAAATACCGTTCTTAATTTTTGGTAATCAAACGAGTATTAAAATATAATAATAACAAAACAATTAAAAAAAAAATTTTACACATTTTCTACTTATACTTTAACATTTTACTTAAATTTTCAACCAATATATTTTACTTTAATGGACAGCGAAAAGGACGATTTTTGACGGCGACCAGAACGCTATTAAATTATTCAAGCGTTAAACTCACACTGATTCGTTATTTTATAAAAAACTAAAATAATGATTAAATGATATTTAGCTAGAGTTAAATCTTCATTTTAAATAGCAACATACAAAATAATAATACCAACAACATATTAAAATTTCAGAAAATTTAATCTTTAAATTTTAATAATAAAATATATTAATTAGTAATTAGTGACATTTAAATGTCGTAAATAGGAGGTTTGCGATTCGTTGGGATTATAACAAACATACTAAAAATTTAGAACTTTTACTTTTAAAGAACAAAAGTTATCGTCTTTCAAAATTTGTCAAATAAGAATAAAAACAATAATAAATATAATGACAATAACAATATGTTTCGAAATCTAAGATTTCGAACCATAATAATAACTAGATTTATTTGATAAATAAAATATGGTTCGAAATTATTTGATTATTTTTAACATAAATTTCTATAAATAAAAAAAGATATGCATAAACATTAACTAAGAATATTACATATCTTTGAATAAACAAACAAGCATTTATATATACTATACACACAAAACTAATATTTAACGCAGTTTTAAGTTGTTTATATCAGGATATAGATTATACCAAATTTTAAATTCCTAAAATAGATTTTTGATTTAAATTAAATAAACAAGCATTTAAATATGATAAACAATTGAAACTTATTTTTCAAATATGTTTTTCAACTACTTATATTTTAAAATACATTATACCAAATGTTTAATGCTTAATATCGGACTTTAACTTTTAATCAACAAACAAGCATTTAAATATAATAAACAAAAAGAACTAATTTTTATTTCATTTTCAAGTTATAAATATTATAACATATAACTGCCCAAAATTTAAAAATCTAATAACAATCATTAAATTTAAATAAACAAACACCTATTTATTAGTAATTAGTGTCAAAAATTAAAATTTTAATTTATTTTTGAGTTACTAATATCATAATATACAATTGACAAAAATTTAAAAAATTAACAACAACCTTTAAATTTAAATAAACAAACACTTATTAATTAGTATTTAGTGATTAAAAATTAAAATTTTAATTTATTTTTGAGTTACTAATATCATGATATACAATTGACCAAGATTTGGAAAATTAATAACAACCTTTAAATTTTAATAAAGAAACACCTTTTAATTAGTAATTAGTGATAAAAATTAAAATTTTAATTTATTTTTGAGTTAGTAATATCATAATATACAATTGACCAAGATTTAAAAAATTAATAACAACCTTTAAATTTTAATAAACAAACACCTATTAATTAGTAATTAGTGATAATTAAATTTCATAAATAGGAGGTTTGCGATTCGTTGGGATAATAACAAACATACTAAAAATTTAGAACTTTTAGTTTTAAAGAACAAAAGTTATCGTCTTTCAAAATTCTGACTAGAAAGAATAAAAACAATAATAATAATAACTAGATTTATTTGATAAATAAAATATGGTTCGAAATCGTTTGATTCTTTTTTATAAATATAATTTATTTAGTAGTTTTATTAATTAAATTATAAATTTAAATATGAACTTTTTTATTTTTAAACCTAATTTTAACAAACGAACACGCATTCATTGATATTGTAATAGAAAAGTAAACTAAATTTAAAAGCAAAATACCGATTTTAATTTTTTAGTAATTAAACAAGTATTAAAATATAATAATAACAAAACAATTAAAAAAAAAAATTTTACACATTTTTGACTTATACTTTAACATTTTACTTAAATTTTCAACCAATATTTTTTACTTTAATTGACAGCGAAAAGGACGATTTTTGACGGCGACCAGAACGCTATTAAATTATTCAAGCGTTAAACTCACACTGATTCGTTATTTTATAAAAAAAAACTAAAATAATGATTAAACGATATTTAGCTAGAGTTAAATCTTCATTTTAAACAGCAACATACAAAATAATAATACCAACAATATATTAAAATTTCAGAAAATTTAATCTTTAAATTTTAATAATAAAATATATTAATTAGTAATTAGTGACATTTAAATGTCGTAAATAGGAGGTTTGCGATTCGTTGGGATAATAACAAACATACTAAAAATTTAGAACTTTTACTTTTAAAGAACAAAAGTTATCGTCTTTCAAAATTCGTCAAATAAGAATAAAAACAATAATAAATATAATGACAATAACAATATGTTTCGAAATCTAAGATTTCGAACCATAATAATAACTAGATTTATTTGATAAATAAAATATGGTTCGAAATCGTTTGATTCTTTTTTATAAATATAATTTATTTAGTAGGCTTATTAAATAAATTATAAATTTAAGTATTAACTTTTTTAAATTTAAACCTAATTTTAACAAACGAACACGCATTCATTGATATTGTAATATAAAAGTAAACTAAATTTAAAAGCAAAATACCGTTCTTAATTTTTGGTAATCAAACGAGTATTAAAATATAATAATAACAAAACAATTAAAAAAAAAATTTTACACATTTTCTACTTATACTTTAACATTTTACTTAAATTTTCAACCAATATATTTTACTTTAATGGACAGCGAAAAGGACGATTTTTGACGGCGACCAGAACGCTATTAAATTATTCAAGCGTTAAACTCACACTGATTCGTTATTTTATAAAAAACTAAAATAATGATTAAATGATATTTAGCTAGAGTTAAATCTTCATTTTAAATAGCAACATACAAAATAATAATACCAACAACATATTAAAATTTCAGAAAATTTAATCTTTAAATTTTAATAATAAAATATATTAATTAGTAATTAGTGACATTTAAATGTCGTAAATAGGAGGTTTGCGATTCGTTGGGATAATAACAAACATACTAAAAATTTAGAACTTTTACTTTTAAAGAACAAAAGTTATCGTCTTTCAAAATTTGTCAAATAAGAATAAAAACAATAATAAATATAATGACAATAACAATATGTTTCGAAATCTAAGATTTCGAACCATAATAATAATAAATACACTGACAATAACAATATGTTTCGAAATCTAAGATTTCGAACCATAATAAATACACTGACAATAACAATATGTTTCGAAATCTAAGATTTCGAACCATAATAATAAATACACTGACAATAACAATATGTTTCGAAATCTAAGATTTCGAACCATAATTACATGAAACTACAGAATATTAATGCGTAAATACACGAAATATTTTAACTTTATAACTAGCTAATTGGTAGCAATTTTGAAAAGAAATTGCACTTTTAAAAAGGCCATTTTGAAAATTCAGTTAACGCTGGGGAAGAAAGCAGTTTCACAATTTTGATAATGTTTTTAATATTTACAAAATTAGTCAATTAATTGGGCATGAATTGGCCTAAATCAGTCAAATAAATCAAGCAAATCAAAATATACAAATATGTTATCAAATATATAAACATGTCACATGTGTATTTGGTAAAGCATAAAACAGTTTACTAGTTAGGGAGAAGAAGGGCAAGGTCGGTAAAGTTAGGTTCAGAATCATCGTCGGAGCCTGGTTCCGCCTCTGCGTTTTGTCTTCGACTTCTTGCCGGTCCTTCTTCGTCTTCTTGCCGGTCCCTTTCCCGTTCTAAAATGTTTGCTACTATGATGATTTTTGAATCTGTTTTTGATTCGACAACATAGTGCAACATAGTCTTTTTGTCGTTGACTTTGCCATTAATTACTATTGGCCCAGCGAGAACTTTTGCCGCAGAAAGAAGGGCAAAATCTTTTTTGTGCCCCTTTTGAAGTAAATCAACTACCCCGAAAACACCAAACACAGTGATCGCAGAAGCTAAAAGACCTGCCCCTATAGTACCTGTGATAACCAGCTCTGTAGCTACTGTAGACGCCACAGCAACACCAAGTACAGGAGGAGCTAAAAATGATAAACCGACAGCCAAACTTCCAACTAAAACCGCAGTAGTACCAAATGCTCCCCTTCTTAGATCATTTACAATCCTTCTCTCTCTTTCTCTAATTCTCCGGTAAATTTCATCAGCTCTTACCACAAATTCATTTTTGTATTTTCCTCTTAGAACAACAGGAATGTTGGCGTTTATTTCTGTAAAACTTTCTGCCACAATTTCTTTTGTTTTTTTAACTAAAACACTTTCCCGGGTTATGCCACCACATTTCTGTTAAAATCCAATTTTTTTTTATTAAGCTATGATCTAAAATCTTTAAAACATATCGTTATTGCCCGAAAAAAATAAATGATACGAGAACAAATATAACGGATTACATGAAAAATATTTTTTAACAAATCTTTTGAAGCGGACTTTTTTAAAATAAAAACAAATGGACGGTAGAATCTAGCTTTTTGATAGACTTTTAGAGTGAAATATAAATAAAAAATACTTACTTCTTTCATTTTTGTTTCAAATTTTTTAACGATATTCTTAAACTCTGCTTGAATTTTGGAATGCTCCTGCATTGAAAAAAAATATTTTAGTAGGCTTACTATTTTACAAAAACCAAACAAAAAAGTAAGTTTTCGATATGGCAGTGTGTAACAGCGCTTAATTGGCATTTCGGCACTACATATTCTATTTTTTTTTCTAACCTCTACCACCCGTAGCGTCCTTTCATGGGACACTGGCAATGTTTTTAACGGGGCAGAAAACAGTTAGTGTATAAGTACAGAAAGCTTATTGAATTGTTGACTGACAATGGCAAATCAGGCGTGTTGGTAATTAAAAAAAAATCGTTTTTTGTTTACCAATGTTTCGTTCCACTGATCATCTATCTTTTGTTTTAACTTCTCCTTGAATTCAGGCGAGAAAATCGGATCGTCCTTTAAATGTGGGTGGATATCAAATGTTTTTAGAGCTTTTGCACGAGCAGTGAAATGCTTTTGTTTATTTGAAATTGCCCCTTCCTGTATAAAATAGAAGTTTTTAAGTAGTAATTTGCAGATAAAATTATTTCGGTTTAAAAAAAGGAAAACGGTCAATTATTATGCATGACAATAAATGTACAATTTTAAAATGTTTTAACTATATTCATATTTATTGGCAAATATATTATAACACCATTTCTTAGGAAATTTTTATTGAATAAAAATTACCAACCTCTGCTAGATATGATTTATTATATTTCATTAAAGCATTGAGCAGATGTTCATTCCATTCAGCACGACTTTTTATCTATAGTTAGTAACCATTAAAATGTAATAAAGTTTACTATTTTAATTAAAAATAGTAGCTTTGGCTATTTACCTCTTCTGGTCCCTTCGCATACTCAAATTTTCCTTTTTGGAATTTTGAAATTTTTGACATAATGAATTCTTTGTAATCATTACAAGTTAGGTTCATGTTTCCAACAGTTTTTAAAAATAAACTTTCTTCATTCACAAAGTGATTGAATAATTTATCGACATGCTTTAAAAACGTTTTGTCGATATCTGTACAATATTAATTTAAGTTATTATTATCTAAATTTAACTAAATAATTGGTTAATATAATATTTTATTTAAATTCTTAGTTGTAAAAAATTTATATTAAATAAACACAATTCGAATACCTAAAAGGAGGACGTTTAAGGATATGTTTCTAAGTAAACAGTTTAGCTGTATCTAAAGTGTATTCACGAAATATAAAAATACAAACATACTACGCATTTCAAAGTCATTGGAGTCGCGGTCAGCCACTTCACCTGGTCGAGGTAACAAATAGCCCTGGTTTGTTGTAAAACAGGAGCTGAGTTTGTTGTCTTCACTTTCAAACATTGTGTTCAAGAAATCATCCCAGCTTTTGATTCCACAGTGGCGCTTTGGAACAAAATCGCGGATCAAGTATGTAATTGGCTTTAAATATAAAAAATAAAGGTGGCCCAATAAATAACAAGTATACACTTTTATATTTATTTATTCTAGATTTGTTAAAAAAAATAACTTTTGATTTTTTTAATTCAGTTACGTTTTTCGCGAAGGGTAGTGGCAAACAAACTAATATTTTTTAAGCTAAGCGTATTCCAACTTGCCTACAACACATTGCTAGTTGTGTGTATAAGTGTGATTAAAAAAAACCAAACGTTATACCTGATCAACTTGTTGGCCAATAGGAAATTCCTTTACTTCGTTTAAAAGTTGGGTAAGTTGCTGTGATATTTAAACAAAAATATTAGGTAAGCTGGTAATCAACAAACTGTAACCTAATATTACCACTATTTTAAATAGAATAATTTTAAAAGTTTAAGAAATTTTCAAAAGCGCAGATTTGCTAACCTTGATAAAATCAATATTTGGTTTATTGAATTTTTGAGAACAATTCAAAATAAAATGTGAGCTCATCAGCAAACCGAAGACATTAAGTAATAATTGTTCTTCTGCGTCTTCCTTATAATTAAATGAACCTTGGGTATCAATCAGAAAAATAGCAACCTAAAATATAATATAGAGCAGTTTAGCAAACAAATAATAAATTGAAGTTATTAAATCTATCTATATACAATGAAGCAAAATAAAAATGGTATAAATTATACATTTGTCTAATGGTAAGACCTTAAAAATAACACAACCAAAGTTTATCTCTTTTTTGTTTCTTAAATTTTGTAACCAGGTATTTTCTTTTAGAAATTAAAACACAATTCCAAAAATAATTCTTAAAACATTTAAAAAAAAAAGGTAACCTTTATTTCAGGAATAATAATCGGTTCATTTAACATCCAAATTCCCTTTGTTTGAGCTTTCATACCACACGACGTTTCAAATGTTTTTTTAAGTTTTTCCGTAGGTGGTTCAGTCCAATTATTTGCCTACATAATATAAATTCTTAGTAAGAATTAAATGTAAGTATTTGCAACTTTTAAATTAATATCAAAACACAATAAAATTTACTTTGCAATGTAGCTTATATAGGTAAAATATTAATGTAAGATGCTAATTAATAATAAAAGTTCTACTTACTCTATCTTTCTCCATGTATCTTACGAAAAGATTAAGCAAAAAAGATTTTCCCATTCTGTATTCTCCTCCAATAGAGAAAACGGCAACAAAATAATCTTTAATTTTTTCGTTTGATAGAATATCAACGAAAGTATTCCCAGCAAATTCAAGATGAAACGATTCGTTCTCGTCGTAAACAACTTCAACAATTTGTTTGGCTTCGCGCTTAAAACTCTCTTAATAAAAAAATAGATTAAACAATGATTATTCACAATTTTTGTACCTTAAGCTTAGTTGTATTTAACATGAATTCAACTTTAATAAATAGCTTACCGGGCGCCTGTGTGAAAAAATAAATAAATTTGCAATTGATATAGATATTGATAATCCCCTCATATTCTTTTTCATCAATCTAAAATATTTTTAATTCGTTATAATACAGCTAAAACGTTATAATTTTCCCACACAGAATAAATTTGAAATTGGTAAAGATTACAGTCTTGCCTTAACTAAATGGCCTTAACTATTTACAATTATTGTATTTTTTATTTATCCGACTTACCAAAAGTTGGAATTTTGTACCATCAATCTCCTTCTTCGCCATGTTTATGCTTCAGCAACAGTTTTTTTCTTCAGCAAAAAAAACTGCTTCAGCAACAGTTTTTTTTTATATGTGTCCTTTTAAAAAACATACTTGAAAACGGTAGCTATTTTTTATGAGTAACAGAAAATTTAGATCAAGCAAAGTTTATAGTTTGTTGACTTGCAGGTAAATTTTAGATAATAAAATTTTATTATACAATTTAGAGTATTTTAGTGGTTGTAGATACAGGTTGTCATACGTCATATAAAGATTTTTATCACCATATTAACTAGATCTAAAACATTCCAAGTTTACGCTTTGAGCAAGTTAGGCAATACACATTGTTTGTCACATTTACCTAAATAACAATAAATTCTTAATATGAGGATGTTTTACGTACAAATAAGCCTTGAAATACTTTTTGCTAAACAAAAAATTCCAGTTATTTGGAAATATATATACCAATGAGAAAACACGGTGATTGCTGTTTAAACAAGTATATAAAAACATTTTTTATGTTGACGTATTAAGATCAAGTTTGCTGTGTTAACAAAATACACTGAATCTGTATTTAAATAACAACTACTAACTTTGTGAAAAGTATTAAAATAAGAAGATTATTTTTATATTGAACGCGGTATGTTGAATAAATGAAAAATGGACACGTAATTTTAAATAAACAAACGATTATAGATTTCTAGCTAAACCGTAAAATATAAAAAAAAATTAAACTGCTCTTATACAAGAATAACGTTAAAGCTATGTCATAAATTTTTTTAAATGTAAGTTTGATCAAGAAGAATATGAGGGGGATATCGATATCTATATCAATTGCAATTTTATTTCCTACTTCACACCTGCGCCCGGTAAACTATTTATTAAGGTTTAATTATTGTTTAATAAACATTATTTTAGGGTACGATAAATTTATAATAATTATTGTTTAAACAATTTATTTAATAAAAAGCTTTAAGCGCAAAGCCAAACAAATTGCTGAATGATTATAAATTAAATAACTATTGAGTCAATACTAAAATTTGCCTATGTAAAATTGTGTAGACCTTGCCCTTTATTAAACTTCAAAGTGATAAAGTTGTATTTGCACAAAATGTTTGCTATTTAACTTGTTTCAGGAACGGTGTAAGCGGTTTATGCGTCAACGAGAATTTAAATTAACTTTTGTTTGCTTTAATAAGCTATAAATCTTATATTACGTTTAAAGTCTAAAAGAAAAAATTCAACTTAAAATTATTACCCAGCAAAATTGAAAGGAAGCATTGTTAAAAAACGATAAATCAACTTACTACACAAAAAACAATTTTTAATAAAATTTTATTATTCGGTTGAAACCTGAAAGGCAAACACCCAATGTTTAATTTTAAATTTATTTAGCCTGTGCTGGTACAAAAAAAAGCAATATTATTTATATAAAATTTTTTTAGTAAGTACATAACAAAATTATGAGCATTTTTCTAGTAAGTACATAACTTTGGTCTACGTTAAAACAATTTTTTATACTAGTAAAAGTATAAAAAATGAAATATTTAGGTAAAATCGAAAGAACGTATAAAAAAAAGACAATAATGTAAAATCAAGACCATTTGCAGGTTTGTTATTTTAAATTATTAAAAATAAAATGTAATTGGCCAACAGCGAACTTCGCAAAAACCATTCTATTTCAAATGTTAAGCTTTGGCTATCACCATAACAACGTTGTTTAATAGAAAGATCAACTCAATTTTTTCGCAACCCCAGATTTATACGCTCCCAAATTAATTTTAGCACAACCAATTAACAAATGTTTTTGTAGAAGTTGCACCAATTCAGTCATCTCATGAAAATCAGGAGCGTATTGCTCGCACAGCTAAACAAATTATTAAAGTTATTTACGATGATGAAAATAAATCATTTTATCTCGAATTTGTTGGAAATAATTTTGTTGATATTTTCTCAAACGAAGAAATTAAAGATTATCCTGTAGCTATATTTTGTATGGGCGGAGAATACAGATATGGAAAATCTTTTTTGCTTTGTTTATTTGTAAGGTTTATGGAAAAAAATGGGGTAAGAAAAAGGGAGTGGTAACTTAAAAGGTATATTTATGCTTAAGTTTGTTTTAAGTAGATAATGATGTATATCACACATAGGCGGATGATTGGACGACACCGGAAACTGAGGAACTTTATCGAATTTTTAAAACATCTTCTGGGGACGATGGTGAAACAGAAGGGATCTGGATGCTGAATGAACCTTTTATAGTTTCGTTTAACGGATATAAGGTCAGTTAGGTTATATTTGGTGCATGGTTATATTATTATGTAGTTGGTTGTATAACCCAATGTTGATTTCTCTTAAATTTTTTAAATTTAGGTTGCTGTGTTTTTGATTGATACTCAAGGTGCCTTTGATAATGAAAAGTCAACTGAAGAAACGTTTTTAATCAATGCTTTCAGTTTATTGATGAGCTCTTTTTTTATTTTTAATTGTAATCGAAATATTAACAAACTTAACATTGATTTTGTTAAGGTAAGTTTAATTGGAAACACTATTTAAACTTTGCTAAAATGTATCTATGTTGTGAATTATATTGTAACTTTTTAAACTAATATATTTCCGCAGCAACTAACAAAACTTTTTAATGAAGTAAAAGGACTGGAAGTTGACAAAACAATTGACCAGGTAATTAATATTATTAAAGTGTTAATTAAAGAAAATAAATATAGCCTAGTTTTTTGTTTTTTTATCAAATGTGAAGAGTGTCGTATAAAATTTAATCTCAGTCGTTTATTTTTTATTAAAGCCAATTTTGTATTTGATTCGTGATTATCGCACACCAGACCAATGTGGAATCGAGAATAGTGAAATTTTTTTAAAGAAAATTTTAAATCGAGATCCTGAACTAACATCCTGTTTTAGTACAAACTTATGTTGTTTGTTACCCCGACCAGGTGATGACGTAACAGAGTCGAAAACCAACAACATTACAATGGGAGGTATGCGTATTTAATATTAAAAAAATACAGTTTAAGGCACTTCGGTATTTTTTGAATATATATTATGTTTTAAATTTTATAGATATTAAACCAAAGTTTTTGGAAAATGTAACTATGTTATTTCGTCAAATTTCGGCTCAAGAAAACTTGCCTGTAAAGAAAATAGAAAACATGGCGTTGACATGCTCAGAATATAAAGAGTACATCGAGTCCTTTATTCTTAAGTTTAAAAAAGGAGAATTTGAGTATGCAAAAAGTTCAGAAGAGGTTAACAAAAATAATGATAAATGATTTTATTGCTCGATATCTTATAGTTTGCTTAAGAAATTATTATTAGGCCATTATTTTTAGTTATAAAAACGTAAT
Source organism: Corella eumyota (assembly GCF_963082875.1). Taxonomy (NCBI): domain Eukaryota; kingdom Metazoa; phylum Chordata; class Ascidiacea; order Phlebobranchia; family Corellidae; genus Corella; species Corella eumyota. Next base: position 1,662,276 of record NC_137495.1, on the reverse strand, counting down.
TTAAAAATTTTTTTTAATTAAATTGTAATCGAACGTAGATAAAAAAGCGTGCAGACTGGAATCAACACATGCTAACTGCTTTTATGGAATACAATAAACTCTGTCCAACCGAGGTTTGAAGTTTTTTGTTGCTTATTTTAAAAACCAGTTTTTAAGTACTAACATGGCAATTAAAAGTTTTACGTATGTTTCTAACTGATTTGTTAATACGTAAAGTCATCTTTATTTTGAGTAAAACTGTCATATGGCCTAATGAGTTTACGTACTTTTTTCTCTTGCATTATAGCTTAGTAAAAATACATATTTATCCCCGGCTTATTGCAAAAATTACAAAAAATTAAACAACTTTTTCTTCGTTTACAGCAAGAAGCAATTCTTAGTAAACACAAACATATCAATGCACGTGCAAACGCTCTTAAAACATTTGATATCCACCCACATTTAAAAGACGATCCAACTCTGTCGCTTGAATTTAGGAAAAAGTTGAAACAAAAGATAGATGATCGGTGTAAAAAAACAAAAGTAAATAAAAGTTTTAAGACTATATTGTATTAAATTTGTATAAATTTTATAGCCAATGCGGGATACTTTTTATAGTGAAAATTATAAAATCATATCTTATTTTTTAGGCTTGGCAGTCTTAGGTTGCATTTTGGATTTTTTATATGTGAATATATCTGCCCGTTTTTTTAAAGAACGCTAAAAGTCCATAGCCTAACTTTTTAATTATTGCTTGTAAAAAAGTACCCTTTTAAAATAATTTTTATGGATTGCAGGAACTTTCGAACATCAAAAAAAAATTTCAAAAAATCGTTGAAGATTTTGAAGCAAAAATGATTAAAGTAAGTAAAGTAATAGCTAGAATTTATTTTTAAATTTTTTATAAAATATTTAAATAAAGTATTTGGTTTAATAATTTTAAAAACTTGCATCATACATTTTAGCAGGGGTAATAGTTTATATATTTAGGGTCTGTGTGGTGTGGGGATTGGCCGAGTCGAATCCGAGTACTTGATGCGAGTTTTAAATTTTTTTAGGATTCGTCTGCTGAATCTTACACATGTACATTTAATTAAAACAATTTAGATAGATGGTTTTAATTTTTTTGGGTTAAACATGTCTTGACGGGTTTGCTTTCTTTTTGTCGTAATTGTGTAATAATTGCGCAACCATACAAGGCTTAAAAGATGAAGGTTGACCGTTTGCTGCCTATTATATTTAATTAAAATGACAACTAAAACATCGTACGTGTGGAATTATACGAGCAGCACATAAAAATTAACGTAGCTAAATATTTTGCATCTCTGCGTATTAAATCTATCAAATGTCCATTGGAATTTTGGGCGGAGCATCGCAATGAGCGCCCTGCGTTGTTAAACTTGGCCATTTTGTTTTGTTCTTGTCCCCCCTACTTGTGTTTTATTTTAGATTTTTAGTTTGTTTTGGGTTGTAGTTTCGACACGAAATCGTTTAAAATCAAAGCATATGGAAATGTTAACATTTTTACACGTGAATTTATTAAAAATTTGTTATTGCTATTAATTAAGTAATTTTCTCTTAATTTGTTTTCGTGTAGGGTTGTGATAAAAATAAATAGTAAAATAGCTCTCTTATATTTGAATTGCGCAGTTTACTTTGGCTTTACGCTTATTAACATTTAAATTGATGACGTCATAGCCGAGTACTTGGATTCGATTGAATCTCATTTTTAGTTACTTGGAATCGACGAATCCGAGTTATTTTAATTTTGCCCCACCCCTACTATTGAGTTTTGCATCTATATATAACCGAGAAAAGGTAGAAAAATTAACAAAACCTATAACGTTAAGAGGTAAATTTAATAATTCTGAAGTCTATATGAATATACTTTTAAACAGGATTGCGGTGGCATAACCCGGGAGAGTGTATTAGTTGAAAAAACAAAAGAATTTGTGGCAGAAGGTTTTGAAGAAATAAACGCCAACATTCCTGTTCTTCAAAGAGGAAAATACCGAATTGAATTTGTGGAAAGAGCTCATAAAATTTACCAGAGAATTAGAGAAAATGAAATAGGGATTATAAGAAATCTAAAGAGAGGAGTTTTTGGTACTACTGCTGTTTTAACTGGAGGTTTGGCTGTTGGTTTATCATTTTTAATACCTCCTATATTCGGCATTGCTGCGGCTTCCGCAATAGCTACAGAGGTATTTGTTGCGGGTTCTATTGGGACGGCTCTTTTAACTTCTGCTATTGCTGTGTTTGGTGTTTTCGGAGTGGTTGATTTACTTGAAAGGGGGCACAAAAAAGCCTTTGCCGTTCTCATTGCAACAAAAGTGCTCGCTGGCCCAATATTGATCAATGGCAAAGTTAAGGACAAAAATTCTATGTTGAACTTTCTTGTCGAAACAAGATCAGATTCAAAAGTTTCCATAGTAACAACAATTTTGAAACAAGAAAGTGACCGACAAGAAGACGAAGCCCAAAACGCAAAGGTAGAACCAGGCTCCGACGATGATTCTCAACAGAATTTTAGCGATCCCGCCCTTCCTTTTATTTAATAATGTTCTAATGTTCATTAAAACCTACAGATCTTTATTTAATATATGTTTATTGGAGTTAAGTAGACATAGTATAAAAGCCTAAAAAATAGGCTACATAACAAATAAAATCGCCATTTGTAGTGCGCTTGTATATTATTGAGGGCACATATTTGCTGCGAGTTGTGACAATTTATATGCCGACTGTACGGGCTATCGGCTGGTAGTGTTAACATAATATTTGTTAATTTTGATTTGGTTAAATAAATCAACTTATAGCCCCATTAATTGACTATTTAGGTAAATATTAATAACGTTAATAATTTCGCAAACCAGCTCTCTTTAGTAGTTACTATTTTTTGTACTATTACTTTGGGCAACGCTACTAAAGTTTCAAAAATGCTCATCTTGTAAGTTCAGTTTCTTTTTAAAATTGCCACTAATTAGTTTGCCTTGAAGCAAAATTATTTTCTGTATTCACGCTTTTTAACTGTTTAGTTTTTATGTATTTTTAATGCTAGCCTGTAGAAATAAACAGTGTGTTGCTTCACAAATTGCCAGATAGATTTAAGTGTAACATAAACGTGTAAATATTGTTTAACTAAAGTAACTTTATCCGACAAATGCAAGATAACATTAAATAACGGTAAATTTGAGTTTAAAATAGGCTCAAATATGCTTTAAAAAGCACAGCGAGCTTAACCTAGCCTAAAAAACTTCTACCCTTTAACAAATTCACTCAGTTCTTGCCACTTTATTCTGCTTAAAAACTTTGTAAACCGTAAGTCTTAATTACTGGTTAGTAATGGCCGATTTTTTTATGCAATAAACAGCATATTGTTAAGTTTTACGCGTCATAATGAGATTTAATAAATTAATCATGCACGACGGTCTTCTGCTAGCAATGCAAGTCACCATTTATTGTTTGTTTGTTTTTTAAATATTGTTCAAAAAATAACATTTTTCTGCTAAATGATTATTCATTAAATAAATACAGAGTTAAAAAAAATGACCTATGGATTGATGTAATGACCTTGCCCCTTTATTAAACTTCAAAGTAATAAAGCTGTATTTGCACAAAATATTTGCTCTTTAACTTGTTCCAGGAACGGTGTAAGCGGTTTATGCGTCAACGAGAATTTAAATTAACTTTTGTTTGCTTTAATAGGCTATAAATCTTATATTACGTTTAAAGTCTAAAAGGCAAACAAACTTAAAATTTATTTAGCCAGCATAATTAAAAAAAAGCATTGTTAAAAAAACGATAAATCACTGTATATTACATAAAACAAGTTTTGCTTTGACAAACAATATTTAAGTTTAAAGGTTGTTTAAACATTTTTCAGACATTAATAATTTTATTTGACATGTAAAATATTTGCTAAAACAAAGGATGTCTAATAAAGGCAATATAACTTTTAAAAATTTTCTGATATCTAGACAACACTGTTTTAATAATGTTACTAGTAAAAATTAAGTTTTAGTCATTTTAATAGCGAAAAATGAAAAGTTCAATTTTAGAAACAATGATTTAGACAACAATTACCAGCGTTTGAAATCATGAGTTTAAATTTTTAACTACTTTGTCTTTTTAAAAGATTTTAACAACTTTGTCCTGTTAAAAGTTTTAACAAATTTGAACTTTGTTCTTGTACCAAGAACGCCTTAGCGCCATTAGTATAGCCCAACCCCAACAAAAATGTCGCTTTATTTTTTGTTTGCTTAACTTCCTCGTGCAAAAAAGATTCACCTACGCTATTGCAATATAAAACAAAATACGATACCGCTTTAGTTAAAAACGAGATAATGACAGTACAGGTATTTGGTATAGAGCTACCTCACGCGTAAATAGCAAAGACAAACACACTGCTTGCTATTTTTACAACTGTATGCCAAACCCCGTTAAAACTATGTCTTAATATTAATATTTATGTTGACGAATTAAAATTAGGTTGTTGCAATAAATAAGTTTATTGTTTTTGTAAGATATTTTTTTTATTTTTGAACAGATCGAAAATTAAATTCAAATAGTAAATGTTTCTAAAACAAGAAATATAAGAATATCATGGAGGATGTAAGTTCTTTAACACAACAATTAGTATGTCAGACAATTTGTTATTTAGGTTAAAAACGTTTTTATAGCAAATTAGTTTGGTTGTTCATAATTTTAAAAAATTCAAGTAAATCCTAATTTAAATGAAATTTAAAGCGTTGTCATATAATGTTTCAGGTCAACCGTGAGAGAAATGCAGAAGGGATCAACATTTCTAACAACTGCACTTTCATTTCTAATAACCTAACTGGATCAGGTAAACCATTTTATTGAAGTTGAACACGTCTAATTTTTAAGTACAATATGTTGTGATAAATCATTGTTTAAACATATTTACTTTTAATAGAGAGTTTGGAACTTACAGCCAAACAAATTGTTAAAGTTGTTTACGACGAGAACGAATCGTTTCATCTCGAATTTGTTAGTAATAATTTCGTTGATATTCTTTCAAACAAAGAAATTAAAGATTATTATGTAACTGTTTTTTCCATTGCCGGGGAATATAGACAAGGAAAATCTTTTTTACTTAATCTTGTTGTGAGGTACATCGAAAAAGAGAGGGTACGAGTAACTTGTTATTCGGCTTAGTCTAATTTAAGTGACGTTATTAAGCACGCATTAAACGTTTTATTTTTAGGCATCTAACTGGACCGAACCACCGACCGATAAACTTAAAAGACCTTTTGAAACGTCGTGTAGTATAAAAACTAAAACATTGGGTATCTGGATGCTTAATGAACCGATTATTATTCCAGAACTCAAGGTAATGAAATTATGTGTAAAAGTATACACATGGTAGGGTACAAATTTAATTTGCATAAACATCACACTATTTTTTTTATTTTAAAACACTAAAAATCTATTAAATAAGTAGTATATAAAAAAAAACGAATGACACAATAGAGCGGTTATTTGTAATAATATAAGGTTTAGTGATTATTTAATTTTTAATTTATTTTTACAAATTTTATTCGTTTTTTAAATTCAATAGCATCCTTGTAATATCTTAAGGTTGCTGTTTTTCTGATTGATACCCAAGGTTCGTTTTGTAACAACGCTCACGCTGAAGAAGAATGTTTACTTAATGCTTTCAGTTTGTTGATGAGCTCTTATTTTCTTTACAATTGTCTTCAAAAGGCTAATAAACCAAGTATCGATTTTATTAAGGTAATTTAGGAATTCTATAAAATATAAAACCCTATTACCGTATTAAGTTATATAACATAAGCATAAACATAATTGTATACTGGTATTGATAATCTTTAGTTCATCAAATACTTATGTAATATTTACAGCAACTCAGCAAGCTTTTAAACGAAGTAAACGAAGATCCTGTAGATCAAACAATAGATCAGGTATAGAGTTGCTTAGTGCTTTTAAATTTATTGAACCAAGTACAGGGTTTGACTCTTACTGCTTTTATGTTATGGACTTGAGTTAGGCACTGTATTTATTACATACGCCTAAGTAATTGACAGAAAAAAGTGATAAAATTAGTTTAAGTGAATAATTTAGTTTAAAATTTCTAAATGAAAAAAATAATTGTTACATGATTTAGCTGTGTACTTTATTAATTTAAGGTAAAGTTAAATTAAGTCATTTTTTGTTTTTAAAGCCGATTATGTATTTGTTCCGTGATTACGCACCACTACCAGACGAATTCAAGGTAAAAAAAGGGGATGATTTTTTTGAAACTGACTTAGATATTAAAGACGTCAAATTAAAATCGTGTTTTAGTACAAACGAATGTTTTTTGTTACCCCATCCAAACGACAAAGTGGTAAAACGCAAGATTCCTAGCCCAACGATGGGGGGTATATTTACAGTCATTATTAAATTAATATTTTTTTATATATAACCATACAATGAATAATCTTGGTAAATATTTAATTTAATTTCGGTTTACTTAGCAACTTTACATTTCGAAATAGTATTTAAACTAATAATTAAGTTTAACATTGAATAACTATTCAATAACTTTTATGCAGATATCGGAGAAGAATTCTTGGAACATGTTAAAAAATTATGCACTTACTTATTTACTAAAAAAAAATTCCCTATAAAAACTGTAAAAAATATGGATCTGACATGCTCACAATACCATAAATACATTAAAGAACGTATCTTAAAGTTCAAAAAGGGAGAATTTGAATACGCAAAAAGCCTAGATGAGGTAAGATTTCGTTGCTCATTTTTGCTAAGCTGTAGTTTTATTTTTAAATCATGCATGAACTTCATAAAGGCAAAAAAATACTGTCTAAAATATATTATTGGTTGATTGTCCTGTTATTTAAAATAAATCAATAAATTCGTATTATGTTTTAAATGTTTTTCATTTTAAAAATGTTTTTGTTATCTGTTTTAAATTATTTTATTATGTCAATGCTAACGTTTTTATAATAGATACGAGGACGATTAAACTGGAATAAACACCTATCCATTGCTTTAGATACATACACATCTTTTACCACTATTTCGGTATATGAAATGTTTTAATGTTTGTGCCTAATAAAATTGTTTTTAGTTTTTTTTATTTTAACAAAAACTTCAAAATTTTTCTCTTTTAGTTTATTATCAACGTTAAATATAGGTCAATTATTATTTTTAGACCGAAAAGGATGAATACAAGTTTCATCTTAATGCTATGAACCAAGCAATCGAAAAATTTGAGGAACTAACAGAACATGAAAATGACAAAACTCTATTAAAAGAATTTATATGGAAGTTAAAGGAAAAAATGGAAACCTTGTTTGAGGAAAAGAAGGTAAACTTAGTAATAAGCAGTTACAAATTTTAAAAATATCGCAATATAATAAGTGTCAAATATATGACAATTATATTTTGCTTTACAGAAACATGCTGAAGTGCTCGCTGGTTTCAAAAAAATTGTTAAAGATTTTAAAACGAAAATAACTGACGTAAATTTTTATGCTTTTCTGTTTTTTTTAAATAACTTTCTATAAAAAAGTAAGTTAAAACCTTAATTAATTAAAAATGTTATTTGAATTATCTGTGAAGTCTTATATCAACCATTACTAAAGAAATATTGTTTTAACAGGAATGCAGTGGTATTACAAGAGAAACTGTTTTATTTGATAAAATCAGCTTGTTTGCTGATGAAAGCTTTAAAAAAATTGACTGCCTGGAAACCTCCGTCATTTGTAAGCTAAGTATGCACAATTCGTTTATAGTTGAAGCTATTGAGATTTACGGGCCCATAAGAGAAAATGAAAAAAGTCTAATTAAAAATCTAAAGAAAGTGGCTGCCTTGGGAACAGGTGTACTGGCTGTTGGTTTATCATTTGTATCGGCTCCAGTGAGTTGTATCACTATTGTAGGTACAAAACTAGTTATTTCTGCCCCCGCTGTCGGTCAAACTCTTATCACTGCGAAATATATCGCTTTTAAAATAGCTAGCGAAGTCGTCAAGGGACAATTTGCGAACCAAGGACCATTTGCGAATTCTATTAAGAAAAAGGATTCAAAAATGAACACGGTGGAAAATATCTTGGTAGAAAAAAGGGATCAAAAAGACACAGCTATTTTCAAAAAAATGGATGACAATGATGTTTCCGAACCAATTGATGACGAGAAAGCTCGTTATAACAAAAAACGCAATTAGTCATTTAAGACTCGTTTACACAGAGTAATGTTACGTAATGTAGCGCAATGCAACGTTAGACATGTCGTGTAAACAGGCCTTAAAACTGTTTAATAAGTCACTGGTAATACAATTCGTCGTAATTCGTTTAAAAAAATATTTATATATAGGCAATCAAAACATTTTAAGGGTTAAATTAGCATTTTACTTTAACTTTCAAATACTAATCCTTGGTCATAAATCAGTTATAACATCCGTGACATAACATCAAGTAATGTTACCGAAATCGAAAAAAGTTTTTGTATTTAACTAGCAGCCTAGACTGCTAGTGGTTAGTGGGTAGGTCTAAAATACGGGATGCGGAAAGTTACAGGGTGCGGGAAATACTGAGCCCGTATGTAAACGTTAACAAAAAATCGCTGAATGCGGAAAAGGACGGAACTTTTATACCCTTCCCTAATCTTCCCTTGCACTTTGTAGTCGAATTCGCATCATTTCTTGGCCCTTAAAGTCAATTCCGTATTACCCCTTTAAATAAATATAGCAATCATCCCGCAGAATTTTTGTTAACGTTTACATACCGTCCCGCACTATCCCGCATCCCGTACTTTAGTATTGACCTGGTCTGCTGGTTAGTGTCTAAAAATAACATTAGTTCTGAATGTAAAATAGTTATTAGTTTAATGTTATACAGCTATAATAATCTGATAATGTATGTCATTATCGCCAATTAGCTTTTGTAGTTATTGCTTGGACCGTATGTATATAAAATGGTTATTTAATGGATCGCATGTTTAAAGTTTATTTTAAATGAGTACGGGTTGGGGTTTAATTTATGCGATCCTTTTGTTTTATTTGATTTACATTTAATCCTGTATATTTTATAGGTACCCTTTTACGACAATTTATAATAGATTGACGCGTTTTTAGCTGTTTAACAATTTATTTGTTTAGTTTATACAAATAAGAATAATTATTTTGTAAACTGTAATGCTATCTTGTAAAAATAAAGATTTTGCTTGTTGATTAGTACTCTTGAAGTTATTTTTTGTTCAATATTATTTTATTAACGCATTTGGAACAATTGCTAGACACTTATCAGCTTATTGTTTAGCTGACTGGCTGTAAGGCAATGCTGTTGGGTAACAAAACTGACAAAGCTACCTATGTTTGAGTAATGTAGCCTCAGATAGCTTTGTGAGTTTTGTTACCCAACAGCATTGCCTAACAGCTCAACAGTTGGACAGCTATCATTTACTTATAATATATTTAAACTTAACGATATTCATTTTTTTTAGTTGTGGTAATCAGACACATTTTATATAAAAATTGGATACTAGAAGTTAGTAATAAATAATGGCCCATACTTGTCGATTATTAACAAGAAATGTGGGACTACAGTCGATTGGCTAAAACAACCTTAGAAAGTGATGAAAATATTTTGCTGTGTGCTCCAACAGGTGCAGGTAAAACCAATGTAGCTCTGGTGTGTATGTTGAAAGAGATAGGAAAACATATCAGTGACAATGGAAGTATTAAGTTGGATAGTTTCAAGATTATTTAAATTGCCCCCATAAAGTCCTTGGTACAAGAAATGGTTGGCAACTTTGGCAAAAGGCTTGCTTCTTATGGTATTAAAGTTGCTGAGTTAACGGGTGATCATCAGCTTTGCAAAGAGGAAATTAATGCGACACAGATTATCATCTGTACCCCTGAGAAATGGGATATTATAACACGAAAAGGTGGGGAAAGAACCTACACCCAACTTGTAAGGTTGATTATCATGGATGAAATTCACATGTTGCATGATAGTAGAGGTCCTATGTTAGCAGCTATTGTTGCAAGGACTATCAGATCAATTGAAACAACACAAGAAGATGTTCGTTTAGTTGGTTTATCAGCTACTCTACCTAACTATGAAGATGTTGCAACATTTTTACGAGTTGATCCTGCCAAGGGTTTGTTTTATTTTGATAACAGCTTCAGGCCTGTCCCGTTAGAGCAGCAATACATTGGTATTACTGAGAAGAAACCTATGAAACGATTTCAGGTGATGAACGAAATTGTGTACGAAAAAGTGGTCGAAAACGCCGGTAAAAATCAAGTTTTGGTGTTTGTTCATTCTAGGAAAGAGACCGGTAAAACTGCAAGAGCAATCCGTGATATGTGCTTAGAGAATGACACACTAGGTATGTTTCTACGAGAAGGTTCTGCATCTACAGAAGTGTTACGAACAGAAGCAGAGCAAGTTAAGAACTTGGAACTGAAAGATTTACTGCCATATGGGTTTGCTATCCATCATGCAGGAATGACTCGCGTTGACAGAACTTTGGTTGAAGATTTATTTGCTGATCGTCATATTCAAGTTCTTGTTTCTACTTCAACTCTAGCATGGGGTGTTAACCTACCCGCCCATACTGTAATTATAAAAGGTACGCAAGTGTACAGTCCTGAAAAGGGGAGATGGGTGGAGCTGGGTGCTTTAGATGTGCTACAAATGATGGGACGTGCTGGAAGGCCTCAATATGATACAAAAGGTGAAGGTGTGTTGATCACCGCCCACAGTGAGCTTCAATATTATCTTTCTCTTCTGAACCAACAGCTTCCTGTGGAAAGTCAGATGATTTCCAAACTTCCTGATGCTTTAAATGCTGAGATTGTACTTGGTAACGTTCAGTATATTAAAGATGCTGTAAATTGGTTGGGATACACTTACTTGTACATTAGAGCCTTACGTCAGCCCTCACTATATGGAGTTGAATCATTACAAGAGGATCCTTTATTACAGCAACGAAGAGTCGATTTGGCTCATGCTGCTGCTGCATTGTTGGCTAGAAACAACTTGGCAAAATATGATCGCAAGACCGGGCAAATCCAAGTAACAGATCTTGGTCGAATTGCAAGTCACTACTATTGCACTCACGAAAGCATGGCCACTTATAACCAACTTTTAAAACCAACTTTAAGTGGATTGAGCTCTTTCGAGTGTTTTCTCTTTCATCTGAGTTCCGTTACATCACAGTCCGCGAAGAGGAAAAATTAGAGCTTAACAAACTACTTGAACGTGTCCCAATTCCTGTTAAAGAAAGCATTGAGGAATCTTCAGCAAAGGTGAATGTTTTACTTCAAGCTTATATTTCACAGTTGAAGTTGGAAGGATTTGCACTGATGGCTGATATGGTTTATGTTACACAAAGTGCTGGTAGATTAATGAGAGCAATTTACGAGATTGTTTTATTCCGTGGCTGGGCCCAACTTGCTGACAAATGTTTGAGTTTATGCAAGATGATAAATCGAAGAATGTGGCAATCAATGACCCCACTTCGACAGTTTAAGAAGGTTCCAGAGGAGATTATTAAGAAAATTGAGAAGAAAAACTTCCCATGGGAGAGGTTTTATGATCTCAGCCACAATGAAATTGGAGAGTTAATCAGAATGCCTAAAATGGGGAAAACTTTGCATAAACTTATTCACCAGTTTCCGAAAATGGAATTATCAGTCCATGTTCAGCCTATTACAAGGTCAACCTTAAGAGTGGAACTTACAATTACTCCCGATTTCCAATGGGATGAAAAAGTGCATGGAAAATCAGAAGCGTTTTACATTTTTGTGGAGGATGTTGACGGTGAAGTGATTCTACATCATGAATACTTCTTACTTAAAAGTAAATATTCTACAGACGAGCATGTGGTTAACTTCTTTGTTCCAGTTTTCGAGCCTTTACCACCACAATATTTTATCAGAATAATCTCTGATCGCTGGATTGCTTCCGAGACACAACTACCTGTGTCATTCCGTCATCTTATTCTGCCAGAAAAGTATCCACCACCGACAGAACTACTCGACTTGCAACCATTACCTGTAACTGCTCTGCGTAACAAGGAACTTGAAGGTTTATATGAAGACCAATTTCAATGCTTTAATCCAATTCAAACCCAAGTGTTTAACGCAATCTATAATGGAGATGAGAATATATTTGTTGGTGCTCCTACGGGAAGCGGGAAAACAATTTGTGCCGAGTTTGCTTTGCTTAGAGCTTTCACAAATGATCCTGAAGCAAGGTGTGTCTATGTAACTCCAGTTGAGGCAGTTGCTGACCTCATTTACAAGGATTGGAGGGAGAAATTTGAGGTCAAATTGGGCAAAAAAGTTGCACTTCTTACAGGTGAAACCAGCACTGACTTGAGGTTGATTTCGAGGGCATCGATTATAGTGGCAACATCAGAGAGATGGGATGTTATATCACGCAGATGGAAACAGCGTAGAAACGTACACAGTGTCTCACTTTTCATTGTGGATGAAATCCATTTGATCGGAGGTGAAAGTGGTCCAGAGGTCGAGATCGTTTGTTCTAGAATGCGATACATTGCAAGTCAACTTGATAAGAAGATAAGGATCATTGCTCTTGGTTCCTCACTTGCCAATGCACGAGATGTAGCTCAGTGGTTAGGCTGTTCAGCGATGCACACATTTAATTTCCATCCCAATGTACGTCCAGTGCCACTTGAACTACATATTCAAGGATTTAACATTTCACACACACAGTCAAGACTTCTCAGCATGGCTAAACCTGTGTACAATGCAATTACTAAACACTCTCCCAAACGGGCTGCGATCATTTTTGTGCCCTCGCGAAAACAAAGTAAATTAACTGCGGTTGACATTTTAACTTATGCTGCAGCTGATGGATTTCCACAGAGATTCCTACACTGCAATGAATCTGAACTTGGAGCTTACTTGGAGCATGTTAAAGATGCCACGCTAAAGGAAACCATCTGTAATGGTGTTGCTTATCTTCATGATGGTACAACACAGTTAGAAAGGACTGTCGTTGAGCAATTATTCACATCAGGAGCTGTGCAAATTTTGGTTGCATCTAAAAGTCTTTGCTGGGGTTTAAATCTTGCCGGTCATTTAGTTGTGGTAATGGACACTCAGCATTACAATGGAAAAATACATGCCTATGTTGATTACCCTGTCACTGATGTTTTACAGATGATAGGAAGGGCAAACAGGCCTTTAAAAGATGAGGAGGGAAAGTGTGTGATTATGTGTCAAAGCTCAAAAAAAGATTTCTTTAAGAAATTTGTTTACGAACCGTTACCGGTTGAATCTCACTTGGATCACTGCCTTCATGATCATTTTAACGCTGAGATTGTGACCAAAATTATTGAGAATAAACAAGATGCTGTGGATTATCTGACATGGACATTCCTCTACAGAAGAATGAGCCAAAATCCAAACTACTACAACTTGCAGGGAGTTTCCCATCGCCATTTATCTGACAACCTTTCCGAGTTAGTTGAGAATACTTTAGCAGATTTAGAGCAATCTAAATGTATTTCAATTGAGGATGAGATGGACATTACACCATTGAATCTAGCCATGATTGCAGCTTATTATTATATCAACTACACCACCATAGAGCTGTTCAGTATGTCTTTAAATGCAAAGACTAAAATCCGAGGATTGATCGAGATTATCAGCAATGCTGCGGAGTATGAAAGCATTTCAATTCGAAGACATAAGGATAACACGTTGAAGCAATTACTGCCTAAGATCCAGTACAAACCACAAAGTATTAGATATACTGATCCTCATATTAAGACCAACTTGTTGCTGCAAGCTCATCTTTCAAGACTTCAGCTTCCTGCTGAGCTGCAATCTGATACAGAACAAATTCTTGCGAAAGCTGTGCGGTAAGAAACACTTTAAAATATTGTTAAAATCCCCATTAAAATAGGTTAAACTCTGCTAAATTACTAAACTTAAAATCAAAAAATTAATTTGGGAATTTTTTTGAAATTTAACAATTTCCTGATACTTTTAACTGTCTTTGTTGCAAGTTTTTGTCATTATTTCTTACATTTCAGTTTGTATATATTGTATAAACATAGATCCCTTTTTTCTCAGGTTAATCCAGGCTTGTGTTGATGTTTTATCCTCAAATGGTTGGCTGTCACCTGCTTTGGCTGCGATGGAATTGGCTCAAATGGTCACTCAAGCAATGTGGAGTCGAGATTCTTATCTTAAACAACTTCCTCACTTTGGGAGTGATCTGATCAAGAAATGCTCAGAAAAGGTCAAGTAAAATTCGTATCATGTAAACTCATGTTTAAATAATAATAATTTTAAAATGTTTAAAATCATGAATTTAATTTTGTCACTCCATCAAGTATCGTCATTTTATATTACTTTTTTAGAATGTGGAAAGTTTAAGTTAATAATTTAAATAGCTTTATATTTTGTATAGTGTTTTAGTCCATTTTTTAATATACTGATCATTTATAAAATCCTGTTAAGTATATACCCACCCAAAGAATTACACTGACTTAAATATTCCTTATTAAAACAATTAAAATTTGTTTTGAAAATTAAAAAAATCTTGTAGGAAATTGAAAGTGTTTTCGACATCTTGGAAATGGAAGACAACGATCGTGATCAACTTCTTAAAATGAACGAAGCACAAATGGCTGATGTTGCACGATTCTGTAACCGATATCCCAACATTGAGCTGACTCATGACATCCAAGATCCTGATAATCTTCATGCAGGAAGTCCAGTTGTCGTCCAAGTTAACTTGGAGAGAGAGGATGAGTTCGCTGGGCCGGTGATTGCTCCCTTTTTCCCGCAGAAGAGAGAGGAGGGTTGGTGGGTTGTCGTCGGCGACCCAAAGAGCAATAGTTTGATCTCCATCAAGAGGTTGACCTTGCAACAGAAAGCCAAGGTCAAACTTGATTTTATTCCACCATCTGCCGGATCTCATTCTTACACTTTGTATTTTATGAGTGATGCGTACATGGGTTGTGACCAAGAGTATAAGTTGAGCGTCAATGTGAGGGAATCCGAGGGGGAGAGCAGTGGTAGTGACTCTAATTAATCGCAACAGGGGGCATACCTGTTATGTGATTTTTACTGCCCTAAATTAAACAACTTTTTAGCAGTACCTAAATGAAATAGGTTAACACTATTTTGCTTTTAAGTACCAACAAAACAAGGCCGGTAAAATTTAAATAAAATCTTTTAAGGCTTAAAGTCTGTAATTTCAAAAGAAATTTAATTTAAGGGGCTGTTTAAAGCGTATCAAAACAAATATTAACAAATACTATATCTGACAGCTTTTGTGCCAAATTTGAATTATGAAAAAGCATTTGAAATATTATAAATCTCACTTATGTTGTGTTGATTAAAACTAATTTTGAATTAAAAGGATAATTACAAATGCCAGTAGCTAGGTTGATTGGTTTCCTATAAAAACGTTACATTTTATATAGTTGGAAGGCAAATGGGTGAAAGGGGCAATACTAGGAAGGGGGGTGAAGGGAGGAAATTTAAACCCTAAAAGGAGGAAAGAACGGGGTCAAGAGAAGGTATTTTGCAGTCTTTTTTAGTTAAAAGCGAAATTTGTTAATGCTTTCCGAATGACTTCTAGCATTGACAATGTCCACTGCCTAATAAAAATGACTGCAAAATACTTATTCGCCTTTTAGTGTTACCGGTTTTACATAAATAAAAAAAAATGGTGATATTTGTTGGCTGGTAAGTATATGACTGTCGCGCTTAAATAATTTAACCAATTCCATTGTGATGCGTGAAACTTAACAATTGGTTGTTTATTGCGTACAAAATTACTTGTCAACATTTTTTAAGGCTAACGGTTTACAAATTTTTTTCTAGTAGCTCAGAGCATAAAAAGTTAGAGAAAATTTGTATGTTTGAGTGTAGAAAATGTTGGGATATGTTAAACCCGCTGTGTTAATGAGGCCACACTTCGTTTGAGTCCATTGTAAGTCTTGTATAAATGTTTTCTGTTGTTGTTTTATGTCATCTGACACTTTTTAGGTAAGTAACCTTGGTTACACAGTACTTAACACTTTAATCCATCAAGCAATCTTTAAAACAACACTCGTTTATTTCTACAGGCTAGAATAAAAATTGCGTGAAACTACAGAATATTAATGCGCTAATACACGAAATATTATTATAACTTTATAACTAGCTAATTGGTAGCAATTTTGAAAAAAAATTGTGTTATCTTGCATTTGGCCGATAAATTCACTTTGGTTAAACAATATTTACACATTTATGTCACATTAAATCTATCTGGCAATTTGTAAAGCAACACACTGTTTATTTCTACAGGCTAGCATTAAAAATACATAAAACTAAACAGTTAAAAAGCGTGAATACAGAAAATGATTTTGCTTTAAGGCAAACTAATTAGTGGCAATTATAAAAAGAAACTGAACTTACGAGATGAGCATTTTTGAATAATTTTGCAAACTGAACTTACAAGATGAGCATTTTTGAAATTTTAGTAGCGTTGCCCAAAGTAATAGTACAAAAAATAGTAACTACTAAAGAGAGCTGGTTTGCAAAATTATTAACGTTATTAATATTTACCTAAATAGTCATCTAATGGGGCAATAAGTTGTTTAAAATTTTTGATTTATTTAACCAAATCAAAATTAACAAATATTATGTTAACACTACCAGCCGATAGCCCGTACAGTCGGCATATAAATTGTCACAACTCGCAGCGAATATGTACCCTCAATAATATACAAGCGCTCTACAAATGGCGATTTTATTTGTTTTGTAGCCTTTTTTAGGCTATTGTACATTGTCTTATTAACTGTAGGTTTTAATGAACATTACTCGTCATTAAGAAGAAGGGCGAGGTCACTAAAATTCTGTTGAGAATCTCCGTCAAAGCCTGGTTCTAACTCTGCGTTTCGGTATTCGTCTTCTTGCCGGTCTCTTTCCTGTTTTAAAATGTTTGCTACCATGGTAATTTTTGAATCAGTTTTCGATTTGACAAGAAAGTTTAACATAGACTTATTGTCCTCGACTTCCCAATTATTTACTACTGGGCCTGCAACAACTTTTGCTGCAGAAAGAACGACAACGTCTTTTTTGTGCCCGTTTTCAAGTAAATCGACCACTCCAAAAACACCAAACACAGCAACGGCAGCTGTTATGACGCCTGCCCCAACAGAACCTGCGATAACTAGCTCTGTAGCTAATGAAGAGGCTACGGCAATACCGAATACGGGAGGAGCTAAGAATGATACACCAACAGCTAAACCTCCAACTAAAACCGCAGCAGTGCCAATACCCCCTTTCTTTAGATTTTTTACAATCTTTTTTTCCTTTCCTCTAATTCTCTGGTAAATTTGATCAGCTTTTACCACAAATTCATTTCGGTATTTTTCCATTTGGAGAACCGGAATGTTGGAGTTAATTTTTGTAAATCCTTCAGCAACAAATTCCTTTGTTTTTTTAGTTAAAACACTTTCTCTTGTTATGTTACCACATTCCTGTTTAAAATCAGTAAAAAAAACATTTATTTGAAAGTTAGAAGTCGAAATATGCCGGCAAAAATACGACATTTTTAGACTAAAAAGTATTTTAACATATGTCGATTGACATTTTTTATGTCAGATTGTAAATTAATTACCCAGTATGCTTGTAATTTAACACAAGCTTCAATGGACAGTGGTTAAAGGTGGAACATGGCATTTAAGGCCCCAGCTTATATAATACAAGCAAAAGCAACTTTTGGTATGAAAATTAGTTAAAACAGCTTCTATAATTTAATAAAATAGTTAATGAAAACATTTTTTAAATGAAGGCTACATGTAACATTGCGGTTGTGCTTTAGCTGCATAAAATTGTTTTTTTTTGCAAAAACACAAAACGTATTTATTTTACGTTGCTATGAACGCTGTTACAGCCTTCTTTTTCAATATAAAATAATAAAAATCAGGAAAATTACAGTCAGGGGCCCGCAGACAAGTCAAAATGGCCCTTATATAGGAATTTATGTAGTGCTCAGAATAAAATTTTGAAGATGAAGATTTGATTAAATTAATATGTCATCAACTTTTTTTCTAGTTTACTTTGTTTATATTGCGGACCCTTAAAAAAAAGAAAACTAAATGCAGAGGGCATTTAAAAAAATAAAATACTTACATTTTTCATATTTGCTTCAAATTCGTTAACAATTTTTTCAAACTGTGTTTGAATTTTTGACTGTTTCTACAATTTAAAAAATATTTAAACTAAATAACATTCAATTTAGAACTACCAACGTAGATATTTTTTAGATAATTTTGGATACAGTTTCGTAACACAGTGCTCAAGGCATGACAATATAAGAACATCTTCTATGTCTGGCGTCTGTAATGAGACGATAGAGATATTTTCTATCCACAAAACAATCAGTTGATATTTTATGGCAATAGTTATACAACGTTTTTTATTGACAAAGGTAAATAAGAAATAAGACTATAAATAATTTAAATCAAAATTCCATTTGTTAAAAATATATTTTAAAATTTAATATCAAAAAAATATATTTAAAAAATCTAAACACTTTTATTTACCTTTACTTCTTCCCACTGATCATCTATCTTTTGTTCCAACTTTTTCTTAAATTCAAGAGAGAGAATGGGATCGGTTTCATGTTGTGAGTAAATATCAAATTTTTTAAGAGCTTTTTCACGAGCATCGGTATGTTTGTATTTACTAAGAATAGCTCCATTCTGTAAACAAAATAAAAAGTTGTTTAATTATTGGTAAAAATAAAAATTGACAAAATGATTTTATTCTATATTACTTTTAGATATCAACAAATCAGTATTACACTAACAAAAGGCCGTTTATGGACATGATAGTACAAAAATTACAAACCTCAGTTGGACAGAATTCCCTGTAATCCGCAAAAGCTTTAAGCATGTGTTCATTCCAATTTGCACGGCTTCTTATCTATTTGCAAAAAAAAAAATTTTTTTTCAAAAAATAACCTTATTGCAAACAAACAAAATTATTCGAAGTTTACGCTTCTCGAAAAGTTAGGACCGTAAAGGTAATGAGATGTGGGAACAGTAAAAGTAACAAAAACGATTTCTGTTAATTTCAGCGATTATAACATAACAATAACTTATTATAAAATATATATATAAAGTAAGGATATATTTGGCAAGGGCCGTAACAAGTAGTAGTAGGACCTAAAGTTATTTAAATCAAATGGGAATTATATTCTAACTGTTTACCTCTTCGGAACTTTTCGCATACTCAAATTCTCCTTTTTTAAACTTTAGAATAAAGGACTCGATGTACTCTTTATATTCTGAGCATGTCAATGCCATGTTTTCTATTTTCTTTACAGGCAAGTTTTCTTGAGCCGAAATTCGACGAAATAACAAAGTTACATTTTCCAAAAACTTTGGTTTAATATCTATAAAATTTAAAACTTAAAACAAATATCAATCAAAAATTATTACTTAGAGCAGTCAATATTGCAATAAAAAAAAGATTAGTCAAACAGTAAAGGATTTGGCTGTGCCGTTAACTTTGTTATCTATTTTTTTAAATATCAAATACGTATACCTCCCATTGTAATGTTGTTAGTTTCCGACTCTACTACGTCATCACCCGGTCGAAGTAACAAACAACATAAGTTTGTACTAAAACAGGATTCAAAAGCAGCGTCCCTTTCCAAAATATCCTTCAAAAAAATCTCACCATTTTCGATACCACATTTGCTTGGTATACGATAATCACGAATCAAATACAAAATTGGCTTTAATAAAAAATTAACAGCTGAGATTAAATTTTATACGACACTCTTCACATTTAATAACAAAACTAAAAACTAGGCTAT
Organism: Corella eumyota; assembly: GCF_963082875.1. Lineage (NCBI taxonomy): Eukaryota > Metazoa > Chordata > Ascidiacea > Phlebobranchia > Corellidae > Corella > Corella eumyota. The sequence goes on along the minus strand of NC_137495.1, from coordinate 1,642,438 downwards.
ATTTATTTTCTTTAATTAACACTTTCATAAAATTAATTACCTGGTCAATTGTTTTGTCAACTTCCAGTCCTTTTACTTCATTAAAAAGTTTTGTTAGTTGCTGCGGAAATATATTAGTTTAAAAAATTACAATATAATTTAAAACATAGTTACATTTTAGCAAAGTTTAAATAGTGTTCCCAATTAAAACTTACCTTAACAAAATCAATGTTAAGTTTGTCAATATTAGTACAATTCAAAATAAAGAAAGAGCTCATTAATAAACTAAAAGCATTAATTAAAAACGTTTCCTCAATTGACTTTTCATTATCAAAGGCACCTTGAGTATCAACGAGAAAAACAGCAACCTTTAAACAAACTTAATTAGAAATTGACAATGCGACTATACAACCAACTACATAATATCATGACTATGCAACAAATATTATCTAACTGACCTTATATTCGTTAAACGAAACTATAAAAGGTTCGTTTAGCATCCAGATTCCTTTTGTTTCACCGGCATTTTCTCTTGACGTTTTAAAAATTTCTTCAATTTCCTCAGCTTCTGGTGCCGTCCAATCAACTGCCTAAATTTTATTTTTTTTTATATATCTAGTCAAAAAGCCATCCTACGGTCGTTATTTTTATTGTCGTAGTATAATTACAACTCTTAACTTATATCTGTACGCGATAATTTACACGGGCACCACAAACAGCAGTATTATTTATTTTGAAAGCCTATAAACTGGACATACATGTATCGCCCACTGAGCCCACTTCTGTATATTCTCAAACCGCCCACCCTTACCTGATAAAAAAACAAAAACCTATCACCTCAAGGGGTTATTTAAAAAAAAGGTAAGTCACTTTAACCACAATCTTTAACATAACAATATTATATTTGTCTTACTCTTATTTTTTCCATAAACCGCACGAAAAGATTGAGTATAAATGATTTCCCGCTTCTGTATACTCCACTAACAGAGAAAACTACTAAAGGTAGATCTTTAATTCTGTCGCCTGATAAAATGTCACCAAAATTATTACCAACGAATTCGAGATGAAATAATTCATTTTCATCGTAAACAACTTCAATGATTTGTTTGGCTGTGCGAGCAATACACTCCTGATTTTCATGAGATGACTGAATTGGTGCAACTTCTATAAAAAAATGTCTGGGTAAAGTATTAATATAAAATAGCATGCATTTACATAAAGCGTAGCCCGCCCGGCGCCTATGTATTTATTAGCAATATAATGTTACATAATATAAATAATATTATGAAAAAAGAATCATTTTAGACCTTAAAAAGTGTAACAGCTATTTACCTGCAACTGGTCTTAAATAAACGAAATCGTCACAAACCGAAATGATATTTCTTAAACTTGTCATATTTTTGGACTAAACATGTATCAAACTTTAAAAACTGTCGCTAACAATAAACAAAGGCGTTTTTTACTTAAAATACTACAAAAATTTATAGCTCAGATTTTCTATTTAAAAAATGAAAAGTAAAAGTACTTCTTGTTATTGCAATCACAATATATTTTAAAACAAGCTTTCTTGTTTAGAATAGAAAAATAGTTTAAAGTAGTTTAAGCGTCTATAGATATCAAAAATTAACTTTATATTTTTTATTCTGCTATATATTCTCTCTAATGTCTGAAAACGTGTGGAAACGCCAACGCAAAAATGTGTGAAAACGCCAGCGCAAAATCACTAAAACCTACTTATAAATAAAATAAGATGCATGAGGTTTAAGTTACAGTTGGGAATACGTTTATTATAAAAAACATACTACTTAAGTTATCTGTGGATACGTAACTAACGAATAAACTGCTAACATTTTTCTATATACTTATTACACCAAATTCTTAAAATTTCGTTTAAATAACGTCCTTTTTGCGCAGTCCCAAAAATTTCACTGCGTAGGTGCCCTGCAAAATTGCGCGTTTTGTGCACTATTTTGCGCTTAAAGAGAACACTTTCATAATAGTTCACGAGTTAATTAAACAAACCAGTTGTACAAATACAACTTTATCAAAATTAGACAATGCCAAGGTTATCAACGCCAAACAAACAAAAAACGTTTTTAAATTAGCAGTTGATTTTAAATTTCTTGTGTATTTTTTAAATGCAAATAGTGTGATATTATTGCTATTTATATATGTTACAAAAACGAAATTTTTAGGTAAATGTTACAAACACCTTTTACTGCACAACTTTCTGTTTTATAAACTAAGCAATGTTATAAAATTATAGCTAACACGCCAACAAAACTTGTCTTTAAATTACATTATTATCCTAGCCGTTATCTTTCTGGTCTGACGCCTTTACCCTTACGTCACTTCCCCTTTTAGCTTACCGCTTCCCCTTTTAGCTTACCTGACGCCTTTACCCTTACGTCACTTACCCTTTTAGCTTATATTAATGTGATTCTATTTGAATAAGGTTTACCGTGACTAAATTAATAAACTGTTAAATATTGTGAAATTGCGAATTAATATTAAGAACTTTGTACTCGGTTTTACATTGGAGGTCCTGCCGAGATCCAGAATGTCTGATTCGGAAAGCGAGGTTTTTATTAAAACCCCACTACCTGAAAGTTGGGAAAATGTTATGGAAAAAAAATGCAGGATATGGAAACATTACTAATGAGAGAACTAGAAGAGACAGTCAACCACCGAGTTACCGAAATCAGGGTTGAGAAAAATATGCGAGCCTTTACAGCAATATTGAAAAAGCTTAAAAAACAACAGTGGATGCAATAAATGATCTAAAAATGAAATTTGAGCAATACGAAACGTTTAATGCAAGTGAAAGGGAAGTTTCACAAAAATTGATAAATATTAAAGAAGACGCTGATACCAAGGTCAAAGACTTCATGAGTTCAACCCGGGCTAATCAAGAAGAACTAAATGAAAACATTGAACTTCTGACGCCAACAAGGGTTAGATTTGCCTTACCAAATGGTACTCCAAATAAAGAAAAGGTATCGCCTGTAACCCTTGATCGATTCGATGGTAAAGGTTCTGTTGAAGATTTTTTGGCTCGATTTGAGATTGCGGCAGAATACAATCAGTGGTCGTAATATACCAAAGGCACGCAACTTGCTCTTCATTTAAAAGATTCCGCCTCAAGCGTTATAACGAGCCTGGACCCTGAAAAAAGACGACAATTTATTGTAGTTAAAAACAAGCTGATTCAAAAATTTGGAATAAAGATACGTGATCCCGTGTCGCTGTTGCATTGTCGCGTTCGGCGGCATAATGAAAGTCTTGTTGACCTTTCCGAAGATATAAACTCGATGGCGCGACGCTGTAAGGTATACGAACAATCAAAAGAATCCGACTTGGAAACCGTCAAGGTGAACTGTTTTCTCAACGCCCTTAAAGACTACCCCTCTATTATTTCAGGCTTAAGGCTAAAAGATCCGCGTTCCTTAGATGAAGCTTTGGATTGGGTTTATATTGTAAAGTTATTTATGGCCATTTACACATTTCTATGTTGGTTGATACAGGAGCCGACGTAACAATTATAAGCAGAAAAATATTCAAGCACCAGAATCAAAACCGTTTTTGTCCGACACCCATTACTTTGCGAGGGGTGGGAAATAATAGAATCGCTGTTAACAAAACAATTTTGTTAACAAAAAAAAATTGATTTTAATACGTTAACACATAAAACTTAACCAAGACACAACTATAGTCTTCTTATTTTAGAATTTCCTCTTTGTTTAAAGCATGCCATGTTTTAAAGCAAATACGTTAACAATGTTGTAATAAATAAAAACCGGACCTTACTTGAGGCAGACCTAGCGGTAAATACAAACGTTGGGGAATAACTAAAATGTAATTGATGGTAGACAGACCATGAACTATCATGTAAGTTGTAACTTGATCTAAAGTTTTTTGTTACTTATATTTGCTAAAATACAAAAGCGATTACGTTGCCTCTTTTCTTAGGAAACGCCCAGTTGTTTACCCTTTAACTGATTTATCGAACTCCTTAACACAAAGTCATTCCAACAATAGTTGATCTTGTAAAAAATGTTATAATTTTTTTTACATAACAGATAATTTTTTTTACATAAAAAAATTAATTTAAAAGAGTGTGCAAAGCGTATTAAAACAAATACTGTAAATGACTATTTATTTGCCAAATTTAAATTATAAAAAGGCTTTGAAAATGTAATATTTATGTTGTTATTTTGATTAAAATACTAATTTTAACTAAAAAAGAAACTAGACCCAATTTAAAATGTTAAGCAATGTTTATTAAGGCAATAGGCACCAAACTGTAACAACCTATTTCGGTTCCCTATTGCTTTGTTACGACGAATATTTACGTCATAAACGAATATTTACGTCATAAAAAACAAAACGGGAAAGTTTTCTATGGTTATCCGCAACCTAATAAGATTTAACAAATTTATTCATGCATGGGTGTCTTTTGCTTGCAAGGTATTTGTTTTTTAAATATTTTAGAAAATTAGTCGTTGTTTCTTAAACAGGTTTTGACAACAGAGATAAGATATAGCCTTTTTAGTTTGAGATGATTAATACACCAGATCTGTACACATTCAAGGTATTGAAAAAATGCTTGTTTTATATTTAAAAAAAAACGTTTTAGGTCTTTAATTACTCACCTTTCTTTTATTAATTAAAGTTAGATTTGTCCTGTTCGAACGCGACTATAGAGGTCAAACCTTTAACATTAAAAACCTTTAACATTAATTTCACTTTTATTTTTTATTGCTGTAACGAGCCATTTAAATTTTATAATTCGGCCAAAAGCAAACACGTAAAGAACAAGTTTCGCTTTTAAATATGTTGATTAAATAAATTTTAGTTATATATAGTTTTATTATAAAGTTAAAATGTTTGCTTTAAAAAGTGATTATCCAATAAAGGCAGTATAACATTTAGAAATTTTTCGGTATCTAGGCATGGCTGTTGTTAAAATTAAACCAACCTTGACTAAAATTTTGTTATTTTAACAGGAAAAATAGATGTTTTTATATTTTAGTAATAAAGCTTTAGTGGTTGATGCTAAAACATGTCAGATTCACTAAATACACTTTCATTGGAAGACAAGAAAGCAATTATAGATGCAATTAAACTTAGTCAGGTATTTTTAAATGGAATATTATTTTTGATTGGTAAAATTGTTGTTTAATCCTTAAAAAAACTTACTTAACTACTTATTATTTTATATTTAGGTGGATTTAGAAGAAAATCCTACAAGTTCTAAATTGGGAAGTAATTTTACGAGGCCCAGACCTGTTGCAGGTTATTTATTTTAATAAAATTTACTTTTTCTTAAAAATGATTTTAGGGCAGCGTACTATTAATAAAATTGTATTTACTAACAGCGATAAAGCTACTCAAAACAAGTATGTAAAACTGCTATTGCGTTGAAATATGCAACGCATCGTTTAAGCTTCACAACGTCACTACAAATACTGCGCGCTTTGACATTCACTACAGCTTAAATATTTAACATTGCTTGGTATTATTACAACAATAAAAAAATACCAGGGTTTGCGCTATATTTGTTCAAAGAAGATTTTCGTTACCAATTTAAATAAAATTTTTTCGCTACTTCAGAAGTAATTTTCTTCTTTATTAATTCTTAATAAAAATCACATGTTTTTTTTGCAGAAGTTGCACCATATAAACCATTGAACGAAAATCAGGAGTGTATTGCTCGCACAGCCAAACAAATAATTGAAGTTGTTTACGATGAGAACGAATCGTTTCATCTTGAATTTGTTGGGAATACTTTTGATAATATTCTATCAAATGAGGAAATTGAAGAACATTTTGTGGCCATTTTTTCGATTAGCGGGGAATACAGGAAAGGAAAATCGTTCCTTCTTAATCTTTTTGTGAGATTTATGGAGAAAAAGGTATATGTTAATTTTAAGATTGTTAATTCAAGATTGTTTAATAATGATGTACTACTTTTTATACTATTGCATATTCATTTTTCAGTCCTTATAAATGAAAATATTTGTTTGTTAGACAGATAATTGGACCTCGCCCTCCGCTGAAGAACTTGAAAGAATTTTTGAAACGTCAGAAAAAGATGCTGGTGAAACAAAAGGGATCTGGATGCTGAATGAACCTTTTATAGTTTCGTTTAACGGATATAAGGTCAGTTAGGTTATATTTGTTGCATAGTTATGATATTATGTAGTTGGTTGTATAGTCGCATTGTTAATTTCTAATTAAGTTTGTTTAAAGGTTGCTGTTTTTCTGGTCGACACTCAAGGTGCTTTTGATAATGAAAAGTCGACTGAAGAAACGTTTTTAATCAATGCTTTTAGTTTATTGATGAGCTCTTTCTTTATTTTTAATTGTAGTCAAAATATTAACGACCTAAGCATTAATTTCGTTAAGGTAAGTTTAAATTAAACGCCTAATTACACTTGACTTGAATAAAATCTTGTTGTAGAGTATATGACCTTCTAAACTAATATATTTGAACAGCAATTAACTCAACTTTTAAATGAAGTAAAAGAAGTAGATGACTATCAAACAATAGACCAGGTAAAACTTTATGTGTGTTGGAAATGATTTTTTACTCAGTATATCAGGCTCGTGCAGAACATAATACCTGCTGTTATGTTTTTTATTAAAGCCAGCATTGTATTTGATTCGTGATTATCGTGCACCGAGCAAATGTGGGATCGAAAATGGTGGGATTTTTTTACAAAATATTTTAAAAAGAGACAACGCTTTTAAATCCTGTTTTAGTACAAACTTATGTTGTTTGTTACCCCGACCGGGTGATGGCGTAGCAGAGTCGGAAACTAACAACATTACAATGGGAGGTATACGTCTTTTCTCTTTTTAATTGTAATAAAGCTATATTTGCTTTCTGTTCACTACTTGTGTTTTCTAATCTGAAAAAATAACTCTTTGCAATAATGTCTGATCTTAGTACCTAATGGTGCAACGTTAATATTTTTTTTTTAAGATATTACACCGAAATTTGTTGATAACGTCAGTCACTTATTCAATCAAATTTCCCAAGGAAATTTGCCTTTAAAGAAAATAGACAACATGATTTTAAGATGCCCCGATTACTTTTTATACATCGAGTCGTTCATTTTAAAGTTTAAGAAAGGGGAATTTGAATTTGCAAAAAGTCAAGAGGAGGTGAAAAGTTAAAATTATTATCCTTTATTGATCTTAATGTTTGGTGTTTTATACTTTGTTGAAGATATTATTATTCAGCTTATGCTTTAAACCAGAATAGGTCACTTTATAAGTTTTTATTTAATTAAATGGTAATTAAATATAGATAAGAAGCCGTGCAAATTGGAACGCACACTTGCTAAATATTTTCATGGAATACAAGATATCCTATTCAACTGAGGTTTTTGATTTCCTATTGCTTATTTTAAATTAATAGTAACAACTAATTCACAGGCACTATTGTAGTCGTTAAATGGTCAAGTTTTATAGCCTTAGATTTTTTCGTTACTATTGGGTTGCGTAAATTTTTAAAACTTAAATTTCCCTTTTCGTTTATTTTTTGCATTATAGTTATGTTAATATTTTTTGGCTGCAATTTTTACCTGATTTATCTTGAATTCCTTATTATAAAAACACTTTAAATTGTTTACAGAAAGGGGCATTTCTTAGTAGATACAAACATGCCGATGCTCGTGAAAAAGCTTTGAAAAAATTTGATATCTACTCACAACGTGAAAACGATCCCATTCTCTCTCTTGAATTTAAGGAAAAGTTAGAACAAAAGATAGAAGATCAGTGGAAAAAAACAGAAGTAAAAATAAAATCTTAATTTATTTGAAATACAGTTTTCGTGTAGTGGAAATTATAGAAAATTGATTCGCAGTCTTTTGTAGTCCTGTGATTGTCTTGTGTTATCGATCTCGGTCTTATTAAAGGACGACGCTATATGTGAAAGTACGACTTCAATCTGTTTCACACCTCATATTGGTTTATTTGATATGAGAAGTTATTAATGTAAATTTTATTGTTTGCAGGAACAATCAAAAATCCAAAAGGAGTTTGAAAAGATTGTCGAAGAGTTTGAAGCAAAAATGATGGAAGTATGTTATTTTTTTAAGAAAATAGATTATTTTTTTTAAGAAATACCCATTTATTTTTTCAACTACCACATAAAATTTAAAAAAAAAATTTTGAAATTAATGATTTTTGGATCGGTTGTACTAAGGGTTTTCCAAATTTCTGTAAAATAAAGGGACCCCAAAATTGTAAAAGAAACGAATCGTAAAATATAAAAGATGTAAAGCAATAGCAACCCAATTAAACAATAAATATGAAGTAAGGGTTAAAGTATATATTAGGTTTAAATGTAAGGTAAGTAAATGTTTAAAAAAGAACTTTAAAAGAGAAGTTTAATGGAAACCATAATATTTAAACGCATAAATGGTCCGTCATTTTTAACAGAAATGTGGTGGATTCACTCGGGAAAGTGTTTTAGTTGAAAAAACACAAAAATTTGTTAATGAAGGTTTTAAAAAAATTAACACCACCATTCCTGTTCTTCTAAGAGGAAAATATCAAAATGAATTTGTGGAAAAAGCCCATCAAATTTACCAGAAAATTAGAGAAAAGGAAAAAAAGATGATAAAAAATCTAAAAAGAGGGGCTCTTGGTACCGCTGTTGTACTGGCAGGAGGTTTGGCTATTGGGCTATCATTCTTAGCTCCTCCTGTCATCGGTGCTGCTATAGCCTCTTCATTAGCCTCAGAGCTAGTTATCGCCGGTTCTGTTGGGGCAGGTCTTTTAGCATCTGCCGTTACTGTGTTTGGTGTTTTTGGAGTGGTCGATTTACTTGAAAAAGGGCACAAAAAAGACTTTGCCGTTCTTTCTGCAGCAAAAGTTGTTGCAGGCCCAGTAGTAAATAATTGGGAAGTCGAGGACAATAAGTCTATGTTAAACTTTCTTGTTAAATCAAAAACTGATTCGAAAATTACCATAGTAGCAAACATTTTAGAACAGGAAAGAGACCGGCAAGACGATAAAAAGCACAATGAACCACAACTGGACTCCGATGATGATTTTAAACCAACTTTCAGCAACCTCGCGCTTTTAATTGACGAATAAAATGTTTGATTAAAATAAAAGATTTTAGGCATTTTTGAATCCAACTAATTAACTCACTTTGTAAATATTGAAAACATAAATTAGCTTTTTTTATGGTTACCACCTTATTTTTAAAACTGCTTTTGAAAACGCATTTAAAATTTGAACTTATTTTGTAAGCACTATTTCTTTAGCTAGTAATCAAGTAAAATTATTCTGTGTATTTAGAATTTTTAACTGTTTAGTTTTCATGTATTTTTGATGCTAGCCTGTAAAAATAAACAGTGTGTTGCTTTACAAAGTGCCAGATAGATTTAATGTAACATAAATGTGTAAATATTGTTTAACCAAAGTGAATTTATCCGACAAATGCAAGATAACATTTAATAACGGTAATTTTGAGTTTAAAATAGGCTCAAATATGCTTTAAAAAGCACAGCGAGCTCAATCTAGCCTAAAGAACTTCTGCGCTTTAATAAATTCGCTCAGTTCTTGCCACTTTATGCTGCTTAAAAACTTTGTAAACCGTAAGTCTTGATTACTGGTAAGTAATGGCCGATTTTTTTATGCAATAAACAGCATATTGTTAAGTTTTACGCGTCATAATGAGATTTAATAAATTAATCATGCACGACGGTCTACTGCTAGCAATGCAAGTCATCATTTAATGTTATTTTGTCTAGGTAAGTCTATGCTTTTAATTAGCACTTAAATTTGCATTATATGTTTGGCAATTCTTTACAAGTGAAAATTGTAAATTGTTTTTCTATAGTGCAGTTTGTGGTTGTATTTTCTGCAAAGGCTTTCTTCACGCCCTTGAGAAATAAATAGGTTTGAAGCTATACAGTGTCATAGCTTTTGTATTTTGGCATTCAAGTGTAACAACAACTTCAAGTTATAACTTACACGGTAGTTCATGGTCTGTCGACCAACTGTTATATTCTAGTTATGTTGAAATTTTGTTATTATGCAGTTACTTTAGCCTATGTCAGCGTTAGTGGCCCTTTGTAATTTAAAGACAAGTTTTGTTGGCGTGTTAGTCATTGGCATTGTCTAATTTTGATAAAGTTGTATTTGTACAACTGGTTTGTTTAATTAACTCGTACCAGGAACTATTATGAAAGTGTTCCCTTTAAGCGCAAAATGGTGCAAAAAACGCGCAATTTTGCAGGGCACCTACGCAGTGAAATTTTGGGGACTGCGCAAAAAGGACGTTATTTAAACGAAATTTTAAGAATTTGGTGTAATAAGTATATAGAAAAATGTAAAAAAATATAAGGAAGTTGTTATCATATTAATAAAGACGATAAAGTAAGCGCAAAAAACGAAATGTTAGCAGTTTATTCGTTAGTTACGTAATCACAGATAACTTAAGTAGTATGTTTTTTTGTAATAAACGTATTCGCAACTGTAACTTAAACCTCATGCATTTTATTTTATCAATAGGTAGGTTATTACTTTTCATATTTTAATAAAAAAATGTAGGCTATAAATTTTTGTAGTATTTTTAGTAAAAAACGCCTTTGTTTATTGTTAGCGACAGTTTTTAAAGTTTGATACATGCTTAGTCCAAAAATATGACAAGTTTAAGAAATATCATTTCGGTTTGTGATGAGGAAGTAATCGATCTCTTTCAGGTACTTTTTACTTAAGTGATGCTAAAATTTGCAAACTTTTCAGTTGTTGGCCAATAATGCTTAACTTAAATTTGCGTTTTAATTTAATGATAATGATTATAACCAAATAAATAAAACATTTAGGTAAATTTAGAAGAAGGTCGTGCAAGTTTTCTATTTGAAAACGATTTCGTAAATTTAAGACCAGTTGCAGGTAAATAGCTGTTACACTTTTTAAGGTCTAAAATGATTCTTTTTTCATAATATTATTTATATTATGTAACATTTATATTGCTAATAAATACATAGGCGCCGGGCGGGCTGCGCTTTATGTAAATGCATGCTATTTTATATTAATACTTTACCCAGACATTTTTTATAGAAGTTGCACCATATAAACTATTGAACGAAAATCAGGAGTGTATTGCTCGCACAGCCAAACAAATCATTGAAGTTGTTTACGATGAAAATAAATTATTTCATCTTGAATTCGTTGGTAATAATTTTCTTGACATTATATCAGACGACAGAATTAAAGATCTACCTTTCGTGGTTTTCTCTATTAGTGGAGTATACAAAAGCGGGAAATCATTTATACTCAATCTTTTCGTGCGGTTTATGGAAAAAATAGGAGTAAGACAAATATAATATTGTTATGTTAAAGATTGTGGTTAAAGTGACTTACCTTTTTTTTAAATAACCCCTTGAGGTGATAGGTTTTTGTTTTTTTATCAGGTAAGGGTGGGCGGTTTGAGAATATACAGAAGTGGGCTCAGTGGGCGATACATGTATGTCCAGTTTATAGGCTTTCAAAATAAATAATACTGCTGTTTGTGGTGCCCGTGTAAATTATCGCGTACAGATATAAGTTAAGAGTTGTAATTATACTACGACAATAAAAATAACGACCGTAGGATGGCTTTTTGACTAGATATATAAAAAAAAATAAAATTTAGGCAGTTGATTGGACGGCACCAGAAGCTGAGGAAATTGAAGAAATTTTTAAAACTTCTTTTGAAGATGCTGGGGAAACTAAAGGAATTTGGATGCTGAATGAACCTTTTATAGTTTCGTTTAACGGATATAAGGTCAGTTAGGTTATATTTGGTGCATAGTTATATTATTATGTAGTTGGTTGTATACCCCAATGTTGATTTCTCTTTGAATTTTAATTTAGGTTGCTGTGTTTCTAATCGATACTCAAGGTGCCTTTGATAATGAAAAGTCAACTGAAGAAACGTTTTTAATCAATGCTTTCAGTTTATTGATGAGCTCTTTCTTTATTTTTAATTGTACTCGAAATATTAACAAACTTAACATTGATTTTGTTATGGTAAGTTTTAATTGGGAACACTATTTAAACTTTGCTAAAATGTAACTATGTTTTAAATTATATTGTAATTTTTTAAACTAATATATTTACGCAGCAACTAACAAAACTTTTTAATGAAGTAAAAGGACTGGAAGTTGACAAAACAATTGACCAGGTAATTAATTTTATGAAAGTGTTAATTAAAGAAAATAAATATAGCCTAGTTTTTAGTTTTGTTATTAAATGTGAAGAGTGTCGTATAAAATTTAATCTCAGCTGTTAATTTTTTATTAAAGCCAATTTTGTATTTGATTCGTGATTATCGTATACCAAGCAAATGTGGTATCGAAAATGGTGAGATTTTTTTGAAGGATATTTTGGAAAGGGACGCTGCTTTTGGATCCTGTTTTAGTACAAACTCATGTTGTTTGTTACGCGGACCAGGTGATGGCGTAGTAGAGTCGGAAATCGACAACATTAAAATGGGAGGTATACGTATTTGATATTTAAAAAAATAGATAAAAAAGTTAACGGCACAGCCAAATTCTTTACTGTTTGACTAATCTTTTTTTTATTGCAATATTGACTGCTTTAAGTAATAATTTTTGATTAATATTTGTTTTGTTTTAAATTCTATAGATATTAAACCAACGTTTTTGGAAAATGTAACTTTGTTATTTCGTCGAATTTCGGCCCAAGAAAACTTGCCTGTAAAGAAAATAGAAAACATGACGTTGACATGCTCAGAATATAAAGAGTACATCGAGTCCTTTATTCTAAAGTTTAAAAAAGGAGAATTTGAGTATGCGAAAAGTTCAGAAGAGGTAAACATTTAGAAATATAATTCTCATTTGATTTAAATAACTTTAGGTCCTACTACTACTTGTTACGGCTCTTGCCAAATATATCTTTACTTTATTCCCACTATATATATTTAATAATAAGTAATTGTTAATGTTATAATTGCTAAAATTAACAGAAATCGTTTTTTGTTATTTTTACTGTTCCCCCATCCCATTACCTTTACGGTCCTAACTTTTCGAGAAGCGTAAACTTCGAATAATTTTGTTTGTTTGCAATAAGGTTATTTTTTGAAAAAAAATCTTTTTTTTTTGAAAATAGATAAGAAGCCGTGCAAATTGGAATGAACACATGCTTAAAGCTTTTGCGGATTACAGGGAATTCTGTCCAAATGAGGTTTGTAATTTTAGTACAATCATGTCCATAAACGGCCTTTTGTTAATGTAATACTGATTTGTTGATATCTAAAAGTAATATAGAATAAAAGAATTTTGTCAATTTTTTTTACCAATAACTAAACAACTTTTTATTTTGTTTACAGAATGGAGCTATTCTTAGTAAATACAAACATACCGATGCTCGTGAAAAAGCACTTAAAAAATTTGGTATTTGCTCACAACATGAAAACGATCCCATTCTCTCTCTTGAATTTAAGGAAAAGTTAGAACAAAAGATAGAAGATCAGTGGGAAGAAGTAAAGGTAACTAAAAGTGTTTAGATTTTTTAAATATATTTTTTTGATATTAAATTTTAAAATATATTTTTAACAAATGGAATTTTGATTTAAATTATTTATAGTCTTATTTCTTATTTACCCTTGTCAATAAAAAACGTTGTATAACTATTGCCATAAAATATCAACTGATTGTTTTGTGGATAGAAAATATCTCTATCGTCTCATTACAGACGCCAGACATAGAAGATGTTCTTATATTGTCATGCCTTGAGCACTGTGTTACGAAACTGTATCCAAAATTATCTAAAAAATATCTACGTTGGTAGTTCTAAATTGAATGTTATTTAGTTTAAATATTTTTTAAATTGTAGGAACAGTCGAAAATTCAAACACAGTTCGAAAAAATTGTTAACGAATTTGAAGCAAATATGAAAAATGTAAGTATTTTATTTTTTTAAATGCCCTCTGCATTTAGTTTTCTTTTTTTAAGGGTCTGCAATATAAACAAAGTAAACTAGAAAAAAAAATTTTATTCTAAGCACTACATAAATTCCTATATAAGGGCCATTTTGACTTGTCTGCGGCCCCTGACTGCAATTTTCCTGATTTTTATTATTTTATATTGGAAAAAAAAGGCTGTAACAGCGTCCATAGCAACGTAAAATAAATACGTTTTGTGTTTTTGCAAAAAAAAAAAACAATTTTATGCAGCTAAAGCACAACCGCAATGTTACATGTAGCCTTCATTTAAAAAATGTTTTTATTAAATTATAGAAGCTGTTTTAACTAATTTTCGTACCAAAAGTTGCTTTTGCTTGTATTATATAAGCTGGGGCTTAAAATGCCATGTTCCACCTTTAACTACTGTCCATTGAAGCTTGTGTTAAATTACAAGCACGCTGGGTAATTATTTACAATCTGACATTAAAAATGTCATTCGACATATGTTAAAATACTTTTTAGTCTAAAAATGTCGCTAAGGCGAAATAATAAAACGCAGAGCCGGTAGAAAATTATAGTCAAGATTAACTTTTTACTTCGTTTTGCGGGTTTGTTGCATTGTCTACGTTCCTCAATAAATAACTTTTTTTTTTAATTTTTCTAATTTTCGAATAAATGTTTTTGTTTACTGATTTTAAACAGGAATGTGGTAACATAACAGGAGAAAGTGTTTTGATTAAAAAAACAAGGAAATTTGTTGATAAAGGATTTAGAAAAATTAACAACAACATTCCGGTTCTCCAAAGAGAAAAATACCGAAATGAATTTGTGGTAAAAGCTGATCAAATTTACCAGAGAATTAGAGAAAAGGAAAAAAAGATTATAAAAAATCTAAAGAGAGCGGGTATTGGCACTGCTGCGGTTTTAGTTGGAGGTTTGGCTATTGGGTTATCATTCCTCTCCTCCTGTACTCGGTATTGCCGTAGCCTCTTCATTAGCTACAGAGCTAGTTATCGCAGGTTCTGTTGGGGCAGGCGTCATAACAGCTGCCGTTGCTCTGTTTGGTGTTTTTGGAGTGGTCGATTTACTTGAAAAAGGGCACAAAAAAGACTTTGCCGTTCTTTCTGCAGCAAAAGTTGTTGCAGGCCCAATATTAATTAATGGCGCAGTCGACGACAAAAAGTCTATGTTAAACTTTCTTGTCAAATCGAAAACTGATTCAAAAATTACCATGGTAGCAAACATTTTGAAACAGGAAAGAGACCGGCAAGAAGACGAAGACCGAAACGCAGAGTTAGAACCAGGCTTTGACGGAGATTCTCAACAGAATTTTAGTGACCTCGCCCTTCTTCTTAATGACGAGTAATGTTCATTAAAACCTACAGTTAATAAGACAATGTATAATAGCCTAAAAAAGGCAAAAAAACAGATAAAATCGCCATTTGTAGAGCGCTTGTATATTATTGAGGGTACATATTTGCTGCGAGTTGTGACAATTTATATGCCGACTGTACGGGCTATCGGCTAGTAGTGTTAACATAATATTTGTTAATTTTGATTTGGTTCAATTTGGTTAAATAAATCATGATTTAGTTCAAGTTTTTGTTGTATTGCACGAAAAAATTGGAATAAAGTTAAGTTAAAATATAAATACGATTTAAAACTAATTTAGACATTTTGTTTTTAAAGTTAGAAAAGAGTTTATTTATTAGTCATTTAGTAACTTACCATGGCGAATGAGGAGACCTTAAATTTTTCAGACGATGAACCATTGATCGAATTAAATCAGGTATATAATATTTAAAACGTCAAATATAATCAATAAACAAAAATAAAATAGTCTATTATGTATATAGCTGAGTTTCTAGCTTTTAACTTTTTTGACTTGAAAAATTACTGTTAACATTGCTTTAATATTTAAAAAGATTTTTTTGTAAATGTTTTTTCACAAAATTATCAAAAAATTTATCAAAAAATCAAAAAAATAACATTTTTTTGCTAAATGATTATTTATTAAATAAATACAGAGTTAAGAAAAATGACTTATGTATTAATGTAATGACCTTGCCCTTTTATTAAACTTCAAAGTGACAAAGTTGTGTTTGCACAAAATGTTTGCTCTTTAACTTGTACCAAGAACGGTGTAAGCAGTTTATGCGTCAACGAGAATTTAAATTAAGTTTTGTTTGCTTTAATAAGCTATAAATCTTATATTACGTTTAAAGTCTAAAAGACAACAACACACCAAACACACACAAAACAAGTTTTGCTTTACGATATTTGGATTCCAAAGGTTGTTTAAACATTTTTAGACATAAATAGTTTTATTTGACAGGTAAAATATTTGCTTAAAAACAAAGGATATCTACTAAATGCAATATAACTTTTAAAAAGTTATTTTTTGATATCTAGACATCACTGTTTTAATAATGATACCAATAATAAGTAACCTTATATAAGCTACAAAAACATGCCAAATGTAATAAAATAAAGACAAAGAAGCAATGGAAAAAACAATTAAACTTAGTCAGGTAGCAATTAAACATATAATACAAAAAATGTAATTTTTCGACGTTCATAATTAATATAAAAAATTTAGGTGAATTTGGAAGAAACTTCCACAAGCTCTAGATTTGAAAATGATTTCTTGAATTACAGACCTGTTGCAGGTTAGCTGTTTAATAAACTTTTTTTTAAATGAATTTAAGACTGCAGGCTGTTAATAGGCTGTTGATAGACTAGTCTTAGCAGGCTTAGTAGTAACATGACCATTTCCTCGAAATATGGGTGGGGTGTTTTGTGATTTAAGCCAGCGCTTTGAAATTTTCCTAGGACTTACTAGATTACTCTTTGTTAAATATTCAGCTTTGTATGTTAGTATTACAATTCGTTATGAGAAAGTTTTCGTCACAAATTTAAGTTTAATTTTTTTATTACGCCAGATTTGTACGTCCCTTACATTTAAAAACAAGTGTTAACAAATAACAAATGTTTTTGTAGAAGTTACGCCTTTTCAATTACTACAAGACAGTCAGGATATATATTTTGCTCGCACAGCCAAACAAATAATTGAAGTTGTTTACGATAAAAATGAATCATTTCATCTCGAATTTGTTGGGAATACTTTCGTTGATATTCTGTCAAACGAAGAAATTAAAGATTATCCTGTAGCTATCTTTTGTATTAACGGAGAATACAGATTGGGAAAATCCTGTTTACTCAATCTTTTTATAAGGTTTTTGGAGAAACATGGGGTGAGGTTAACTTATAATGTATTGTGGAGCCCGTTTATTATTTAAAAAAATAATTTTTAAATAAAAATTGATAACATAGGCAGATAATTGGACTGGACCGGCAGATGAGGAACTAGAACGAGTTTTTGAAACTTCTTTTGGCAATGCAGGTAAAACAAAAGGAATTTGGATGCTGAATGAACCACTGATATATTCAAAAAATAACGCAAAGGTTAGAAAATAAAATGGTAAAAATGTTAATTATTAAATAGACGTATTTTGTTATTACCAACAGTTAAAAGTTCTACGCAAAAAAGCATTCTACAATTGTAATTTTAAGCTTTGTTTTTGCTAATAAAGAAACTTAATGAGTTTACTTTTTAATTGTATTTTTAAAGGTTGCAGTTTTTCTTATTGATGCTCAAGGTGCTTTTGATAATGAAAAGTCAACTGAAGAAACGCTTTTAATCAATGCTTTTAGTTTGTTGATGAGCTCATTTTTTATTTTTAATTGTGGTCATAATATTAACGACCTTAGCATCAGTTTCGTTAAGGTAGGTTTAAATTAAACGCCTAATTAAACTTGACTTGAATAAAATCTTGTCATAGAATATGTGACCTTCTAAACTAATATATTTGCACAGCAATTAACTCAACTTTTACATGAAGTAAAAGGATTAGATGACTACCAAACAATAGACCAGGTAATGTTTTTACCTATTTGATTTGCAAATATTTAAAAGGAGAAAATTTCGTATAGCATCTTTTTATCGAATATCATTTAACCTAATTAAATATGGGCAAATTACTAACTGTAGTAACAAATGTTATTTTTAAAGTCAATATTGTATTTGGTACGTGATTATCGAAACCCAGAAGAGAGTGGAATCAAAAATGGTAAACGCTTCTTGGATGAATTATTAAAAACAAACGCCGAATTAAATTCTTGTTTTACTACAAATCTATGTTGTTTATTACCTCACCCGGGCCATAAGGTAGCCGAGTCGAAAACCAACAGTAATACAATGAAAGGTAAGCGTTTTCAATATTCAAGGGCAAGGAAATAAACTTTACCGTTACACAGAGTTAAAAATTGGTAAATATTTTGTGGGTTGTTTGTACAATTTTCCTTGCTGTCAAAAGGTTTTTAGGTAGCTATTGAGTTCACTTATATAACATCTAATTAGCAAATAACCAACAAGTCATAAACATACCTGTACGGCAACGTATTTTTATTTGTATAATGTACTTTTTGCATTTACCCACTTGCTTTTTTTAAGTTACGCTCTTCTCAATTTTCTTTAACGTAATTTTGCATATAAAATGCTATTACATAATTTTTATAGTAGCAAGCAGTTAAAAAATTAAATACCAAGCAAAATATACCAAAAGTTATTTTGGTGTAGTCGGTTTCAATGTTATAAGTAAGCCTTCATTTTATTTCTTGAGATTTCCGAACCGAATTTCTGACGCCTGTTAGTCAGTTATTTACTCACATTTCGGCTGAAGAAAATTTGCCTTTAAAGAAAATCGAAAATATGGTTTTGACATGCCAAGAATACAAAGAAAATGTCCAGTCCCATATTAAGAAGTTTAAAAAGGGGGAACTTGAATATGCTAAAAGTTCAGAAGAGGTAAGACTACGATTTTTAAACAAAAAAGTGTTATTTTCTCTTGATGTTTATTTAACAAACAAATTTAACCATGTAGCTTTAAGTTTCTTTACCATTTACTAATTCTAAACTATTAATAAATATTCATAACTAAAAGCCTATTTAATTTAAAGAGTTAAATAAATTAACCTTAATTGTTCAAACAAACTATATTGTGGTAAATACAGATTCGTACGCGGTCAAAGTGGAATGGAAAACTGCGTGAGGCTACCGATTTATATAAAAAGAATTGCTCTAATCTACAGGTTATATTACTTGTCTGGCTTTAAACCTAAAGACCTTATTACTTTTTTGTAAAACTAATTTGCGTACAGACAGGGACATTAACAGTCGGTGATTGTCGAAAGGCTGCCTATGCACAAGCTGTTAAAGATTTTAATGAAATCAAGAAGACAACAGATTTGGATGAAAAACTATTTGTGGAATTTCAAGCAACATTGTTCGAAAAATTAAATGAGCTAATGAGTGGCGAAGAAGTAAGCAGCGAATGTTCTTGATTTAAAATTTGAATTTTTAAAACTATTTTTTTTTTAATATAGAAACATT
Source organism: Corella eumyota (assembly GCF_963082875.1). Taxonomy (NCBI): domain Eukaryota; kingdom Metazoa; phylum Chordata; class Ascidiacea; order Phlebobranchia; family Corellidae; genus Corella; species Corella eumyota. The sequence goes on along the minus strand of NC_137495.1, from coordinate 1,623,071 downwards.
ATAACCTTGGTAAACTATAAATCACATTTAAATTGTATTTTTTTTATTATTCAGGTAGATTATTTTGCCCAGAAAGAATTTAAGAGAGTTGTAGAAGAATTTAGATTAAACATGGATAAAGTGAGTTGTATTTTTTTAGGAAATAAAATTGAATTTTACTTAACCCCACAGTTCGAAACAGTTTAAAGTAAATTATTAAAACATTTATTCCAAAAAAAAGTTTTATAAGTTAAATATAAAAACTCTTTTTGTCAACAGAAATGCAGCGGTATAACTAGACAGCATGTTTTACTAGAGAACACAATTCGATTTGTCAACGAAAGTTTTAATAAGATTAATGCCAACATTCCTGTAAGGCTTAGAGCAAAATATCGAAACAACTTCGTTGCTGAGGCTCAAATGATTTATGAAAGAATAAGGGGTAAAGAAAATAACATTATAACAACTGTTAAAAGAGCTGTGGTTGGGAGTGCTGCAACGTTAGGCGTGGGTTTGACTGTAGGTTTGTCATTTTTAGCACCTCCAATATTTGGCTTTGCTTTTGCCTCCGCAGTAGCTACAGAGCTAGTTATTGCAGGTTCTATTACGGTTGGTATGCTAACCGCTGCTATAGCTGTGTTTGGTGTTTTTGGAGTGGTTGACTTACTTGAAAAAAATCGCAAACCTGCATTTGCTGTTCTTTCTGCAACGAAAGTACTGGCTATTCCAGTATTGGCCAACGCTACGGTTAAAGATCAGAAAATCGGAAAATATCTTGTCACAACAATAACAGATTCAAAAATTAGCAAGGTGACAAAAATATTAATCAAAGAAAGTAATCAACATGAAAAACCAATCGCTGAACCACAACCTGACTCTAGTGACCTTTCTGAACCTTCTTCTAGTGACCAAGCTCCTCTTATTAACGACTAACTATATACTAATATACACTATAGTGACCATGCCATAATGTACTATAAAATCTTTATATAAACAATAATACTGGACATGTTTTAAATCATTAAATTGATTTTGTCATTTTTCCCGTCGATTTTGTAATATTTATTGTATATATTATTTACAGTCTGTCATTAATGCGCGTAAAACCGAATTAAATAAAAAAAAATTTTATATTCAATAACAAACATATGACCCAATACCATTTTACTATATAAATCGTTTGTGCTTTTAGTAAAGTGGTTTCACAGTTGGGATACTTATCATAACAGCTACCGTCGCTGTGTATTGCTATTTGTATATTATGATTTTTTTGATTTAATCAAACAATTTGATTTACTCAATTCCCAATAATAACTTAGTTTTGTAAATATTAAAAAAGCAATTATCTTTCTTTATTATGTACCATTCTTTTTATAAAACTACTTTGCGAATTGTATCTAAAATTTCAAAATGCAAACTGATTTCGTAAGTACAATTTCTTTTAAAATTGTCAGCCACTAGCAAGTTATCTAGTAAAACCATTCGATGTATTTACGCGGTATAACTGTTTAGTTTTTTATGTAATTTTAATGCTAGCCTGTAGAAATAAACAGTGTGTTGTTAAACAGATTTGCCTGAACGGCCAACATGTAAGTTAATGTGTTATTTAACTAGAATTTCTTTAACTGCCAACAGGCCAGGTAAAATATGGTAATTTTTGCTGCAAAATAGGCTTAAATATGCTGTAAGCACAGTAGGCTCAAGCTAGCCTAAAATCGCTACACTTAAAGTAACTAACTTAACTGTTACCTTCTGAGCTACTTTAAAACTTTGTGAAAGTATTGAATGTTTGTAAGTAATGGTCAATATTTTTAAGTTAAGACTGACTTATTGTTACGTTTTACGAGTCATAATAAGATTTCAAAATTGACTTTGCGCTTCTTTCCGCAGCTAAAGTTGTCACGTGTCCTATAGTAAATAATGGTACAGTGACTGACAAAACATCATTGATAAATTTTATTGTTGAGACGGATTCAAAAATGTGCACTGTAACAAAAATTTTGGAACAAGTAAAGGACCGACAAGAAATTCCACTTCTTGAATTTAAAGTTTCTAAATCGACAGACGACGACTGCGACCAAGCCCCACTTTTCGATGATTAGGTTATAAAAGATAATTAAGTGTTATGTGTTTTCCTACTGAGTGCTTTACTGCAAAAAAAAATTAAAATGATTTTGTACATTTTAAATTGTTATTTTTATGTCGTAAACTATAAAAATCATTGAGTCAATCATTAATTCTTCGTGTTTTTTTAGATAAAAAATAAGATGTTTTCTATTACTTTTAGCTACGCTGATCACTTTTAGCTAACTACTAATTGAGTTAACTATTAGTAAGATAACATGGATTTTTTTATGCAATAAACAGCATATTGTTAAGTTTTACGCGTCATAATGAGATTTAATAAATTAATCATGCACGACGGTCTTCTGCTAGCAATGCAAGTCATCATTTAATGTTTAAATATTGTGTTAATTTTATTTGAAAAGTAAATCTTAGTTTTTTTTTGTGATTAAATCTGGTTTTGGCAAAAAATATAGCCTACATTAGTAACTAGTAATTAATAAATTATCTATAAATCATCTCATGTTATATATTTAAAAATAAGAACTTAGTTTTCATATAGTTCGTTATTGTTTCTTTGGACGTAAACAGATGTTTTTTTAATGAAGCTGGTTACTATTCAGTGTTCGACTAATTATAACCCGAAAAAAGTGCTTTGTTAATTTTGCAAACCGTATTAGCCTTGACGACTTTGTCCTTCACAACGTTTTTAGGAAGTAGAGTTGTATTTGCATAATTTGTTTGTTTTTTACCCGTGCCAGGAACGTATCGAAACCTTAAACGGTTTTAATCTATTTTTGTTTGCTTGAACCACAATGCTAATAATACTATCTTGGCCACGTAAAACATTTTTAAGTTGTAGCAACGTAAAATAAATACGTTTTGTGTTTTTGCAAAAAAAAAAACAATTTTATGCAGCTAAAGCACAACCGCAATGTTACATGTAGCCTTCATTTAAAAAATGTTTTTATTAACTATTTTATTAAATTATAGAAGCTGTTTTAACTAATTTTCGTACCAAAAGTTGCTTTTGCTTGTATTATATAAGCTGGGGCCTTAAATGCCATGTTCCACCTTTAACCACTGTCCATTGAAGCTTGTGTTAAATTACAAGCATACTGGGTAATTAATTTACAATCTGACATAAAAAATGTCATTCGACATATGTTAAAATACTTTTTAGTCTAAAAATGTCGCTAAGGCGAAATAATAAAACGCAGAGCCGGTAGAAAATTATAATCAAGATTAACTTTTTACTTCGTTTTGCGGGTTTGTTGCATTGTCTACGTTCCTCAATAAATAACTTTTTTTTTTAATTTTAAAATTTAGGAAAAATGTGGTTAAAATTTCCAGGTTTAAAAATATTACTTAAATTAAAAACGCAACAAGCATGTCGCAGGCCCTTTAAGATAACAGATAAAATATTTAGCCGGTATATTTCGACTTCTAATTTTCGAATAAATGTTTTTGTTTACTGATTCTAAACAGGAATGTGGTAACATAACAGGAGAAAGTGTTTTGATTAAAAAAACAAGGGAATTTGTTGATGAAGGATTTAGAAAAATTAACAACAACATTCCGGTTCTCCAAAGAGAAAAATACCGAAATGAATTTGTGGTAAAAGCTGATCAAATTTATCAGAGAATTAGAGAAAAGGAAAAAAAGATTATAAAAAATCTAAAGAGAGCGGGTATTGGTACTGCTGCGGTTTTAGTTGGAGGTTTGGCTATTGGGTTATCATTCCTAGCTCCTCCTGTACTCGGTATTGCCGTAGCCTCTTCATTAGCTACAGAGCTAGTTATCGCAGGTTCTGTTGGGGCAGGCGTCATAACAGCTGCCGTTGCTGTGTTTGGTGTTTTTGGAGTGGTCGATTTACTTGAAAAAGGGCACAAAAAAGACTTTGCCGTTCTTTCTGCAGCAAAAGTTGTTGCAGGCCCAATATTAATTAATGGCGCAGTCGACGACAAAAAGTCTATGTTAAACTTTCTTGTCAAATCGAAAACTGATTCAAAAATTACCATGGTAGCAAACATTTTGAAACAGGAAAGAGACCGGCAAGAAGACGAAGACCGAAACGCAGAGTTAGAACCAGGCTTTGACGGAGATTCTCAACAGAATTTTAGTGACCTCGCCCTTCTTCTTAATGACGAGTAATGTTCATTAAAACCTACAGTTAATAAGACAATGTATAATAGCCTAAAAAAGGCAAAAAAACAGATAAAATCGCCATTTGTAGAGCGCTTGTATATTATTGAGGGCACATATTCGCTGCGAGTTGTGACAAGTTATATGCCGACTGTCCGGGCTATCGGCTAGTAGTGTTAACATAATATTTGTTAATTTTGATTTGGTTAAATAAATCAAAAATTTTAAGCTACTAATAGCCCCATTAGATGACTATTTAGGTAAATATTAATAACGTTTATAATTTCGCAAACCAGCTCTCTTTAGTAGTTACTATTTTTTGTACTATTACTTTGGGCAACGCTACTAAAATTTCAAAAATGCTCATCTTGTAAGTTCAGTTTCTTTTTAAAATTGCCACTAATTAGTTTGCCTTAAAGCAAAATTATTTTCTGTATTCACGCTTTTTAACTGTTTAGTTTTTATGTATTTTTAATGCTAGCCTGTAGAAATAAACAGTGTGTTGCTTTACAAATTGCCAGATTGGCAACATAAATGTGTAAATATTGTTAATCAAAGTGAATTTATCCGCCAAATGCAAGATAACATTAAATAACGGTAATTTTGAGTTTAAAATAGGCTCAAATATGCTTCAAAAAGCACAGCAAGCTTAACCTAGCCTAAAAAACCTCTGCGCTTTAACAAAATCACTCAGTTCTTGCCACTTTATGCTGCTTAAAAACTTTGTAAACCGTAAATCTTAATTACTGGTTAGTAATGGCCGATTTTTTTATGCAGTAAACAGACTATTGTTAAGTTTTAAGCGTCATAAAGAGATTAAAAAAGGTACCAAATGTTTAACATGGATGTAAATGTAAGTTTCCTCTTAATTTGCTTGCTCTTAATAAAGGTGAAATATTAAGCAAATAAGTGATAATATTTGCGCATTGACATTATTCTAATAAGAAGTTGGCTACGGTGGCATTTGAGTAAAACAGACATGAAACAGTATTTAATACAACAACAAAACTGACTTCGTTGTGCTGCACGAGGAAAAATTCTTAATGTGTTTGTTTTAAATGCCCGTGTTAAATGTTTACTCAACGCCATAACCTTCGATACAGGCAATAAAATTAATGATTTACACTTTATGCGTGAATAGTATCAGAAAACTAACCGATTTTATTTTGAACCAATATGATTTAGTTCAAGTTTTTGTTGTATTGCACAAAAAAATTGGAATAAAGTTAAGTTAAAATATAAATACGATTTAAAACTAATTTAGACATTTTGTTTTTAAAGTTAGAAAAGAGTTTATTTATTAGTCATTTAGTAACTTACCATGGCGAATGAGGAGACCTTAAATTTTTCAGACGATGAACCATTGATCGATTTAAATCAGGTATATAATATTTAAATCGTCAAATATAATTAATAAACAAAAATAAAATAGTCTATTATGTATGTAGCTGAGTTTCTAGCTTTTAACTTTTTTGACTTGAAAAATTACTGTTAACATTGCTTTAATATTTAAAAATCTTTTTTTGTAAATTGGTTTGTAAATGTTTTTTCACGAAATTATCAAAAAATTTGTTATTTTAGGGTTATCAGGCTAAAGATCAGAAGATAGTTATCACCCGACCTAAACTTAATAAAAATGATGTTGATTTTTTTATTGAAGGTATACGTTAATATTTTATAAAATCGCTTTATATTTGAAAAATAGTAATTTTAGATTTTCTACGACCAATGTTAAATAAGTCTGATTTAAAAAATAATTTACGTATTTAGATTTGAGCTTTAAAGGCACAGCCAAACAAATTGTTGAAGTTATTAACGGCGAAAACGACTCATTTCATCTCGAATTTGTTAAAAATAATTTTATTGACATTCTATCAGACGAAGAAATTAAAGATTATTTTGTAGCCGTTTTCTCCATTGCTGGGGAATACAGATTTGGAAAATCTTTTCTACTTAATCTTTTTGTGAGATTTATAGAGAAAAATAAAGTAAGACTTACTTAATATTTTAAAACAATAGTAGTTATAACACTACGAAGTAAGATTATGTTATAATAACATTTTTATTTAAAATTAAAAAATGCATTATAGGCAAATAACTGGACCGAACCGCAGTCCGAAGAACTTGAAAGGCCATTTAAAACTTCATGTGGTATAGAAGCTCAAACAAAAGGTATTTGGATGCTGAATAAACCGATTATTATTCCAGATCTAAAGGTAAACATATTTTTAGGAGTTTTTTATTGTTTTTAATAAGTATAAACCAGAATGTAAGGTATACCTTAAAATATTATTTATCACTTTAATTTTTTTATTAAAAATTTGTATTAAATAATACAATTTAAAGGTTATTTGTTAATATTTGATGTCAAAGTATTGACATTACTTTTGGAAACAAACATTTTTTTATTTTTTTTTAAGGTTGCAGTTTTTCTAGTTGATACTAGGGGTTCATTAAATAATGCAGATGAAAAGGAAGAACAACTTTTACTTAATGCCTTTAGTTTATTGTTGAGCTCGTATTTTATTTTGAATTGCGCCCAAAAAATCAACGGCCAAAACATTGATTTTATTAGGGTAAATAGATAATAGTACACCAAATATTATTCAAAAATTATATTTAACTGTTTTTAAATTATAAATTATAAGTTAGTAACTAAATTTTATTTATAATCTCAAACAGCAACTTACACAGCTTTTAAATGAAGTAAATGGGGATTCTGTTAACCAAGCAATAGATCAGGTATACTTTGTGTTTTGTATTGTTTGTGTATGATACACAAATGAGTGTTTAAACTAACAGAGTCCGTGTGTCAACTTAATATTACTCAGTAAGAAGATGCTATCCCTTGTAAAGTAATGTGACTATTAAGACCATCGCAAGGTAGCGGATTTGATTTTGACAGCTTTTAATTAATTGATGACCAGACAGTTTCAAAAGGTCAATAATAACCTTATATTGTCAGATTCCACTGTAATTTTTGGAACAAAAGATTTCTAACACTAAAATCCGGACCAGTTTTTGTCACCCTTGATAATAGTTTAATAAAAATTTAAAGCTTATAATTAATTATCTTATTTTGTTAAAGACAATTATGTATTTGGTTCGCGATTTTACACCTCCAAGCAAATGTGGAATCAAAGACTGGGATGAGTTTTTTAACATGATGCTAGAAAGTGAAGATATCGAACTTAAATCTTGTTTTACGACTAGCCTGGGCTGCTTGTTACCAAGGCCACATGGTCAAGTAGCTGATCGCGAGAGTGACAACATTAAAATGCAGGGTGGGTTTATATTCTTAGTTGTATAACAATTTAAGCGGAGAGTTAATTAAACTTATTATTTGGTTGGATTTTAAAAATAATTTTTGTTTAGATATCGACAAGAAATTTTTGGGACATGTCGACCAATTATTTTATCACTTTTTTACTAAGGAGAATTTGCCCTTAAAGAAGGTCAAAAACATGGCTCTGACATGCTCAGAATATAAAGAATACATCGAGTCCTTTATCTTAAAGTTTAAAAAAGGAGAATTAGGATACGCTAAAAAGCCAGAAGAGGTTAGATATTGCTAACTTGCAGTGTTTACTAAACAATCTTTGAAACTAACCAAACATGAAAGATCACCGTGTTTATATAGTTTTTATTTTGTTAATATTTTAACACAGATACGATCGCGATTAAATTGGAATGAGAACATGTATACCGCTTTGGAAACCTATAGAAAACTTTGCCCTTTTCTGGTTAGAGATAGTTTACAATGTTTTTTTTAAACATAAATACCGTATATTTGCAAATGCTGTAGCTGCATTTCCTTTAATTAATATTAAATTAAAATATTTTATTCAAGTGTGAAAAACCCCCGGATCATAATGTTTATTGTGATGCCAAAAAGCAAGCCATTGAAAAATTTAAAAAGCTGTCAGAATCCGAAACAGATGAGATTCTATTTAAAGAATTTGAATTAAAGTTGTCGCAAAAAATAGATAAATTACAAGAAGAAAAAAGAGTAAGTAAAGTTATTAACGTTTTATTTCTAATGATGTAGTCATTTAAAAAAAGGTTAGAATGCTTATTGGCAAAAGCAACGTTAACCAATATTGTTTATTTTAAACAACCATTTATTACTTGCAGGAGAATTTTGAAGTAAATTTAAAATTCAACGAGATTGTTAAAGAATTTCAAACAAAAATAAACGACGTAAGTAATTTTACCCTACTGCCGGAACGTATAATTTGATAACGATAATTTTTAGATTTATTGGCATAAAAGGGTAGTAAAATGGAGAGGCTGCGTTGTTGACTATTATTTTAAAATGATAATATTTACAGGAGTGCAGCGGCTTCACAAGAGAAACAGTTTTACCTGAAAAAATCAACTTAATTTCCAATGAAAGTATTGGAAAAATTAATAGCCTACAAACCTCCGTCATTCGTAAACGAGAACTTTGCGACAAATTTGCGACGAAGGCTGTTCAAATTTACGAGCTAATAAGGAATCAAGAAAAATATTTAATTAAAAATGTCAAAAGAGGAGCTGTTGGTACTGCTACCGTTTTGGGAGCAGGTGTAGCTGTTGGTTTATCATTTTTAGCACCTCCAGTACTCGGTTTTGCTGTGGCCTCCACAATAGCTACACATTTATTTATTGCAGGTTCTATTGGAGCAGGTGTTTTAGCAACTTCCATTGCAGTGTTTGGTGTGTACAGAGTCGTCGACTTACTTGAAAAAAGAAACAAAATTGACTTTGCGCTTCTTTCCGCAGCTAAAGTTGTCACGTGTCCTATAGTAAATAATGGTACAGTGACTGACAAAACATCATTGATAAATTTTATTGTTGAAGAGACGGATTCAAAAATGTACATTGTAACAAAAATTTTGGAACAAGTAAAGGACCGACAAGAAATTCCACTTCCTGAATTTAAAGTTTCTAAATCGACAGACGACGACTGCGACCAAGCCCCACTTTCCGATGATTAGGTTATAAAAGATAATTAATTAATTGTTATGTGTTTTCCTACTGAGTGCTTTACTGCAAAAAAAATTAAAATGATTTTGTACATTTTAAATTGTTATTTTTATGTCGTAAACTATAATAATCATTGAGTCAATCATTAATTCTTTGTGTTTTTTTAGATAAAAAATAAGATGTTTTCTATTACTTTTAGCTACGCTGATCACTTTTAGCTAACTACTAATTGAGTTAACTATTAGTAAGATAACATGGATTTTTTTATGCAATAAACAGCCTATTGTTAAGTTTTACGCGTCATAATGAGATTTAATAAATTAAGCATGCACGGCGGTCTTCTGCTAGCAATGCAAGTCATCATTTAATGTTTAAATATTGTGTTAATTTTATTTGAAAAGTAAATCTTAGTTTTTTTTTGTGATTAAATCTGGTTTTGGCAAAAAATATAGCCTACATTAGTAACTAGTAATTAATAAATTATCTATAAATCATCTCATGTTATATATTTAAAAATAAGAACTTAGTTTTCATATAGTTCGTTATTGTTTCTTTGGACGTAAAAAGATGTTTTTTTAATGAAGCCGGTTACTATTCAGTGTTCGACTAATTATAACCCGAAAAAAGTGCTTTGTTAATTTTGCAAACCGTATTAGCCTTGACGACTTTGTTCTTCACAACGTTTTTAGGAAGTAGAGTTGTATTTGCATAATTTGTTTGTTTTTTACCCGTGCCAGGAACGTATCGAAACCTTAAACGGTTTTAATCTATTTTTGTTTGCTTGAACCACAATGCTAATAATACTATCTTAGCCACGTAAAACATTTTAAAGTTGTACCAGGCGGTATAAGGAACAACTTTTGCGCTGAAATTTTTACAACCGTTTGATTTTATATGGTTATTTAAATAATATTGACTGTAACTGACTTATCCTGGTACAGTATTGCCGTAATAACTTACTAGAAGGTGACAGACAAGTTTTAGAGGTCGTTTTTCTCCTGTTGTTTGCATACATGTACAGAAACAGCAAACACACCAAATGTTAAACAAATTAAATCATTTTGTTCTTATTTTTAATGCTGAGTAACCTTTTAGTTCGCAAAAAAATTAACTTTTTTAAAAACCAAATTATTAAAGTTTTTTTTGGAAAAAAAAAGTTTTTAACAGACAGAAAGTTGTATTTAAATATTACCCTTTTTAAACTTGACAGATATAAGGCATCATAGTTTCTTGATAATAGGGTAAATTGCTATTAAAAACGTATAAAATTTTAAAATAACAAATATTAAGTTGATGATATGCTTATAGTGCTTTTTATAAAACTAAATTTTAAAAGCTTGTTGCAAAACCGTTTGCAAAAAATAACAACGAAGTGTAAAGTAATTTAAAAAAAATGTTACGAATTTTACATAATATTTCAGGTCAATCAAGTAGCAGTTAAGATGTCAATTCAATTCTATTCCAGATTATTTCAAGGTAAATATGACGTTATCTTAGTTGGTTTTCGCCATGTATAACATTTTGCTAGCTAAGGGTATATGTATACGTAAACTAAGGCATAACAAATTTAATTTAACACGAGAAAAATATTATTTGTAGGATTATGTCCGAATTTTACGCGCGAAGCCAAACAAATTGTTGAAGGCGTTTACAGAGACGAAATATTTCAACTTCAATTTGTTGAAAACAACTTTGTTGATATTTTATCGTATAAACAAATAGAGGATTATAATGTTACTGTTTTTTCCATTTCCGGAGAATACAGATGTGGAAAATCGTTTCTTCTTAATCTTTTTGTGAGATTTTTAAAAAGCGAAGGGGTATGACCAGAAATTGTTGTTTCATAGCCTATCTTTTGGTTTATTGTTACTTATATAAAATATGTAAAAAAAAGATTAGCTTAAAAAACTTTAAAAACTTTTTTTTAACTGAAAAAACTGTTTGTTATTAATTTTTTTCATAGGCAGATAATTGGACTGAATTAAATCCTAAGAAACTCGAAAGAATTTTTGAAACGTCGTGTGAAACTGAAGCTCAAACGAAAGGTATCTGGATGCTAAACGATCCAATAATTATACCGGAACAAAAGGTAAAAATATTTTAACAATATGTTTTTGAGTCATTTTTTATTACACATCTACTGTAAGATTTGCTTTTAATAAGAGTTGAACTAAGGTTAATCGAAACTGCTTTATGTAAAATATTTATATATTTGACCTATTGATATTTTTCAAATATAAGGTTGCTGTTTTTTTGCTGGATACCCAGGGTTCATTCAATAAGTCAGATAAGAAGGAAGAACAATACTTGCTTAATGCTTTTAGTTTATTGATGAGTTCTTGTTACATTTTTAATTGTCCTCAAAAAATCAATGACGTAAATGTTGACTTTATTAAGGTAAGTCAATACCAAACAGGTGCACATTTGTTATATTTGTATTTAAGACATTTCTGTAATCAAGTATTTTATTTGATTTAAAATGTAGCAACTTACAATGCTTCTCAACGAAGTTAAAGACTCTCAAATCAATCAAACAATAAATCAGGTAAATTTTATATGACTTTTTACTTTTGTTTATAACCGTAAATATGGATACAAAATATAACTAAAACCACCTGAACTGGTTTTTCAAAGTATAAATTGATATAAAATTCACTTGTATAAATTGGTAAGCGCGTAACCTCTTTATTTTTTACTTTTAAAGACAATTATGTATTTGGTTCGGGATTTTGCACCACCAAGCAAATGTGGAATTAAAGACTGGGATGAGTTTTTTAAAACGATGTTTGAAAGTAAAGATGACGAACTTAAACCTTGTTTTACGACTAGCCTGGGCTGCTTGTTACCGAGACCACATGGTCAAGTAGCTGATCGCGAGAGTGGCGACATTGAAATGCAGAGTGGGTTCATATTTCTAGTTGTATAACAATTTAAGCGGAAAGTTAATTAAACTTATTATTTGGTTGAATTTTAAAAATAATTTTTGTTCAGATATCAACAAGAAATTTTTGGGACATGTCGACCAATTCTTTCAACAAATTTTAGCCCAAGAAAATTTGCCTTTAAAGAAAATCAAAAATATAGTTCTGACATGCCATGAATACAAAGAAAATGTTCAGTCCCATATTGAGAAGTTTAAAACGGGAGAATTTGAATATGCGAAAAGTTCAGAAGAGGTAATGCGTTGCATATAAAACTTTTTATTTTTTCTTAAAAATTACTAATTGATGTTTTGACTAGCAACCATTTAATAACCTGCTGTTTTTTTGTCTAATAACTATAACCCTGGTGCTTCTAATATAGATTCGACTGCGATCAAAATGGATTGAGCATTTGTTTGCAGCTATGGAAATATATAGAAATTCTCGTCCTTTATTGGTTTGTAATTGTTCACTTTTTGTATATGTAAAATTTGTAGTTTTTGCTTCCATAAACTTTCTCTTAAATTTAAAAAAAATGTTAGTTTAATTTTGAGCATTTTGTGTGTAATAGTCTTTATCACATTTTAATATGGTAAAATTTTAAATTGCTAATAAAACAATTTTAAACAGGATGAACAAGTTTCAGCACATGACATCGATTGCAATGCGGAAAACCAAGCCATCGAAAAGTTTCAAGAACTGACAAAAGATGAAACTGATAAAAATTTATTAAAAGAATTTAAATCGAAGTTGTCGCAAAAGATCAAAAAATTACGTAAGGAAGAAAAGGTAAAAAAATATTTAAAATTATCTTTAATTTAGCACAAATATTCTTGGTTTAAATATAAAGGAACAGTTTTGCTTTTTTTGTTTCGTAAAATATATATATTTATTGCAGGAAAGGGGCTACATAAATAAAAAATTTGAGAAGATTGTTGAAGATTTTGGAACAAAAATAAGCAAGGTATGTAAATATTTTTATTAGAGATTATCTTAATAAATAAGTCGATTTTTTTATTTAATTTTAAAAAGAAAGAAAAGGTTATTTAAGGCTTAAAATTGATTGCTTAGAAACTAGACTTTATTCATCACTAAAAAAAAATATAAATTTAACAGGAGTGCAGTGGGATCACAAGGGAAAAAGTTTTACCTGAAAAAATAGATTCGATTGCCGATAAAAGCTTTCAAGAAATTGATAGTCTACAAATTTCCGTTGTTCGTAAACGAGAACTTCGTGACATATTTGTAGTAAGAGCTGTTGAAATTTACGAGCCAATAAGAAGCAGAGAAGAAAAGATAATTAAATATGTAAAAAGGATAGGTGTTGGTACTACTACCTGTTTGGGAGCAGGTGTAGTTGTCGGTTTATCATTTTTAGCACCTCCAGTACTCGGTATTGCTGTGGCCTCCACAATAGCTACACAGCTAGTTGTCGCAGGTTCTATTGGAGCAGGTGTTTTAGCAGCTTCCGTTGCGGTGTTTGGTGTGTACGGAGTCGTAGACTTACTTGAAAAAAAGAACAAAATAGATTTCGCGCTTCTTTCCGCAGCTAAAGTTGTCACGTGTCCAATATTAAGCAATGGTACAGTGGGGAACAAAAAGTCTATGGCAAACTTTTTTTTTCCAAAAAAGGATTCAAAAATTGATGTAGTAACTAAAGTTTTAAATCAGAAAAGAGACCTACAAAACCAGTAATACTAAAACTAAAAACGAACATTAAAAGTGCGTCTACGCCGACGGACATCGACCGTTTATTTTAACGATTAAGTAATGAAAAATGCGACTGAGTGCATTACTAAAAAAAAACATGACAAAGTAAATTTTTACTAGTCACAAACTAGTAACAACTTCGACGACATAACACCAAGCAATGCTATTGAAATTGTAAAAATTAAGTCAGGTTATCGAATCATTATTATATAGCTATTCTAATTTAGATAATTATCGCTTATCAGCTAGATGTGGTTGTATTTGCTTGTAAGGTTCGTTCGGTGATTTTGTAAATTGCAATGCTATCTTGTAAAAATAAAAAATTTTGCTGATTGATTAATTTCCCTTAAGTTACTATTATATTTATTATTATTTCATAATGTGGTTGGTAGCCGAAGCTAAGTACTTTTGCATCAACTGTCAGTCTGGCTGTTGTCTAGGCAAAAACAGTGGCTGAGCTTTTGGGTTGCATAACTAACAAAGTTTTCTGAAAGGGCTAAGGTCAGAAGGTAGATCGGGGACCAGAAGCTTCGGCCAGAAGGTTTGGCCTGCAAAAAACGCGGGGGGTCGGTGACGAAATTGCCGCGTAAAATGTCAGCTTAAGACCATATTTTACAGATATTTGAAATAAAATTTGACAAAAAGTATTATACATAAAAAAAATTTAAAAAGTTGTTACGAAAAATGTATATGTTAGTTTTTAGAATATTTTTTTTTTAATTTTTGTTACAAAAATGTATTTTTAAAACGAATTAAAGACGGGCGCTTATGGCCTGCCCAATTTTTCATTATTTTGAATATCGGTAAAATCTGGTCTTAAACTGACATTTTACGCGGCAATTTTGTCACAGACCCCCCCCGTTTTTTGCAGGCTGAACGTTCTGGCTGAAGCTTCTGGCAACCGGTAGATCTGCAGACTACAGTTTTTGGTACTCATGTAAAAGCATCTAAAAATAAAAACATAAAATGGTTAGGGTGAAGTTTGGTTAATAAACTTTGTATTGGTATTTGCTAAAACTGGTTATATTTAGTTGCAACCCTATTTTTTGTACCTTGTGCTTCTACATGAGCTACTATTTTGGTAGTTGCCAACTACGTAAATACTATCTCTTTACTTAAACTGTTATTTTTTTAGTTGTAGTAAAAAAACAGACTTTTAATCTGTTTGATAAAAATAGTAGTTAGTAATAAATAATGGCCTATACTTGTCGATTATTAACAAGAAATGTGGGACTCCAGTTTCAACTATTTCGCCAACCTAAC
This sequence comes from Corella eumyota, assembly GCF_963082875.1. Lineage (NCBI taxonomy): Eukaryota > Metazoa > Chordata > Ascidiacea > Phlebobranchia > Corellidae > Corella > Corella eumyota. The sequence goes on along the minus strand of NC_137495.1, from coordinate 1,608,021 downwards.
ATTGGACGATATTCCGTAAATCAAAAATATTTTGATTCTGTAAATCAAGTTAAAAACTATAAATTTAATGAAACGAGTTGTATAAGTAGGTATGACTTTGCCTCGTCACATCGGTGTTACCACACTTCTCCCATTCTTCGAGATAAATCAAAGTTGGAAGATTCGTTAAAAGAAAAAATTAAGAAGAAAAACAAAGAAGCTGTGAACATTGAAACTGCTGCAAAACCAGAAACTGTAAAAGAATCACAAACTCCAAGGGCCGAAGTTCAAGTCCCCAAAAAATCGCTTTGGGTGCGGTTTGTAGCTGAAGTTAAACACTATATTAACGGTTTTCGCCTTCTAGGTTTAGACACTAAAATTGCTGCTAAAACTCTCTGGAAGTTTCTTAATGGACAACCTGTTATCAGAAGGGAAAGAAATCAGTTTCGGAGAGCTTTAGCTGATATATTTCGCCTTGCACCCTTTACTGTGTTTATTATTATTCCCTTTGCTGAATTTGCATTACCTATTGCACTAAAGTTATTTCCCAATATGCTTCCTTCTACTTTTGAGACTCTAACAAAACGTGATGCAAGACTAAAGAAGGAACTTAAAGTTAAATTAGAAATGGCAAAATTTTTACAAGATACAGTTGAGGACATAACTGTTAGGACAAAGAAATCTTCGAATAAAAATGATGCAGCCCAGAATTTTGTTTCATTTTTTCATAAAATTCGAACAACAAACGAAGAACCTACGAATGAAGAGATTTTAAAACATGCAAAGCTTTTCGAGAATCAACTGACATTAGACAATTTACAAAGAGAACAACTAGTTGCTCTTTGCAGACTTATTCAAGTGTCAGTTGTAGGCACAAACGATGTTCTAAGATTCCTTTTACAAATGAAGCTAAACCGACTTCAATCGGACGACAAAATGATTCAGCAAGAAGGAGTTGATAGTCTCACAACAGCAGAGCTTATGGCAGCATGTCAAGCACGTGGCATGCGAGCTTTAGGGGTTCCTAGAAGTCGTCTTAAACAACAACTAGCTGAGTGGGTGGATTTGCATCTGAATCATGATGTTCCTAGTTCTTTAATGTTATTGAGTCGAATCTTATACATGCCTGAAGATGTGTCGCCAGAGAAACGAGTTAAAGTCGCAATTTCAACTCTGCCAGAAAAAGCTGCCGGAGTTGCTGAGATTCGAGCTTCCGAGTTGAATTTAGAAAGAGTTGACAACACTACTTTATATAAAGTTGCAAAGTTAGAGGACAGTGACATTGCTGGGGAGAAGGCAAAGGAATTAGAATCTAAGGTTAAAGAAGAAGCTGAACTACCGAAAGAAGATGTTGTAGTTGATGAAAAGGAAGAAATTAAGGTTCCAGCTGATTCAAAGCAAGTCGATACAAAAGAAACTCTTGACGAAGGTCCCGTTGTACAAGACACCTCTCGTGTTATTTTAGATGATAACAAAATCACACAAGACGATATTGACGTGTTAAGTGCTGCTATTAAACAAAATACAGAGGAAAGTAAAGAAGTATCGAGTGCAAAATCGGAACTTGAAGATCTTAGAGAAGATGTAGAAGAATACGAAAAAGACGTTGAAACTCTGAACAGTGAACTCCGCTCTGAGAAAGATGAGGTTATATCACAAGATGTAAAGACCAGTAAACGAATACAAAAACGTGTCAATAAACTTATTGGGCAGTTAGATCTAATTTTAGATGACCTTGACAAGCAAGAAGCAGCGTGTACTGACATAGATGATGAATGCAAACAAAGGGGAATTCGAATTCACGATTTAGTTCGATCAGTTCACTCTTTAAAGGAAATACCTAAGGACAAATTACTGAAGATTTTTGATATTCTCGACACCAATAAGGATGGAATTATTGATGTGGAAGAAGCAGGGGCAATTATCGAGATTTTAAACCAAGAAAACATGGAAGTAAGTGAGGACCAATTACAAAATATCGTCAAGTTGTTAGAGACGGAAAAGGAAAAGGAAGTTGAAAAACAGTCTGAGTCTTTATAGTTAAAAAATCATTTTAAGATTCTATTAGGTAATACTTTTACTTCTAAGACAAATTTTTATGTATTGGAATTGAAATTTACTTATTGTTCTTTTTAAAAAAGTACTAAGCACATCTTTTTCCTATTTTCAAACATTTTATATCTGTTTTCTAAACTTTTTATTAAACAGAATTTTTAAATGCTGTATTTATTTAAAAAGTGTTTATTATTCAACAATTAAATGTATTATTTACAGTGTATTGTAAAAGTGTCGATAAGTACAATAATTAACTCAAAAACCCATTTGGCAAGGCCTATTAAAAATTAATAAAATGCAATTAAAAAAAAAGTTGTTTATTATTTGTTGTGTTTGCATGTTTACGTACAAATAATAACACGATAAAATAATAAATTATAAACACTCAAATTATGCTTTGTTTACTTTTTACTTCTGGTTTAATTTCTAATTTGATTAATTATTTCACAGCACATTAATTAATAGTTATAATATTGTTGTATTACAGAGTTTAATATTTTTAATAATGAAATGGTTTAACTGGTAAGAAAACTTGGTTTTACTATTATTTTGGTATTACCAAGTTTCTAAACTTGTTGCAGTTTTTGCAATAAAACTGTCACTGCAAATTTAAAGAAACTTAATTTTCTGCAAGATGGCTAAACAGGAGAACACAGATGCTCTCTCACTGGAAACAGAGTAAGTTCCTTCCTTTTTACATGCTGTGTATCATCTGCCACTTTATAAGTAGCAACTTGCTGTGGTAATCGGTTTTGTAAGTCCTGTAGTTAAACTATAAACATTATCTAGATCTTGAATATAATCTTCTTTAACCCATAAGGGATTTATAATTTTACCCTCTTAATGCTTAGAAATTTATACATGTTTAAAAATTTTCTGTGTTAAAAACATTGCATTTACTTAAATACTTTTTCAGTTTCAAGCTTATTATTATTGATGCTTAAATCTTACTTTTTATATTATTTTTAGGATTATCAATTTGTGTATGAACTATCCAAAAGGGGTAAGCAACAAAACCATTGAAAAAACGATGGCTCACGTTGATGTAACGCAAAGAGTGGCTGCAATCAACCGACTTCTTACCATGGTAAGTTAAAGCAGTTTTTATACAAATTTGTGGTCCTTAAATTCTAGTTTTAAATAAAGAGAAAAAACATGCATTGTACAATGTTATTTTTCTTCATTCTTTAGTTTATTTCAAGTTTTTTGTATTACCCTTTCTTTATAAATACTCTAGATCGTTTTTAGGGTAAATTGGATATTTTGAAAGGATCTTCTGGCTTAATTTACAAGATTAAAAATGTATCTGCTATCAGGTATGCCTAACTTTATACTAAAATTCTATCGAATTGCAAAGTGCTGTATAAATTGCCAATAATTTTTTTTAAGCTTACACTAAGTTTTAAAATAGTACAGTTTGTAAGTCTTAAGTCTTTTTTATGTATTATTTAAATAAAAGGACCGGAGCATGGTGTAATCATCAGAACCCCTGTTTTAACTACATATGGTCCTGGAATTGATTTCTACTGCTGTTATGGTTTAGCACTCTTAAATAAGGTTATTAAACAAGATGAACTTTTGCTTAGCCAGCACCTAATTTACAGCTTATACTTAGCAGAGAGTTATAATCTATGATACCAACTGGCAGTGACAACTCGAGACTGGGTTGGGGTAACTGATGTTACTCCATGTTTAGGTTTTGAAGTTACATTTACCACATTAAGGATAAGTAATTGTATATAAAATAAAAACTGTACTTAGTTTAAATTTTTTTTTACAGCAATATTAAAGGGGTTGATAGCCAAGAGAAATTGGTGTACCAGATCATAGAAAGTGCCGACAATAAAGGAATATGGACCAGAGATATAAGATATAAATGTAATCTTATGCTGACTGAGGTCAATAAAATATTAAAGAACTTGGAGAGCAAGAAATTGATCAAAGCTGTCAAATCAGTTTCGGTAGGAAAATTTTCTTTTCTATTATCTAAATATTACAAGTCTTACACCAAAAATAATACAAGTTTTGAGGTTCAATTAGCATGTTTTAAATCAACATTGCTTTACTTAAATGTATGAAAAACAGTTGCTTGGTGTTGTGGTTAGAACACTTAGATTCACCACATGAGGTCTTGGGTTTAATCCTAACTACTTTTATTCTGTAGCATCCTTGTGTAAGGCGATAAAAAGGTACATGCTCCTGACAACTCTAAACCAAACTGGCAAATTAACTAATGGGCAAATAAAATAAGTTTTAGTTTGAACTGACAAAGTCAACCTAAGGCTGGGTTTGGGTAACAAATGTTACTTTACTGCTGTAAAGTTGACCTCTGCACGGAGGGAATAAAATACCTAATAAAGACTTTTTATATAAAGGCGTCTAAGAAGAAAGTTTACATGTTATACAACCTACAACCTGATAGAAGTATAACTGGGGGAGCTTGGTACAGTGATCAGGATTTTGAATCTGAATTTGTGGAGGTTTTGAACCAACATTGTTTTAAATTTCTTCAACAAAAAGCTGAGAATGCTGAGAATAATGTAAGTTATTATATATTATTAAATTTTGGTATATTTTTATTAAGTAGAGTCATATTTCAAATTGCTTTTATTAGTATAATAGCATATGTGACTTTAAAACTTAGTCATATTGTTTCTTTATTAATTTAGTTTAATTGTTTGTATGCTCTTGGGAGTAATACTTTTTTTTAATTGATTTAAAAATTTAAATTTCTATTAAATATACCTACCAAACACCATTAAGTATACTTACACTTTTTAAAGTTTATTTATTATTACTAAGAAATTACAAGTAACCTAATATTGGCATAAAATATATCTACATTACACTACACATAAGATATAAGAAAATAATTATTTTAACTCTTTGTTTTTCTTAGAAATCTTTGTCACCAATGGCAGCTAACACAAGTTCATTCTGCTCTGCTAAAGAAGTTTTAGATTATATTTCAAAATTGGGTATCAGTAAGGTAAAGTGGTTGTTTTTTGGCAACTTATTTTTTATTGAACCCATTGAAATAGATTAATTTACATAAGTAGCTTATATCTAACGAAGTAGCTTAGCTACAGTTAATTTTAAAGACTATTAAATTTCTTTAAATTTAAATCTTCACAAAAAATGTAAACTGCTGCTTATTTCCGGTTCAAATATGCAATTTTAAACTATAGAACCACACCGGTAAAATGATCAATTTTGAGATTCGCAACATTAACTTTAAATACAGTAACTTCCATTAGGTTGACTTACAACCAGAGGACATTGAAACGATATTAGATACACTAATATATGATGGGAAAGCTGAAGTGACAATTGTACCAACTGCAAATGGTGAAACTACAAAAATATTTCGAGCAATCAAACCATTGATTGAATCGACGAATTTTAACAGAGTACCATGCTCTATGTGCCCAGTAGGTTATATTACTTGGATCACTTGTACTTTACGGTTCTCAGAAAAACTCTTGTACTTTGCGGTCCTTGCTAATTTTCTCTTGTACTCTACGGTCCCCACTATTTTTTTCCTACTTTATGGTCCTAACTAATTTTCTCCTTTATGTAGTTCATGGTCCTAACTAATTCTCTCCTTTATGTAGTTTATGGTCCTAACTAATTCTCTCCTTTATGTAGTTTATGGTCCTAGCTAATTCTCTTTTTTTTGTAGTTCATGGTCCTAGCTAATTCTCTCCTTTTCGTAGTTCATGGTTCTAGCTAATTCTATCTCGTATTCTACAATCCTCGCTGATCATCTCTTGTACATTAAGATCCTATGAATTTCTGAGAACCGTTAAATACATGTGATCCTTCTGTTTTATTAAGGTCTGGGACTGGGTATAGTTTTATGACGTTTGTTTAATAACTATAGCTGTTAACACTATCATAAAAAAACAACTTAAAGAGCTAATACTTTAATTTAATTGAAACCTAATAAGGTTTTTACAGCATCTTTTATTGCCACTAAAAACTACGGAACTATTGTATATGTCTGGTGCTTTTGACTTCTTTTATTTACCTACAAAATTCTATATTATGTTACCTCTTATATCTACGTTTCTAGGTGTTTGATCAATGTCATCCTGGCTCTGATATCTCGCCTGAAAAATGTGTTTACATTAATGAGTGGTTGGAATATTGAAGTAGATACAATATTGGTTAAAGTTACAGGGTTAAGGAAAATTTGTATTTCATAAAGATGTGGTTTTGTGGCGCAGTTTGGAATTCAGGAAATTTGGAGACTGAGTTTGCTCAGATTGATAATTAAACTAACCATTACTTAAACACTTCATCTTATAAGATTAAATTCTTAACCTAAAGTGTGACATACAAAAATAAAAAACTCTACTAAATTGGATTTCAATTCTAAATAATTTCTTGCTTACATTCAGCTAAAAACCATGTACTAGTAGAAAATGTATTTTTTTGTCGAGTTTAAGTTTATGAATCCTATAAAACATAGAAAGTAAGTAATTTTGATGTTAAAGAAAAACATTTTTTTCGGTAAAATTTAGTTTTTAAGCACCCGCATGTTGGCGCCGAGGAGCAACTTCGCGTAATTGTAAATTAGCGTTTTAGTACGATTTTATTTAAAACTCGTAAAATTTGCGCATAATTTAGGCATAAAAGGTAATATTTGTTAAATAAATTAACATAATAATGTAGTATTTACGTTATTTTCGTTTAAAAACAACAATTTAATTAACAGTTTATAATTGTATCAAAAATGCGTTTAATTTAAAAAAAAAATTTCAATTTAATAAAGTTGTAAGAATAAAATATTAAAGTTTGATTTATTGGATCGTTGATTAATTATATTGTGACTTAAAAGTTAATTACATAAGGATGTGTATTAGAAATTTAATGTCATATAATTTTAATTAATTACAACTTTAATTATGTCAAATTATGCATATTTAATTTTTTATAAGCTATGGCAAAAATTAAAAGTTTGCCTGTATTGTAAGTTTTGTTAAAATTTTTTATTTTATTAAATATGGTTTATAAGTGCGTTGAATTTAAAAAGATTAAAATGTTTAATATTTTTAAAGGTTATTTTTTTAAAGAACCGCAGTTTAAAAGGCGAAACCGAATCATTACTCCTTATTTCATAAGCCGAATTAATTGGAATTTATCAAATTATTTGGTTTGTAGATTGGCTAATACTCAAAACTACATTTTGTTTATAAATAATTATGTTATTATCTGGTCTTTGTTACGTAAAGAGACACTTGTTAAGTTTTAGAAATTGCGGTAATTGGCCACATAATGTTAAACAACTTCCCCGTACCAGCTGACGCAATATCAGATCACTTGTACATGCCGTTTCAAAATTGAAAATGTACACATCAGCGGTTTATAGTATTGTGATAACGGGTTTCGTCATAATTTAAAACATTACCAAACTGTTATACTAAAGAATATCAATATGTGAATTCTTTTTACTATTAAAAATAAAACTGTCTAATAAAGGGGCCTACATTTTAAGTTAGTTTGCTATATTTTTTGAAAATTAAATTAGCATTAAATTCGCCATGTCAAAATTTAAATGATTTTAAAAAAAGGGTATTTTGTATTGTAATATATATTTAAATACTGCAAAAAAATTGTTTCAAATAATTTTTTTAAACTTTTGATTGAAAGTCTGTCTGTCATATTTAATAATAATTTATTTAATTTATAAAATAATAATTCATCTTAGACGGAAGTTATTGATATAACCACTGACCATACGATTAATATAAATGGTTAATATATCACCTATGTATAAATATAAGCAGAACTCATATGACCTGCATTATTCTAGTGTTAATCTTTATTTATTTTTAACTAACTTTAATCTATATGTCATGTAATATTAAACATTGAGCTTAGTGTGAGTGTTTTAATTTTGACACGCCGTGTGACATTGCCTTTTTCGTTTCTACAATGTCAATCGCTAGGTCTTATAAGTCGGTTCAGTATAGTATTCTGTATATAGACGTACCATGTGTGGTTTATACTTTAGAAAACCAGGACCAAGAAAGTGAGTTTAGTGTAAAAATCTGGGGTTAAAAAAAGTTGAACTATTTAGAATAAAATTGAGTTAAAAATACATTTTTTAAAATATTTAAATTCGGGTTATATGTCTATTTATATATCAATATTTTAATTAAATAAATAGAGGTTTATATTTTTAATTAATTATGATTTGGCTTATGTAAATTTATTTGTTGAATGTCATTTAAAATTGTTATATTTGTTCTATATTGTGATATTTAAGCGAGTATTAGTATGACGTCACAAAGAAATCTCGTGTCTCTGTTTACGTAATAGTCTGCCCTTATTTGGCGAGTCATGTGACAATAACATTCAAACGTAATAGTAGGCTTTGTAGGCAGGAACATTAAGAACCAATCAGATTAATGGATTTTAGAGGAGTTGTCCAAAATTTTAATCAACAAAATTGAAAGAAAATGCGATTAAAATTTTTTTTCTAGAATTAAAAACCTAAAAATAAACGCATTCGTATAAAAGGGCTGGAAATTATCGAATTGGAATTCGTAACACTGTGTTCAAAAACCGTTAAAAGGTGTTTTACCAAGTGGTAGTTTTATTAAAAACGAAAACATGTATAGGGGAATGACAAGGGTAAATTTTGGTGAAAATATAGGTCAACAACTTTAACAACTATTATATCATATGTTTGTTTACCAATGTGTTAAGTTACGTAGCCCTAATCGCTAACTTGTTTTTAACTTATAGAGAACTAGCGATAACCAAGTTAGTGGCAAATATTATTTTGATGAAAAACCGCAATGTCACCTCATACGCAACAACAAATCAGTATTCCAATGCCTTACGAGATTGAAGATTTATCTGGGACGAACTTTGCTCAAAAACAAAACAACAAACCCGCTTTCCAAAGCGAAAAGGTCACAACATGTTGTGATGCTTGTATAGATAACTGTTCAACTCTTGAAAACTGCAATGTCAGCAGCAAAACTACGGAAGTTACAATCCCATTCTCTAGCGTTACTATCACAGTTCAAACTACAAACAAAATCAACAACTCGAGTTTCTACAACAATATCGACTGCTCAGACTGTGCATCTTTGCGAGTTTTTGGGTATGGATCGTTGGTATGGTTACCCAAGTTTGCGTACACAAAACGAGAAATTGGGTCAGTGAAAGGCTTTGTCAGAAGATTTTGGCAGGGTAATACCACGCACAGAGGAACCCCCGACTCGGTAGGTTCTATTATAAGTGATTTTATTTTATATTACGAATGTTAAATCATCAATTATTCAATATAAAACGAATGGTTTATATATAACAAAAGGTAAATACTACTTCAAATTTTTAACTTTGTTTATTTTTATTTTTTAGCCTGGACGAGTGGTTACATTAGTAGAAGAACAAAAGGTGAATATTTTAACCTTTCACTTAGCTTTTATCACCTTAGTGTGAAATTTTGTTCAAAATTTTCCACTTTAATTGTTTACATAAAACATGTACTGCTTGTCATGTACAAAATACCTGCTTATTTACGGAAGTATATACATCGTTTATTAGCTAACACGTGATTAATGATTACGTTAAACACAGGCCCAATTTTTGATCAAAATTTAAGCTACTTTAACATATTACATATACAGTAAAAAAATGTTAAAATCTCTTTAAATTTAAGAGTTTAAATTATTTTTATAATAATTTTGTTTTATTTTATTAAAGGGTGAAACGTGGGGAGTTGTATTCCATTTACAAGGCAGGGAACAAATCGAACAAGCTTTAAAACATCTTGTTACAAGAGAGATGATAAAAGGAGGCTACGAGGCCAAGGCCGTAACTTTTAATGGCCGTGACGGTAAACCCATCGATGTCGTAACCTTTATTGCAACACCACAAAGTGATCAGTTTCTAGGTCCAGCGCCTGTCGATAAACTTGCCAAAACCATCGTCAATTCACGGGGAAAAAGTGGCCACAATCTTGAATATGTATTCAATCTAGTTGATGCGTTTAGAAAAGAGGCACCACAGGGATTAGATCATCATTTACTCTCCATTGAAAATGAGTGCCATCGCCATCTTTCTACCCTGCTCGTTTGGCGCCATCGATTATTTTGTGGCATGGCTAGCGTCACAAGCGACTGTAACTGTTTAAAATTAAAACACGTGACCGATGATCATTACGTATTACAATGTCTGACGTCACGAATACAGCATATTGTTAAATATGCACAAATTTGATTTTAAGTGCATTGAACTTTTTAAACTTGCGAATATCGTTTAATTAATTGCAAATACCGTTACATTAAAGTTTATGAAAATATGTGTTTTTATTAATAAAAAAACTTTTAAAATGTTGTTGCAACTTTTACAAATAAGCTACAAGACCAAGATAACTACACCCAATTAGTTGGAAAGAAGGTGGAGTCATTAAATTGGAAGCGGGTGGGATGATGCGCTTCGTCTGCTGGGGTATTTTCATTAACGCTTGAAGCGAATTTAAAATGGTTTGATTTAGATATTAAAAAAAAACGAAAGAAAACTTTTGCGTGGCTAAAATTTTGTATCATTTTTGAGTTATAATATAGTAAATTATAGATTGGTATTAGGTTCTTTTAAAAGATTTATATTATACCCCACTACGCTCCCCACAAATTGAGCAACCCACGCACAACTTTTAAATTTTACCCAATTTTGGTATTTTTAAATGGAGTAAACAACTACGTTTGTTAACATCCTTGAATGACACGTGTTTTATTACGTATGTAGTAGTAATAAACTATTATTTACATTGATGACAGTTTATTATCTAAAGTGTTAAAATGTTAGCATTAAAGTTATAGTGACGTACCGAACAAAAATCTTACTTAAGTTATTTTGAAATTGGGAAATATTTTATTACAACATTGAACAAATGAATTTTTAATTCTTTAGTTTATTGATTTCGGTTGATGTTGCAATTTTTTGTAAAGGCATGCCCTGGACAAAATCATTTCTGATTTTACATGCCGCGACAAGTTATATTAAAACATTTATAAGTTAAATGTGTTTATGATAGTTTACGTGTTTTTGTGTAACTTTGTTATGATTTTTTCATGTGATTGTCATGAGTTAAGTTTTGTTGGGTATGAATCAGAGTTAGTTCGAATTAAATTACTTTTACTTCGTTGAGGAAAATTAAAGATACACGGAAAGCGTTGCTTAGAACTTAAATTAAGTAAATAATTATCTTAAACGATCCGTGATATTTAGGATACTAAGATATTTGTGTTAGAAGACAATATAGAACACGTTAGAATTTTTGTTGGGGTTAAGTAGCATATCTAACCTAATTGTTTATTTTAGACATTATTTTGATGACTATACAACTAAAATCTATTAAATACTTTAAGAAAAATTATAAAAGATAATTTGATTCACTTTTTAAAGCTGTTCTATTTATTTAAATTACTATAAACAAAGGTAAAAAAATTTTAGTTTTAAGTCTGAGGATAAACGAAAAAAAATTACAATTTTATAATTTTTTTTTAAATCATCAGCGCGCTCTTGCGACTGTTTAGTTTGATATTTTTTTCTTTTTGTTTGGTTTTGTTTTCGAACGACGAAGGACTAAAAAGGAACCACAAGCTTAGTTCTGTTTTCAGCATTCAATTGGATTTATTAACAAGGTGGATAATGGTGTATTGATGAAAATGACACATGATTCAACGAATTTGGACGAGGAGGGGATAGTGTATGGGGAATTAGTTGTTCTCGGGTAAAAAAAAACGTAAAATTTAAAATACGTTAAAAAAACTATGAAACTGGATAAACGGCAAGGCAAAAGAGCCCTTTGTTAATTTTTATTTCATTAAATTAAAAATATTGATTTTATTGTCAGATTGTCAGTTTGTCAACATAAATTGGCATATTGACGTTTTAAAAAATTTAATTTAAATAAAAAAATAGGCAAGCCAGTTTTTCGTAATTACACCATGTAGGTCCTAAAGTAATAATAATTCTAATTACTTTCATACATTAAAAGTAATAGAAATTTATTATTGAAAAATATACTAAATCCAGTTTAAAAAATTTTAAAAGAAATTAAAAGTTTTTTTTAACAGCACAAAAAACTAAGGATCAATAATAATTTATTGGTGTTCATTATTTCTATAAACATTCATTAGTCAGTGTTACATTGTAGAAGCAAGATGTTAATTAAAATTTTAAAACACTGTTAGAGTGCACTTTATTCCTATATAGCAGCTGTGTAATGGTAATGCAACTTATAAATTATTTAAACTCTGAATTTCTCTGTATTAAAATGCCCAAGGGGGGTATGCCTTAATAATGTATATATATGTAAACATCTAATTTAATATTTAAAATATATATATGTAAAATAATTAAAATAGGCTATGTATTTTTTATATTTAAAAAAAAATCTGACAGAATTACAAAAAAACAATTACAATTATGATTTTTTGATTGATTATTGCTTCACAATTAACACACAATACTTTATTGTTTAGAACAAATGGACAACTACCAGGTGGGGATAAGGGTCGGAGAAGAAGTTGTTTTATTTTGAGAAAAAAGAAGAAAGCAACAGGGGTAAAACCATCAGATCAGCCCCAATATCTTCAACGTGCTTCACATTCAGAAGTAAGTTTATTAAAATTTTGTAGTACATTGTAAGTTAGTATATAAATGCATAAATTTTTACATGAAAAACTATCAAATTTTTCTGGAGAAAGGCAGTAGAATATATAGTTTTTGGGATGTCCTTATAATATAATTTTACATTTTTAAAATCTTTATTGCATAAATTAATTTCTAAAATATATATATATTTATATTTTCTTAGTCATACATTTAATGTATGTATATTTACTAGTTTTTGCCTATATATGTCAATATTTAAAATTGGCTAGTCATTCAAATATGACAATTACACATGACCAATTTACATCAAATAAAAAATTCCTACAAAGAAAGGGAAATACTATAAGCTCCTAAACCATAAATGATGGGAGGTCGATTTATAAAAAAATCCAAGTTTTTTTTTAACAAATAAAAAGTCCAGACTATTTTGTAAAAAATTATTTATTTTGTTCAGGCATTTAACAGTAAAGATCACCACAGTGTGTCATATACCTTACCTCGAAGTGTGGTGGTCGTTCCTTATGTTCCAGACCCTGACACTGATATGTTTCAGGTATGGTTCAAATTTAATTGTGTTGTTTACGCTACAAATGTCGGGGTAATAGTAAACTATATACACTGAATCAAGTTTTATCTTATGTATATATATAGTTTTAATGGATATTGAATAGAACAAAGGATCACATGGATTAAACCTTGACCCCAACCCCTATTTATTCAAAATACACCTAAAACATTCAATTTATTTGTTTGATCTATTTAAACCTGTATTTATTATAGTTGCCACAAACGTTGTTGCATTTAAACTAGGCTTTTAGTTAGACCATCTATTTATATAAAGAAAATGTTTATTGGAATTTGGTTCTTTGTTATATTTAAGTTAAAGTTTTGCTTTGAAGTTTTGTTTTTCAATTCTAGCAAGTCATTTAGGATGTAAAAGATTATAGTGAATCAAAAATTGACCACAATTTTTTGTTAACACTATTTCGCTCTCTTTTACTATTTGTTTTCCTGATAAGATGAGCAAGTTAATATTTATTTTGCAACTTAAACATACTTCAAATATTCCCGGAATTTAATATAAATGTTAGTTTTTTATGTAAATATGCCTGGAAGTAATGGTATAGTTGTGTTGGCAATTTAAAACTAGTCTGTTTTGATAGATAGAATATACAAACTGATAATATAAAAGTACCTAATTAGAAATAAATTTTACTTCTTCGTTTGGTTTGAAAAGTATTAAAATAAAGTGAACTAAAGTTGGTGTGGCCATGTTTTTTTAAAACATGTTAGGACTCGATTTTTGCCATGTAATTAAACGTTCTTTGTGTCAATAAGTCTTGAAGGAAAATTTCTGTAAAAACAAATCTAAAAGATCGTGTATGCCACTTGTAAAAACGTGTCTTAGCAACTTCTGCGTGGCTATTAATCATTAGGCCGGTCCTTAGGCTAAAAAATGATTTGGTTACTATTTTTGGTGATTAATATTACGATTTTGTGGTTAAAATAATGTCATAAACTTCTTTTATTATAAAGTATAACGGGTCTATATTTTAGCAACACAACCACGGTTTAAAAAGTTGCTATTTATATCAAAGAACTATTTGGTGGTAAATACTGGTTTTAATTAAACATTTGAACTTTTAATTGCTGGCGTTTAAATCGAAACTATGTACATTTCCTATTTCCTTAGTCTGATGGTTACAGGGTTTAGTAAACAGAAAAAATTTGGAATAAATCACGTAATGTTAATGTATTTACCAAACCCATTTTTAAAAATGTGGAAGAATCTTGTGTTTACTTTACGTTAAGTTCATTTATAACAAAGCTGATATTCATAATTTTGAATATAATTTAACGCCTATTTTTTCTGGGTTTTTTACTTTAAAATTAAGTTACTTTAAAATTAAGTTACTTGGGTAATGTAAGCCTTTTATTTTTAGAAGTTTAAAATTGTGCGAGTTAATTTACGTAACTTAATATTAGTTGGTATTCAATTTCCATACACAAATGTAACCTTATATTTAGCCCAAGATTGGTTTTGTTATTTTTAAAAAACACGGTTTTGTAAGAGTTTTTACAACGTTTTTTTAATATATATTGACATTATATATACACATTATAAAATCGAATATTTACGATTGTCAAAAACGTTTTTTTATTGTTGTTATATAAACTTACAACTTACACAACGACATTTATAAAATAAGTTTAATTATATTTTCGAGATATCGTGATTAATTAAAATCAACTAAGATTAAGAAATAACGGAACCTAAGAATCGATACTAATTCTCGGTTTCGGTTGCTCTTAATTAAAATATATTTTCTATATCGTACAATTAGTATTAAATCTGAACATTTTAGTTTAAATTATAAGTATTTCTAGTGACATGTGTTGTTTAATTTGCCCCTAAAACTTTTAGTACTCAAAACCGTTTCTCACAACTTGGTTACTTTAATGTATTTTGTTTAATTTATCGCTAAAGGAACCGTTAAAAAAACGCGCTCTCAAAAATGGGGCTTACCATAAATTGCGTATCTTTTATATTTATAAGTCCAAGTTGTTTTAAAATGTATGTAAAAATACTTAAAAGTAAAGGTTTTAAATTGCTTGTCAAAAATGTAAATAAGAAAATATTCGAACTTCCGTCATTAACGCAATTCCGTGAATCGAATATTTTCTTAACACCACATCGCTATATTCTAACTTCGATGTTTATTCGTTCAAGGTCACTAGGTCATGGCTGTATGAACTTATAAACACTTATGATGTCACAAGGGAGAGTTTGCACCCATGGATAAGCATGAGCTAAACACAATTTTGCGCTTGAGTGAATGTTAATTGATTTTATTGACTTAAAAAAAATAAAAAAAATGGATTTGTATAGCTTTTTGACGAATATCATCATTATTATAGCAATTTTAAAATAACTTTGTAAATTTTAATAATAGTGGAACAAATATGTCATAGAAATTTGGTTTTTGGCTGCGATTATATTTAAATTTTAAATACGCAAATAACGCGCGTCGTTTTTACGCATATCCCGTTTCGAATAACCCACAATGAATTAAAAAATTCGCGGAAAAAATACGTGGTGTTGTATGGTTGTGGTAAAAATAAATGTTATCCGATAGTGTATCAATGGGAAGGTGAATTTACGTGGTTTGGGCCGCCCCTGTTCTACTTATAACCGCAAATTAAGACGTTTTGCCGGTATATATTCGACTAGACGGTGGTTATTACACGCCTTTCTTATTATATTATATGATTTTGGGTTTGGCTGTTTGGAATTTCTTCTTAGTATGATTTATGTTTGATTTGATTAAGATTTGGTATATATTGAAAGAATAAAAATGTCGTTTTTGTGAATTTTAAATGTCGTACTATTGTATTCTTATATTTTTTTACGATAAGTTTCTAAAAGGAAATGGCTCACACGTTTTTACGGTTAATATCACAACCCACAATATAGAAATTCCCCTTTCCATAAAATCGTGGTCACACCACAAACAAAAATCTCAATATTCTAAAATATAAAATTTTTGTCATTTAAAATTTTTTTCGCGTTAAATTATAGCTTATATTTTCCAACACATATATGTGACGTAATAGTAGGTTTTATATTACGTTTGTTCCGCAGTTTATTACGTCTACCAGACTGTCAATTACAGCAGCTGTTGTCTCAATTTGGTCGTTTTATTATAACCGATATATTTTATAACCTCTTATAAAATACTTATCTATAAATAATGGATTTTTTAGTTGATACATTATTGTAGTTTTTGGTATATTTGAATATTTAAATTTCAAAGTAATTTTAAGTCGTTTTTTTTAAATTTTTAGTTTTTGGCGTGATTTTTAAATAATTCATGGAATGTAAAAATAGAAATAATCTTTCTAGCGTAATTTCCACTGAAAATTATTCCATTCTAAAATTCTTTGACCACGTGTTTGTGCGTCATCAGATGCCCACTCATGCGTTTCGTACACCCACGTGTTTTTTTATGAATGGGATTTTTTTCACTACAAAACTCAGGTCAACATGTTTACGTTTTGGTTTAATATTTCGCAATTTGTCGAAATTTTGAGGAATTTTAGTTGCAACATAATCCTTGTGTATACTCTATTTTATTCTGTTCTGGAATTTTACGCAATTTGCGATAACCGCTTCTAATATGATGACGTCATATTTCGTAATCGTCGCGTTGTTCTTTAATTCTATTGCGGTACGATTTGGAGAAGTGAATTTAAAACATTTCTCCAAAGTTGTAAAAGTTGAGTGACGTTTTAAAGATAATGGTTGACGTAATAATTGAAAGTAGTTGAATGGATCGCCAATTATGGTGCTACAGCGATTTTTAAATGCCAATTTTGCTCAATGGGAATACGTAAATATGTGCTTCGTTTTTAAAATTATGTTTACCTTACGCATATACTGTTATCAATAGTGTTTAATTTTAACTTATATTTAAATTTGTTAAAGGTTGTAAAGTTCAAAAAAAAATTAATCAAAATTAGTTTTAGAAAGCGCTTTATTATAAAATTGTAAGAGGAGTTATTTTAACATCGTTAACATATTTATCACTTGAAAAATAAACTGTATTTCCATTGATCCGCCTTTGCTAACATATTAATCATATTTGGCGGGAATTTATACGATTATATCAGCCAATCAGGAGCGAGCGTTTGTTGCCATGGCATACGTTTGGTTTAGGCAAGTCTAGGCCTGTCGTTTGGTCTAATCAACACGGCGTGATAAGGCTCTCTCTCTCTTTTCTCTTTTTTCTTTTTTCTTTCTCTCTTTTCTTTTGAAGTGACAATTTTGAATTAGCAGATGACATCATTGGGTTAAAAATGAGCATTACATTTGCATATCTTTTGCAATAATCCTATATTTTAATTAGTAATTTTGCTAACTGCATTGTCACGATATCAACAATAATTTAAAAATTTAACTCAAATCTGAAATAAAAATTTAAACAATTTAATTTTTGTTTTTTTGAAAAAATTTGGAATTTTTCC
Organism: Corella eumyota; assembly: GCF_963082875.1. NCBI lineage: Eukaryota > Metazoa > Chordata > Ascidiacea > Phlebobranchia > Corellidae > Corella > Corella eumyota. Next base: position 1,590,318 of record NC_137495.1, on the reverse strand, counting down.
TTATAATTATCTTGATTTTGAAGCAATATTTATTTTGTAAAGTCTTCTTGTGTTTGAAGTCATTTAAATTTATGCATTTAAATGTTAGGTACACCCAGCCAGAAATAAAGCAAACATGATGTCTCCAATTTTTAGTTTTTGTGATGTTGATCTTGTCGTTAATTTAACGAGCTTCGGAAATCTTGTGTTTGTGTTTCAGTTTTATCTTCCTTAGTGGTTAAGAAAAAATTTAACTGTTTTGTTGTTTTAAGTTAATTTTTCGTAACCTTGACAAAACATTTACATTACCAAAATTTTCAAAATTGATCACGCAATACATAGAATTTGATTTGAAATTTAAAAATTAATTTTTTTTTTGTCAATGTACCTAAATTTTTGTGATTCCAACAACTTACATATTTTATCATGAACTATACTGCCTAAGGGTAACAAGAATCATTTTTGGAAATATTTGTTAAAGTTCACTTAGGTCTACACCTGTCATATAAAGAACTACCTAATTATAAACTATTATCACCAATTTCTTAGTAAAATTTTAATCATGTAATTTTCCAAGTTCGATTGGTTCGCGGTGTTATTTTTATAACATACATATACCTCATGTAAGCTGGCATTTTTATGGCAAAATTCTTTGTATTTTATGATGCCAAAATTTGTAAATTTTAGTAACATTTATTGGATATAAACTTGGGTTGTATAAATGTTTGTACTTTAAATTTTAAGTTGTAAAAATTGCAAACACAGAAGGTCTTGTTAAGTTTCTTTGTTAGTACGATATTATAGTATTGTTGGGGAATAACAAACCTTACTTTTTTATTAAACTTTTATTAATTTAAAGTATGTTGACCGAGCAATAAATTAACAGATTGTTTTTAATCATTAGATTGGTCGATCTACTGAGGAGCCAATTGATTTTGTTGTAATGGATATTTTACCTGGAACATCAATACCAACTAACCAACATAATTCAACCCCTCAACAAAGCACGATATCACGGTAAATATAATTTAAAAAATATAAAAACTTTTACAGAGTAAGGGTAAGATTTATAATCAACTTTCGAAAGTAAAGTGAAACTTTTCCGTTTTTGTTGAATTTTGGTTTAATACTGACTTTAAAATTTGCAATTTTTGGCATTTTTTTAAAGGTTATTCTTTATTTCAATTTGTAAATTATGAAAGCAAAAACAATGTTAATTTTAGACTGAAATCTTATGATTGTCATTGTATATAGGTGGTGGGTGGTAAAAAATTTACGTTGGCATTATTTTAATGTGGTCAATTATAACTTTTGTTTTGTTTAATTTTTACAAACATCCTACATTTTTGAAATTTCTAAAATTAATTGTTTACAATAACTATAGTCATTGAATTAACAAAAATAATATATATATGACAAAATTTCTGCAAGAATTTTTTGTTTGAAATGATTAATTTCTGCCCAGTTTGTATTTTCGTTGTAGTTTGTTTAAATCCTTAATTATTTCAAGTGTTTAACTCAACAACTACTTAAAGAGTTTTAAACATTTACTCAAAGAACGTTTTGCTTTAACCCTAACTCAATTTTAAAAATAGTTTGTTATTTCCAATGTACCATTTATGTAATGGATATTTTAATTTAATTTTTATTTGGTTAATATTATTTATATTTTGTATAAAAATAATACTGTAAATTTAACATGTTGCACCACTATTTGAACAAGTTTAATATATCTGTAAACGTTCATGTTAACAATGTGGTCTTTATGTTAGTTGGTGGGAAAATGAAATAGTGTTGAAAAAATAAACTTTCAACTTTTATATTTTTATTGTTCGGTATTAATTAAATTTTACAGCCTTTAAAATTATAAGTTTTTAAATCAAATAAAATAATAAAATGTCATGCCATATAGTCTATAAATTCTAAAAAATTTAAATAAATTAATTTTACCATTTTTTTTTCACATTTTTTTACTTACATTTTCTTCCAAATTTTGCTAATCAAATATTTTTTCAGGTTTGCATGCAGAATAGTTTGTGACAGAAATCCACCTTATATTGCAAGGATATATGCAGCAGGGTTTGATACATCTATGAATATTATATTGGGGGTAAATGTTATTGTACTTATAAAATTTATAAATCTTAAAGCTTGTGTAATAACCAATAGTTCTGCCCTAAGATTGGGGTTTGAATTGTTGTAATATGGTTGGAATTTTCAACTAATATTTGTCGCAATAATTTGCTTGTGTACCACAAACAGCATTCTTTTTATTTGTAGGCCTATAAATTGGACATTTACTTACATATATATATTAGTTACTAGGCTTCATTGCCTAGATAAGATATGTCACAAAAAAATTTTAATGTTTGTGCAAAAGTGTTTTTTATTGTTGCCAGTGGGAATTGAACTGTGAACACCAACTATTGCTTCCATAACTTATTTTTTTTAATGCCTATTAGCACTTCATACAGGAAATTATTTAATATACAAAACATTCTAATTTTACAGTTTTTGATATTACAAAACACCTTTTTTTAAACAGAAAAATTATTAACATTTAAATTATATTTTTTTAGGAAAAAGCCCCAAAATGGAAAACCACGAAACACGACAAACAAATAATCGACGGACTCACCACAAATGGAGTTTTAATAATGCAACCTAAACATGGATTCAGTCAAAACACTGAACCTACACAGTGGAAGGAAACTTCTGTTTGTGGAGATATTTATCGATTAAGAGAATCAAGATCTGCACAAAATGCAGGCCAAAAGGTAAGAATATAAGTTTTAGTTTTGTTTTTTTCCTGTTATTTTTACAGAGTTATGGTTGTTAGTTTTACAGTATGTATTTTTTAATTTTGTCGGTTTCATGCCTATCTGCATATTTGGTGTAAAATTTCAAAATTTTTGGTGCTTTTTTGAAGAATTTATTCAAGTATTTTACAATGCTTTATGGTGTATAACTTTGGTTATGCATATAAGTTGTTTTAAAGTTAAATACTACAGCAATTTATATATACACTTGCAAACCTTTTGGTTTAAAACATCTAAAATAAGACCACAGACAAGTGATTCCTTCACTAAACATTAACAACTTGTAGATGGTAAAGTACACAATAATAACCAGGCACAATAAGGATTTAAATATCAGGTCGAGGCTTGTCACTATTTAAACTTGTTCTATTGTCACAGTTACATTTATAATGCTTATTATGTGGTGTATATGTAAGTATACTCAGAAAATTTTGCAGCTAATTTGTAAAATTTTTAGGCATTTAAAAAGCTTTGTGGTTAAAATTTGCATAGAAGTTAAGTTATGCTGTATTTAAAAAGAAATATGTTCCGGTCAAAATTATTATACTGAAATATATCTTTCTCAAAATTTCAATATTTACAGTATACACACCATTACATAAATACTTTAACTATTTACATATAAATACCATAAATTATATATTTCTTTAAAATATTAGTTGATTTTTGTTTTGGTTCCTGTTTTTAATTTTGTTTTTTTTGATGTCGGAGTGATAAAAAGTCCGTAAAATCTCATGTCCAGACTGGCCTTGATGTACTGTGTACATTACAACTTTTCTTTGTGTTTTACACAAGTTTTCGGTGTACTTTCTAATGTAATTCGTGTAACTTTGGTTTTAAACACTTATTGTAGTTACTTTAACTTAATTTGAGATTTAAATTTGGAGTTTTTTTAATTTTTAATGCTTTAATTTTTGTTTGCAAAGTTTATGAATTATTCACAAGTTCATTTAAAGCCAATTTCAAAACCTTAAAAAAAATTCAATGATTATAATAATATATTTATCCTAGTTTTAATTTTCTTATAATATATCGGTGTACCATATCTAGTTACATTGGTTACTATGAGCCTTGTTGGTTGGTATACCAACTAACTGTATGCTAATGATCTTAACTTGTATTTAAATATGGGTAAATTAGGCATCGATATTCTATACAACAACACATCCTATGTAAACAGATAGGCTTTGTTAAAACTATATCATTCAAGTGTTTTATCAATTTGGATAATAAGATCGAAAATAATTAACAGAAGATAGGTCTAAATTCATTAAAAATTAACATTGAATTAAAACAATGTGATGTACTCGGTCTAAAAAATTTTTGATTGTTAAATGCTTATTTCAAATTAAAAACAAAATGCTGATAATTACTCATAAATTTTGTTCTTTAAAGAATTAGAATACACAAATTTGTCATAGATATTAACACTTGTTTTAAAATGAAACAATATGCTGATATATACTCACTAATTATGTTTGTTGAAGTTTATATTCACCCGAATCAATCACAGATAGGTGTACACTTGTTTTGAATTAACATTTTTTGGTTTATAAAGTATCTATCTACTCAAATTAATCAGAAATATGTAAATACTTATGTTTAATTAAAACAAAATATTAATATTTAGATTGACATGGATAGTAATGTTCTTGTGGATGGAACTCTGATTGATCTTTGTGGAGCAACTTTGTTGTGGAGATCGTCAAGTAATGCTGAACACTGTATGCCAGTAAGTAGATTATTTTGTGTTTTTGTATAAGCAAATTACTAATAAGTTGATAATTTGAATTTTGTTCAAGTTCCAATTTTTTTTAAATTTTACAACCATAAAAATAATAAAATGTAAGAGTTGTAAACATAACAAGAAAAATATTTATCAGATATTGTGATTATATAAAAATAATAGCATATTATTACATAAAAAGTATGATGATAATTGGGGTAAACTGGTATTTTAAATTTATTTTCTTTGTTATAATTTCTTTAATGAATTTCTTGATCTATATTTACAATTTAATCTTTTTATATATTGATCCAAAATTAGTTTTTCATTTTTCATTGATTTTTTAATGAATTTAAAAAGATTAAGTTTTAAATGAATTAATTTTCAATTGATTTGTTTGTTTTAAATACTTAACAAATTAAGAATTAACATAGTTTCTTTTCTGTTATAAAAATACTAATTGAAACTTGCCCCTCAAAATAAGTTTTTATATTTTTCTCGCAGACACCTCGTCACATCGACCAACTTATCTCGAACATTAACCAAGAGCGCCCCCAGTGTCCTGTCGGCCTTACTACCCTTGCATTCCCGCATCGAAGTCGAGCCACTAGGGAGACAGAGAAACAACCCTGGGTCTATCTCGAGTGCGGGCACGTTCACGGGAGAATTGATTGGGGTTACCAGGGTGAAGAAGAAAGAGTTTGTCCTCTTTGTAGATCGGTGAGTAATGCTATTAAATGAGGAGTTACTAATAGGGGGTAACTTTGTTATGTTGAGAGTTAATAGTTGGGGTCACATTTTTAAGAAAATTAATTAGTGGTACGATGGTAATAAAGAAAAAGTTTGTCATTTTTGTAACCTAGTTGGTTAAGTTTGTTTAGTTGGGGGGTTAATAACTGGGGTAACATTTTTAAGAAATTTGATTAGGGGTACTAAAGTTAAGGGTAAAAGATTTTTTTTTTTTGTGGTTTGGAGAAGTTTCAGGTTAATAATTGTGTCACAATGTCTCCTTTGTTGGTCTACAATATTAAGTTAGATGTTGGGCTAATATAAGTTGCTTTATAGGCTTTGGGAATGATAATAAAAGGTAAAACTAAAGTACCAACTACGATAGAGAAAGGAAGCATAAAGACAGTTCTTATGATATTTAAAATTAACTAGAAGTTCAACAACAACTTTTCACTAATACCATTTCCTATTTCTCCAGGTTGGCAAGTATGTTCCATTATGGATTGGAAATGAACCAGCATTTTATGTCGACACAGGATCTCCCACTCATTGTTTTATTCCATGTGGTCATGTTTGCTCCAATAAAACTGCAGAGTAAGTTTTTGACTGTTTTGATTAATTGCTATTATATCTTGTATTATTTTGGTTTACATATATTTTACCCTACTTTTTCTGTATAACCTTTAGGTGATAGGTGTTGTTTTATACTTTTATTAAGAAAGAGTGTGCTGTTGTGATGTGTTTAAGCTACCTGTAAAAACAAGCGAAAACGCAAACGCTAGGCTCAAGGGCAAATAGTGTGGCATTGGTGCAGCTCAAACCCCGAACCTTTAAGCCCATAGTTTGCTGCCATGACTGGTTTATCATAAATTACCACCAGATTTATTACTTTGCAAAACAACTTTTAAAGATACTTTATTTGTATCTAATTTTAAAGTTATTTCGACTATCACATGTTATTAGATTTAAAGTTTTTTTAACATCTTATTTAAGGTATTGGTCTGGCACCGCTTTACCGCATGGTACCCAAGCTTATAACGCAGCTTGCCCATTCTGTGCAACACCCTTAGAAGGAGATTTAGGTTATAAGAAATTAATATGGCAACAACCTGTAGATTGAAATATTAATGATATTTCGGACTTTAATACTGGCCAACTCACCAGGCCAAATAAAGCGAATGTGGCACATTGATGAAACTAGGTCCAAGGTAAAATGTTGCTTTCAAGAGCTATGAACTAAAAAGTAGCTTAAAGATGAGGTCCTGATTTTTCGGCTTGCATTTTGTACAGAATATGGTGAAACAAGGTTATTTAGTTATTGAAATTTTAACACTTTTGCTGATATATATTCAAAGAATTTCCAAATTTTAATTGGCTTATTTGTAAACATTGAGCATATAAGTATGTTGCTTTAAAATCATTTTTGGCCAGACAAAATCTGTATATTTTATAGCCTCTTTATATTTTTAAAATATTTTTTTACTTTATTTGTTGTATATAAATTCTGTTATAAGTTATAGACATCCTAAGGGTTTAAGTTCTTCTGTTTTTTGTTAAGTATTTAAAAGAAAACTTGTTGAAATGGTGTCGTACGATGATTTTCTTTAACGATTAATTTATTTTTATCAACTTTTTGACCTTCACTTAAATCTTTTTATTCTAAATTCTTATTTTCATTCATTTTTTTTGTACAAAAAACAAATATCCTTTTTTTAAATTCTTATTTTTTTTGAAAAGACAAAATATTTTTTTGCCCTTTTTATTTATGTATTTCTTCATTTTTTTGTTTTCTCTGTGGCAACATCTCTGAAGAAAAATCTTTTTTTTTCATGGAAATCAGTTCACAACATTTCTATCATCACAACTCATGGAATAAGTAAGATTTATTCCAATCTCTGGTGATAAGTTTGGAAGAACCTGCAACCTTGCTAATTGGCGTTCTTTTTGAATACAAAATCTATTAAATCTTTTAAAAAAATTTCATCAAATCATTGAAAAAGTTTATATAAGGTTTAATGCTAGCCTATATTCATTTGTCTATTAACTGGTTTATGGTTTTGACAGCAGTTGCTATTGTTTAAATAACTTGAGGGTGCTGGCAAATGGAAGTAGTTGGTTTCAAACCAGGTAACTTAAGTACTGAATTTAAACCTACCTTATAATCTTCAAGAGATAGTAGCGTGGTGTAGTGGTTGGAACACTCGGTTTTAAAATGAGATCATGGGATCGATTCCTACTATGTTAGGTTAGAGAAATTGCCAAAAATGATACCAACTTTTGTACAGCTTATATAAGGGGTACTATCAGGCTATATATTAAATCAAATCTTCAAGCGTCATACGCATCTTATACCAATGTGGCGGTAAGTATTCATGCTTAGGCTGTTAATTTGATCTTCGCGCGATAATAAATATTTAAAGAAAACATTTCACAAAGCCGCGGGCCTTTGAACTTTTAAATAAAATACTTTGAACCTTTTTAAATAAAAAATAAGTTGTATAAGTATTTAATATACAAAAGTTTCATAACATTTCAATACACCTATGTTTGTGATTTCAAGCAATTCAGGTATCAGAGTATTTAAGATTAGCTTTGCTTTAAAGGTATTTAATAAGTTTGAACATGATATTTCGGAGGAGTTTATGCAAAGATTAAATAATATTTGGGGTATTCCAAATGCTAATTATAAAGATGTACCAGTTTGCTCTAAATTAGACGCCAGAATAATTTTTAACACCAAGTAACAATAAAAAAGTAACCTTTAATCATGGTAAGAACACTTGCTACATATTTTTTTACGTCTACTTCCTGTTTACGTTGGTTTTCACGTGTTAAAATGGAATATAAAAGATATGGCATTACGATTTTAAATTAGTGTTCAAAAAACGAGAAACTAAGCAAAGTGTAACGTTTGTAATTATTTTGTAAATATCGAAGTCCTTTTTTAGATTTAAAAGTGTAGGTGGTTGACTTGTTTATTAATTTCAGTTTTGTTTTATCAGTAAAATTTAAAAACAAAATTATAAATCGCAAAATATAGTTTCTAACTATGTGAAATATCGACCAAAATTAGTTTATGGAATTATTACGTCTTATATTTGGAAAATGAATTTTAAAAAGGAAAATAATAAATGGGATACCTTGGTTGATGTTGGCTGTGGAAGCGGGCAAGCAACTGATCTGCTAGCTCCTTATTTTAACAATGTTTATGGGTTCGATATAAGTAAAAACCAAATAAAAATGGCAAAGTTGTTGCATCTAAACAAAGGTTACCACTTTAAAATTTCAAAAGCTGAAGATTTGCCAATAGAAAATGAAAGTGTCGATTTAGTTTCGTGTTTTGTCCCAACACATTGGTTAGATTACAACAAATTTGTTAAAGAAACATTGAGAGTTTTAAAACCAAATGAAGTAGTTGCCTTATTTAGTTATTTTCCTCTGCACAGCGTAACCCATTTACGAAACAATGGAATGCACAACAAAACAATGGTGAAAGAGGCTTTAGATTTGGTCCACCTATTTCACAGTAAATGTATCAATAACACCCCAGCACTTTATCATATTTTTAACCAAAAATATGACGACATATTTAATAATTTACCTGGTAAAGATAAGACAAGTGATACCTCTGTTATTTTAACCAACAACTGGACGTTGGAAGAGCTAAAGGGCTTTTACAAATCTTATGACGGATATGAAGCTTATGTAAAGGAAAAGACTAAAGAACTTGCCCTAATTGGACAAAAATTTACCATAGAACATGATATATTGGAGGAATTTATGCAAGGATTTAAAAATATTTGGGGTATTCCAAATGCTAATAATAAAGATGTGCAAGTTTGTTTTAAATTAGACACCAGAATAATTTTAAGCACCAAGTAACAAGAAAAAGTAACCTTTACCTATATATCGATAAACTTATCACGTTTTTAATTAGAATTATGGGTTAAACCTGTTTCTGGAACATCACAGTTGCAATGCCAAACATTTTATAAAATCACGTGTTAAAATTTATAGAAGGTTTAAAATCGTGAAATTTTTTTAAAAATTGTGAAAAAAGCCAAATTTATTATTGTAAATATTCTAAGTAAATACCGTGATGTAATCTTTTGTACACTTCACTTTACTACCCGTGGTTTCATGTTTGATTCCCACTGCATTTATACTGAAGCGCTTTTTAAGTAAGAAAGCATCAACAATACAACTTCAAATTAGTCTTTTTAGTTTATGATATCACATAATTTGCTTGATAAATATTATTTCAATTTATCGAAATTGCATTTATCTTTTGTGTTATTTTTTATATATCGTGACAAATAACGTCAACTTTTTAATGAAAAGCTCTCGAGAATCATGAATCATATGTAAGCCCATGCACTAAAATCCAACTTTGTTGTTAATTATAGTAAACGTGACTTTTATCATATGGCTCCTGCTTTGCCGTCTGCTTTTGATTGTGTTGTTTTTTTAAAAGTTCTTGGGTAAACCAAGCATAAAAAAATGCAGTTTTATTACTAAAGGCGATTTAGTCAAGCGTGCTTTTTTCGATATTGAGCTCGTCAAAGGGCCAAATTTAAAGTGGGGCATAGGTTATTTTTTGTTTTATCTTCAAAACTGAATGTGGGTAATTGTTTAAGTTTTTTTAAGGATATTAAGCATGCAAAAATATGAATCGCAAGATATAGTTTCTAACTACGTAAAATATCGACCAAAATTAGTTTATGAAATTGGTTTAATTATTACGTCTTATATGAAGAAAAGTAATCTTAAAAAAGAAAATAATAAATGGGATACGTTGGTTGATGTGGGTTGTGGAAGCGGGCAAGCAACTGATCTGCTAGCTCCTTATTTTAACAATGTTTATGGGTTCGATATAAGTAAAAACCAAATTAAAATGGCAAAGTTAGTGCATCAAAACAAAGGTTACAACTTTAATGTAGCAAGAGCTGAAGATTTGCCAATAGAAAGTAAAAGTGTCGATTTAGTTTCTTGTTCTGTCGCAGCACATTGGTTAGATTACGACAAATTTGTCAAAGAAACATGGAGAGTTTTAAAACCGAATGGAGTAGTTGCCATTTTTACATACTTTACTACCAACAGTGAAACCTATTTAAGAAATGCTGAAATAAAAAGCAAAACAATGATAGAAGATGCTTTAGAATTAGTTCATATATTCCACAGTAAATGTATTAATCATCCTAGAACAATTCATAACATTTTTAATCAAAAATACGACGACATTTTTGATAATTTACCTGGAAAAGATAAGAAAAGTGATACCTCCGTTATTTTAACTAACAACTGGACTTTGGAAGAGCTTAATGGTTTTTATAAATCTTATGACGGATATGAAGCTTACGTGGTCAAAAAAACTAAAGAACTTGCTCTAATTGGACAAGAATTTACCATAGAACATGACATAGTCGAAGAGTTTATGCAAGGATTGAAGAATATTTGGGGTATACCTAACGCTAAGGATAAAGATATCCCAGTTTGCTTTAAATTGAAAACTAAAGTTATGATGAGTAGAAAATAAATAATAAAATGATAATATAGGAAAAAAATTAGTTTGAATGTTTTAAATGCTAATAAACAATGTAATTGTGAAATATTTAAATGTTATGTAATATTTTTAGTTTTTTTAACTAAGAACACTAAATAACAATTTTAAATCGAAATCGAATTTATGATTAAGGATAAACTAATTTAGGCACAAAAAAATAGCGAGTATCAGAGTTGGGGGTTTTTGTAATAAATCGTATTTGGACTTTTGACCTATTTTGTTTAAAACCAACGCGTTTCGATTTTGTTGTTCATAATAGTTGCTGTGCAAGCACTTTCTGTAAGATACACAGTATATAAGCAAGAGTATATAAGACCTTAAACCATGGAGTACAAATCAAGTTATTATTCATAGGTGAACGTACTTGTATTTAAAAGTTCGCTTTTTATCACTTAGTTTATATATTTTTAAACGTGATAATAATATTGTTTATGTTTACATTTCACAAACGGAATGCCTGAGGTTATAAGTTGTAAACAACGGAAATGAAATTTGAAGCTTTAACTAGGAAACATATGGTTTTGTTAATTTAAAACTTTAGGAACTAAAATAGCATTTGTTTGTCTAATCTGCTAGTATAAAGTTTTAAGTCATTAAATTGATTTTGTCATTTTTTCGCGTCGCATTGTTGTAATATTAATTGTATATCGTATTTATTATTTACTTTTATCAATGCGCGAAAAACTAAAATAAAAAAAAAAAGTAAAAAAATTACTATAAAACAAATATTAAAAAAAGTTTTTATGTTTTAAATTAACTAACTTACCTAAAAATTTTATGATATTATTATTTTTTATAGAATATAGATTAGAAGATATCATTTTCAATATTTTCTGTTTCTTTTTATTCTTAAAGTTTAAGTAAGAATGGGTTCAAATGGTGATGGGGGCCCAATATTAACCAAATATGAACAATCTGTAGCCGAACTAAACTCAGATACGGTTCAAATTAACCTTGCTAATCAAAAGTCAAAAGAAGCCATGATCAAATCTGCAGAAGCAAGTCACCCTCAAATTAAACTTTACAAACGTCGATTTGTTATTATGGGAATATTCTGTCTATACTCCATGTCCAGTGCTTTCCAATGGATTGAATATGCAATTATCACAAACATCATTCTTGCCTACTATAAAGACTCAACAGACCTGGCGATAGCATGGACTTCATTAATATACATGTTGTCGTATATTCCATTAATGTTTGTAGCAACTTGGATGCTGGACAACTGGGGTTTAAGAAAAACTTTGTTATTTGGAGCAACCTTTAATGCAGTTGGAGCCTTGTTAAAAATTCCAAGTGTGGATCCAAATTTATTTGCTCTTTCCTTCGCAGGTAAATTTAAATAATGGAAAATATAAATTTAATATTTAAATTGTTATAGTAAACATTACAATTTATAAATATATGCTCTAATTAATATTTTATAAGCTATATTAGTAACTTTTACTTACGATTAATATGTAAAAAATATAATAAAAGTAACCAAATTGTTTTGGATTTTTTTACAGCTGTGAATATGTTATAAATTAATTTGATATTTTTAGGCCAAACAATAGCAGCTTGTGCCCAGTCTTTTATTCTTGAAATTCCTCCCAAAATTGCTTCATTGTGGTTTGGTCCCAAAGAGGTTTCCACAGCAACAGCAGTTGGCGTTTTTGGTAATCAGGTAATTTAAACATTTTTTAAATAAAAGTTAAAATTTAAATCCTACATTTGAAAATGAATATTTTTTGCACCATCTTGGGTTTGAATCTTAGATATTATTTTACAAACTTTAATAATTTTATCATCTTTTGTTTATTTTTTGATGTTTTTGTTTTATTAACTCTATTTGTATATTTCTTGTATATTCAATTTGTTACATAGTCTGTTAGGGTAATTACAATTTCCTGTTTTGCTGTATTTCAATACACACTAATATTAGTGCACTCAATATGTATATAGTATGTAGCTATGTTTGAAGGTCATTTTATTATACTAAAATAATTTTACATTACTGTACATGTACATTTATTTAATCTTTAAAATTTAAATAAAGCAATTCTAATTAGGGTATTTATTTATTATTAAAAAATCTTGCTTATCATTTATGGAAAAAGATTTAACTATAATTTAATAGATGCAAAACTTTAATGGTTTAAATATGTCAAGTATAAACAGACATGTCATGGTTAAGACAATATTGATCATCTGCCATAAGTTATGTTAATTAATTACCTTATGCCCCTGAGACTGTTAAGTTAATTTAATAATTGAATTTTCTTGTTTTATAACTGTAACAATGTATTTTGTTAATCTGTTAATCAATTTTAAAGGGGAGTTTAATTAGGTCAAATATCAGCTTAAAAAAGTTAAATTTATATGGATAATACATAAAGCATATTTAGATCAAAAATTGTATTTTTTTTAATTTTTTTATTTTGTTTTCACATTTTATTTTATTTTAATCAAGTTTTAATTTGGAAAGTTTGTTGTTGTTGATCTGAAATATTTTATTGATTGATGGGTTGAACATTAAAGTTTGACTTGTTTTGTGTTTGGTTAGTAGTAAAATTAACGAGTTGTGTATTTACTCTCTCGTTAAATCCTTGTTTGTGAGCCATAAATCCTAAGTTTCGGTTCAATTTTAAGGCGTTGAAATGGGAAAAACAAAGTCTTAAAATAGGTCAGGTTTCCAAAATTTGGTGATAAAATCCGATTTAAAATTGGTATAAGGTGCTATAAAAACAATGTTTTTACTAAAGCTTCCATTCCATTTATTTGATAAGCATAATAAAATCGTAAATACACAAATAACAATTTTCAAAAAGTCCTGGAAACTTTCCATTATTTAAATTAAGTTGAACTTTGTATTTTATGTGGTTTTGGATTTGTTGAAAACTTTTGGACTTCAGGACCTTTAGACTTTGGCCTTTACCTTTAATCCATACTTCTATTGTTTGCTCAAGAAAAATCCTTTTCAAGAAAACAATCAATCTGTAACCTCAACATATTGCAAAAAATATTAAAATTTATAGCTTTAGTTTGTCATCTTCGAATGAAAATGGTGTCATTTAACACAAATGGACTTTGATTGTTTAAAATAAGTATTTAAGAAATTAAATCCAAAATTTTTTTTTTCTTTTTAAAGCCTAACCAATTTGTTTATTTTCGTTTAAAAATTCAGAATTTCCAAAGCATTTAAAAACCTTCTTTATTTATTCTACAGCTTGGAGTAGCTCTGGGGTTCTTGATTCCTCCGATCTTGGTTCCAAACTCGGAGGACATGGATGAAGTGGCAGCCGGACTTCGCGTCCTCTTTATTTCTTCAGCAGCTGTTTGTACTATTGTCGTATTTCTTATTTTTTTCGGTAATTAAAAATTTTGTGCTTCAGGTTTTTTTGTTGTATACTAATAAGGGTGTGGAAGCAGAAAAACAATTTTAAATTTAACAATTAATAAATAACTAATTAATTAAAATTGTTCTAATAAACATAAATAAAGTTTAGGAAATTTTTTTAATTAGTATTATTTGTGTATATTAATACATCCAATGTTTGCAAATATGTAGGGCCAAAGTTATTATAACTTTTTTGTGCAACTGTATTTTTAACATCATTCTTCTATTTTTAACTTAACCAACTTTTAAATATTTTCCAGTAATCAGAGACACTCCTCCCTTACCACCAAGCAGAGCAAGACTGGCTTCAACTTTTGCTGAGAATGAAAACCAAGCAAATCATTCCTCATTTAATAATTATAAAAGATCAATCTTTTCTTTGGTTAAAAATGTTCCATTTATGTTGCTAGTAATAACATATGGTAAGTAGAGTTACAAACTTTAATACAATTTTAAAGTGTATTTATAAGTGTAATAATAAATGTTTTAAGACTCATTTTTGTATCAAAATTAAATTTTACAAAAATCTTTACAAAATTGGTAGACTTTAAAAATTGTATTTTGTTTAATGCAGTTCATAAATGGATTTAAATTTTACTATATACTAAATTTGCAAAGTTTGTTGTAATTTTTTTTAGGAATTAATTGTTGATGTTTTTCTAGGAATAAACACTGGAACATATTATGCTATTGGAACTTTGTTGAACCCAATACTATTGAACTACCATAAAGTAAATATAAAAATTTCCATCTTTGTAAATTAAAAAAATATTTTTTAGCAACTAATAAATTATTTAACCAAAATTTTGAGAAACCACTTTTGTGAAATTGATCTTTTGATTTTTTTGAACCTTAATCAATAAAAAATAATAGAATAATTAATAATTAATGAGAATTTAGTTTGCCTTTTGATAGGTAAAATTTTAAAATAATTATCTTGTTTGGTTTTAAGATAAGAGATTCAACTACTGGCCACTTGAACTAATTTTTATCTAAACCAAACACTCTTTGCATTCGTAATTTAGTCCATTAAAAGTAGTTAATGGTTAGCCACATATTTTTATTGGTTGTTGCAAACAAAATTTGGTTACTTTTTTAGAAGATTATTTAAAAAAAAATTGAAATATTTTGAATTTTAGAATGCAGAACAACAAATTGGTCAAATTGGTTTAACCATGGTTGTAGCTGGCCTTGCTGGTTCGGTGATCTGTGGTTTTTTTCTGGATAAAACTAAGTTGTACAGGTATATATATTTGACCTTTTATTAAGTCTTTCAGTACATTTTTCACTGCTTAGTATTGGCAGTTCCTTTTCTGGGTAGTCCATGTGATGAAGTGGTCAGAATACTTGGCTTCACTACATGAGGTCCTTGGTTCGATTCCGACTGGTTCTATGCTAGTGGTTAAAACACTTGGTTTCTCTTACATATTTGTTTTGTTTAATTTTTACTAATAAATACTGCAGTGCCATTAAGTAAGACGCTTTAAACGGTACAAACTCCTGCTAAGGCAACATTTAATCAGTAGTTTAATTTTGAGCCCAAAAAAAATTAAATATTTTACAACTAAAACTGTTAATGTTTTTTTAAGATTAACAACCATTGGAATTTATTTCCTGTCCATGGCTTTTATGTTTGTTTTTACTTTTACTTTGAGCGTTAAACTTCTATGGTTGGATTATATCACTATTGGTTTGCTAGGGTAAGTAGAATATAAGGTTTTAGGTAAAAACTTTATCTTTTATTAAATTTTTTTGGTAACTTGTATTGATATGTTTTTATGTATGATACTATCGTATATTACGTCACAATAGTTTCTTTATGACGGGCTACCTTCCGATTGGTTTCGAATTTGGAGCGGAATTAACTTTTCCAGAATCTGAGGCAACGTCATCAGGTCTTCTTAACGTTTCAGCACAAGTAAGTAACAAGTTAACAAAAAAAAACAAAGATAAACCAAAACATTTTGAAAATCAAAAACTCATTAGCAATACCTATTTAACTTTCATAGTTTTAACAAATTTACCATAACGATTTCTAATTGATATAACAATAATGCTACGGAAAAAAAACGGTATCAATTTTATGTTTTGAACATGCCGTAAATATTAATATCTATGTTATGCTAGTGTAGTATATTATGTCACCAAACCAACAATTGATTATTCCTTCAGTTGTTTTATTATTTTAGGTTTTTGGAATCCTTTTTACTTTGGTTGCTCAAGAAATGTTGAAAGCTTTTGGGACGTTGGAAGCAAACTTGTTTATGTCGATCGCCTTGTTTGTGGGAACTATTATGACAGGTACATCACTTTCTATGACATCACAAACACAATTATATTACCAAGAGCATAACTGTAACATTAAATATTTTTGTTTATCTATTTTTGTTTGTTTTTTTTAATGGGGTTTTGAAAAAATTCTTCACAACTTATAAAACTTAAAGTTAGTTCGTAAATTGCTTCATTAAATTTTAATGGAACGGATATCGTGGCTCGATAGCACAAAAGGTTTAATTCAAAAAATGCTGGTCATCATGTGTTTTGACTTTCAAACTATTTAATTAGGATTGATCTGAAATGAATTTGTTGCGTCCGTGCTTCTATTTTTAGACAAATTCTGATGATTTGTACACCATGGTTTGCATAATTAATCTGCAATAGCTCCTACTAACCAAAAACGCGCGTTTTTTTCTAAACAATTCGTAGAAAACATTGCCAATTTTTTCGTACGATTTAAATGTAAGATTTTCAGAATATTGATTTTTAAATTTAATTTTTTTTTGATTTCAGCTTTAATAAAATCTGATCTTCGTCGGCAAAGAGCAGAGAAAGTGGAAAGGGTAAGTTAAACTTGATTTAATAAAAAATACTTGATGTTAAACTAAACACTGTCATATTTTTTACATTTATTTATCCTCGATGCGGGAAGGTCGACTTTACAGCATAAACATAGAGTAACATCAGTTTCCCCTACCCAGTCTCAAGTTAACTTTGCTAGTTTGGGATATTATAGATTATAATTACTTGATAATTATAAGCTGCTTTGGCTTTTGAATTTTTGTGATTGATATTTTAAAATGTAGAAAGGCCAAACATGGTGTAAAATTTGTTCTTCTAACCCAGTCTTTTTTTTGTATATATCTTTATTCTTGATGTGGGAAAGTCGAATGCGCGACTTAAACATAGAGTAACATCAGTTACTCTGATCCAGTCTCAAGTTGTCTGTGGCAGTTTGGGATATTATATAGATTATAATTGCCTGGTAATTATGCTGCTGATTAAGTGCTGGCTCAGCAGGAGTGTATACCGTTTATAACGCCTTACTCAAGGACGCTACAGCATAAGATCAGTGGGGATTGAACCCACGACCTCATGGTGGTGTAGCAAGTGTTCTTACCACTAGACCACGCTGCCGGTCTTAAGTTGACTTTGGAAGTTAGGAATGTTATTAAATATATTTGCCCGTCAACTAGTATGCCAAATCGTTTTTTAATTTTTTTCGACTAATATCTTTAAATGTAAATAATCTTGTGATTTAATTTAGAAATAATTTTTTTCCAGGAACTTGAATCGACAAGTGATCCAATTCCTTTGCTTACCAACGTCACAAATGGCCACAACAGCAATAACTCAAACAACTTGACGTCACAGCCTATGACGTCAGAGATCAATGACGCCGAAGATGATGACGAACAACTTGTTCGTATGACGTCAACATCGTCATGTTACAGTACCGGGGGGTATTAACCAAATTTTATTTTTCTGAGTTTTATTTTTGGTGACGTCAGCTTTAGCAAGTATTTTATGACGTCATACATTTTAAAGTTAGTTCAGGTATGTGATCGTGACGTCATTTGACGTCATTGCGAAATTGGATATAACGTACTATTCGAAGTCAACATTTACATGTACGTGACGTCAACAGTTAGAAATGTTGTGCTTACATGACGTCATCATTTTATTGTTGTTATAAATTTTATTTTCTATGCATTGAATAATGGTTGAAAAGTGTTATTTTTAGTTCTTTAAAATTTTAGGATTTCACAATTTTAATTTTAACGAAATTTTAATTTTTGAAACGCCGTTTTATCTGTTTTGATCAACATTTTAAATTTTATAATTTTAGTTTTAAACTATCTTTATTTTCCCTTTTCTTTATCTATCTTAAGGTTTAAAGTTTAAGATTTTACAATTTTAATTTCAACAAAATCTGAATTTTTAACGCGCAGTTTTAGCTGTTTTGATCAATATTTTAAAACTATCTCCATTTTACTTTTGTTTTTACTTCATCTATCTTCAGGTTCGTTTTTGAAGGGTATTTTGTTTCTTTACGTTTCAACATAATTATCATAACTGTCTTAATTCTTAAAACACCATCCGTTTGTTCTTTTGAGATTATTCTTAAAGCCAAATTTAAATTGTGTGCTATATTGTGCTTAATTACCAAAATAAGTCTTTCAATATGTTGTACTCTATCTCAAGCAAGCTGTTAAGCCTATCAGGGTTTAAATGTAGTTTCTAAATATGGCAAAATATTCATGTGTCGATTTATATGTTTGCGCTTGTAATTACTTAACCAATGTATCGCCATTTTTCGAATTGTTATCAGTTCAATATACTTGCTCGGTTGAAATATAATTGTACTTCCAAATTTAGTCACTTTTACTTAAATAAAATATAAACCTACATTCGTGTATACTTGCCCATGGTATATTTAAATTGTTTATAATATTGGAGAATATTTTTTCAAGGTTATGTGGTGTTTTTTTAAGCAAAACTTTTTAATTAGAAACCAGCAAATGTTGGCATTTTTGAGGATAAATTTCAGTTTAACAGGTCACGTGACTTGTGTCCTATTTTGGACATAGGTTACAACATAGTCCAGTTATTTCACGTGCAAACTGCAGCTGTTGTTGTTGTTTTAATTTTAAGTTTTAATATTCGTTTTATTTAATTTTTTTACTGTTAGGTGTATATTTGCAAACAACAGTGTTATATGTTTGGATTATATACGTTAGTACGCCTATAGACTGCTCACTTTTTTCTAAATATTACGTTAAAATAAAGTTTAAAAAATCGTAGTTTTTTTGTCAATTGCTGGTATTTAAAAGTCGGAAAGCTCTATACTACTGATAATGGTTTAATGATTTACATTTTTCATACAATGTATTAAAGAAAATAAATATAATCAGTTATTTTGTTAGTGAATAGATGCATTGAAAAGGGAATGGCAAAATGGCTTCTTTAAACATTTTACTAAAACGACCGTCTCAACTAATAAATTCCTATCGATATTTGACTTGTACTGGATGTAAATTACAAAACCAAACTACCCTACCAGATAAGAAGAAACAGTCTATTTGGGAATGGAAAATACCACAAGGTTATGATACCAACATTAAAGTAAAGAACAGTTACCAATCCTTGGGATCAAGAAAAACACGGCTATCAGCTCCTTTAATTATTAAAGATCCAAAGTGTATTACATGGTATTCTTGTGGACCTACTGTATATAGTAGTTCCCATATTGGCCATGCTGTTTCTTATATTAGATTTGATGCAATCAGAAGAATATTAACTGATTATTTTGGGTATAAAGTTAATATGGTGATGGGTATAACGGATATTGACGATAAGATTATAGCAAGAGCTAATCTGTTGGGCAAAGAGTTTTTGGAATTGGCGAAAAAATATGAAATTGAATTTAAAGAAGACTTGGAATTATTAAATGTTTTTCCACCCTCTATGTTTATAAAAGTAAGTGATGTCTTACCCCAAATTATGACATTTATTGACCGCCTACTTAAAAATGGGTATGCTTATGAATCAGGTAACGGTAATGTTTGGTTTGATATTGATAAGTTTACTTCACAAGAGCGTTTGAACCCACATCAAGAAGAATATATCAGCACTGAAGTTTATGAGTTGGAGACACATAAACCGAAAAATGAAAAAAGGGGTTATCGGGATTTTGCGCTCTGGAAAAAGGCGAAACCGGGTGAGCCTTACTGGGAGACCCCGTGGGGGAATGGAAGACCAGGCTGGCATGTCGAGTGTTCAACCATTTCGAGCTTAGTGTTTGGCAATCATATTGATATCCACACTGGAGGTTGTGATCTACGTTTTCCACATCATGAATGTGAGATCTTTCAATCAGAGGCATACCATGGCTGCGAACCATGGGTTAATTACTTCTTACACACTGGTAAGCTTATGTCAAAAGGCTCCAATAGTAAAATGTCAAAATCTCTTGGCAATGTAATTACAATTCGTGAGTTTTTAAGGGACATGACTGCTGATCATTTGAGATATATTTCACTTTGTTCTAATTGGTTTGATGATGTAGAATATTCTGAAGAAATTATTGAAGAATCGAAGGCGTATATTCAATTTATTCAAGGTGTTTTAGTAAGATGTCAACAGTATATACAAGGTGGAATTTCTGGGAATATTAATTCTGTTGATGTAGAGAAACTGATTGATATTTGTAAAACTAAAACTGATAAATATTATCGTGAAAATTTTGACACTGCTAAAGTTCTTAAAGAGTTAATGAAGCTATCTCAAGCAATTTCAAAAATGTTTAAATTTGAATTTCAACTGGATGAAACTGGAATGACAGAAATAAGGGATTCAACTTGTATAACAAAAGTTTTACTTTATTTAACTGAATCTTTTGAACAACTTGGGTTTGAAAGTATGGCACCAACGTTTGTTAACATGAAGCACATTTCAGGACAATCTACAAATCCTGTAATATCTAATACTGACACATCTAAATATGATACCCTATTAAATGACTATGCTAAATTTCGGAATTTAGTAAAAGGTCTTGCTACTGATTTAAACACAGATGAGCCTGTGGATATAAATGAGTTAAAGAAAAAGATATTTGCATTAACTGATATTGCAAGAGACGATTTTAAAAAACGAAATCTGGATATTAAAGATGATATTACGAATGCCAATAAATTTCATATCACACATGCAACTTTTAAAAAGAAAAAGGACAAAAAGAAAAAGCAAAAGGATTAAAATATTTGCTGTTAAAAAAGCTTTTGCATTAAATATTATTGTTTATTGATTATCAACCACCTTTTATATATTAAATATATTTAATTTAACGTTATCAATTGCTAATTTAAATTTTTTTTTAAAGCTTATTTAATTACAGCATATAATTTTGTAAAGTGTTTGTTTAAAATGTTTAGTTTAGGTTTTTTAAGATATTTTTGGTAAATGGAAAACACTAATAATAGTTTAAGTACTTGCCTAATTTGTGGATACCAAACTTCTACTGAATCTGATTTGGAATCCCATTTAAAATTTGTTCACTCCAGTGTTGCCAACTCTTGTCCATTTTGTCCATTTTCATCAGAAAGTGTTGAAGATTTGCAAACTCATGTGACAACCCTGCATTCTGATGAACTGAAGACCCCGACAAAAAGTATTTAAAAGTAAAAATTT
This sequence comes from Corella eumyota, assembly GCF_963082875.1. Lineage (NCBI taxonomy): Eukaryota > Metazoa > Chordata > Ascidiacea > Phlebobranchia > Corellidae > Corella > Corella eumyota. Next base: position 1,568,656 of record NC_137495.1, on the reverse strand, counting down.
TAGACAAAAATGGTATTATAAATATGATAAAAAGTAAAATTTATTATTTTAGTTGAGGAATAAAATTAAATTAATATTTGAAAATTTTTTTTTAGAAGATACCTCAGAAATTGCTACCACATCAGATGTTGAAGCTCTAGAATCATGTTGTCCAATTTGTGACAAGAAATATGAAACAACATTTCTTACCCAGCATATTGAGTTACATTTTATTGGACAAGAAGATGAAATAAAAAGCTTTCCTGAAAAAGGTAGATATTTAATATGCTGTTTTCATTATATAATGTTGGTTGATAGCAGACCCTATGGTTGGGATTTTAATTGTTGTTATAAGGTTGCAACTCTTAACTATATTTGCTTGTAATGATTTACCTGTGCACCACAATCAGCAGTTTTTATTTATTTTGAAAGTATATCATTTGCACATACAATGTTAAGCTGCAATATATATTTGCATGAAAAAAATTTATGTTTATGAGGAAAAAATGCTGTATTTGTATCAAATAATTCTTGTTTTAGCAAAGATTTAACCAAGTCTATATTTTGAATATTTTTTAGACTTACAGCCAGGCTGTAGCACACAACCAAGTTTAAGCACTTCTAATGATAACGTGAATACAGATGCGGATGCTATAATTGCTAAACGTAAGTAGAAAAAAATAAACAAATGTTTGTCTCAGAGAAATATATGTAAATATAGGACTGCAAATATGCAAAAAAATTTCTCACTTTAAATCGTTTTACGTTGTTTTTTTAGAGTTTGATTTGGCAGAAATGAAAAAAATTCAGGAAGAGAAATTCTCCAAACACAAAGCAGAGGAAATTGAGTTTAAAAAGTTGCAAGAAAAATATAATTTTAACCCAAATGATAAAGTAAGTTTTAAGCAACAGGCATTTAAGAATATGGAGAAGTCAATGGGAAGAAAAAAACTTTCAACCGCTGAATACTATGAGTAAGTTGTAATTATAGAAATATTTTTTTTTTGTTTATTTATGCATAAACTTTTATAAAATTATTAATTGAGTTAAAAAGTTTATCTTTTTATCTTTTTGTGTATAGTTGTTTTTAAACTTAATTCTAAGTGTAATAAGGGCATTAGTCCGCAATAAAAGTAGTTTTCAAATAACCCTATACTTAAACATTAGAACAAATATATTTACTTACAGCAAAAAATTTACGATGCTTGAAAAACTATCAGAAGGAATAGATGATGGTTTGACGTTAACAACCAACATTCTACCTCAACTTTCAGCTTCATTACTCAACTTTAATGACAAAAATACAATGTGGTTAACATGTAATAATGTTGATCATTACTCTAGTGGGTATGGAGATAGTGGCTGGGGTTGTGGGTTTAGAAATATTCAAATGTTGCTAAGTTCTTTGATGAACATTACTAAGTACAAGGAATTATTAAACAGCAAACTTAATGGTAAATTTAATTTAATTTTGTATTTTTTTTCTATGTAAATGTTAACAAACTTTACTAACATGTTAATTAATTACATATAAAAACAATTATTATAACATATATATATATATAGGTGATAAACATTTATAGTTATTTTTATATTACTTTAAACTACTACTTAGTTCTAGTTTTCTGATTTTCTGTAGTTCATTTAACAAGGTAGTATTCCATCTATACCCAAACTTCAAGACCTAATAGAACAAGCCTGGGGTGTTGGGTTTGATCCCAGAGGTAAGGATCAATTGGAAGGTAAATTAACAAACACAAGGAAGTGGATTGGAGCCACAGAAGTTTTTAGTTTACTTTCAAGTTTTGGTTTTCATTGTGAGATTGTGGATTTCCATAAGTAAGTGTGTTAACTGAATAAAGTAATTGCGTTAAGTCATGAATTCATTTTTATTTTTAATTTTTTATAGGTAAATTTTATTTGCTTCACTAAAAAAGTACATAAATGTAATTTGATTTATTTATTACTTGTTTAAGGTATTCTAATCCAACTAACAGAACCCATCCTTTATTTTTTAAATGGATTTTTGAATACTTTTACAATAGTTCTAATCCTACAGGTATAAATTAAAGTTTAAAAGTTGTGTGTAATATCTCTATAATTTTTCAAACCTTTGTACATGAATGTCAAAATGTGGATGACATTTTTGAACTCTTTTTTGTAATACAGACACTAACAATCAAACAAGATTTTATAATCTTAATCTACCCTGTTTATATCTCCAACATGATGGTCATAGTAGAAGTATTGTAGGTGTCCAAGTCAATTTAACAAACAATCAAGTTACTCACCTTCTTGTATTTGATCCTGGCATTTCAAAATCTAAAATTCAATCTTCAGTAAGTAGTTTTCCAGCAACATTAATATGAATTCTAGCTGAAATTTTTTTTTAATATTACAAACAGTTTTTATTTTGTTATGATCATATGTTTATTTTGGTTTAGATAAAAGGTACAAAGAATTCTACTAGCCTACCTAAATTATTTCTTAAAAAAATCAACAATTTTAAACATTTACAATATCAAATTGTCGCTGTTGTTGGTATAGCTTCAGAAGAACAGTTTGAAAAACAAAAATGTGTTGATAATCTTTCTACAAGGATACCTTAATTTTTACCTCCAAATAAATGCAATTAGGGCGTAAGAACAAGTTAGTTTGAAATATGCATTTGTTTTCTTTTTCTATACAATTAATATATGCTTGATTTCGTTAATAAACTATTCTCTGTATTACTACTAGGAATTTGTTTTCCAAAAAAGTTGCTATGTCCTAAAATCAATATTTTAATTATTGATTTAAGCTTGCCTATTCGTTTATTAATTTTTATTAAGTTATGAGGACAATTAATAAAAGGAGGTAATAATATTCAAAACAATAAACAAAAGTGTTTACTTTCGGGCGCGTGTTTATTATTATTTAAAATAATAAAGAACAAAACAATAAATAAGTTTACCCAAAAATAAAAAATTTTAGGCTCATATTAAGGCTAAAATAAGTTTGTTTTCTACTAAACTTATATTTAATATCGTTTTACACTAACTGGTTTAAGTCATTGAGCCTTTAAAAGTGTTTGGGGTTAATTTTTTGGCTTGCAATTACGTTAATATTACAGCCTATAAACAAGGTCAAAAATAGTGTTGTAGATACACCAACAAATGTAATCTTTTTAGGTTTGTTTTGATAAAAGGAAGCAGTTATGGATTACAAAGAAATTGATTTAAAGCCCTCAGAAATACAGTTCATGCAGTCTTCGATTTGCAGTTACTTTAGTTGTGGCCGTTCGGTTAACAAAACAATTCGAAAAATCCTGAACGGGATCAATGACGTCGAAGATATTCCTATAATAAGGGTGACCAAAATAGACGGACATTATGTTGCCTTTGATAACCGAAGATTATACGTTTTTCGGGTTCTAGAATATGAAGGATTTTTAGATTGGATTTCTGTGAATGTGGTATCGTCAAGCCGTTTTAGAAGTTCGCAGTTTACGACAAAAAACGGAGGCAAGAAGATAACAGTACGGGGAGATATTACTATGAACCACTCTTGGTACCTTGAGTACGATTCCAGTTACAGGTAAATAAGAAAAAAAACTCTTGCAACAGTTTCATTTTTTATATTTTAACGTTTTTTTACCTGTTACTGCTAGAAATGGTAGCTGATTCTGGCAACTCTGATTCTGACGATTCTGTTGCAGACTTGGAGGAACCTATTAAAGTCTGCATCAGTAATGGAAAGATTTCTTGTACGAGTAACGGAAAGAAAGTCGACATGAACAATGTTGATTATATATGTATGGATAGTGGCGGGGTTTATGTTAAGAAAATTAAGCAAAGGTAAAAAAACATATTGCCATTTTCTGTTTGGTTTCTTGAGAGTTTGTGCGTTTTATCGTTCTTTTTTATTTTATTAGATTGTCACTTTTATGTTTTTCTTTCTTATTTTAAGCACAAATTTTGACTTGTTTGTGTTTTACTTTATAATGATAAAGTTTTATTTAAATGTATTTATATTTTCAAGGTTTGTAACATTCTATTTTATAATACCAACGAAGGCTTATCTTAAAGCATGTATTTATAATGCTTACGCTAAGTTCTTTTATTAAGGCCGAACTAGGAAAACAGCGTAGGATTTATTCTAAAATTTTCGAAAAGGCATTTACTTCTATACATTGTAATTAAATTGTATATATATCGTAAAACTTTATTTTGTCAGAGAGTCCTAAATTAAAATTTTTCGGGAATGTGTTTACACAAGCCATAAGCGAAGTAAATATTTAGAATGTAGCCATGAATAAAACCGTTATTTACGACGTGTGCTCACAACTAGGTTTAAAAATTTATTGTAAGAAATTATTTACTAAATTGTTCGATAAGTGAGTTAGGTTATTGACTTTAAATTATATTTAAATGCGACTTAAATTTAAAAGTTGAACTTATTTTGATTTAAACTATAAATTTGCCCTGTTAAGGGGTTAAAATATTTACTGTAAAGTTACTAATGTCGTTATCAGGCGATAAAGAAGGTTATTTAACTTACCCTAGAGGTTTTCCAACGGGGCATTCTGGTATTAAGTATGAGGCATCATTGCTATCTGGAGGTGTAAGTAGAATTTTCGACTAAAATTCTTTTATTTTAAAAGAACTATTTATGTATTGAAATACAATTTTTAGGTTGTACAAGTTGTCATCAGCGTATTGTCACTGATTATTGGAGCCTTTGCACTATTTATATATGTATTAAATACCAATAATTACGACGATTTTATGGTAATATCATCAGCTTTGTGGTGCTTTCCTTGGGTAAGAATTAATTGCTTATAGCTCTAGATTAAAGCGTTTAAAAATAACATATATTTAAGTTCGAGGTTCATTACAAATTGTGGCAATTTTAGTGATATTGTTAAAGAATATTTTCTTGAAAATTACTCATTTATTTTAGTTTATGACGTCAGGTATTCTGTCAATCCAAGCCAGTAAACCGGGAAGAAATAAAAAGGTAAAAGGTTTAAATTATTTTTTTAAAGGAGGGGTGCTTAAGGATGTGTTTAAGCTATCTTTAAACACCGAGATTAAAGATAAATAGAACGACATTGGTGCGGCTTAAACTTTAATGGCTTAGCACCTATGAAATAATCAAGTATACCACTTCACCAAAATATTAAATTTTATAGGTAACAGCGTCGTTAGTGTTGAGCGTATTCTCGATCGTATTTTCTGGTTTTATGATAACCTTGGAGATTGTTGCAACTCTTTATTCATGGGTAACATCTTTAGTAAAGACTTTATCTTAATATATATTTGTTGCAAAAAATAAAGTAATTACTATTAGTTTTATATTTTGTTAGAATATTTTACTTATGTCAATGCATGGCTTACTTGCTGTACTAGGAGTTATTGAGTTATGTACAGCAATCACACAGACTGTATTTTGTTCAAAGAAAATATGCTGCGTGTCAAGAAACGTAAGAACTTTCATAAAATTGTTTAAAAAAATATTGATCCGATATACCATTAAATAGAATATTATATATGCTTTGAATAGTACCACATGAGACTCATTAAGATATTATTTTTAATTTTAACTTAAATTTTTAGGTTGTTAGTCCATCTTCACACTCTTATCCTTCTCCAGTCGGTGAGCTAATTTTTAAATAGATTTTTTAATATATTTTGTTAATTATTTATTTCTAAAACGTGATTCCGCGTTTAACGATCTGTTGTATTTTATATAGCCTTCCAAACTGTACAAATACCAGTTTATCACCCAAAATCAAACAACGTAAATCCGAATAATGAAGCTTGGGATCCATAATAAAACTTTATGTAAATTATTGTATATTACTTATTACGACTTGAAAGCACTGTAAAATATAATATATTGTAATATTGTGATTAATTGCGTAAAGTTTCAGTTGTGATTGTTTGTTTTTAACACCTTTACTTTACTTTTCCTTTAACTCAGGACGTTGTAATTAAAAAAAGGTGGTAAAAGAATTACATTTTTTCTCTTCCTGTTAAAATGTTTTGTTTAGTAATCACTCACAGATAAAAAAAAAAAATATCAAACCAATTTTAGCTTTAAGTAATTATCTGTCTCTAATTGCTACTAGACTTTTTTATTTGAACTTGAGCCTTAAACAAAAGATAAACTAGCACAAAATCATTAGAAAAAGGGGACATTGTAGTTGTTTGTGTATAAAACCCAAACCATTATTCAGTTTTCTCATAAGGTTTTAGATAAGTTAATAAGTTTATTTTAGTTTTTGCGTAATTTTTTTGGAGAATGTTGTTTAATTTTGGACGTTTCAAGAATAATATTGCGTAATATTCAGTAATTTATTATTGACCACGCTTGAACAAATAATTATTGCGTAATCTTTGTTGTACTAAAAGCGTAGTACGTGATTAACTAACTACGTCATAAGCATAAAATATGCTTTTTTCTAATTTCTTAGTTTGTTTATTATATTTTTACAACCTTTGAACCATAAATACTCGTTCAGCTGTGACCAAAAAAGAAGAAGGTTTACAGAATTCTATTGTTCCCCGCGTTCAGCTTTCGTCGAGTTAGGCTAGAATCTGTATTTACTTAAAATGGCGAAATAAATTTGTTGTAACAGATACTAGTTCCGTTTTTTGGTAAATAAATATTCCTTCGATCAGAATTGATGATTTGATTTGTTTTAATTTAAGGTTATTAGTCGGGTATGGGCTAAATTAACGCTTTGAAAGGTCTGATAATTATCAAGTCGGCGACAAATTCTGTCAGGCCGTCAGTTTGATTTTATATAACTTAAAAAAGGTTAAATTAGTATATATTTGGGTAAAATGTATTACTTGTTTTTAAAACAGTATGCATTTTTAACAAACTAACTAAGTAGTGTTAATTTAATTTTAAACAATTATTTTTTTATTTAGATAAGTAAGTATTAAAGTAAGTAAAAACATTCTCTAAAATCATCAAAAATGGCTCGAACCAAGCAAACCGCTCGAAAATCTACTGGAGGTAAAGCACCAAGAAAACAACTTGCCACCAAAGCTGCAAGGAAAAGTGCTCCCTCTACTGGTGGAGTAAAGAAGCCACATCGATACCGACCGGGAACCGTTGCTCTCCGTGAAATCCGTCGTTACCAGAAATCGACCGAGCTTTTGATCAGGAAATTGCCGTTCCAACGTTTAGTAAGAGAAATTGCTCAGGATTTCAAGACCGATCTTAGGTTTCAGAGTGCTGCCATTGGAGCTCTTCAGGAGGCAAGTGAAGCTTACTTGGTTGGTCTGTTTGAGGATACCAATTTGTGCGCTATCCATGCCAAGAGAGTCACCATCATGCCAAAGGATATTCAGTTGGCTCGTAGGATCCGTGGCGAACGTGCTTAAGCGTCGAAGGGAACATTGTACATAGACTTAGTTTGGTAGATGAAGTAATCTTATTTTTCGCCTCACAATGCCTGTTTTATTTTTTATTTTTATAACCAGGAATATCAATATCTTCACCGGGATTTTATTAGAAAATTTCTTTTAAAATTTTTGGGAAATCGGAATTTGGGGAAATTAAAGGGACAGAAAATCGTACATAAAGAAATAATAAAACTTTTTTATAATTGGAAATTTTTACACTGGTTTATTGTTAATTTTGATTTTAGTTCTTTCTAATATAACCCTATTTTCAGTTGTTTTTGTGTAGTTTGTTCATTCTGTTCATTGCAATATATTGGATCTCATAAAACAAATTTTTAATAATTATCTGTTTGGAAAGTTTTTATAAATGCTTAACTAAAAGTTTTTAATTAAAAATTCGCATGTTGTAATAACATTTTACTTTGAACTAATATTTTAAACTAACATTAATAATAATTAATTGTTTAATGTGATTTAATACATTTTTAAATAAAACCTTTTGTAGAAATTGTTTATTTTTTTACAATTGAAAATAATCAGGTTAAAGGAGTTAGATTTTTTTAGAAATTTAAGAAGTTAGTTTTTTTAACATTTATTTTTTTAATACATTTAAAAACAAAACCTGATTATTTTACATTGTAAAGCTTGTAAATGCTTTTAAAAACATAATCCACTCTTGAAGTGCGTAATATTTTTTTGACAGTTAACCACAACTTATTTAAAATATGTTTAAAAAAATGTAGCTGATTTCTTGAAAAATTGTAATAGATTTAAAAATGTGAATTTTTTTCATTTACCATACTTAAAATATCACTTTAAACTTATCCTGTCAATCTAAAAAGCTTGAAGTTTAAACCATTTGAAACCATAAACAGTTTTTTGTACTCCGTTATTTTTGTGTTTGTAAAAGAATTATAAACTGTTAGTTTATACAAAGTTTTTATTATAAAAATATCATAAACACTCAATTCAAAATCAAAACACTGGTTGTAAATATATGATTTCATTTGTGTTCGTTGTATAGGTAATAATTAATAACAAAAACATGATAAAGTGAATGAATATTACATACTTGGATTTATTAATCTCCTAATTAAGAAATTGGAATATTTAATGGATGTAAGCTTGGCAAATCTAACTTGAAAGATGGAAGCACCTGCCCCAACTACTTCAGCTGAAATTGGTAAAGTTAAAACTTTTTTTTATATTTTTACTTTTATAAATTAACATGATTACTTTAATTAAATTAGTTTGGGTTGCTTTAGCTCACTGAATTTGTAAAGAAAAACAATTTTAAGATATGTTCAGGTTATGGTTATGTGTATACAGTATCAAAAACAGGATCCTTAATTTGGCCTAAATATAATACAACTATATAACAACATGCTGTTTATTGTATTTTTAAATCAAACTATCACACAAACAAGTTATTTTTTTATACTATATTTAATAATCAACTAAAAGTAGTTGTCAATTGAACTGTTTTTACTTTTTCTAGGGGCACCAGAAGTAATTTCACAATTAAGACACCAACTAAGTATGGCAGAAGCTAAGTTTGCTCAGATACAACAAGAAAAAATACAAATGGAAGTCGAGTTTGAATATAAGAGATCAAAAATTAAAGAACTTTATTATGCCAAAGATAGTAAGTCTAAATTTAAAAAAAAAAAACATTCTTTAATGCAGTTTGGTTACATAATTGGATTACACACAGTCGATGATGCATCTTTTATGGCAATGTAATCTTAAATCACTTTAAATTCCAGTGGCTTTGTAAATAATTAATTTTAACAGTCTATACATGTACTAGTACCAGCTGCTTGTGCTTAATTCTTGGTAAAATAACAGACTAGTATGTAGAACTATAAATTTATTAGCTTGAATCTTTTTTACTTTATTTCTAAAATTTAAGTGAATAAAAGTATTACCTAAAAAATAATAGCAACTGAAATATGTAAAGTCTTAAAACTGATTTAAGATCTATAGTTCATTATTCATTATTGTGTGTATGTAGTATGAATATAATCCTTAACTTTTTAATATTTAATAAGATACTATAAGAGAACAAAACTCGCGAATATTTGAGGCAAGTAAAAGGATAAGTTCACTGGAATCTAGGGTCCAAGAGTTGAATGAAGAAACTGAAAATATAAAAATGATTGCTTCAGTTTCTGAGAACACCAAACAAGTAAGAAAACTCAATAAAAACTAGTTTTGTAAATTAAATAAAAACCTTTGTAAAAAAATGATATGCAATAGATTGGTTTATTATTGTGGGTTATATATATACTTTTATAATTAAAACTAAGATTTATTTTTCGTAATTTTATTATTATTTGTTTAAGGAAGCAGTTGAAAATTTAAACAAACACCATCAAGAAGAAATAGAATCATTACGTTGTGTTTTGCAAGGTATTACTAAGTTTTTGCTACCTAATTTGGTGTGTTATGGCTTACAAGTCCTGAGTTAAACAGCAGTAAAAATATATTCAAATCTAGCTAATGGAGTTATATCACATTGTTATGACTGGTGGCAGTAGCAGTTAATTGATATATTAGCAACATTTTTGTTTATATTGTACTTGTGAAGCTAAACCAGTAATGCTATTATACCTACTTAAAATAAGTGTAAGCTTAAATAGCAACAATACTGTTAATCAAACTTGACATATAAATACATATATCACCTATTTATAATGGAGCCTAGTGGACATTATGTATGTGTATGCCCAATTTATATCCTGGCAAAAAAAATACTGCTTGTGGTACTTGGGTAAATTATCACATGCTAATATTGATTAAAAGTTGCAACTTTATTATGACAACTAAAAACTCGACCAAAGAGTATATTGTATGGTTACTATAAGTTGTGATAATTTAAAATGCATAAATATTATCTAAATTTTTTTATAGTCTAATGTTAGCAAATTGCGTATTTTAGGTTTTATTTTAGGTAATGTAGGTTTTTAAATTTGCGTGAATTCTGTAAACCAGGATTCCAAGTAAAGTGATTCATATTTACACCCCTGGGCTATCTCTAATGTTTTGATAAATTATTCTTAAATAACTTAAGTTGTGATGACTAAGTTAGAAAAACTTAAATTTATTGAGAAATGTCCTTTTATCTATGAAAAATATTGACTTAGTTTCGTATTAAAATCAAATTTTAATATTGTTTATTCTAATATTTAATGCTTTTTTAAATTTAGATTCAATGGAAGAACAAAGAAGAGAATTAGTGATACAATTCGAAGAAGAAAGAAGAAGGTGGGAGGAAGAGAAGAGAAGGTGGGAAGAAGGAGAAAAGGAAAGAGAAAAGGGGAAATTAATGGAAGATAGTATGATGCAGGTTAATAAAAAAACAACTTTTTAGCACCACTCTTAAGCTTTTAAAATCAGTTTTCCTTTTCATTAGGTTTAATCCTTTTATTCATTCTTTATTTTAGGACACAACATATGGCTTAAACTTAACATATTAGTGTGAACTTTAAATGGTATTAAATAAAAATCTTTAAAGCTATTATATGAATAAATAAGCTTGTTTACAATTAGTTTATGATTTAATTATGATTGTTACAAGCAATCCTATTAGATCAATCTGGTTATAAATTATTTATTACATTTTATCTAAAATAGTTTTATTTAAATACTGTAATTTAGATTATAGATTGAAATTGTCACAAAAATCAATATTAAATAAAAATAATCAATATTATATTACCTTTGTACTGGTAGCTTTGTTTTACAATACTGTGTTTACAAAATTTGTTAAATATATATATGCTATATCGTTGATTAAAAATTTGAAATTCTAATATTTAAATATATCTTTAATTACTTTAAACTTAAATATACATAGGCTTAAAGCTTATATATGCTAATAAAAATATCAATTTAAGTGTTTACAATCTTTTTGTGTCAATTTTAGGTTGTTAAATGTTTTAATTTTGGTTGTGTAGGCTCAACATGAAGCAGAAAAATTAAAATCAGTCGTTCTACCATTGGAAGAAGAAATAATTCATCTTAAACAAGAACTTTTTAACTCAAACCACCAAGTTCAACAACTGACTGAACAAAATGAAACCCTTAAGACAGAACAGGTTTAAAGCTTATATTTAGTTTGCATGTTGTGGGTGTAAATGCATGTTTGGTGTGAGTTTCACTTAGTTTTTATTTTGAAATTTCACTTAGATTCAAATTTTTGACTTTTTTTTGATTTTTTTGTTGTTTTGTGCTTGGGTTTTAGCAAGAAACTGAAATAAATTATGGAGCTGCAAAAGAAAATACATCTCAAGAAAAGCAAGAAATCAATCAGGTACAAATATGTTTCTTTTTCACTTTTATTTTTATACATTCATATTTTAGCATACAACTTTATAGGCCTTTAATTTTTTAGGTATCGACATTCGTAAATTTAAATTCTAATTTTGTTTATCATACCAGAATAATTTAATATGGGTAGTGTTAAACAATGGTAATGGCAATGGCCTCTGAGCCGAAAGGTTTTGGGTTCAAGGTAAATTAATGCCACGCCACACTAGTTTCCCTTTGGATTAGCGTTTACGGATAGTTCAAACTCGTTCCAACAGCAAACCTTTCCCCAATATAATTATGAAATCTATCACCTTAAGTTGATACGAAAAGAATAATCAAATATGACTTATTCTTTCTAAATATTGTAAACTATCTCATTTTTGTGTTATTTTAGGTTGAAGAACTGAATAGTTGTTTGGAATTGGAGAAATCATCTAGAAGAGACTTAGAAACTTACACCGATGAATTAAATTCACAACGAAGTGTTTTGTTAAAAGAAAATGATATGTTAAAAACTAAAATGCTTGAAGGTTTACAGTCTTATTAATTTAAATCTATTTTTAAACCAAATTTTATGTGGGCCTATACTGGTTAATTGGCAATCTTTTAGACTCTATTAAACTGTCTTAATATAGACAAAAAATAATTTGCTTGTGGTAATTTACCCACACACCACAATCAGCAGTTTTATTTTGAAAGGTTTTTATTGCCTGAACATATCATCCACTACACCCTATTGTATATAGATTTCTGTATATATAAAATTATTTAAAATACCTTTTTTATGATTCAAAAGACATGCAACAGTTACCTACTTATAAAAAATGCAAAATTTAATATATTTGTGGTATTTATTTATAAATTTATTTTACCTTTTTCTAGTTTGCCGAATGCTCGAACGTGAACAAGGCGACCATAAAGTTTTAAAACAAACTTGGAAGCAAGCGAACGAACAATTTATTCAATCTCAGAAGTTTTTAAATGATAATTTATCTCTTATTAAAAGCGTTCTTACTCCAAACCAAGTTAAAAAAGTAAAACGTCTAAAACAAAAGGTAAGATACCAAATTAGTTAAAAAAAAAAACTTTAACTCTATGTAAGTAAATAACAACTTAATGTTCTAAATAAAACGTAAAAATAATAAAAGTTATTATTTTCTAGTAGAATGTATTAGTAACATGCATATTATTAAATCTGTAATAATTATTAGTAATAACTTAAGTTCAATGCTAACAAAATAAATACTTTTAAACTTAATTTTCTTCTTTTTAGGTGCATGAATTGATTTGCATGTTTTTGTGTTTAATTTTATAGAGTGTGTAGTTGTTTAGTTTGTATTTTTTTGAGTGTCAGTAGATGTTAGCATGCCTTTAATTGTAAAGCAGTAGTATATTTTAGTTGTATCTTAATTATTGTTTAGTCTTTATATAATATAGCTTAATGGACAATATGTATGTTAAATTTATAAGCCTACAAAATAAATAAAACTGCCATTTGTGGTGCGTTAGGCAAATTATCGGAGACCTATATTAGGTTGCGAGTTGTGACCATATTACAACAATTAAAATTTCGACTGTAGGGTGGGCTTTCGACTAGTTTAAATAAAATACAATTACTTTATATTAAAATAACTTTTTTGGAATAGTTTGTATGGCAGTGCTGTTAATCTTATGTTTTTTTTTAGAATCAGCTGAAAAAAGATAAAGACCTGTTTGTTATGGTACCAGAAATAACAACAACCACTAATATGTAAGTTTTCACCTAAAAAATTAAATAATATTGGCTATAATATTATATAAATTACTGTTATCTTCCAATTATGAAAAGTCTATATAACCATCCTATTATAAGTAGGTTAAATATACACTACTTTCACTTTTAAGATAATGTTATCAAAACTTAAAATACACTTTAAATAAAAACTTTCTCACAATTTAAATAGTGTGATTCAATTGACTACTTTTGCTCTTTACAAATAAAAAAATAAATTTAAATAGGTCATTTTAAGTTCAAGACTTAACTAATCTAATTTACCACATAAAATATTTAAAGTTTAATTTTTATAGCAAATCCGACCAACCGACTTTAACCCATGATGAAAACTCTTTTGGGTCGTTTCAAGGTCACAATACAGAACAAATGAACCCTGACACAACTTCAATTAACAGTGTTTCGAGTTGCACAGAATCTCAGGACTCCATCTCAGTCACTTCAATTAACTCACTACCTGGACTGGGGTTGATGAACAATAACTTGCAAACTAATAGAGGTTTGTAAATTGAATTTAATGTTATTTTTTACTAAGTAAAACATTTTTTTCAACCGTTTTTTTTGGCCCTTTTTCCAAGGCATTTTAAATGTAGGATTGGACAAAATAAAATAATTATTTATTCTGAAATACTATTTTGGATCCTAATTTTTAAATAATTTGAGTCTCCTTTTTTCTAATACTTAAAATTATGCAACGTTTTGCATTAAATTGTCGTGAATATGTTTCTTAAGAATTATGTATTTTACCCTTTATGTAAATACCTCTTAATGTGGATTTATATATTGTAAAACAGAACTTAGTAAAATCCTAGTTTAGATATAATGCCTGGTAATTATAGGTTATTTATAGGTTAATATCGGGTAACCTATAAATAACATTTTATGGATTTTTTTATCATTTTCTGATCATATTTAACTACAGTTAGCTTGAAAAACATAAAATGATGTTTTAATGACGGTTTGTATTTTTACCAAATAACTTTAGTAGTAAAGAGCTACTTCAAATTTGTTTAAATTTGTATTGTTATTTATTTAGTATTTTTACTTTTAGTATTATCAGCACCTGATCTTCAGTTAATGTCAAATGAGGAACAACAAAATCGAAAACCTACGAAAGCTTGGGACGAAATGACTGTAAGTCATAACATTGTTGTTTAAATGTTAATGTGTAATTGTTATAGTCAGGTTGTTTTATTAAAAATCATTTTGATATAATTTTAAAAACAGTATTGTAATATATTTATTGACAAGTTTGTTTTAATCTGTTAAATTTATTTGTTTATCTTTTTAAATTTAATTGTTTTATAAAACTAATTTTTGTAAGACTTACACTGTAATGTATCTGTTTAAAAATTGTGGTTTTAATTTTGATTTTGTTAAAAATTTAAATGTAATTTCAGGAATTGATTTTTTCTAATTTTAAGTCATCCTTTGAGGTCATCATAAATTATATATTTTAAAGATGATATTATATAATTTTAAGCATATAAATATGTTTATATATAGGATGATAATGTTAGTCCTGACACTGTAGTATCACCTGCAATCGATTCAACTTTAATAACTGAAGACCAACCTAATTTAAATCAAATTAATAAAGATCGTAATTTACAAGTGAGTGATTTCACTTCAAAGATAAATTTAAAAATTTCTTTGTTGTTGTGAATAATGTGAATCATTTTTTATATCATGAAATTATAATTTTTGATTTTAATTTTAAATTTAAAAGGTGTAAAATAATTTTTATTCCATCTTTTACTTTTTAATTTCAGTTAAGAATTATTTTTACACTTTGAGGATTAAATTAAATTGCTTGAATTTATCCCAATGTTCACTTAAAAAATTAAATTCAAGATTTTTAAAAAATTTATATTTAAAATTTAAAGGTTACAGAACTTAAAGAAGAAATACAAAAATTGCGCCACCAACTGGATGGAGAGGTCAATCGACGACTCAAGGTTGAGGAATCGGTCATGCATGCATCGGAGGACGCCCAAGAGCAAATTAGTGATCTTTGTTCGAAGCTGATTAAACTGGAGACTCTGACCTCAGATGAAAAGAAATGGAGGAATGATAAGGAGAAGGAGGATAATTTAAGAATTGTAAGTTTGTGAATTAAAAAACGGGTCATTTGTTTGTACTCTATTATTCTGGCTAATTCACTCTTGTATTCTTGAGTCCTTGCTAATTTTCTCTTTTATTTTATTGCCCTTACTATTTCCTTTTTATACTTTACAGTCCTCACTAATTCTTTTTATTTTATGTTTTTTTGCTAAATTTTTCTTGTAATTAACTTTTCTTGCTAACTCTCTTTTACTTTTTTCGTCTTAGCTAATTCTCTTCACACTCTTAAGGTCCTTGCTAATTCTTACTCATAATGTAAATGTCCTTTAAAATATCGACACCTTTTTTTTGCAGGAAACTTTATTAATAGAACACGAAAAAGTTACGAATAAATACGTCTCGATGAAGAAAGAACAAGAAATAACTCGAGCTAATTTCGCAAAATATAAAAATGAATTTAGAGAAAGTGATTTACCTAAAACACCTGAGGTAAAAACTGTTCACTTTTTTTTGACCACTTTTTAAAAATGACACCAAAAAAATGACACTTCGGTTTTTCAAATTTTTTTATCATTGTTTTAACCAAATCTTTTTTTATGTATTATACTCGATTTTGAAAGGTTGACTCCACGACCCAAACATAAAGTAACCACTGTTATTCCGACCCAGTGTCGAGTTGCCTTTGGCAGTTTAGGATAATATTGATTATATTTGCCCATTAAACAAGCTGCTGATTAAGTATTGGCTCAGCAGGAGTGCATACTGTTTAAGGCCCCCTACTTATAGGCGCTACAGCATGAGAGCGATGAAGATCAAACCCACGACCTCATGTAGTGTAGCAAGTGTTCTGACTACTACACTATGCTGCCCGTATTAGTTATTCACGTTTTAAAGGGTTGTGTTATATAAAATTTAAAATCTAAGATTGCGATTGACATATTTTTTTATTTCATGTTTTTATGTGAGTAATAATAAAGTTATATTTATAGGGTATGAAGATTGGTTTAATGAGATACAGAGAAGCTTTAATCATTGCAAAAACTCAGAAAGATCAAATTGAATCAAAACTTCAGAGTCAACTGAATTTTCTTAAAGATAGATTTGATGCTGAATTGGTAAGATGTTTGACAAGGTTTAATTTTAAGTGTATTTTGTAATATTTGCAATAACAGTGCATCTATTTAAACTAGTAAATTTGGGCACAAAATATATTTTAAAAATTGATTTTTTGCACTAACAGTTAATAACATTTAATAAAAACAAATGCTGTCATTTTTTCTTTTATATTTTTTTTTATTTTGTTAAAATTTTTGCTTTCTATACACAAGCATTTAAATGGTTCTTTAAAACTTTTCTATCTGAGCATTAAATATTTTATTTTTATTTAAACTATTTTAGACAGCCAAAGAAAAGATTGAAGAAAGTTTAAATGTTGAATTAGATGAAGCGAGGAATAGTTTAAGTCAGTTGCAAGCAACGCAACATCGACTTGAGAAGGTTTTAGCCGATAAAAATGATCTCCAGGTGAGTTATTTTGTTGTAAATAAATGTTCCAAATTTTTGTAAAAAAAAGGTTATGACATTAGGTATCTCCACATGGGGGATGTAACTATGACTAAACTTGCATTTTTCGAACATATTTTGCTAGTGTTTCACTTAAAAAGACAATAAAAATAAATATTATCTAGATCTTTTCCCATGTTTTTTGCTGGTAGGATTGACTTAGGTTTCTTACTTTTTTGCATCCTAGATTAAATTCAATAAAATTGCTTTATATTAACTTAAATTATTAAACAGGAACAAATGGAGAAAGATCATCTTTCGTTAAACTCAATCAGATCAAAGTCAAAAGAAATAATATCGGGATTAAAAGAAAAGTTATTGCAAGAAACAAAAATAAAAGTGGGTACTATGTTATGTTTGTTGTATTGGATTTATGTGTATATTTAACATAGTTTTACCTTAAGTCTTAGGTTACTTTATTTTAAGAGTGTATACTATGGCACTTACTTGCAGCTATGGTCTAAAATTGTTTAGATTTTAAGTGACTGTGCAACCTTAAAACTTTTGTTTAACTTTAAGGCTAAGACTAAGCCCTTAACTATATTATCATGATATCGATACTATTATAACTGTTCAATTACCTGTTTTTGTTATTTCGTCATAACATAAGCATGAAGCCTTTGCCTTTACAATTGTCTCTAAGCCCATGATGTTATTGCTTTATCATATAATGCATGTAAACATTAAAATTCAGGCAATTACTATATGCTTATCATGCTTACACTTTACTGTATATATTTATATATAAGAAGCTAGCATGTGGCACTTTAAATAGAACATTACGTTTATGCTTATATATATTATCATTTATATATCTTCTTTGCATGGTGAATAATTTGCTTGTTCTCTTATCAGGAAGAACTTGAAAAAAAGTTGTCAGTCTGTAAGAACCAGGTTTATTCCCTGCAAGAGTCTTTGGAAACAAGTGAACAGGTCCAACGTGATTTTGTGAGGTTATCACAATCGTTACAGGTAAGTTGTTCAGTGTAAACAATTTTAAAACTTAATTATGTACTTGAATTGATTTGAGTACTACCGATATTAATTTAAATAAAATTGATTATGTGATTGTACAAAAAATTAATACGTTAATTATATACATTAGATACTTTACTGTGCCTTATGATTGTTTATTACTCTTTTGCTTGCCCCAACCAATTTGCCAATTACAATTCTTGGTGTATTTTCCTACAAAACTGAACCTAAATTAATATAAATTAAATTAATTTGATTTAATTATGCATACAGCTTTTAATTTGTAATGTCATGCAACTGCAATATGGTGTCATATTATAATACTAACTTAATTTTTCTTTATACATGCTTTAAAATTCATATATTAATGTATTTTAAAATGGCCAATGTTAAAAAATGGCACTATGTATAGAGGACCCTCTTTAACGAACAAATTTTTGATTTTTAGATGAAATTGGAAGAAATTCGCCAAAAAGAGGAAGCAAAGCAGGAAGCCAACCATAATAATAACACATCAGAAACATTTAATAAACAAACTAATTCACCTTCTACTTCTAATAAGGTTAAACCTTAATATTAAGTTAATAGTTGGGACTATTAATATACAACTATATAATACAAGCCTGTCGTAAGTGTATATATACATATAAGTTAGGTACACTGGTAGCCTATAACTAATGAAGTGGTTTATTAAAATTTTATCACAACGGTTTTCAACAACAGTTATTACAAAATGTTTAAAAAAGTACCAGTAAACTAACACTGATGTTGTTTGATGCTATGCTAGGGCAGTCTATAGTACAGATTATAAACTAACATATCTTTAGTGGTTAAAAAAACATAAAATGTAGTGTTATATTTATTTATTGTTCATTGTGTCTCAAAAACTATTGTTGTGCTTTTAGATGGGTTAAATAGAAAGGCTTATTTGTATCTTTAAACTTTGTTAATTGTGTATTTAAAACTAGAGTTAAACGACATTAAGTTTCAATAGAAATTATTGCAAAAAAAGCCATTTTTTTGTTTTAATATTGTTTTAAATATCTTTAACTTACTTTTAATTTTGTTATTTATATTTAAGTTATAATATGGGCTTTATTATAAAGGTGTAATTGCTTCTGGAATTTACATCAAAAAATTGTTGTTTTCCTTAGGTTAGGCTAAGGTATTTGTTTTAATTTTAATTAATAACCCTGCAATTAACATAAACAAATAATATTTTAACTGACAACTGCGAATAATTAATGATGCTTGATTTTCGTTTGAAACACTGTGACAAGCTTTACACAATTTTGGATGAAAAGATTGTTAAACTAAATTTATTTTCATTAAAATTCACCTTATTTCTACAGTAAGCTTTTTTTGAATTTATATATAAAATTGTGTGGTTTAGCGTTTATTTTTAAATTGTTAGACACTTGGGGCTTCAGTTTTCCGAATTATAGTTGGATTTTTGTTATTTTGGGTGCATTTTGTGTAAAATGTTTCAATGTTTTATGTTGCAATTTTGTCTTAAATTAACCTTAAATTATTAATGTTTTGTATTTTTGCTTCTGCAAATATAAACTAAAAACACACTTTTGTGATAACAAGGATATTAACTAAAGTTTACCAAGGTATTTTATTAATTAAAACAAATTTTAAAACCAAGAGTCAGAAAGTTTTTTCGCATTGAGGATAAAATAAAATAAAAAATTTTATATAACGAAACGTGCCTAATTTTATATATTATGTAATAAGTTGTCTTTTATAATATAACTACATTTTTATTTAATTGATACTTTATGTTTTTTAATTCTAAATCGTAATTGAAATTTAAAAAATATATTAATTTATTAGTCTCGCCGCAGCCATGTTTACGTTTCGCATGTTTCGTGGACGTGTCCAACGAACGACAACGCGATGAATGTTAGCAAAATTAAATTAGTTTTAAACGATTTGTTTACTAAGGAAATGGATTTAAAACGTAATTTTACATTAACAACAATTGTAAAGTCTTCATGTTAAGTTATGTATTGAAGCTAAACGTGTTTAGTCTGTTAGTTATATGTAAAATAAAGAAACAGCGCTTAGCAAAATTGAAAAAAAAATTTGGAAGTTACGTTTAACAAATTTTATTAAATTGAGAGTTAAAAAAATACGCCTAGTTAAAGTAACTTGGTTAAATAACTATTAAGCATACTTAAGCTTAGCTTTGTCATCAATTTTAAAGATATTTGTTTTTATATGAGCATTTTATTTGTTTTCTAGACGCAACTTTTTATTTTTTTAATTTTACCAAATTTGTAAATACTAAAATATATAATGAAACTTTTATTACTCACCACGTTATTGTGTGGACTTCTCCACTTCGGATCAGCTTATTTTATAACAGTTGATGCCCACGCTGAGGAATGTTTCTTCGATAAAGTTACTGCAGGAACGAAACTTGGTTTAATGTTTGAAGTTGCAGAAGGTGGATTTCTTGATATTGATTTAGAGGTTAGAAGAGTTTTTTTCTTCAATTAAGATATATATTTTTAACGATCCTATATAAAGTTTTGGAATTTAATATATATAACTGCAGTTTTTAAATTATATGTAATTAAAGATTATATAATTTGAATACATATAAATAATTAAATTTATATGTTTTGGCTAATCAATTTGTCATTAGATAATATAGTTTAAAATTCAGTCATTTATTTGCTTAATAGTAGCTGATAAGATTGTTATCCTTTTCTTTGTTGTAATTTCTATATATTTTAATATTTATATATATACTTCATAGTTTTTTTTTAACTTATTTAATTCTGATTTTAGGTTACTGGCCCTCAAGGAAAAGTTCTCCATAAAGGATCAAAAGAATCAAATGGAAAATACACATTTGTTGCCTATGCTGACGGAACCTACAGGTTCTGTTTCAGTAACAAAATGTCTACCATGACACCAAAGATCATCATGTTTAGTCTTGATGTTGGGGAAGCTACAAAAGCAAATGATGAAAACAACGGTAATTAAAATTTGTGTAAATAAATATTAAAACATAATTTACCTTATAAAAGTTTAAATCAGTGCTATAGATTTTTGTAATTTTGTGTGTTATATTTGACTTATATATATTTGATAGCTTACATAATACAATAACTTATGTAGTTAAATCATGATAAAAAAACCTAAAACTTTGTACTAATTTTAAATTTAAAAAAATGAGTTTAAAAATACTTTTTGTTATCATGTTTTAGATGAAAGTCACAACAAACTTGAAAACATGGTCAATGAACTTTCCATAGCAATGACTGGAGTAAAGCATGAACAAGAATATATGGAAGTTAGGGAAAGAATACACAGAGCAAGTAAGAACATTAAAATATTGTGTTAAGGTTGTAACTTACTGACAATTAGAAAAAACAAATGGTTGTATGTCATATATATATATATTCACATCTAACACCAACTCACTTAAGTTAAAGTTTATCTGATAGAGTTATTGTAATCTTGTTTATATGTTACAAAAGCAAGTTTATTTTTATACATTTTTGGGTACTGCCACTTTTTTTATTTTTTAAATCTCTGTTATCTAAATTAAGTTGTTTTAAATTTATTTTTAGTTAATGACAACACCAACTCGCGGGTTGTTTTATGGGCCTTCTTTGAATCTTTAGTTCTAGTTGCTATGACCCTTGGTCAAATTTATTATCTTAAACGATTTTTTGAAGTTAGGAGGGTCGTTTAAACTTTTAACTTCAAATTAAATGGGAAATTGAACTACAGATAACACAATGCTGCAAGCCAATTATTCTGTAGTATTATGCAATATTAAAAACATATTTTTAAGAACAAAATCTCAATGCTATTTTTGCTAAAAAGAATCTAATCTATAAAGGGGTGGTTATTTGTTAATTTACTTTCTGGTTTGTTTTTTGTTTAATCAAAAAGATTAATTGCCTTTTGAAATTAGGACGTAGACAAAATTGTTTAATTTAAAAAGGGCGCAATTTAATTATTTTTGGATTGTTGTTGGTGTGCAAAAAAGGACTTAGTTGCATTTTATTTATATTTTCGTCTTAGTTTTTTTCAAATACAGGATTTATTGAGAGCGGTTAAAAAAGTTCGACTTCTTTTCTATTGATAACTACTATTAGTTAAAAGTAATCATAAAACAGTTAGGGTTTTACAATATCATATTAGTATATTGGTAGTCTTATCTATTGAAAAAAACACATAAAGTTTTTAGCATGATTTAATAACGGAAATTTCTTTTAAAAAAATCTTAAAAAACCCAATGACAAAAACTAATGAATTAGCACATAATTACAACATATGTTGACATCATTTTCTTTGCAAATTCTGCGTTATATATTCATCTTAATACACAAAGCTTTTAGGTTTAATCAACCCTGGTTTAAGCAGAAGGTTTGCTTCTGTTTCTTTTAGCATACCATTCACTGCTTTTGTCATTTGCGATTCCCTCACTTAATAACTCGTCTGCTTTTGGGTCAACCTGAAAACAAATTTAGTTTAACATATAATGTCAAAACCACATCCCCTTATTTATTCCTGTATCTTTTAAATGTATATTTAAGGACATTAATCTAACCTTTAACTATAGTTTTAAACTGTGGTTTTTTAGGATAAAAAGTTTTGTTTTGTTTACATAATGTTCCCCTTTAAAAGCTTTTAAATAAAAATGCTTTTAAGTTATTTAAGAAGGCCAACAAATCATACCCTATTACTTTACTTATATATACATATTTTTGTAAAAAAGGAACTTTAAAAAGCCTAATACTTACTTGCGATAATTCTCTGAAAGCTTCATCTCCAACAAAACAAATTTCATGATCATCTGGGTCGGCCAATATAACCACATCTACTGTAGCTTTACCTGGCGTATCTAAACTAACTAACTCTGTTAATATTTTGCCTCCAATCGATTTCACTTCTGCTTGAATACCTGGTAACTAAAAAATACCAGTTTATATTAGTTTTTGTTGTATGTGATGAATAGATCATGATAATGTGCTTTAAAGCTATGTAAACATGTGTCTTACTTTTACATAACTTAAAATTCAGTTGATTTAGAAGTTTGTTAATGTGCAAAAGTTCACATAAAAAGTATATATTAAAAAATGGGTATTGTTTTACAGCTTTATAGTATTAAGTATTACTTAATGTATTGTATGGCTATATGGTTATTTTTTTTAAATTTGTACATACTTGTTTGCTTGGACAAGCTATTGCAACTCTCCCAAATGCTTTTTTATGTTCAACTTTTCCTCCAACATCAATTAGATTCAACTTAGTTTGATTCTCTTCGTAACCTAAAGTTGCCTTCTTTTCTGTTTGTTCAAAAATTTTCATTCCTGCAATCTTTGTCCAATATTCTAAAGGTAAATATTGGTCAGGAAACTACACCCTAAGTAACTATTTACTTTTCACATACTTTTATTCTTATTAACTTACCCACTGACTTGCTTAAATTTGATGATGCTATTGACACCCTTGAAACTGGATCTAAAGAAGAAAAAAACATTAAAGTTTTTTATTTAACTATTTTAAATGCGAAGGAATTTGGTTAAACCCATTATAAATTTATACATAAACACACAATAGAATCAAGTTTGTTACTAAGTGATTTATCTTTTCTGTATAAATAACTGGATACCTTTAAAATATACTGGATCAAATAGATTATACCCTAACCTCGACCTTCACCCATTTAGAAAGCACTTAATATACTCAATCTAGTATGTTAAATAGGTACTACATATAACCTACCTGTCAAGGGTTGTGCTGAATCAATTATAGTGAACTTATAACCTCCAGGTGCACAAGTTTCATGAACATTATCTCCAACATTGTTTATTTTCCATTCATGTTTCTTACAGTTCTCAACAACTGCTGAAGATGTAATTGTCAAACCCTGTTGTACAAATGTGACCAAATTTAAATACACAACTAATAATATATAAAAGCAATTTGTATATGTTACCTTTTCTAAAAATTAAAATAACATATTGGTTATTGAAGGTATGTCCTTATGCTTCCAATATCTGATATTTAAACATTATAACTTAAAGTCATTAACCCATTAATGGAAGTGTTTGAAATTATACTAACTTGAAAATCATTTCCAATTTCATATTCTCCAATCCCATAATTATATGTAAGTTCACAAACAAAATGGTTGTCTTCAGGTCCATATCCAATCATTGTTTTGCTCCATGTTCCATCATAAGGACTGTATTAAGAATTATTTATCTGATTTATTTTTGCAATGCCTTTTCATTTTATCTTTATATTTTATAGTCGTTTTAAACTGATTTAGCGTTTTAAGAATGGCGTAATCGGTAGATAAAACCTTACCCATTACAAGTTGCTTTACAACCTTCTTCAAATTCCTCATGACGTAATACCTAGATAAAAAATAGGTTTATTAAGACAACGTTTATGTAAACGTGATGACTCAATGAGAGAACATGTGTCTTACTTTCATTCCTAAGATATCCCGAAAAAATCGAATTGTTTCATTTCGGTCCCCGATTTTGAAAACATAATGCAGTGTCCTTCTACTCGCCATAGCTATACCCTTCTAACTACCTTCGAAATGGAAGAATAAGAAGAAAAACTTGGGTAAATAAGGGGCTCAACCTAAACTAATATTTGTTGTTGATATTGATAATCAATCATGCGAATCAAGACTATGACTCGGCGATTTTTATAGAAATTTGAATGACTTAAAAAAAACTTTTTTTTTTCAGTTTAAAAGATAATAATGGCAATTAAATATTTAAATTAATTTAAATTTAACGTTTATTGAAAATTAAAGTGATTTTATATTGCTTATATAAATATTATTGGGGACAAACGTTTGGGTACCGTGAACTAACTTTTTGTTTATCGCAAAAATTTTAAACCGCTAGACGATGCGCGAGGGCTGACGTCAACAAACAGAGACGTGGCTTACAACATCATCAAGTTTTTAGTCATCGTTTTTCTTTATTTTTAGTGAAAATTATTTTAAATATAAAGCAAAAAACAGTGTAATTTTATTACTAAGTTATCCTACAACAGTTTTGCAGCAAATGAAAGTGTATAGTGTTGTATTTCTAATCGTTTAAAGGCAATTAAAATTTGTTGTATTTTAACATTTAAACGTTGTGAAACTAACTTGTTTATTAAATGTTGAAGCCATTTTTTGTAGAGAAATTATTAGATTGTGAAGCATAGGTTAACAATATGTGGTCGTTCTTTTCAAGAGATCCAGTGAAGGGATTTCCCTTTGAAATCGGTGAAAAAGTTGAAGGATTAGAAGCAGAACAATCTATTTGGAGTTTGCATCATGGAAAAGCAAAAAGCAACTCTCAGCCTGTCTCTGTGTTTGTATTTGATGTTGCTGAAAATGGTGAAGCATGTAAGCAAGCTGCTCAGGCCTCCGCAAAAAGGTTAAAAACTCTACGACACCCAAACGTTTTAACTTTCATTGATAGTTTAGAAAGTGATAAATTTATCTATGTTGTCACTGAGCATGTTATTCCTCTTACTTTACATCTTACAACTTGTGGAAATGATTCTAAAATGACTGAGCTCGAGATATCGTGGGGTCTGCACCAGATTGTAAAGGGATTAAGTTTCTTGTTGAACAACGTTAATTTAATCCATAACAATGTTTGTATGTCTTCTATGTTTGTGGACGACAGCGGGGAATGGAAATTAGGTGGGATTGATTACATGTATCCAGCAACGGGGGAAGGAAGTAACTACCCTCCTGTGAAGTCCTTACCCGATCTTGAAAAATACGACCCACCTGAGAAGGTGTCTACCCGAGGTAAATCTAAGAAAGTGTCAACTTGGGCAGCTGATATGTGGGGCTTGGGTTGCTTGATCTGGGAATCTTTTAATGGAAAACTACCAAGAAGTTCTTCACTTAAAGTGATTGGTAAAATACCGAAAAATTTGGTGCGGAATTATTGTGAGTTGGTCTCTGCAAACCCAGCAGCGAGACCAAGTCCTGACAAGTTTTTAGTAAACTGTAAAACACCAAACTGTTTTATGAGTAACCAGTTTGTACAAACCAATTTATTTTTGGAAGAAATTCAAATAAAAGACCCACATGAGCAGGGAACATTTTTTACTGAATTAACAAAACATTTAGACGATTTTCCCCCTGCATATAGCAAGAACAAAATCTTGCCACAACTTTTAAAAGTCTTTCAATTTGGAAGCGGTGGTCCTTCTGTATTACCTCCACTATTTAAACTTGGAAAATTATTAAACTCTGTTGAATACCAAGAACAAATTGTCCCATGTGTTGTTAAGTTATTTTCATCTGTTGATCGCGCCACAAGAATTCATTTGCTTCGGCAGATTCCATTATTTGTTGAACACTTGCAACCACAAGTCGTCAATTCTCAAGTGTTCCCCAACATGATATCAGGGTTTATGGACACAAACCCAGCTATTAGAGAGCAGTCTGTTAAAGGAATGTTACTTTTAGCACCTAAGCTTAATGACAACAATTTAAACAATGAATTAATGAAACACTTTGCGCGACTTCAATCTAAAGATGATCAGGGCCCTATAAGAACTAACACTACAGTATGCTTGGGAAAAATCACAACCTATTTAAACCCACCTACTAGACATAAAGTTATATCATCTGCCTTTGCGCGTGCTATGAAAGACCCCTTTCCTGCTGCTAGAATTGCAGGGGTTTTAGCTATGTGTAATAATGCACAATATTTTACACTTGCGGACTCTGCAAACAGAGCATTACCGGTGCTATGTTCTGCAACTGTTGACCCAGATAAACAAGTTAGAGATCATGCTTTTAAGACAATTTCAGTGTTTTTGGAAAAGTTGCAGAAAGGATCAGAGAGTCCGGAAGAGGCAGCAAAAATGGATGAACACACGATGTCAGCTCCAAATGTTGAAAGCCAAAGTGGTTGGACAGGGTGGATGACAACTGGAGTGACTTCGATAACTTCAAAGTTGTATAAATCCAACATTTCAGGTGAAGCAACAGCAACTAATAATACCCAACAATCTAACACACCGCCATCTAAACCTCAAGAGAATAATAAAGTCGAAAAACCACAAGAAACAAAACAAGAAGGCCCAGAAATGACACAAAATGAAGAAGTTTCTGAGGAAAATGACCAAGGCTGGGAAAATGATGATAATGACTTTAATTGGGATAGTTTAGAACCTGATAACAAAGAAGAAGAGACAAATATTGACATAGATAATTGGGATGATAATACTTGGGAAGATACTGATGTTGTTGAAGATAAGAAAGAGGGTTGGGGAAGTGGGGGTTGGGAAGATGATTCCTGGGGAAAAAACAATAATTCTATCGAAACAAAACCTGTTAAGGACTTAACTCCAGCTAGTTCGTACAATTGGTCACAAACAACTGAAAAACAAGACGATTTCTTTGGTGAATTTGCTACTAAACCTAAAAAGAAACCGATTTCTAAATCTCGGGCACCTGCAGAGAAAAAAACTGTTAGAAAATCTCCAGTTCCTGTAGAAAGAAAGCCATCTGTGGAGAAAAAAGAAAGGTTTACTGATGATTGGGGAGATACTGGTTGGGGCGATGATTTTGGAGATGATGGTTTATCTAAAGCCGAAAAGTTAAAAATGGAGAGAGAGGAAAAAAGAAAATTACGACAACAACAATTGCAAGAAAAGCGCGCAAAAAAATCTGCTGGAAATAAACTAGGAACTCGAAAATGTGATTAAAATATTGTTTTTTGTTTAAAGTGTGCTTTAAACTTAATGGTTTTATTTATCTATGTGTTAATAACTTTAATATAGTATTAAAAACTCAAGATTAATATTTTAATAGAACACAATCATTGGCTGCACTATTAACATTTACAATATCATTTATGTTTTGTTTTTTTCTTTTATGTTATCCATTTTATTCCCTTTTCTGCACTCTTTTTGTTTCATGTTTAAGAAAATGTTATTTATTAAAAGCTTCCAATGTTTAAATAAATTATTGTAGTTTTAAATAGTGCAATTCAAGTACAATAAAAAGTCAACAAACTTAAAACAAATACAATACTAAATAAATGGATTCCTTATTCTATTTGTTAATGATTTTTATTTTTACTTAGAAAATATGAATAAAAATATCTCAAGTGGTCTTAGATTTGCATTTAATGCTAAATTATGGACTCCAACTAAATCAGAATGGTTGTTAGCATGTTGTTATATTCAACCTGAAGAAAGAAAACGAATCTCTGAATTTTATTTTAAAAATGATGCTAAACTTTGTATTGCAGCACGTTTGCTTATCAGATATTCTTTAACTGTTTTATTAGGTTGTAAATGGACGGACTTAGTCTTAAAAAGAACTGAAAAAGGAAAGCCCTTGTTATGTAAAGATCACCATAAGAACTGTGATGTGTCTTTTAACGCTTCACACCAAGGAGATTATGCTGTTGTTGTTGCCCACCCTTTTAACACAGTTGGAGTTGACATTATGAATATAACAGAAAAACATGGGGATAATGAGAAGTTTTTTAAACTAATGGACCGACAATTTACTGATCAAGAATGGTTAAGTATAAGAAATCAAGACTTAAAATCTGAACAAATGAAGTCTTTTTATAGGCATTGGTGTTTAAAGGAGAGTTATGTAAAAGCAATTGGAGATGGAATAACATTTCCTTTGCAGTCCCTTAATTTTAAAATTCAATCTGAAATTGATTTATTAAATTACACATCAGACACTCAATTGTGTGTTTTGGATATTTTAAAACAGGATTGGATTTTTGATGAAATTATGCTGGATAAAAATCACTGTGTTGCAGTAGCTACTAATACACAAAACAAGAACTTAAAAACTGATTTTAAAATATTAGAATTTACTGATTTTGTTGAAATTGCCAATGAACTACCTTCGAATGTTAAAATTGATAATTTGTTTATGGAAAGTTTTAATAAACCATTTAAAAACTAAGTACAACAAATAATTAAACTGATTAATATTGTTGGTATGCCATGTGTTTTATTTGTTAAAATATTAAAAAAAGATTAGTGAAAAGAATAATGTTGATATGGGTTTTTGAAAGTATGGAAAAGGATAAAAGAAATTTTCTAAAATTGATCTTATAATAAAAAAATTAGCTTCCCGCTAGATGGCACTATTAAACTACAAATGTGTTTTTTATTACTTAAAATTACATCTATTTTTGTATAATAGGTATTTTGTAATTGATTTAATGGCACGGTTCAATTTAAACCAAGTATTTAATATTTCGCAATAAGTTTAAATTTTAAAGCTTATGATTTCTAATGCAACGTCATCCAAAAGTTTAATGTTTCCAAATAATTACCATCACAATTTTAGGATAAATTTTTCTATAAAATACTTTGAGTAAAGACCTCAAAAACTTTACCATTTTTTAATATTTTTGTTTAGTTCAATTAAATAACTGATAAGCACAAATTTATAGCTTATAAATGTTTTTTTAATTTAATCTTAGAAAACTGCTTGGAAACCCTGTTTTATGAATGCGTTAACTTTTCTCTATTGCGGTCTTTACCGTGCTCGACTCTTTTGTAGTCGATAGTTTTTTGTTTTATGCGTTACGAGATGGAAGTTACGAGCTAGTTTCATTCATAGGGAATGATTTTCAGTTGTTACATCAGCTGGTTTAGATTTCATATTTCTTGATTTGTTTTTTTGTCACTTGATATTATTTTAAAAAGTGTTTTTTCTAGTGACAAATCGGCGCGCTGTAATGGCTTGTGACACGTCACATGTAATAGCTATATAAGTAACTCTGTAAGTATAAAGTCTAATACAACATGCTGTCTAGAGGTCTGTTTAACATCAAGATATTATTACTTTGTCCTTAAAGTTAGGACGACTAAGAATTATTTGATGACGTATGTTTCTGTAGAATCAGCAGATTTCTTTGATAAACTAGTTTATCCGTTTACACTAAATATATTTTGTTAAATTATAGCAAGATAGGCAGTAAATATGAGATGTGTATATTTCAACAGAGGCAGAGTAACATTAAGTGAAACATTTTTAAATATTTATCATGTTAGGTTAAAAATTAAGTATTTTTTGTTAACATTAGCAAATATTATCTAATATATAAGGTTAAAGTTAAGACAGTTATATAACTTTCCTATTAAAAAACTTATTGTAATTTAATGTTTAATTTATTATGTGAAAACCTATACAGTAAGACATTATATAAATATATATTATTTTTTATTAGATTTGGTCAATAAATAAATTAATTAGTTTAAAGTTAATTAATAATGGAGGATTCGTATGCTCATACGATCGAGAAAGTTTTAAGCAATTTTGGAGTTTCAGAATGTTCTGGTTTATCTTTGGAACAAGTGAAAATTAATAAAGAAAAATATGGACCTAATGGCAAGTTTTTGTTATAAAACTAATTAAAATTTGTTAACTTATGTAGTTAATAAGTATCCGAATAAGTGAACTTAATGTATTGGAAATTAATAGTTTTAAAAAGCTTTTTAACTGGAACACTTTTTAGCTTTTAATTTAAATATAAAATCGATTAAAATAATTTTTTTATTAATAAATTTAATTTTTGTTTTACAGAATTGCCGGCTGAAGAAGGTAAGTGTATTTTATTGAATTTTTAGTTTCTATTTTCTGTTTTCATTTGTAATTAACTTTTTATTAATCATCTAATATATACGGTAAATTATTGTGACCTTTCCTAATCTAAAACTTGTTCTTTCTTAATCCTTTTTTCAGGAAAACCTTTATGGCAACTAGTTTGGGAACAATTCGAAGATTTGTTAGTTAGGATATTGCTGCTTGCTGCTGTTATATCTTTTGTAAGTTAATATAATTTGAATCTAACCTAAGTTTACTAAATCTTTACCAAAAAATACTTGATAAAGACGAATTAAAGTCATTCTTGCCTTCTTAAAACTGTGTTTGTTATGTACCTAATTATTATTACATTGTTTAAAATTTATATACATAAAATTATGTTTTAATTGCTTCTTAGGTTTTAGCTTTATTTGAAGATGGAGAAGAAACTATCACAGCTTTTGTGGAACCATTTGTAATTCTTCTTATTTTAATTGCTAATGCCATTATTGGAATATGGCAGGTTAGTAAAAACAGTTAATACTAATCAAAACATTTCTAAACTTACAAAAAACAGGCCAGAATATTGTTAATTTTACATGAATTTGACTTTAAATATTTTAGGAAAGAAACGCTGAAAGTGCGATTGAAGCTTTGAAAGAATACGAACCAGAGATGGGCAAAGTTTTAAGGCAAGACAAAGCTTCGATACAGAAAGTCCTGGCGAAAAATATTGTTCCAGGAGATATTGTGCAAGTATCAGGTTAGTGGCAAATTTAAGTTTTTTTTTTAAAAGTGTATATATACATTATGTTAAATTTGATTAAGTTACTTAACTTATAAATGAAATTAATGGCCTATTAGTTGTTTTGTTTATAAAACTTAAGGACTGTCTATTTGTATAATACTCTATTCAGTATTTTTTGATCTTTGTTTTTTTTTTAATGGGTTTTTATTGCATAATGAATAGGAATTTGTTTACATTAAAAAGGGAAAAGGTCATTCTTTATGTTTTTATGAATTAAGATTTAAATTTTGTTCCCGGAAAGCTTAAGCCAGTAATCTTTTTATAGCAGAAATTCTAAAAACAAATAATAATTAATTATAGATATGACAAACATCCACACGATTTAGGTTTTAAAAACCAATATGATATAACCTTTTTTTGGAAATAAAAGCTAAACCTATTAACAGGTTTATTATAAAAGTTTAAAGAATAAAATACAAAATTGGTAAGTCTGTCATTTGGTTTGTATTTAATTGACATTTCCTGCATAATTTGAGTTTTTTTACATTTATAAGTAACTGATTTTAAATATATGCTAATAAAATTCAATATAATTAACTTGTTTACCAATTATCGGTTGGCATATAATATAACAAATAATCTATAACGTTCCTATTATGTTGGTGTAAATATATTACCATGTTTTGTGTTTTAGATTAGTGTCAGTTTATGATACAGTTAAAAACCATTTCCTATTCCTGTAATTAACCAAATGCTGAATAAAACAACTTTGCAAAAAAGGGCAATAATATTTATTGCATTTTATCTTGCTTGTTAGTTTTGAAGGACCTATTTGGATAATATATCAACTTTCATGGCTGTTTTTCATGTTAATTTTTTTAAATAGTATTTTTATCAGCCTTTTTTTCATTTTAACTAAGTACCCAAACGTTATATTGACTTATTGGCTTAAAGTTTCAATATTATATTCACGAAAATCTCGTTTAATTTGCTTCGTTTTTCGTATTATTCACGGTTGGCAACACTGCATAAAGATCACATTTTTGAATTCTGATTATTTGTACCAGTAAACTTTGAAGCCAGAACTTCATGCGTTAACTAACTTTATTGTTTTTCCAACAATCGAGTTTATTTCGCAACAATTAACCTCGTGACGTAACAATTAAACTTGCGTGATATTCTCCGCGTGGTTGTCGGACTTCGAAATCGGGTCACGTGACAGCTTGGTTAATTTGTTAATTGGGTTAAAATCGCGAAACCGAATAATGAACAGTTTGTGACGTCACGCTGCTGGTATCTGTGTAATCTTTTCTTTAACCTTCATCACTCGTTCTAATTGAGCTTCTGATAACACTCGTAGCTATGGTTACCCTATCTATGACGTCATTACTGTGAAATAGTATTGGTAATTGACAAGTACTTGCGAAAAAAAAACGTTTTTTTTCATATTTAGTTTAAAATAATTTTTAAATATATTTTTAATAGTAAAATCCTTTTTACGGGATTTTTATAATAAAAAAAACTTTTACTAACTTTTTTTTAACCAAAATTTTAAGGTTTTACCAAAACAAAATTAATTTAGAGTTTATGAATATTTATCTACAAAAATTTTGTGCCATTTAAAATATTATTAAAGAATAATTTAGTTGTGTTAGATCGTATTATGCAATTCTATCCGTTAACTGCTTGTTCTTAATATAGAAACTTTATCTCTGGGGTATGTGAAACGGGTTTGCCAGAGATAGTTTTTTCTACCTATAAGGCGTTGTAATATATGTTTAAACATATGAGTTCACTGTTTAAAACTAATTAAAATTTAAACATTTTTATACGACTTTTCTCCTTATAATAAAAATACATAAATAGAATATTTTGGTTTAAATTTAAACCTTTAATAAATAGGTCGAAAAAGAGCTAAAAATAAATCAAAAATATTGTTTTATTGGATTCAATATTGACTTAAATATTAATCCTATTTGCTGGAGTATTTGTTCAAATTTTATTAGGATTTCTTAGTTATATTTTTAATGCTATTTGTGGAATTTCTCGAACTGAAACCTGTGTTATTTATAGACATTTTTTATGCAACCGTTCCATCACCTTACTTATATTTTAACCAACTTTAAATTAAAAACATATGGTTTATTCCCCGAGCGATTTCCCTGGTTTGTAGTGACGTATACGTTGCGTAAGCATTACGTCATTCATTCCCAAGTCTTGATTGAAGTGTTATATATGGTTGGTGTTAAGTATATGTTATTTGTTAAACCTACCCACCACTAAGCCTTTTAATTTGTTTTTACATAGGTTTAATTATAAAGTTTTGGCTAAGCCTTTAATATGACTTATTACCTGGCCAAACAGCAATAAATGCTGCTTTTTTGCGATTAGAAAATTGCATATTTTAACTAAATTATGTATTAAATTGGCCACCGATTTGTTGTGTTTTGTAATGCTAATATTTATTTACTAATAATAAAATAACGCGTGGTAGTTTGTGGTTTAATTTCTTATATTTTGCTTGATATAAAAGATTAAACGGTTTGGTTATATAACGTTTTTAAATGTTGTTTTTATCGGTACCCTATTAATTACCGCAAATGTTCTAATAATTGTTTATAAATAAACGTTTGACAAGATACGATTAATGCATCTAGCTGTACTGTAATTAGTGATAATTTGCAATTAAAAACATACCTACTTAACCCATACATATATATTACTTTAAACTCTTAATTGTGGTGCATTTAATTTAAGTAATTGCATTAAATTATATGGGAATATTGTGTGCCTAATTACATATTATTGTGTAACATTTATAATTACTGTTAATGTAGAGCACTTAACATATTAAGACAACAAAAAAGAATTAGGCCTATCCATTTATCTTAATGATTATGTATTTAATTGAGCACCTACTAAAGCATGATATATTATGGATGTTTTATTGTATTAAAAGTTGATGTAATAAGGTTCTGTGTTTACTTCCTGCTAAAATTGTTGTTTTCATCAACAAAGTAAATGAACGAAGCTGATTAATGCGGTCATGATAATATATGAGTGCATATTAGTCGATGATTAAGTTTTGTTAAACAAAATATCGTTTTAATGCCAAGTTTTTGTATAGTTCAATTTTAAAACTTTTTCAAATTTCGCCAATTTCAAAATCGTGGTTTGTGAATTAATTAACTAATTTATTAATTACTTTAATTTAAATTGCCTTAGATCTATATTTCCTTATGCCAGAAACCCGGTGATTCGCAATGGAATTGAATAAAAATTCGTGTTTTTGTTGTCAAAAATTATTGAATATTGCTCGTTTTAAAACCAATAATGATTTAAGATCGATTTTAATTTAATTATCTTCGTATATTCCGTATTTCGATTGATGTTTTGTAAGTGGTAATACTTCAAACGTTAATTATATTATTATATTTGTTTTTCAAATCTTGTATACCTTAAGCAAAACTGGCAGTTTTTATTTTTAAACCGCTACGCAAAATTGTATGAGCTTACGTAGTTTGTTTGCTGTATACGCCTTTTAAGTTTGCGTAACTTGTGTAAACTAGTTTATATTTGTACAAGTTTTTAATATTGGCGTACATTACGTTTTTACGTCTTTTTATATCAACTTTAACATTCAATAAATAAAACATAATCATAATAATAGAATTGTCTTCTAATACATTAAATTAAAGATTTGAAATATATAAATTTAACACGTTTTTGTTTAGTTGGCGACAAGGTTCCAGCTGATATTCGGTTGATCGCCATCCACTCCACAACCCTTCGAGTTGACCAAGCTATTCTAACCGGTGAGTTATTAAGTTACATCCTAACGTTATTATAACCGGTATGCTTAAGACACGTGGTAGTAAAAACCCGGTATTTCCCATTTTTTACGTGTTTAACCTTTGTACATTACGCATTATAAGGCTTTGTAATTAAACCTTTGTACATTACGCATTATAAGGCTTTGTAATCATTATAAGGCTTTGTAATTAAGACATTACGTCTTTTATTATACTAAAATGGTTTAATTTTACCAATTACATTATAAGGCCTTTATTTTTTTGCCTACACACATTTGAGAAAAGTTAACAGCTTTCATTTTGATTCTTAAATAAACAATCTTAGGTATAGTGAGTAGGTTTAAGTTATCTTAGAGCATTATTAATAGGTTATACTAATTTAAAATGAAATTTGTACAGTAGTTTATCAATACATACTACACTATGAAAACTGTACCTTTATAGTGATTTTATGTAGCAAAAGTTTATATGTTTTTTTTCACAACTTTTATTTAAAGAATATATTTTTAATTTTAACAAATTTTAACCAACAAGTATTCAATGTATTTCCCTATAGAATAACAGTTGTTATTATACACAGGTGAAAGTGTGAGTGTTATTAAACACACCGACCCAGTCCCTGACCCAAAAGCTGTGAACCAGGATAAGAAAAACATGCTCTTCTCTGTGAGTTTAAATTATTAATAACTTATTGTGATTTTTAATTACTGGTAATCTAGTTGTAAATAAATAAACTTTTTTTTTAATGCAAGCATGATTCAAAAAAGATTTAGCAAACTTTACTTCATTTTAAACATGACGCATTTTACAAATTATAAATAAAAACAATTGTGATCCAAACAAAAAAGTCTTACTTAAAATTTTTAAATTTTTTTTTCAGGGCACCAATATTGCATCAGGTAAAGGTATTGGTGTAGTAGTTGGAACTGGAAGTAACACGGAAATTGGAAAGATCAGAGATCAAATGGCTGCAACTGAAGCAGATAAAACTCCACTTGAGCAGAAAATTGATGAGTTTAGTGAACAACTGTCTAAGGTTAGTCAACAAATGTTGAATTTTTTGGAGTTATATGTAAAAATGTTTTTTTGAAACTGCTTTATTGTATGTTAAAAGTTGTAACAGTTTAAATAAATTTTTATCTAACTTAAGATAGGAATGCCAATTGTTAAGACCTTTATAAATTCTATATGTCCTAATAATTAATATTACTCTTTAATAAGTTTAACTGTTATGTAAACTATTATTTTTTAGATAATTAGCATTATCTGCATTGCTGTGTGGGCAATTAATATTGGTCACTTCAACGACCCAGTCCATGGTGGATCATGGGTTAAAGGAGCTATCTACTACTTCAAGGTATAATTAATGTTTAAGATTTGTATGTGCTTATAAAAAACTAAATTTGTTGGTTCAATAGACAATAGTTAAAGTTGGTCTAACTGTATAAGTCTTATATTAATTAAAAGATAGCCTTAACAAATGACTTCCATATGTAAAAGGATAGTCTTGACATTAATCTTAGAATTACAAGCAACTTATTAAAATCTATGTTTTTTCAATAGTTAAATTGTTAAGCTAAAAGCATACCAATCAAAATACCCAAGTGAACCATGTGTGATTCTAGTCTTAAATTGATCTATATTAAATTATTAATTATTCCCAATAGTCAATGTAACTTGCTACATTACTTTCTAATTAATCTGCTGGGAATTTAAACATTTCTAGTGAATAAATTATCATGTTGCAGTGGTGGATTTAGATCGACTGTCAATTATTAACACTTATTATTTTTAAGAGTTACTTTTGCTAAAAATATTTTATTAAATTTTTTAATGCAATTTAAAATGCTATTCTAAATAGTTTAAACTACCTTATTTTGTAATATGTTTACCGTATAAATCAATACTATTATTTCAATTCAGTTTTCTACACCTGAAAAAAAAACTTGTTTTTTGACCAATATTCATTCTTGTTTTACAGATTGCAGTTGCATTGGCTGTTGCAGCTATCCCAGAAGGACTTCCAGCTGTTATCACAACTTGTTTGGCATTAGGTACTCGCAGAATGGCTAAAAAGAACTCAATCGTTCGAAGTCTTCCTTCCGTTGAAACTTTGGGTTGTACTTCAGTAATTTGCTCTGATAAAACTGGAACTCTTACCACCAATCAGATGTCTGTCTGCAGGGTAAGTACTTTTACATAGTTGAAAGTAAACACTTTTTTCCATTACTTTATATTCGTTGTTATATAGAATTGTTCAATTTTCAACTTCCTTTTATTAACTATTTAAATTTGTTGGTCTTTTACAAAAAACAAATGTCTTTTGTAATTAATGAATACTTAAATTTTTTTTAATGAACGGTTTTCCATAGAATTCTTTATTTTATAATTGACTAAATAAATAATGAGTTTAAATATTGTATCAATAATTTTTAATTGCTTTTTGTTAACTACTTTAAATCATCTGGTCTTTATAAAAATCACAATATTTTGTAGTTGACAAGTGCTAATTTTTTTGTAGTTTTTATTTAATTTTTGTCCAAATCTTAACCCTCTATCTTTTACAGATGTTTGTCTTAGACCAAGTCAGTTCAAATGGAGCCAAGTTTCATCAATTCCACATCTCAGGATCCACATATGAACCAAGTGGTGAGGTCACTAACTTGGATGGCTCAAAAGTAAAGTGCAGTGATTATGAAAACTTGAAGGAACTTGCAACTATTTGTGCTCAGTGTAACGACTCATCACTTGATTACAATGAAGTAAGATTTATGGGTTTTTGTAAAGTGGAATTTAATAGAAAGTATAAGTGTTTAGATAGGTAACTTTAAGAGCAATTTTTGTAAATTATATGTAAAGTTTGCTTGTTTCGATAAAGATAACTTCACAGCCTAAAGTGCTTTATGTATATACCTTTTTACCTTAGCATATTATCTACTAAAATATTAGTTAAAAAACTGGTTTATATATATATAAATATAATTAAATACTAAACCTGAAATTTATTGTGTTAAGGTAAAAGGGACTTATGAGAAAGTAGGTGAAGCCACTGAGACAGCCCTCACTGTATTGTGCGAGAAAATGAACGTGTTTGACTCAGACCTGAGTGGCCTCAGTAAATCGGAAAAATCTCATCCATGCAACAGCGCCATTAAGAGTATGATGAAGAAGGAATTCACTTTGGAATTCTCACGAGACAGAAAGTCAATGAGCTCGTACTGTATTCCTTCTGATAATTCTGGACCTAAGATGTACGTGAAGGGAGCACCAGAAGGTAAACCTCGCATTAATTTAAATTTATAGTTTTGTGAACTTTATAAGAAGGCTTTGACATTGAATCGCACACCACAAACTGGAGTATTTATTAGATGGTCTGTTAGTGGGACATTCTTATAATTTTGACATTACTTTCCTTTAGGCATCCTGGACAGATGTACCCACGTTCGTATTGGAACAACTAAAGCACCAATGACTCCAGATATAAAGAAAGATATCATGGAATTAGTAAAGGAATATGGAACAGGAAGAGACACTTTAAGATGCCTGGCTCTTGGAACCATCGATAACCCAACCCCACAGAGTGATATGGACCTAAGTGATTCAAAGAAGTTTGCTGACTATGAGGTAAAATTGGAATTAGTATACTATATTTTTTAACAGTAATACCTTAAAAATTAATAAAAATTTATCAAACCTCTTTTCCATTTGCAGACTGGCATTACATTTGTTGGCATCGTTGGAATGTTGGACCCTCCCAGAATGGAAGTTTTCCAAGCTATTCGTGAGTGTAGGAGAGCAGGAATTCGAGTTATTGTTATCACTGGTGACAACAAAGCAACTGCCGAAGCAATCTGTCGACGAATTGGAGTCTTTGGTGAAAATGAAGATACTACTGGTGAGTTATAAGTTGTATTAAACCATTTGAATTAATTAAATATCAAGGTATTTGTTCTAAATTTTGTACCATACGTTTTACATAAAGTTTCATCCACTTGCTAATAAATACAAATTTTTTTCAGGTTTAAGTTACACTGGTCGAGAGTTTGATCATCTAAGTTCGGAAGAACAATTCCAAGCTTGCCTCCGAGCTCGCTTGTTTGCCCGAGTCGAACCAGCTCACAAGAGCAAGATTGTTGAATACTTGCAAGCTAATGGTGACGTCACTGCTATGGTAAGCAAATGTGATTATTTTGACATATTTACGATGTCCTATAGATATACAGAAGTATTAATATATTGATAAATTATGTCGTTGGAAATAAAATGATATTTATTTAGACTGGTGATGGTGTAAATGATGCCCCAGCATTGAAGAAAGCCGAGATTGGAATTGCCATGGGAAGTGGAACTGCAGTGGCCAAGAGTGCATCAGATATGGTCCTTGCTGACGACAACTTTACCTCAATTGTGGCTGCTGTTGAGGAGGGCCGAGCCATCTACAACAACATGAAACAATTTATTCGATACCTCATCTCCTCTAATATTGGAGAAGTTGTTTGGTAAGTAAAAGAGTATTTTTTTGAAATAACTTCTGTATTTCTTAATTATATTAATTGTAAATATTTGTATTTCAGCAT
Source organism: Corella eumyota (assembly GCF_963082875.1). Taxonomy (NCBI): domain Eukaryota; kingdom Metazoa; phylum Chordata; class Ascidiacea; order Phlebobranchia; family Corellidae; genus Corella; species Corella eumyota. The sequence continues at coordinate 1,528,870 of NC_137495.1, read as the reverse complement.
CTTTTTGGCTGCTGCCCTTGGTGTTCCTGAAGCACTGATCCCAGTCCAACTCTTGTGGGTAAACTTGGTCACTGACGGTCTTCCAGCCACCGCACTTAGCTTCAATCCAGCTGATGTTGATATTATGACCAAACAACCAAGATCAACCAAAGATACTCTCATTAATGGATGGCTTCTGTTCAGATATTGTGTTGTAGGAGGTAAGTGCTAAGATGTGAGATTAAGGAAATATGTTTAAGCCTAGGCTCAAGGAAAAAATTCTTGGTTTGCTATGTCTATAAGTATGTAAATATATAACTGTTTAGGTAATGATTCCAAATATAAAATCAGGCCTTAAGGTTTAGGTTTTATTCAGAAACTTATAGAATAATGAAAATATATTCTGTATGTTAAACTTTAGGATTAAATAATAAATTAGTTAAGTTTTTAAGCTATGTTTTTGTAAGTTAATTATGTAAGCTGATAATAAATTAAATTACTTGCAAAAGAATTAAAAAGGTATATAATTTAAACATTAAATGTCTGAAAGTCTATTTATCTAATTTAATATTAATGTGAGAGTTAATTTATAAATATGTCAGAGTTCTAAAAATTAAAGGACATAAAAGAATGTTTAACTTTGGTTAACTTTTGTATATTTAAGGGAAAATTTTGCTTTAAGACAAAATAAATAATTTTTAAAAATTAAATAATGCTCCTATTTGAAACTTTAAACTGCCCCTATTTACATCATGTGTGTTACCACAGTTTATGTTGGAAGTATGACCGTGTTTGGCTCCATCTGGTGGTTGGTTTTCAACCCAGAAGGTCCACAAGCCACTTTTTGGCAACTGGTTAGTAACCGTGGCAACCTAAAAAAAAAGTGTTGCCGAGTAGAAATCGAAAATTTTTGTTTTTTTGTGCTTGCCTTTAGCCAGTCCATGTCACATTCTTGCAATTAACGAATTTTTTCTTTTCCTTTATTTTTTGGAATCATTTACTTATTATTTTTTGATAATATTTTTATTATTTCCCAAATAATCAAAATTATCGAGACACAAAGGGTTTTAAGTTTCGCATGAGAATTAAGGAATAATTTACCTAAAATCTCAGAGAATTTTAAACTTAATTGTATTATAAACACTAAACCATTTTAAATTTACAACGTTTAAAAGGCAAAAGAATGTATAACATTTAAGATATAACTTTCAAAACTCTGTTAATTGCAAAAAATGTTAAATCCCAATGTTAATGTGTAATAGTGGCTACAAAATTACAAAACTGACGACTTAAAATCTGTTTTAAGTTTTATCCACTTTTGTATTTTGTATTTTTTGTATGTCTTCTAGTAGATGTCTTGTGTTAGAAAAATGGCAAAATGTTTAATTTAAGGTTTTTTATTTCAGGTTTTATTGTTATATGCAAATATTAAAATGTCTAAAATCGTCTCTTCATAGTTTACAGAATATTTTTGGCACATTTAAAGAATTTAGGCTAAAAAAATCGTCTTTAGGTTTAACTGTATTTTTTTATAAAAAGAAAACAATCTAGCTAATTTTTTTGACTTTCAGGGTTTTTTAACGGTTTATTTATTGATATCATTAAAGTTAATACTCCTAAAATGACAGAATTTTTTTAAACCATTTTTTTTTCTAACTTTCCAGCTTACGTTGGCATGGCGACAGTGGCATCAGCGTCATGGTGGTTTATGAATGCTGAAAATGGTCCAAAAATGTCCTGGTGGCAATTGGTTAGTTTTAAGTTTACCTCTGGGTGCCATTATCATCTATAATCAGTGGTTTTTATTTGATCAAAGTTAAGTTTTTTTTTTTGAAACTCACTTTTGGTACAAAGTGTAATAGCACAAATTTTAAAAATTCTTCCTATTTAGACTTTATACACGGCAGAAAATGTCCAATTTTTACAACAAATATTAACTAAATTTAACACACAGTATTTTTGTAATTTTTTTAATTTTTGGGCCTTTGGATAAACTGGCATTTTATAGTATTCAAGAATAATATTTTTTTATTATTTTTAAAGCCTTAATTTCATAAAACTTGATCAAATAAGAACCACTGATATTTTGCTAAACATTATATTAAGAGTGGTTGTTTATACAGAGAGTGTTTGTGTGAAGTATTCAGACTGTTTTTTTTGTATTTTTACTGTTTCTATGATGTGTTTGTCAGCTTTAAAACTGAACCAAAAAAGTTTATTTAAAAAAAAAACACAAGTCCCTAGGAACATATAAATATTCTAACTCAAGACTCCTTTCTAATTGTCAACTGATTTTTCATTTTTTGTAGCTTTTTGTGATTAACATTTTGCCTAATTTATTTTTGGCATGTGCATGATGTCATTTTTGTATTCTGATATCATTGCAACAGCATGGTGATGTCATAGTTTATGTTTATGATGTCATATTGCTTTATTATTACCACTTTTCACATCAAATAGTATTTTGATTGAAATTTAAAAATGCATGATTTGCAAATTGGTGAGCTAAAAATTAAAACAAAAAACTAAATTCACAAAAAATGATTAAAATTTATTACACCAAGCATATTCTCTTAGGTTCTAAGCACATATTTGCATACTACAAATCAAAATTCACTAAACTTATTTAAATTGATTGTATTAAACCATTTAAATTCTTAAATCTACAAATCAAACCATTCCCTTATAATTTTTACATTTAATTAAAACAGCATTAATTATGATTCAAGTTTTCTTTGATCATGCTGGTTTATTTACTTGGCACTAATTCTATACAAAAAGTAGGGCAACTGATATTTTTGACATAAAGTATAAAGCACAATCAAAGGAAATGATTGAAATTTTAACTTAACACTAATACACAATGGAATTGTAACCTGATATTTTAGACACACCAATGCATCAAAAAATCCAACAACACTAAGAAATTATAAATAACCATATTGTATACAACAAGTAGTAAAAAATATGTTAATATGCATTTAGTTATACATGATAAATACATTAAAATAAATCTAAAAAGACTTAACTTTGAAATACAAAATAGACAAAAAACTCAAATTTTGGTTCAGATTGAATTTGCAGGCATGTTAGTTGTGTGAATGTTGTGTTGTGTTTTATTTTGTTTTTAATTATAAATGTTAAATTTTTACGTTATTTAATTTATTGGTTGTTACCAAAATATTTTAAACTGGCAAAGTTATCTTAACCCATTGTTAATGTTTAGGCTGTAAGGTTAACTTTCTTACATTGAAATAAATGTGAATATAAACCAAACTGTTAAAGGTACCTTGAGACCAAGTTAAGAGTCAAAGTTGCTTTATATTTGTGACAAAGAGTTATACCTGTTACTATAATAAAAAATCTATATAAACAAATAATTTCATGTAAACTAACGCTAAATATTGCACAGACCAATTACATGAAATGCACAACTCAACCTGAAAACTTTGAAGGACTTGATTGTGAGGTGTTTGAAGATCCTCACCCAATGACAATGGCTTTGTCTGTGTTGGTTACAATTGAGATGCTTAATGCATTAAACAGGTTGGCATATTGAAATAAAATCTGTACTAAAATTGCCTTTAAACTGGTTAAAACCTAAATTGTCCTAAATTTAATACAAAATGTGACAATTTTTTTTGCTGTGTCACATTGTTTTTATGTCTTTTTCTCTAACTTGCCTTATAATAAAAATTTAAGTCCAATCTGTTTATCTTTTAGTGTGTCAGAGAACCAATCTTTGTTGCGTATGCCTCCCTGGCAAAACATGTGGCTCATTGGAGCTATCTGCCTTTCCATGGCCCTTCATTTTATGATCCTCTATGTTGATCCTTTGCCTGTAAGTATTTTGACTATTGCTGGCCTACATTACAATATATTTACATTTTACACATCAGGAAATTGCCATGTCTACTTGTGTATTATTTTTTATACATTACAGTTTCATGCCTTAAAGAAAAGGCTAATCCAAATATGCTATAAAGTCGACTAAAATACATCCAAGATATATTGATATTTGATAAATTTATAAGAGTTTTATGTGTGATTTGCTTTAGGTTGTGTTCCAAATTTGTCCATTAAACTTCACTGAATGGATGACTGTGTTGAAGATGTCACTACCTGTCATTTTAATTGATGAGTGCCTTAAATGGGTGGCGAGAAACTACATCGAAAGTAAGTACTTTAAACCGTGCCTAATATTTGGGTAGACACTTTAAATTTAGGTTTAACACTATTTTGTATATTTCTTTAAATAATTAAGAAAAAAAAAGTTTATAATCTAAATTGTCTATACAGAAAAATATATTATTCAGGTAGTATAAAAAGGCTGTTAAAATTAGTTATATACGAAGATTAAGTTAATATTTATCTTTAAAAAATAAGTTAGAAAAAAATATGAATAGCATAGAAAAAAGGGCTGCTTAGTTTAAAGTTTAAAATATAACAAGGCATTCTAGTTTTAGCTTCACTCAAAGTCAGAGAAGAACACGTTAAAGAAATGAGAATTTTGTTTAAGAAAAAAATGCTAGAAGAGGAAGGTAAAAAAATTTAAAGAATAAGTATTAGTTCAACTATGAATTTTAAGCTTTCAAGGATAGGCAGCATGGTGTAGTGGTCAGAACACTTGTCTACACTACATGAGGTTCTCTGTTTAATCCCCATTCTTTTCATATTTTAGCGCCCTTAAGAAAAGTGCTCTAAACAGCATGGACTCCTGCTGACTCAATACTTTATCAGCAGCTTAATTATCGTCAATTATAAACAATAATATTCCAAATTGCTAAAGTCAACTCAAGACTTGGTCGGGGTAACAAATGTTAGTCTATGTCAAGGTCATGAAGTCAACTTTCCCACATTGATAATAAATAAATAAAAAAAAAAAGCGGGGTAAAAATAATTGCCAACTTTTTTTGAAATTAAACGCCAATAAGGTTTCTAAATAATTTTAAATAAATTTTTGTTTTAATTTTTTTAGCCAATGATTTTGATGCTGCTGCTAAAAAGAAGCAATAAAAAGTCTCAGTTTTGGGGAAGTCCCACCATTGGGAACTATAAGACAATGTGTTTATTTATTTGGTTGTTTTTTTAGGCTAATTGTTGTTTTTGTTTAAAAGTTAAAAAGTTTGTGTTCGTTATCTAACAAGACTTACCTATTAATAAAAATAAACAAATCTCATTTTACGGTCAATTTTTAACCCCTTTATTTTTTTTGTAACTATGATGTCATAATAGTTTATTGTGACATGTTACTTTATGCATGCAGTACAAACTTAGTTCTAAGATTTTCATGAACATTTTTTTGGGAAAATATGTATTTCACAAAAAAGTTTTATTTTTAAATTTAAAAGAAAATACTTTCTACTTTAATGCCATATTTAATAAAACTTATTAATAACAACATTACCCAAATTAACCTTTTTATTTTGCACTATATTATAGCTAAAAGAATTGTAAAGTATTACTATTTTGATATTGTATATATGCATGTGTAGAATGAACCTAAAACTATATTCACGATAAATTTTAAAAAGAACTAAATTCAAAATATAAATATTTTAATAAAAATAGACTTACTAACAATCATAGTTCTGGGCAATGTAACCTAATAACTTAATTTATTCGATTTTCGGTCGAGATTTTATTTTAACTCTGATGTTGTTACTGCTTCTTTTTTAAAAGCTGCCTTTACTATGACATCACAAAACAAATAAGTTCAATCTTAATTTCTTCAGACCTCTGTCATATAATTGACAAAAAATTGTCCCCAAAAAATTTTTGTGATTTATTAAAATTTTTATTTTAATAATAATAAAAAGGGGCTTACGTATATTTAGAACCTAATATAAATATGTTTTATGTTATTGTTATTCATGTACTGTGTTGTTTTGAAAAACTGTTTTGCAAAATTTAATAAAAAAGTATTTAAAGTGCATGCTAATTTAATTTTCACTTTTAGATGCATGTGCATTATAAAATTACGAAAAATAAGTTTTTTCTACAGTGAAACAATTTTAAATGGAAAATGCCATATTTTTATTACGAAAACCTTTTTTAAATGTTGTAATTTTTTTGTCGTTTTGTTTCGTGTTTACTAAGTTTATTGTTCGATCTTTCTATTTTAAGAAAAGTTTGTTCTGTTTAAATTTTCATCAAAATTATGTTGTTTTTTGGTATCTATTTATATTTTAGTGTTTCAAGTTAAACTTATGGTTACGAATCTGTTATAAAATGTACCTTTTTGGGAACTTTTGTTTTATTGGAATAAATAGAAATTAAATATGTTTAACTCTTATTTCTAATCAGAAAAAACCTTAGAATAACTTACTTAAAATCTCATAAACTACCCTCTATTTTTGAATACCTTTTATTTTGAATACTTTTAAAAATTTCACTTACCTAACCTATCTTTATATCATGGTCCTTTTGTTTTACTTAATTTTTACTTAAAGCTTTAAGCAACACAAATATAGTCTACAGCTTCTGTGTATTCTGACAAATTTAAATTCTACTTCAATGTTTAGTTTTATTTTAAAAAGAACAGCTGTAAATGTGATGTGATAACAAGTTAAGTTAAGCAATTTTAATCAGGTCAAACCTAATACACATCCTTCAATATTGACTGATGTAAGTGCTTGACCTAACATTAGGTTTTTTGATAAGACATTTGTTTAAAAAATGTTTTTTTTATATTAAACATTTTTTTAAATAATCATTTTACCAATAACTTTGGTTGGGCACTTTACCCCTTCACTTTAGAATAGAAAAGCTTGTCAATGAAAATGTAATATCTATCCTTGGACCAATAAAAACTTGGTATGTTGTAGTGATTAAAATACAAGTTAGTCTATATTAAAACATATTTAAAAATATTACATATTTCAATCGGTGTTAACAACTTTTAAATTCTTGATTAAAAATTTGAATTATTTCGATATTTTTAGTTTGTTTTGTTGAACATTCGTTTGACTTCTCTGAGTTGTTAAACTTTGCACTTAAAGATTAGCAATACTAAAAGTTAAAAGGTCGCCCTGGTGTTAATTTACCCAGCTATACTTAGCACCAATGACGTCACATTTGTCGTCACCTAATTACCATGGTAACAAATGTAATGGAAGTTGGATATAAAAGGTAGGAACTTCACGTTTTGAAATCATAATCAGCTTTTAGCTTACTAACAACATTGTATTTGCTTATGCAGAGTTATCTATAAGTTTAACTTAGAATCATTTTGATATTTTATTTTTTAGGTTTTAGTTTTCATATAGACTGAAAACTTTGCCCATATTTTTGTTTATTTAATTATAAGTTTTCCTCTAAAATGGAGAACGCTTACGCAAAAACAACCTCCGAGGTTTTGAACCATTTTGGAGTTTCATCCAAACTTGGTTTGACCTTGGAACAAGTGAAAATAAACCGTGAAAAATATGGACCTAACGGTAAGTTTAAAAATAAAATTTTATAAATAAATGTTAACCTATTACCAAGCCTATATTGTATTTTATTACCAACCAAAACGTTTTATGTAGAGCTCCCAGCTGAAGAAGGAAAATCGTTGTGGCAAATGGTCGTCGAGCAATTCGAAGATCTTCTGGTTCGAATCCTGCTGCTGGCAGCCGTCATTTCATTTGTAAGTAACGTTTTTAAACTGTGTTAGGTTTAATATTCGTTCATTGTAAGACTAAGTCTTGTTAAAGTTATTATTAGTAGAGGTTAAACGTAGGATTACTTTAATTAAGGTCCATTGGGAATATGAGGTCAATTTACAAAGGACATTTATTGTTATATATATCCCTACGTTAAAGGTCGTTTAAGTTTGGCAATAACCTACTTTAAACTTGTAATTATTTTTTTAGGTTCTAGCCTTGTTTGAAGAAGGGGAAGAAACGATCACAGCTTTTGTCGAACCTTTAGTTATTCTTCTTATTTTGATCGCAAACTCAATTATTGGAATATGGCAGGTTAGTACATTGCATTTTGTTGGCCTTCTGCTTTTGGATTAATATAAATTTTAGTACTGTATCAATGATTTAAATGTTATAGGAAAGAAATGCAGAAAGTGCGATCGAAGCTTTAAAAGAATACGAACCAGAGATGGGCAAAGTTTTAAGGCAAGACCGGGAAATCGTGCAACGAGTTCTGGCTAAAAACATTGTGCCTGGTGACATTGTAGAAATATCTGGTAAGAAACAAAGCTATTTTTAAAGTAAACAATTATATCATTGTATTTAATACTATGTATTTAAAAGCTAGTCTTGCCTTTAACGTCAACCAATTTGTTCTGTAGTTGGGGACAAGGTTCCAGCTGATATTCGATTGATTGCAATTCACTCCACAACCCTCCGAGTTGACCAAGCTATTTTAACCGGTAAGTTAACTATACATCCAAGCGTACCATGTTGTTTAAAGTAGTTGTTGTTTATTAACCCAATATATGTATAGGTGAGAGCGTAAGCGTTATCAAACACACCGATGCAGTGCCCGATCCTAGAGCTGTCAACCAAGACAAAAAGAACTTGCTTTTCTCTGTAAGTTCATAGAAGTTGTTTGTAATTTACCATTTTAAAATCTAAAACAGTTTTAATAACAAATATAATTTGTTAAAGTTTTATTAACAAATATAATTTAAAATATGATTTGTTATAGGGCACCAACATCGCATCAGGCAAAGCAACTGGAATTGTTGTTGGAACTGGAAGTAACACCGAGATCGGTAAAATCCGAGACCAAATGGCCTCAACTGAAAGCGAAAAGACTCCACTTCAACAAAAACTTGACGAATTTAGCGAGCAACTGTCTAAAGTGATCAGTTTGATCTGCATTGCTGTGTGGGCCATCAATATTGGTCACTTTAACGACCCAGTCCATGGTGGATCTTGGTTCAAGGGAGCTATCTATTACTTCAAGGTTTGTTACAACTTTACATTTAAATTTAATTAATTTTTATACTTGCCTAAAACTGCATATTAGTCAATTTACACACAAATTTTGAAATAGTTAAGTTAATAAAATGTTTTTACAGATTGCAGTTGCATTGGCTGTTGCAGCTATCCCAGAAGGACTTCCAGCTGTTATTACAACTTGCCTTGCCCTTGGAACAAGCAGAATGGCCAAAAAGAACTCGATCGTTCGAAGTCTTCCTTCCGTTGAAACTTTGGGTTGTACTTCAGTAATTTGCTCTGATAAAACTGGAACTCTTACCACCAACCAGATGTCTGTCTGCAGGGTAAGTTGGTTAAAAATATTCTCTTAACATTTTGATTTAGGCTCACATAGTAATATCTAAATACCTTTTTTTTCCATTTTTAGATGTTTGTTGTCGACAAAGTCATGGCTGACGGAGCTGCTTTTCACGAGTTTAAAATCTCAGGATCCACTTACGACCCAGTCGGCCACGTGACAAAGAACGACGCAAAGATTTGTTGTAGCGATTATGACGCACTTACCGAACTTTCGACCATCTGTGCACTTTGTAATGACTCGTCTTTGGATTACAATGAGGTAATTATAATTTTTTTCGAGCTGTAAAATTTTAAGATATGTTTTCAAGTCATAACTGAAACTTTACTATTTTTTAGTCAAAAGGAATTTATGAGAAAGTTGGTGAAGCTACTGAGACAGCCCTCACTGTATTGTGCGAGAAAATGAACGTGTTTAACTCAGACCTAAGTGGCCTTAGCAAATCGGAAAAATCTCACCCATGCAACAGCGCCATCAAGGGAATGATGAAGAAAGAATTTACATTGGAATTCTCACGAGACAGAAAGTCAATGAGCTCGTATTGTCGTCCTACAGCGCCATCTTCAGTCGGGCCTAAAATGTTTGTTAAAGGAGCACCAGAAGGTAAACCTAACAAGAATTTTAAATGATCTGACAAAGTTTAAAATAATAGTTTTAAATTTTATATTGTTTTTTAATGTAAGGTTTCTAATAATGTTATTTTTAAAGGTGTATTGGACCGATGCACTCACGTTCGAGTTGGCAAACAACGAGTTCCAATGACCGCCGAAATCAAGGCTGAGATCCAAGCTTTAGTTAAAGAATACGGAACAGGAAGAGACACTTTAAGATGCCTGGCTCTTGGAACCATTGACACTCCTCCAAGTCCTAGTCAGATGAACCTAGAAGATTCAACCAAGTTTGTTGAATATGAGGTAAGAGTTAAATGGTTCAAGAATAATGCAATTATATCTAAGCAAACTTATTATCGAATTTTAAATATTGAATTTTAAATATATAAAACATATTTAAATATATAAATTTGTAAAAGATTCTACGTTTTAATTATTCATGCTAATTTTTTTGGTTAATTTATAAATTCTATTGTTAAACTCACAATTTTTTCTAGACTGGCATCACATTTGTTGGCATCGTTGGAATGTTGGACCCTCCCCGAATGGAAGTTTTTCAAGCTGTCCAGGATTGTCGCAAAGCAGGAATTCGAGTTATTGTTATCACTGGTGACAACAAAGCAACTGCCGAGGCAATCTGTCGACGAATTGGAGTCTTTGGTGAAGATGAAGATACCACTGGTAAGTAACAAGTCCCAGTACAATACATTTTTGATTTGCTTTTTTTTATGTGAAAAGGCATCAAAAAAAGCTACATTACAAAGGGTTTTAGAAATTCTTTTTCTAGTTAATTTAATTAAAAAATATATGTTTTAGGAATGTCTTACACTGGCCGAGAGTTCGACAATTTAAGCCGAGAAGAACAATTCCAAGCTTGCCTCCGATCTCGCTTGTTTGCCCGAGTCGAACCAGCTCACAAGAGCAAGATTGTTGAATACTTGCAAGCTAATGGTGACGTCACTGCTATGGTAAGCCGCAAGCACATGTTAACAACATTATTCTTTTGATTTTAAATGTTAGCTATAGTTGATATTTGTTTTAATCAAACTCTATTGCTTAATAGACTGGTGATGGTGTAAATGATGCCCCAGCATTGAAGAAAGCCGAGATTGGAATTGCCATGGGAAGTGGAACTGCAGTGGCCAAGAGTGCATCAGACATGGTCCTTGCTGACGACAACTTTACCTCGATTGTGGCTGCTGTGGAGGAGGGCCGAGCCATCTACAACAACATGAAACAATTCATTCGATACCTTATCTCGTCCAATATCGGAGAAGTTGTTTGGTAAATACAAAAAACATAAACAATTTATTTGCAAAGCATGCATTGTAAAAATCTGTAAATTTTATTTAATGCCAATATTTACATTTTAGCATATTTTTGGCTGCTGCCCTTGGCGTCCCTGAAGCACTGATCCCAGTCCAACTCTTGTGGGTAAACTTGGTCACTGACGGTCTTCCAGCCACCGCACTTAGCTTCAATCCACCAGATCTTGACATCATGGACAAAGCTCCCCGATCCACCAAAGATTCGCTTATCAACGGATGGCTCATGTTCAGATACTGCGTCATTGGAGGTTCGTGGCGTCACCTTAAATATTTTGCAATAAAATAGTAAGATCATGTTAAACAAATATAAACGAACATTGTTTTTAGGTTACGTTGGATTCGCAACTGTTGGAGCTTCCTTGTGGTGGTTCTTGTACGCTAGCAACGGCCCCCAAATGTCGTGGTGGCAAGTGGTAAGTGTACAACTTTTAATTAATATTTATACTTATAAAAACGTGTGATTTACACTAAATATTGTTCAATTTAGACTCACTATATGCAATGCACAACTCAACCCGAAAACTTCGAGGGTTTAACTTGCAAGATATTCGAAGATCCTCACCCAATGACAATGGCTTTGTCGGTACTTGTCGTTATTGAGCTCTTGAACGCACTAAACAGGTAATAAAATCAATATTAATATAATAATCTCATCAGGTTATTCTTATAGTTTATATAGCATGATTAACTGTATATAAAACGTTTTAAATATTTTTTCAGTGTGTCAGAGAACCAGTCTTTGTTCCGTATGCCTCCTTGGCAAAACATGTGGCTCATTGGAGCTATCGTTCTCTCACTTGCCCTTCATTTCATGATTCTCTACGTTGATCCATTACCAGTAAGTAGCAGTTTGATATTATAACACTGCTTAAGTAAATTTTATGTGTCAAAAGTTTAACAAACCTTTTAATATTTTTAGATGGTTTTCCAAATTTGTCCATTAAACCTCGAGGAGTGGATGATGGTTTTGAAGATTTCAGTGCCCGTTATTTTCGCCGATGAAGGATTGAAATTCGTCGCAAGAAATTACATTGAAGGTATAATAAAACTTCATCATCAATACAACATTATTTTAGAAATGTTTATTTGGATATATTGTAACGTATTTCGTCTCTGGGGCTTATCCGTAACTATAACCTTATACTGAGTTCAGCGTATAATATTTATTTACAAGCAAAAATGCACAACACAATAACTTTACATGACCGTTTAGCAAGTTGTTAACAACGCTACTTCATATAAAACAAAACTTAAGTCAATCACAAGCCGCTAGACAGTGACGCTCTTATCAGAGGGTCCAGACATATCATTAAAAGGCAAAGTAAATGGCGCGAATTAATTGAGGACAAACTAAGTGATGACGCTATTTGTTACAATATGCAGTATAAGCTATACTAAACTTATTTTATATATAATGTTAATTATAATAATTTATTTTTTAGGTCATGACCTTTTATCAAAGAAGAAACAATAATTCAACTTTTAAAGGAACTAGACTTAACTTACAAAAAGAAATATATTTAACTTATTTATTGACAATTCATTTTGATTTATGCTTTCGACTATGTTTTAAAAGTATTTGCAAAATAAAATTATTACCTTGTTTAAAAAGTTGTATATTTTTGTTAACTAAAAGATGCGATTCTAATACCAGTTTGATTACTATTAAGGTTATCAATATTCTCACAACTTTTGTTTGTTAAATTTATTGTCTTATTTTTATTTAACTTACTTAAGTTTTGGTGCATGTAAAAAAACACAAATGTTTAATAAATTTCAAAGATTAATTTAATGTGAACATGACACTATTAACACATAAAAAACATAAGCTTAAAAAGGTATAATCTTTGTATATAAAGTAAAAGGAATTTGAAGTTAAAACGTAGAGGTGCCTTAAAGTAAATTCGTTAATTCTCTTATAGAGAAACATTCGATCACTTTAACCTAAACAAGAGAGTAGCGTGCGCGTTGATTAAATTCACGCCGAAATTCCAATTTTTCGGCCCCGGGTTTGCAAGAAGCGCAAGAAATTGTAGAAACTTAAACACGTGGTTCTTTCTTGTCTAGACCGTGTGGTAGAAGGTTGGTTAAATCTATGCTCAGTTTATATCAAGTTTCATCATCAAATTTTAATGTTTCTGCAACAATTCTACAACAAAACCAAAAAAGTAAAGTTATTATGACGTCATATTGAAGTACAAACTATCTAGAAAACAGAAGTTTAAGAATTAATAGACAATTCATATTTTATGACGTCATACAACAGACAAGAAAGAAAAAAGAAGTAAAAATCAAATTTGATCTCAACTTCAAAAATCGCAAAGCTCGATCTTACGCCTATTAAGGTAAAACTAATTCAAAATTTTAATTAAAAATAATTTTTGTTCGGAATATTTAATGATTTTTGCTACGTCACTAATTGTTCAAACCGTTTGTTAATTTTAAAGCTTTTTTTAAATTTATAACACATGGTATAGAAAATATATAAAAAAGAAAAAAATGCCCAACTTGTCTTTTCGGTTTAACGCCTTTTCATCTACGTCACTACCACTTGTAGTTTCGTCGCCTTTTCTTAAGCCAGTTAACTAAGTTCTGGCTTTAGTTAGACGTTTTTGTATTCTAAAAATTGATAATTTGTGTTAAAAAGTTACAACAATATATTTAAAATTTTATTTAATTTTTTAGGAACTATGAGAAAAGGTGAAGCCACTGTAACAGCCCTCACTGTATTGTGCGAAAAAATGAACGTGTTTAACTCAGACCTAAGTGGCCTTAGCAAATCGGAAAAATCTCACCCATGCAACAGCGCCATCAAGGGAATGATGAAGAAAGAATTTACTTTGGAATTTTCACGAGATAGGAAGTCAATGAGCTCGTATTGTCGCCCAACAGCGCCATCTTCAGTTGGGCCTAAAATATTTGTTAAAGGAGCACCAGAAGGTAAAATTGACAACAAACCAAATTTAATATTATTGTTTTAAACTTTATACTAAACTTAAATATAAGGTTTCTAATAATGTTACCTTTGAATTATAATAGAATAGAAATTTACTTTGGAGTTCTCACGAGACAGAAAGTCAATGAGCTCGTATTGGCGGCCCACAGCGCCATCTTCAGTCGGGCCTAAAATGTTTGTTAAAGGAGCACCAGAAGGTAAACTTTGCAGCAAATTCTAATTAACTTTTTTTTGGGTAACGTAGTAATACTGGTAAACGTATTCTATTTAATACAACTGTTATTTTTTTAAAGGTGTGTTGGACCGACGTACTCACGTTCGAGTTGGCAAACAACAAGTTCCAATGACCGCCGAAATCAAGGCTGAGATCCAAGCTTTAGTAAAGGAATACTGAACAGAAAAGACGCTAAAGATGCTTGTATCAAATCTTATATGTCAAAGAGAACGTAAACTCAAACATTGTTTCGACGAAAGTTGGCGAAGTAGGGGACGATTGGTGGTTTGTGGCGTGGATCGTGACGTATACCATGACGTCATGGTGATTTGAAGGTGATTAATTATTTGCAAGTAAACTTAAATTTAGTTTTATTAGTAAACTGGTGTGTTAAGAAACAAAATTTAATAGGTTATATAGAAATGTCATGTCAAAATGAACTGAGAAAAATGTTAAACGCTATACGCTGCATGTGCTGTTGCTTTATTGCCATAATATTAAACATAATTTTATAATATATGCTGCATGATTGCGATATTTTATTTTGTATTTGTTAGCTGCTGCTGCGCGCTGCGTTGTTGCTAGTTTAAATTAATTAAGGTCTGTTTATGCTAAAACTTTTATTATGCTGCTGCGTTTGCTAGTTAACTTAAATTAAACAAGTTTAGCTGTAGTAGCGTTGCAAAACCTATTCCCAACTTCTCATCTTTATTTTCCACTTTTCTACAACTCCTCTGCGCTGCTGCTGCGAATATAAGTTAACTAAACATAAAAATATTAAATGAATAAATATCTAAAGTTAAATAATAAATAAAACTAATTATTCTCAGTTTATTTGACATGATTTTAGATATTAACCTATTTATTTTGCTATTTTAACATATTAGTTTATTAATAAATCAAAATTTAGTTGAAAACAAATAAATTAATTGACGACAAATCCGTCGTTTTTCATTCAACGAATCTTCGAATTTTTTTCCTTCTCCGTCGCTGGAGTTTAAACATTCTACGTCATGTGACGTCGCAACGTCATCAACATGCAACCACTCAGATGATAAAAATACTACGTCATGTGACGTCACCAGTTTCTAATGCAACGCCATCAACAACACAATAACACAGATGATACAAATACCACGTCATGTGACGTCACCAGTTTCTAATGCAACGCCATCAACTAAACAGTGACCAGTTTATGACGACATCAATTCGACGAAGTGAACCTCTTGTCGTCGAGGAAATGTAAAAGTGCGCCAGAATAAGTTAAAAGGTATTTATTTAAAATTTATTTCTAAATGTGATTATATTAGTATTTTGTAAGAATAACCATATATATAATTATAATTAAAGTTTATATAAAATATTTATTTTATTCAATTTATTTTTTTAGATCGACTTCAGCTGAACGATCCTAAAATCAATTTTCATGCATCATTATCAACATAACAACCTTCATTTGATGCCATTTGATGATGACTCTATTATGCAACGTCATCAACCAAACAATCACCAGTTTATGACGTCATTAATTTAACAACGTTGACGTCAAGTCGTCGCTGAAATGTTAAAGAGCGCCCAAATAAATTAAAAGGTAGTTATTTAAAAATTATTTTCTTACACTAACTTGTTGCAATTATTTGTAGTAAAAATAAAATTTCATTCTTGTTTAAAAATTCCTTTTATTAACAATTTTTATTTTCTATTTCTTAGATCGATTTTAGCCCAACGGTTTTTCAAAGTGACGTCATTACAGCCTAAATGGCGTAACTCGTACAACTAGCTTTTAATGCAACGTTATCAACCAAACAATTAACAGTTTATGACGTCATCAATTCGACAACTGAACAACCTGTTGTCGAGGAAATGTAAAAGGGCACTCAAATAAGTTTAAAGGTATTTATTAAAAACTTTATCTTTAACACATTTATTAGGCAATTGTATTTTTATAATATAGCTTTAATTAATAACGAAACATTTTTTGAACAGCTACAAATATAATTTAAATAAAAGTTTAGTTCAAATATTTAAATTTTTTTAATTTTTTTTTTAGATCAACTTGAGCCAAACGATCTTAAAAACTTATCGTGCTTAAGTGATGTCATTATAGCCTAAATGACGTCACTAACATCACGAAATCTAAGCTGCCTAAAATTTTTGCAGTAACACTAATTGCAGTAACACTTCGTAATTGCAGTAACACTTCGTGTGATATCATCAACCTAACAATCACCAGTTTATGACGTCATTCGTTCGACAACGTACACATCTTGTCGTGGAGTCGCTAAGAAAATGTGAAAGTGCACCCAAATAAGTTTAAAGGTAGTTGATTAAAATTATTTTAACTTTACAGTAATTCAACTTAATATAATTGTTTGTAGGAATAAATAAAACTCGATATTGTTAACATGCACTTTGCTGACACATAATTCTATTTTTTAGATCAATTTTAGTTCAATGATCTTTAAAACTTATCGTGCATAAGTGACGTCATTACAGCCTAAATGACGTCGCTCATAACGCCAGTTCCTAATTAATAAAAGGTAAATACCTAACTTTAATTAATTTCAAAGTTTTATGTATTTAAAATAATCTAAATTTTATTTTTGTTGCTTTTAAAATAAATAGAAATATTTACTGGTAATATATTTATATTGTTATCTTTTTACCATTTAATTAATTTATTTTTTGTTGCAGTGATAAGTCAACGTCACTTTTATGTTCATCTTATCACCAGCAAGTGACGTCATCGCTAATTAAGTCACAATTGATAAGATTTGAGCCGGAATTGGAACTGTATTGTTTTGGCGCTCTATGCTGAAGGTAAATTATTTTCAATTATTTTCTGATAATAACTTGGTAATTAAACTTGTTATAAATTTCTGACATCATAGCTCTTATATATGACGTGTTATTTTTAATATATTTTTAATTCCAACTTATTTTATAATTTTTACCACTTTTTTAATAATCTTTTTTATGTTTAGAAATCCGAAAAATTATACAAATCTTTCTTGTTTCAATCAAAAATGAAGACCTGGATTCAACATTTATGACGTCACACATGGAGAATGTGACGTATGATTTGGTCATTATTAAATTATCTGAAAAACAATGGACATTGAGATAAGGTTTAGATTTTGTGATTTATTCACTAATTTTGAGGTTTGAAAATACTAGAACAAGACAAAATTGTATGCAATATCTTTCTCTTCTCCCAGTGTAAATTTATATTTTGCGGACTGTCCCAAACCTAGATTTACCCATTTCGCTTCGTGGGTCGGTCGAAGTTTGGGATCAAACAGTCAATGAGCTGATGCGTTCCCGGCGGCCATTTTCCCAATACCATTATAGGTTAGGTCCCCTTAGGTGTCCCATGTACCAGTACTAGTCTGTGTTTTGGCCCTTAAGGTCAGCAGAACCACGTATCGCCAAATGGTCGTCCGGGCTGTCCCATGTTGTATATTTTTTTCACATTTATTTATTACTGTTGTATTTCGTGCCATATTCCTAATATTTTTTCAATGTAGACAACGCACAGCTCATGTTAGGGTCTAAACGCTACCGAACAATTAAATGTGGGAGGCTTTACCTCAACAGCCAGGGACTAAACTTTAACTAAAGAAGCAACACGCTTGGGGGTGCAGCAGAGTTAATTATAATTATAATTTCGCGCTAATTAAATACCGGCATCTATAAACCCCGGTTTTCTACCTTCTATCAATTATTTTCTTCCTTAGTGAGCATGGTGCGTTTTACTCGTGGGTAGTATATAGCGCCATGCTTAGTCTGCAGAATTGTAAGTTATTAGCATGTGAAAATGGAAACATTAAAATGAAATGGAATCAAAATATGAATTAAAAATTCAAATTTGGAAATGTGGAATAGAAACTAAAAAATGTGGAATTGTGGAATGGAAATATAACTTCGCAGTGTGGAGGAACTTGGATGAAACGTGGATGGAACATAATTAAGAGTTGAGTAAAAAGATTGAATCTAGAACTTGAATTCATTTCTGTCCCAATTTCTGCCATGATTATCATTGGTGTAGCGTCATATTGTAATTATTTATTAAATGCCATATCTTAAATAGTAGGTTAAGATAAAAAAAATAACTCATTGTTAGGGCTTTAATTCTGTTAATAACAACAACTCAGGACCTTTAAAAATTTTTATGTAATCTTAGGTAATTTTGAATAGTTAAGTGTGATAAGTTAAGGTTATTGTAACTTGTTTAAACTTAGAACCTAAAACCAAAAAAATTTTCTCTTCTCCCATTTCTTTATTGTATTTGTATTAGACCTAAACAAAAAAACAAAATAATTAAAATCGCGACGTTAAAAAAATTTAAAATGGTTTAAGTTTAAAAAAATGTTTTAACTTTGTTGGAGTTGGGTAAACCACAAAGTTATTAACATTGCCTGAAATTTAAGAGTAGGAAGGTTAAATTAGATGTTAGTTTGCTCGGTATAGTTTTCTTCTTTCGTTCTGGTGAAAGAAAAACTGGAATCAAATTTACACAGTAAGTATATTCCTTAAATATGGTCCGTTGCCATCTCTCTTACAATTTTCCCTAACCATTTTTAATTTTTACAGGCTTTTTTACAGGTTCTAACTTAAATTTTTTAGGCTATAAAATCATATTTTTTACAGGCTTTTTTACAGGTTCTAATTTATATTTCTTAGGCAATAAAACCACATTTTTTACAGCACTCGTTCTTAACTCGTTCTAACGATTCTTTTGGACTCTTTATCTTTTAGAATTATGAATTAGTTTTATTTATTATACGGTTTAGTACCGTAGGAGCAAAACAGTTTTGTACTATACCGAGCATTAGAATTTAGTCGCGCGCACCCTCGAACTTAGTTTAAATTGGGGTTGAAAAAAAATGGGCTTATTACTAAATTAAAGGTTTTTGGTTGTGATTTTTTAGGTGTCTTACCTTTCCAAGGTACCTTTAAAATCTCATCGTTTGCCTTCCTATTGGGTAAAATAACCTGTTGCTTTCTGGTTGACCTTGACGTGGTGCAATGGCTTATTACCAACGAACCAGAGCTAAAAGACAAAAATACATACTAAAAAATTATTACTTCTTAATTACTTAAACATAAAAATCAATAAAAAAAATGTTTAACGACATCATAAATTATTTATATTTTACCTTTTTAATAGGAATTACCATTTTCAACAAATTGATGTCACGCAATTGCAAAAATTAAAAAAAAACGTAGTAGTTCTAAAACGAAATAAAACCTCCCAATAATGTTATACTTTCTCTTATAGTTATATTTCCTACTATAGTTTATCAGTTATTACACAAAACACTAACCTTGTATGAATATGCGGTTCTATAACTAAGTCCTGCTTAATTTTCTTCATACCCTTAAAATTCAATTTTCCTGGATAAATGTCGTAATTATTTCAACAATATATTCACAATCTAAGGTTTGAGCTAGTTTTTCGTAAAAACACACATTCTAAGCTACACCTTTAGTTCCGCAACTATTATGTACTATACCTGTACTAATTTTAAACATTTTCTTGGCATATTAGGTATAGTGTAACGTAAAGATTTTCGGCATTTTCTACTAGGGTAATATAAGTCAGTTTTAACGTCTTTAAAATCAAGTTTTTGTCAAATTTTGGTGACTTACCTTTTTCCTCCAAAACAGTGATTTTCAGGATTTTCTACAAGGGTATAATAAATAGCCTTGGTGTTTTTTTTAAATTTGGCCGAAAAATAAAAAAAAATTTGGCATTTTTTTGCAAAAAAGGCACTTACAGTCTACTATAAGCTATCCTAACGTTTTAAACCTGTTTTTAACAACTTAAAAATCACGTTTTTATCAAAAAATAAAATTCGAAAAACATTTTATGATGTATTGCTTTACCGTGCACCATCTTGCAGTAAAAAAATAACTATAAAATTAAAAAAAAATTCAGGCGTTTTGGGGCAAAAAAGTCCTATTGGGTAAAATAACCTGTTGCTTTCTGGTTGACCTTGACGTAGTGCAATGGCTTATTACCAACGAACCAGAATTAAAAATATACTTCCTTTAAATTTAACAAAAAAATTGAACCATTAAAATATTTATAACGTAATAAATATTAAAAATTTACTTTTTTATAAAAATACCATGCCTTGTACATTTTAGGAAGTGATGTCACCTAATTAGCAAAACTGTCTAGAAATTATAACATTATCACGAATCAATTTTCCCTAAAAACAATACAAAAAAATTAAATACTATAAAAACGTGTGTTGTACTTTAATAAATCAAAATATTTCTTTGAATATATATTTTTTTTACTATAATTTAGCAGTTATTTTACATGGATAAGCCACTACCCTTGCATGAGTATGTGGTTCTATAATTAAGCCTTTAAATGGTTGAAGCCCTGTTTTTTTGTTTATATAGTCAGCGTATTTAATTTCCTTTACGATTTTATATTCTAAAACTTTGGGATAAAATTCTGATGTCGTTGTTATTACAATATAATCACAGATTTGATTATTTGCTATTTCCATCGTTCTAGCAAACATTTTGGTAGCTAACTTATGATTTTTAAAACCAGGTATTACTGATGCAATTCGGATGTTTAAAACTTTTCTTGCTTTAAGTTTTTGTAACAAATTTTCCTCCAAAACCTCGATAAAGCGAAATTTGGCCTCCAATTTAGAATCTACAAATTTAAGGGGTCCGTTTGTGAATGGTTTTTCTAGCTTGTCTATAACGCTTAGGTTAACACCAACTAAGCGATTGGTATGCACTTCAAATGCTCCAACAGATAAATCGTAAGACAAATATTTCATTGCCTTTCTCTATCCAGTTTAACCCCTTCTTCATGATCGTAGTTAAACATTTTATGATGTATTGCTTTACCGGAATAATGTTCCTTTATCAGATCTAAAACTTGGTTAAAATGGCTCATATTTAATGGTCTTATCGCTATATTATTTCCTTTTACTTTGCCCATTTTTTATTTTTGCATTTCACAAACTAAATGTTGTTACTTCACGTTTTAGTACATGTCTAGTTAAGTTAACGCTTCGCCGCACGTTCGTTACTTAACTTGTTAACTTAACTGTGTAAATATTATTGTCTAGGTAGATACGTTAAAACGAGTAGTATTTTGCTCTGGTAATTCCTATCTAATATATCGAAAATATTTTTGCGGCTTATAAATACTTATGTCTCCTCTAAATTAAAACTCTTATATTTGCAGTTGCTAAATAAATGCTTGAAAATATTTTTATATATTGGTATTCAACTTTATTACACTAAATTATCGGCCATAATTGCCCCAGGTATTTAAACGTGTAGGTTGGCAGTTACATGTCTATATATAAATATAAAAAGATTATTGCAGTTTGGTAAAAAATTTAAAATACTATCAACCTTTAAATTTTAGTAAACAATTAGAAATTTAATCGCAATAAACAAAAAAAGTTTTTAACACATTTTCTTTTATTGGTATTTATATACATTAGACCAACATTTTAATAATTAAAATTGATTTTTAATTTTTTAATTAACAAACGAGTATTTAAATATATTAAACAAACAAAATTTTTTTTAACCCGTTTTAAGTTGTCAATATCAGGATATACATTAAACTAATTTTTGAATTCCTAAAATTGATAATTAATTTTTAAGTAATAAACAAACATTTAAATATAATCATTAAACCAAAATTATTTTTTAAATATGTTTTTAACTATATTATAAAATACGTTATACTAAATTTTTGATGTTTAATATCGAACATTGACTTTCAATAAACAAACAAAAATTAAGTTCTAATCCATTTTTGAGTTATTAATATTATAATTTACAATTGACTAAGATTTTAAATCTCAATGACATGTTAAATTTTAATAAACAAAACACTTATTAATTAGTAATTAGTAATAATTAAAATTCATAACTAAGAGTATTGAAAAACAATCTAATAATAAACAACATACTGAAATTTCAGAACTGTAAATATTTAAGAACAAAAGTTATTTTAATTCAAAATTTACAGCTTCTAATACACTGGAATATATTAATAATAATAATGACAACATCAGTATATATCAAAATCTAAGATTTCGAACCTTAATAATGACAAAAACAATTTGGTTTGAAATCTAAGATTTCAAACTATAATAAAAATATTCACGCTTTCAGCTGGATTTGAACTCAGCGGGCTCGATCGAAAGTCAAGGGTACTAACTTTCAAGCCATGAGGGTGGTTTTAGCTTAAAATTATTGCAAAGGCGATGATTTAGCTTGACAATATTGCAACTCAATTAAAAAAAAAAATTTGCGAAAATTTAGTAAATATGCCATAACTTTATTAATATTGAATATTTTTTCATGATTTTTTTGAAATAGGATATTTAGATCAGTGCGGTTCTATTGGTTTGGTTTAAATTCGATTTAAATTTTTCAATTTTTTTGAAATTTTTTTTGGTCCACTTTATATATTACCAATATATGGGGGAGGGGGGCAATAATTTTTTGCCCTAACTTTTTTATGTTTGGATTTTTTCGCAAATTTATTTATCTTTTATGTTAGTTAGGGCAATGCGCATCAATTAAGATGTTTAATTTCGGGATTTGAAATTTTACGAAAATTTAGTAAATATGTCATAACTTTATTAATATTAAATATTTTTTCATAATTTTTTTGAAATAGGATATTTAAACCAGTGCGGTTCTATTGGTTTGGTTTAAATTCGATTTAAATTTTTTAATTTTTTTGAAATTTTTATTGGCTCACTTAATATAGTACCAATATATGGGGGGGGGGGGGGCAATAATTTTTTGCCCTAACTTTTTTATTTTTGGATTTTTTCGCAAATTTCTTTATCTCTTATGTTAGTTAGGGCAATGCGCATCAAATAAGATGTTTAATTTCGGGATTTGAAATTTTGCAAAAATTTAGTAAATATGTCATAACTTTATTAATATTAAATATATTTTCATAATTTTTTTAAAATAGGATATTTAGGTTAGTGCGATTCTATTGGTTTGGTTTAAATTTGATTTAAATTTTTCAATTTTTTTGAAATTTTTATTGGTCCACATTGTATAGTACCAATTTATGGGGGGGGGGGCAATAATTTTTTGCCCTAACTTTTTTATTTTTAGATTTTTTCGCAAATTTCTTTATCTCTTATGTTAGTTAGGGCAATGCGCATCAAATAAGATGTTTAATTTCGGGATTTGAAATTTTGCAAAAATTTAGTAAATATGTCATAACTTTATTAATATTAAATATTTTTTCATAATTTTTTTGAAATAGGATATTTAGACTAGTGCGGTTCTATTGGTTTGGTTTAAATTTGATTTAAATTTTTTAATTTTTTTGAAATTTTTATTGGTCCACTTTATATAGTACCAATTTATGGGGGGGGGGGCAATAATTTTTTGCCCTAATTTTTTTATTTTTGGATTTTTTCGCAAATTTCTTTATCTCTTATGTTAGTTAGGGCAATGCGCATCAAATAAGATGTTTAATTTCGGGATTTGAAATTTTGCGAAAATTTAGTAAATATGTCATAACTTTATTAGTATTAAATATTTTTTCATCATTTTTTTAAAATAGGATATTTAGACTAGTGCGGTTCTATTGGTTTTGTTTAAATTTAATTTAAATTTTTAAATTTTTTTGAAATTTTTATTGGTCCACTTTATATAGTACCAATTTATGGGGGGGGGGGGGGGAATAATTTTTTGCCCAAACTTTTTTATTTTTGGATTTTTTCGCAAATTTCTTTATCTCTTATGTTAGTTAGGGCAATGCGCATCAAATAAGATGTTTAATTTCGGGATTTGAAATTTTGCGAAAATTTAGTAAATATGTCATAACTTTATTAATATTAAATATTTTTTCATAATTTTTCTAAAATAGGATATTTAGACTAGTGCGGTTCTATTGGTTTGGTTTAAATTTGATTTAAATTTTTAACACGGTAATTGAACCTGTGCGGTTCTAACACAACAATTATTTTTCGATTTAAAATTTTTTATTTTTTTTCAAAAAATTTGTATGCACTATCATTGGCCAAAAGTATCACGTGACCTAATTAAACCCAAAATAAAAATTACCTCGAACTTTTGTTTTACTGAAAATTTTCGCGAAATATTTTATCTTGAATGTTAGTTAGGTCAATGCGCGTCTAATAAAATACAAAATTTTAGGTTTTGAGATTTCATAAATTTTTAATAAAAGTTTCATAAATTTTATGAATATTAATATTTTCGAAAAATATTTTGTAAACACGCTAATTGAACCTGTGCGGTTATAACACAACAATTATTTTTCGATTTAAAATTTTTTATTTTTTTTTTAAAATTTGTATGCAATATCATTGGCCAAAAATATCACGTCACCTAATAAACCCAAAATAAAAATTACCTCAAACTTTTGTTTTACTAAAAACTGAAAAAAAATATTTTGTAAGCACGGTAATTGAACCTGTGCGGTTCTAACACAACAATTATTTTTCGATTTAAAATTTTTTATTTTTTTCAAAAAATTTGTATGCAATATCATTGGCCAAAAATATCACGTGACCTAATTAAACCCCAAATAATAATTACCTCAAACTTTTGTTTTACTAAAAATTTTCGCGAAATATTTTATCTTGATTGTTAGTTACGCCAATGCGCGTCTAATAAAATACAAAATTTTAGGTTTTAAGATTTCATAAATTTTTAATAAAAGTTTCATAACTTTTATGAATATTAATATTTTCAAAAAATATTTTGTAAACACGGTAATTGAACCTGTGCGGTTCTAACACAACAATTATTTTTCGATTTAAAATTTTTTATTTTTTTTTAAAAAATGTGTATGCAATATCATTGGCCAAAAATATCACGTGACCTAATTAAACCCAAAATAAAAATTACCTCAAACTTTTGTTTTACTGAAAACTGAAAAAAAAAATTTTGTAAACACGGTAATTGAACCTGTGCGGTTCTAACACAACAATTATTTTTCGATTTAAAATTTTTTATTTTTTTTTTTTAAATTTGTATGCAATATCATTGGCCAAAAATATTACGTGACCTAATTAAACCCAAAATAAAAATTACCTCGAACTTTTGTTTTACTAAAAATTTTCGCGAAATATTTTATCTTGAATGTTAGTTAGGCCAATGCGCGTCTAATAAAATACAAAATTTTAGGTTTTGAGATTTCATAAATTTTTAATAAAAGTTTCATAACTTTTATGAATATTAATATTTTCAAAAAATATTTTGTAAACACGGTAATTGAACCTGTGCGGTTCTAACAAAACAATTATTTTTCGATTTAAAATTTTTTATTTTTTTTTAAAAAATTTGTATGCAATATCATTGGCCTAAAATATCACGTGACCTAATTAAACCCAAAATAAAAATAACCTCAAACTTTTGTTTTACTGAAAATTTTCGCGAAATGTTTTATCTTGAATGTTAGTTAGGCCAATGCGCGTCTAATAAAATACAAAATTTTAGGTTTTGAGATTTCATAAATTTTTAATAAAAGTTTCATAACTTTTATGAATATTAATATTTTCGAAAAATATTTTGTAAACACGCTAATTGAACCTGTGCGGTTCTAACACAACAATTATTTTTCGATTTAAAATTTTTAATTTTTTTTCAAAAAATTTGTATGCAATATCATTGGCCAAAAATATCACGTGACCTAATTAAACCCAAAATAAAAATAACCTCAAACTTTTGTTTTACTGAAAATTTTCGCGAAATGTTTTATCTTGAATGTTAGTTAGGCCAATGCGCGTCTAATAAAATACAAAATTTTAGGTTTTGAGATTTCATAAATTTTTAATAAAAGTTTCATAACTTTTATGAATATTAATATTTTCGAAAAACATTTTGTAAACACGCTAATTGAACCTGTGCGGTTCTAACACAACAATTATTTTTCGATTTAAAATTTTTAATTTTTTTTCAAAAAATTTGTATGCAATATCATTGGCCAAAAATATCACGTGACCTAATTAAACCCAAAATAAAAATAACCTCAAACTTTTGTTTTACTGAAAATTTTCGCGAAATGTTTTATCTTGAATGTTAGTTAGGCCAATGCGCGTCTAATAAAATACAAAATTTTAGGTTTTGAGATTTCATAAATTTTTAATAAATGTTTCATAACTTTTATGAATATTAATATTTTCGAAAAATATTTTGTAAACACGCTAATTGAACCTGTGCGGTTCTAACACAACAATTATTTTTCGATTTAAAATTTTTAATTTTTTTTCAAAAAATTTGTATGCAATATCATTGGCCAAAAATATCACGTGACCTAATTAAACCCAAAATAAAAATAACCTCAAACTTTTGTTTTACTGAAAATTTTCGCGAAATGTTTTATCTTGAATGTTAGTTAGGCCAATGCGCGTCTAATAAAATACAAAATTTTAGGTTTTGAGATTTCATAAATTTTTAATAAAAGTTTCATAACTTTTATGAATATTAATATTTTCGAAAAATATTTTGTAAACACGCTAATTGAACCTGTGCGGTTTTAACACAACAATTATTTTTCGATTTAAAATTTTTAATTTTTTTTCAAAAAATTTGTATGCAATAATATTGGCCAAAAATATCACGTGACCTAATTAAACCCAAAATAAAAATTACCTCAAACTTTTGTTTTACTGAGAATTTTTGCGAAATGTTTTATCTTGAATGTTAGTTAGGCCAATGCGCGTCTAATAAAATACAAAATTTTAGGTTTTGAGATTTCATAAATTTTTAATAAAAGTTTCATAAATTTTATGAATATTAATATTTTCGAAAAATATTTTGTAAACACGCTAATTGGACATGTGCTGTTCTAACACAACTACTATTTTTCGATTTAAAATTTTTTATTTTTTTTTTAAAAATTCTTATGCAATATCATTGGCCAAAAATATCACGTGACCTAATTAAACCCAAAATAAAAATTACCTCAAACTTTTGTTTTACTGAAAATTTTCGCGAAATATTTTATCTTGAATGTTAGTTAGGCCAATGCGCGTCTAATAAAATACAAAATTTTAGGTTTTAAGATTACTAAAATTTTTAATAAAAGTTTCATAACTTTTATGAATATTAATATTTTCGAAAAATATTTTGTAAACACAGTAATTGAACCTGTGCGGTTATAACACAACAATTATTTTTCGATTTAAAATTTTTTATTTTTTTTCAAAAAATTTGTATGCAATATCATTGGCCAAAAATATCACGTGACCTAATTAAACCCAAAATAATAATTACCCCAAACTTTTGTTTTACTGAAAATTTTCGCGAAATGTTTTATCTTGAATGTTAGTTAGGCCAATGCGCGTCTAATAAAATACAAAATTTTAGGTTTTGAGATTTCTTAAATTTTTAATAAAAGTTTCATAACTTTTATGAATATTAATATTTTTTTAAAATATTTTGTAAACACGCTAATTGAACCTGTGCGGTTCTAACACAACAATTATTTTTCGATTTAAAATTTTTTATTTTTTTTCAAAAAATTTGTATGCAATATCATTGGCCAAAAATATCACGTGACCTAATTAAACCCAAAATAATAATTACCCCAAACTTTTGTTTTACTGAAAATTTTTGCGAAATGTTTTATCTTGAATGTTAGTTACGCCAATGCGCGTCTAATAAAATACAAAATTTTAGGTTTTGAGATTTCTTAAATTTTTAATAAAAGTTTCATAACTTTTATGAATATTAATATTTTTGAAAAATATTTTGTAAACACGCTAATTGGACCTGTGCGGTTCTAACACAACAATTATTTTTCGATTTAAAAATTTTTTATTTTTTTTTAAAAACTTTGTATGCAATATCATTGGCCAAAAATATCACGTGACCTAATTAAACCCAAAATAAAAATTACCTCGAACTTTTGTTTTACTAAAAATTTTCGCGAAATATTTTATCTTGAATGTTAGTTAGGCCAATGCGCGTCTAATAAAATACAAAATTTTAGGTTTTGAGATTTCATAAATTTTTAATAAAAGTTTCATAACTTTTATGAATATTAATATTTTCGAAAAATATTTTGTAAACACAGTAATTGAACCTGTGCGGTTATAACACAACAATTATTTTTCGATTTAAAATTTTTTATTTTTTTTTTAAATTTGTATGCAATATCATTGGCCAAAAATATCACGTCACCTAATTAAACCCAAAATAAAAATTACCTCAAACTTTTGTTTTACTGAAAACTGAAAAAAAATATTTTGTAAGCACGGTAATTGAACCTGTGCGGTTCTAACACAACAATTATTTTTCGATTTAAAATTTTTTATTTTTTTCAAAAAATTTGTATGCAATATCATTGGCCAAAAATATCACGTGACCTAATTAAACCCCAAATAATAATTACCTCAAACTTTTGTTTTACTAAAAATTTTCGCGAAATATTTTATCTTGAATGTTAGTTACGCCAATGCGCGTCTAATAAAATACAAAATTTTAGGTTTTGAGATTTCATAAATTTTTAATAAAAGTTTCATAAC
This sequence comes from Corella eumyota, assembly GCF_963082875.1. Lineage (NCBI taxonomy): Eukaryota > Metazoa > Chordata > Ascidiacea > Phlebobranchia > Corellidae > Corella > Corella eumyota. The sequence goes on along the minus strand of NC_137495.1, from coordinate 1,500,014 downwards.
TTTTATGAATATTAATATTTTTTAAAAATATTTTGTAAACACGCTAATTGAACCTGTGCGGTGCTAACACAACAATTATTTTTCGATTTAAAATTTTTTATTTTTTTTTTTTAAAGGTTTCATAAATTTTATGAATATTAATATTTTCGAAAAATATTTTGTAAACACGGTAATTGGACCTGTGCGGTTCTAACACAACTATTATTTTTCGATTTAAAATTTTTAATTTTTTTCCTAAAAAATTCGTATGCAATATCATTGGACAAAAATATCACGTGACCTAATTAAACCCAAAATAAAAATTACCTCAAACTTTTGTTTTACTGAAAATTTTCGCGAAATATTTTATCTTAAATGTTAGTTAGGCCAATGCGCGTCTAATAAAATACAAAATTTTAGGTTTTAAGATTACTAAAATTTTTAATAAAAGTTTCATAACTTTTATGAATATTAATATTTTCGAAAAATATTCTGTAAACACAGTAATTGAACCTGTGCGGTTATAACACAACAATTATTTTTCAATTTAAAATTTTTTATTTTTTTTCAAAAAATTTGTATGCAATATCATTGGCCAAAAATATCACGTGACCTAATTAAACCCAAAATAAAAATAACCTCAAACTTTTGTTTTACTGAAAACTGAAAAAAAATATTTTGTAAGCACGGTAATTGAACCTGTGCGGTTCTAACACAACAATTATTTTTCGATTTAAAATTTTTTATTTTTTTTCAAAAAATTTGTTTGCAATATCATTGGCCAAAAATATCACGTGACCTAATTAAACCCAAAATAATAATTACCCCAAACTTTTGTTTTACTGAAAATTTTCGCGAAATGTTTTATCTTGAATGTTAGTTAGGCCAATGCGCGTCTAATAAAATACAAAATTTTAGGTTTTGAGATTTCTTAAATTTTTAATAAAAGTTTCATAACTTTTATGAATATTAATATTTTCGAAAAATATTCTGTAAACACAGTAATTGAACCTGTGCGGTTATAACACAACAATTATTTTTCAATTTAAAATTTTTTATTTTTTTTCAAAAAATTTGTATGCAATATCATTGGCCAAAATTATCACGTGACCTAATTAAACCCAAAATAAAAATAACCTCAAACTTTTGTTTTACTGAAAACTGAAAAAAAATATTTTGCAAGCACGGTAATTGAACCTGTGTGGTTCTAACACAACAATTATTTTTCGATTTAAAATTTTTTATTTTTTTTTAAAAAATTTGTGTGCAATATCATTGGCCAAAAATATCACGTGACCTAATTAAACCCAAAATAATAATTACCCCAAACTTTTGTTTTACTGAAAATTTTCGCGAAATGTTTTATCTTAAATGTTAGTTAGGCCAATGCGCGTCTAATAAAATACAAAATTTTAGGTTTTGAGATTTCTTAAATTTTTAATAAAAGTTTCATAACTTTTATGAATATTAATATTTTTGAAAAATATTTTGTAAACACGGTAATTGAACCTGTGCGGTTCTAACACAACAATTATTTTTCGATTTAAAATTTTTTATTTTTTTTTAAAAAATTTGTATGCAATATCATTGGCCAAAAATATCACGTGACCTAATTAAACCCAAAATAAAAATTACCTCGAACTTTTGTTTTACTAAAAATTTTCGCGAAATATTTTATCTTGAATGTTAGTTAGGCCAATGCGCGTCTAATAAAATACAAAATTTTAGGTTTTGAGATTTCATAAATTTTTAATAAAAGTTTCATAACTTTTATGAATATTAATATTTTCGAAAAATATTTTGTAAACACAGTAATTGAACCTGTGCGGTTATAACACAACAATTATTTTTCGATTTAAAATTTTTTATTTTTTTTTTTAAATTTGTATGCAATATCATTGGCCAAAAATATCACGTCACCTAATTAAACCCAAAATAAAAATTACCTCAAACTTCTGTTTTAATGAAAACTGAAAAAAAATATTTTGTAAGCACGGTAATTGAACCTGTGCGGTTCTAACACAACAATTATTTTTCGATTTAAAATTTTTTTTTTTTTTCAAAAAATTTGTATGCAAAATCATTGGCCAAAAATATCACGTGACCTAATTAAACCCCAAATAATAATTACCTCAAACTTTTGTTTTACTAAAAATTTTTGCGAAATATTTTATCTTGAATGTTAGTTAGGCCAATGCGCGTCTAATAAAATACAAAATTTTAGGTTTTGAGATTTCATAAATTTTTAATAAAAGTTTCATAACTTTTATGAATATTAATATTTTTAAAAAATATTTTGTAAACACGGTAATTAAACCTGTGCGGTTCTAACAAAACAATTATTTTTCGATTTAAAATTTTTTATTTTTTTAAAAAAATGTGTATGCAAAATCATTGGCCAAAAATATCACCTGACCTAATTAAACCCAAAATAAAAATTACCTCAAACTTTTGTTTTACTAAAAACTGAAAAAAAATATTTTGTAAGCACGGTAATTGAACCTGTGCGGTTCTAACACAACAATTATTTTTCGATTTAAAATTTTTTATTTTTTTTTTAAAAATTTGTATGCAATATCATTGGCCAAAAATATCACGTGACCTAATTAAACCCAAAATAAAAATTACCTTGAACTTTTGTTTTACTAAAAATTTTCGCAAAATATTTTATCTTGAAGGTTAGTTAGGCCAATGCGCGTCTAATAAAATACAAAATTTTAGGTTTTGAGATTTCATAAATTTTTAATAAAAGTTTCATAAATTTTATGAATATTAATATTTTCGAAAAATATTTTGTAAACACGGTAATTGGACCTGTGCGGTTCTAACACAACTATTATTTTTCGATTTAAAATTTTTTATTTTTTTCCTAAAAAATTCGTATGCAATATCATTGGCCAAAAATATCACGTGACCTAATTAAACCCAAAATAAAAATTACCCCAAACTTTTGTTTTACTGAAAATTTTCGCGAAATATTTTATCTTGAATGTTAGTTAGGCCAATGCGCGTCTAATAAAATACAAAATTTTAGGTTTTAAAATTACTAAAATTTTTAATAAAAGTTTCATAACTTTTATGAATATTAATATTTTCGAAAAATATTTTGTAAACACAGTAATTAAACCTGTGCGGTTATAACACAACAATTATTTTTCGATTTAAAATTTTTTATTTTTTTTAAAAAAATTTGTATGCAATATCATTGGCCAAAAATATCACGTGACCTAATTAAACCCAAAATAAAAATTACCTCAAACTTTTGTTTTACTGAAAACTGAAAAAAAATATTTTGTAAGCACGGTAATTGAACCTGTGCGGTTCTAACACAACAATTATTTTTCGATTTAAAATTTTTTATTTTTTTTCAAAAAATTTGTATGCAATATCATTGGCCAAAAATATCACGTGACCTAATTAAACCCAAAATAATAATTACCCCAAACTTTTGTTTTATTGAAAATTTTCGCGAAATGTTTTATCTTGAATTTTAGTTAGGCCAATGCGCGTCTAATAAAATACAAAATTTTAGGTTTTGAGATTTCTTAAATTTTTAATAAAAGTTTCATAACTTTTATGAATATTAATATTTTTAAAAAATATTTTGTAAACACGGTAATTGGACCTGTGCGGTTCTAACACAACAATTATTTTTCGATTTAAAATTTTTTATTTTTTTTTAAAAAATTTGTATGCAATATCATTGGCCAAAAATATCACGTGACCTAATTAAACCCAAAATAAAAATTACCTCGAACTTTTGTTTTACTAAAAATTTTCGCGAAATATTTTATCTTGAATGTTAGTTAGGCCAATGCGCGTCTAATAAAATACAAAATTTTAGGTTTTGAGATTTCATAAATTTTTAATAAAAGTTTCATAACTTTTATGAATATTAATATTTTCGAAAAATATTTTGTAAACACAGTAATTGAACCTGTGCGATTATAACACAACAATTATTTTTCGATTTAAAATTTTTTATTTTTTTTTAAAAATTTGTATGCAATATCATTGGCCAAAAATATCACGTCACCTAATTAAACCCAAAATAAAAATTACCTCAAACTTCTGTTTTAATGAAAACTGAAAAAAAATATTTTGTAAGCTCGGTAATTGAACCTGTGCGGTTCTAACACAACAATTATTTTTCGATTTAAAATTTTTTATTTTTTTCAAAAAATTTGTATGCAATATCATTGGCCAAAAATATCACGTGACCTAATTAAACCCCAAATAATAATTACCTCAAACTTTTGTTTTACTAAAAATTTTCGCGAAATATTTTATCTTGATTGTTAGTTACGCCAATGCGCGTCTAATAAAATACAAAATTTTAGGTTTTGAGATTTCATAAATTTTTAATAAAAGTTTCATAAATTTTATGAATATTAATATTTTCGAAAAATATTTTGTAAACACGGTAATTGGACCTGTGCGGTTCTAACACAACTATTATTTTTCGATTTAAAATTTTTTATTTTTTTCCTAAAAAATTCGTATGAAATATCATTGGCCAAAAATATCACGTGACCTAATTAAACCCAAAATAAAAATTACCTCAAACTTTTGTTTTACTGAAAATTTTCGCGAAATATTTTATCTTGAATGTTAGTTAGGCCAATGCGCGTCTAATAAAATACAAAATTTTAGGTTTTAAAATTACTAAAATTTTTAATAAAAATTTCATAACTTTTATGAATATTAATATTTTCGAAAAATATTCTGTAAACACAGTAATTGAACCTGTGCGGTTATAACACAACAATTATTTTTCGATTTAAAATTTTTTATTTTTTAAAAAAAAATTTGTATGCAATATCATTGGCCAAAAATATCACGTGACCTAATTAAACCCAAAATAAAAATTACCTCAAACTTTTGTTTTACTGAAAACTGAAAAAAAATATTTTGTAAGCACGGTAATTAAACCTGTGCGGTTCTAACACAACAATTATTTTTCGATTTAAAATTTTTTATTTTTTTCAAAAAATTTGTATGCAATATCATTGGCCACAAATATTACGTGACCTAATTAAACCCCAAATAATAATTACCTCAAACTTTTGTTTTACTAAAAATTTTCGCGAAATATTTTATCATGAATGTTAGTTAGGCCAATGCGCGTCTAATAAAATACAAAATTTTAGGTTTTGAGATTTCATAAATTTTTAATAAAAGTTTCATAACTTTTATGAATATTAATATTTTCAAAAAATATTTTGTAAACACGGTAATTAAACCTGTGCGGTTCTAACAAAACAATTATTTTTCGATTTAAAATTTTTTATTTTTTTAAAAAAATGTGTATGCAAAATCATTGGCCAAAAATATCACGTGACCTAATTAAACCCAAAATAAAAATTACCTCAAACTTTTGTTTTACTAAAAACTGAAAAAAAATATTTTGTAAGCACGGTAATTGAACCTGTGCGGTTCTAACACAACAATTATTTTTCGATTTAAAATTTTTTATTTTTTTTTTAAAAAATTGTATGCAATATCATTGGCCAAAAATATCACGTGACCTAATTAAACCCAAAATAAAAATTACTTCGAACTTTTGTTTTACTAAAAATTTTCGCGAAATATTTTATCTTGAATGTTAGTTAGGCCAATGCGCGTCTAATAAAATACAAAATTTTAGGTTTTGAGATTTCATAAAATTTTAATAAAAGTTTCATAAATTTTATGAATATTAATATTTTCGAAAAATATTTTGTAAACACGGTAATTGGACCTGTGCGGTTCTAACACAACTATTATTTTTCGATTTAAAATTTTTTATTTTTTTCCTAAAAAATTCGTATGCAATATCATTGGCCAAAAATATCACGTGACCTAATTAAACCCAAAATAAAAATTACCCCAAACTTTTGTTTTACTGAAAATTTTTGCGAAATATTTTATCTTGAATGTTAGTTAGGCCAATGCGCGTCTAATAAAATACAAAATTTTAGGTTTTAAAATTACTAAAATTTTTAATAAAAGTTTCATAACTTTTATGAATATTAATATTTTCGAAAAATATTTTGTAAACACAGTAATTGAACCTGTGCGGTTATAACACAACAATTATTTTTCGATTTAAAATTTTTTATTTTTTTTAAAAAAATTTGTATGCAATATCATTGGCCAAAAATATCACGTGACCTAATTAAACCCAAAATAAAAATTACCTCAAACTTTTGTTTTACTGAAAACTGAAAAAAAATATTTTGTTAGCACGGTAATTGAACCTGTGCGGTTCTAACACAATAATTATTTTTCGATTTAAAATTTTTTATTTTTTTTCAAAAAATTTGTATGCAATATCATTGGCCAAAAATATCACGTGACCTAATTAAACCCAAAATAAAAATTACCTCAAACTTTTGTTTTACTGAAAACTGAAAAAAAATATTTTGTAAGCACGATAATTGAACCTGTGCGGTTCTAACACAACAATTATTTTTCGATTTAAAATTTGTTATTTTTTTCAAAAAATTTGTATGCAATATCATTGGCCAAAAATATCACGTGACCTAATTAAACCCCAAATAATAATTACCTCCAACTTTTGTTTTACTAAAAATTTTTGCGAAATATTTTATCTTGATTGTTAGTTACGCCAATGCGCGTCTAATAAAATACAAAATTTTAGGTTTTGAGATTTCATAAATTTTTAATAAAAGTTTCATAACTTTTATGAATATTAATATTTTCAAAAAATATTTTGTAAACACGGTAATTGAACCTGTGCGGTTCTAACACAACAATTATTTTTCGATTTAAAATTTTTTATTTTTTTTTAAAAAATTTGTATGCAATATCATTGGCCAAAAATATCACGTGACCTAATTAAACCCCAAATAATAATTACCTCAAACTTTTGTTTTACTAAAAATTTTCGCGAAATATTTTATCTTGATTGTTAGTTACGCTAATGCGCGTCTAATAAAATACAAAATTTTAGGTTTTGAGATTTCATAAATTTTTAATAAAAGTTTCATAACTTTTATGAATATTAATATTTTCAAAAAATATTTTGTAAACACGGTAATTGAACCTGTGCGGTTCTAACACAACAATTATTTTTCGATTTAAAATTTTTTATTTTTTTTTAAAAAATGTGTATGCAATATCATTGGCCAAAAATATCACGTGACCTAATTAAACCCAAAATAAAAATTACCTAAAACTTTTGTTTTACTGAAAACTGAAAAAAAATATTTCGTAAGCACGGTAATTGAACCTGTGCGGTTCTAACACAACAATTATTTTTCGATTTAAAATTTTTAATTTTTTTCAAAAAATTTGTATGCAATATCATTGGCCAAAAATATCACGTGACCTAATTAAACCCCAAATAATAATTACCTCAAACTTTTGTTTTACTAAAAATTTTCGCGAAATATTTTATCTTGAATGTTAGTTAGGCCAATGCGCGTCTAATAAAATACAAAATTTTAGGTTTTGAGATTTCATAAATTTTTAATAAAAGTTTCATAACTTTTATGAATATTAATATTTTCAAAAAATATTTTGTAAACACGGTAATTGAACCTGTGCGGTTCTAACAAAACAATTATTTTTCGATTTAAAATTTTTTATTTTTTTTAAAAAATGTGTATGCAATATCATTGGCCAAAAATATCACGTGACCTAATTAAACCCAAAATAAAAATAACTTCAAACTTTTGTTTTACTGAAAATTTTCGCGAAATGTTTTATCTTGAATGTTAGTTAGGCCAATGCGCGTCTAATAAAATACAAAATTTTAGGTTTTGAGATTTTATAAATTTTTAATAAAAGTTTCATAACTTTTATGAATATTAATATTTTCGAAAAATATTTTGTAAACACGCTAATTGAACCTGTGCGGTTCTAACACAACAATTATTTTTCGATTTAAAATTTTTAATTTTTTTTCAAAAAATTTGTATGCAATATCATTGGCCAAAAATATCACGTGACCTAATTAAACCCAAAATAAAAATAACCTCAAACTTTTGTTTTACTGAAAATTTTCGCAAAATGTTTTATCTTGAATGTTAGTTAGGCCAATGCGCGTCTAATAAAATACAAAATTTTAGGTTTTGAGATTTCATAAATTTTTAATAAAAGTTTCATAACTTTTATGAATATTAATATTTTCGAAAAATATTTTGTAAACACGCTAATTGAACCTGTGCGGTTCTAACACAACAATTATTTTTCGATTTAAAATTTTTAATTTTTTTTCAAAAAATTTGTATGCAATATCATTGGCCAAAAATATCACGTGACCTAATTAAACCCAAAATAAAAATAACCTCAAACTTTTGTTTTACTGAAAATTTTCGCGAAATGTTTTATCTTGAATGTTAGTTAGGCCAATGCGCGTCTAATAAAATACAAAATTTTAGGTTTTGAGATTTCATAAATTTTTAATAAAAGTTTCATAACTTTTATGAATATTAATATTTTCGAAAAATATTTTGGGTTTAATTAGGTCACGTGATATTTTTGGCCAATGATATTGCATACAAATTTTTTGAAAAAAAATTAAAAATTTTAAATCGAAAATAATTGTTGTGTTAGAACCGCACAGGTTCAATTAGCGTGTTTACAAAATAAAAATTACCTCAAACTTTTGTTTTACTGAGAATTTTTGCGAAATGTTTTATCTTGAATGTTAGTTAGGCCAATGCGCGTCTAATAAAATACAAAATTTTAGGTTTTGAGATTTCATAAATTTTTAATAAAAGTTTCATAAATTTTATGAATATTAATATTTTCGAAAAATATTTTGTAAACACGGTAATTGGACCTGTGCGGTTCTAACATAACTATTATTTTTCGATTTAAAATTTTTTATTTTTTTTTTAAAAATTCGTATGCAATATCATTGGCCAAAAATATCACGTGACCTAATTAAACCCAAAATAAAAATTACCTCAAACTTTTGTTTTACTGAAAATTTTTGCGAAATATTTTACCTTGAATGTTATTTAGGCCAATGCGCGTCTAATAAAATACAAAATTTTAGGTTTTAAGATTACTAAAATTTTTAATAAAAGTTTCATAACTTTTATGAATATTAATATTTTCGAAAAATATTTTGTAAACACGCTAATTGAACCTGTGCGGTTCTAACACAACAATTATTTTTCGATTTAAAATTTTTAATTTTTTTTCAAAAAATTTGTATGCAATATCATTGGCCAAAAATATCACGTGACCTAATTAAACCCAAAATAAAAATAACCTCAAACTTTTGTTATACTGAAAATTTTCGCGAAATGTTTTATCTTGAATGTTAGTTAGGCCAATGCGCGTCTAATAAAATACAAAATTTTAGGTTTTGAGATTTCATAAATTTTTAATAAAAGTTTCATAACTTTTATGAATATTAATATTTTCGAAAAATATTTTGTAAACACGCTAATTGAACCTGTGCGGTTCTAACACAACAATTATTTTTCGATTTAAAATTTTTAATTTTTTTTCAAAAAATTTGTATGCAATATCATTGGCCAAAAATATCACGTGACCTAATTAAACCCAAAATAAAAATAACCTCAAACTTTTGTTTTACTAAAAATTTTCGCGAAATGTTTTATCTTGAATGTTAGTTAGGCCAATGCGCGTCTAATAAAATACAAAATTTTAGGTTTTGAGATTTCATAAATTTTTAATAAAAGTTTCATAACTTTTATGAATATTAATATTTTCGAAAAATATTTTGTAAACACGCTAATTGAACCTGTGCAGTTCTAACACAACAATTATTTTTCGATTTAAAATTTTTAATTTTTTTTCAAAAAATTTGTATGCAATATCATTGGCCAAAAATATCACGTGACCTAATTAAACCCAAAATAAAAATTACCTCAAACTTTTGTTTTACTGAGAATTTTCGCGAAATGTTTTATCTTGAATGTTAGTTAGGCCAATGCGCGTCTAATAAAATACAAAATTTTAGGTTTTGAGATTTCATAAATTTTTAATAAAAGTTTCATAAATTTTATGAATATTAATATTTTCGAAAAATATTTTGTAAACACGGTAATTGGACCTGTGCGGTTCTAACACAACAATTATTTTTTGATTTAAAATTTTTTATTTTTTTTTAAAAAATTTGTATGCAATATCATTGGCCAAAAATATCACGTGACCTAATTAAACCCAAAATAAAAATTACCTCAAACTTTTGTTTTACTGAAAATTTTCGCGAAATGTTTTATCTTGAATGTTAGTTAGGCCAATGCGCATCTAATAAAATACAAAATTTTAGGTTTTGAGATTTCATAAATTTTTAATAAAAGTTTCATAACTTTTATGAATATTAATATTTTCGAAAAATATTTTGTAAACACGCTAATTGAACCTGTGCGGTTCTAACACAACAATTATTTTTCGATTTAAAATTTTTAATTTTTTTTCAAAAAATTTGTATGCAATATCATTGGCCAAAAATATCACGTGACCTAATTAAACCCAAAATAAAAATTACCTCAAACTTTTGTTTTACTGAGAATTTTTGCGAAATGTTTTATCTTGAATGTTAGTTAGGCCAATGCGCGTCTAATAAAATACAAAATTTTAGGTTTTAAGATTTCATAAATTTTTAATAAAAGTTTCATAACTTTTATGAATATTAATATTTTCGAAAAATATTTTGTAAACACGCTAATTGAACCTGTGCGGTTCTAACACAACAATTTATTTTCGATTTAAAATTTTTAATTTTTTTTCAAAAAATTTGTATGCAATATCATTGGCCATCACGTGACCTAATTAAACCCAAAATAAAAATAACCTCAAACTTTTGTTTTACTGAAAATTTTCGCGAAATGTTTTATCTTGAATGTTAGTTAGGCCAATGCGCGTCTAATAAAATACAAAATTTTAGGTTTTGAGATTTCACAAATTTTTAATAAAAGTTTCATAACTTTTATGAATATTAATATTTTCGAAAAATATTTTGTAAACACGCTAATTGAACCTGTGCGGTTCTAACACAACAATTATTTTTCGATTTAAAATTTTTAATTTTTTTTCAAAAAATTTGTATGCAATATCATTGGCCAAAAATATCACGTGACCTAAGTAAACCCAAAATAAAAATAACCTCAAACTTTTGTTTTACTGAAAATTTTCGCGAAATGTTTTATCTTGAATGTTAGTTAGGCCAATGCGCGTCTAATAAAATACAAAATTTTAGGTTTTGAGATTTCATAAATTTTTAATAAAAGTTTCATAAATTTTATGAATATTATTATTTTCGAAAAATATTTTGTAAACACGCTAATTGAACCTGTTCGGTTCAACACAACAATTATTTTTCGATTTAAAATTTTTAATTTTTTTTCAAAAAATTTGTATGCAATATCATTGGCCAAAAATATCACGTGACCTAATTAAACCCAAAATAAAAATAACCTCAAACTTTTGTTTTACTGAAAATTTTTGCGAAATGTTTTATTTTGAATGTTAGTTAGGCCAATGCGCGTCTAATAAAATACAAAATTTTAGGTTTTGAGATTTCATAAATTTTTAATAAAAGTTTCATAAATTTTATAAATATTAATATTTTTAAAAAATATTTTGTAAACACGGTAATTGGACCTGTGCGGTTCCAACACAACAATTAGTTTTCGATTTAAAATTTTTAATTTTTTTTCAAAAAATTTGTATGAAATATCATTGGCCAAAAATATCACGTGACCTAATTAAACCCAAAATAAAAATTACCTCAAACTTTTGTTTTACTGAGAATTTTTGCGAAATGTTTTATGTTGAATGTTAGTTAGGCCAATGCGCGTCTAATAAAATACAAAATTTTAGGTTTTGAGATTTCATAAATTTTTAATAAAAGTTTCATAAATTTTATGAATATTAATATTTTTGAAAAATATTTTGTAAACACGGTAATTGGACCTGTGCGGTTCTAACACAACAATTATTTTTCGATTTAAAATTTTTAATTTTTTTTTTTTAAATTTGTATGCAATATCATTGGCCAAAAATATCACGTGACCTAATTAAACCCAAAATAAAAATTACCTCGAACTTTTGTTTTACTAAAAATTTTCGCGAAATATTTTATCTTGAATGTTAGTTAGGCCAATGCGCGTCTAATAAAATACAAAATTTTAGGTTTTGAGATTTCATAAATTTTTAATAAAAGTTTCATAACTTTTATGAATATTAATATTTTCGAAAAATATTTTGTAAACACGCTAATTGAACCTGTGCGGTTCTAACACAACAATTATTTTTCAATTTAAAATTTTTAACTTTTTTTCAAAAAATTTGTATGCAATATCATTGGCCAAAAATATCACGTGACCTAATTAAACCCAAAATAAAAATAACCTCAAACTTTTGTTTTACTGAAAATTTTTGCGAAATGTTTTATCTTGAATGTTAGTTAGGCCAATGCGCGTCTAATAAAATACAAAATTTTAGGTTTTGAGATTTCATAAATTTTTAATAAAAGTTTCATAACTTTTATGAATATTAATGTTTTCGAAAAATATTTTGTAAACACGCTAATTGAACCTGTGCGGTTCTAACACAACAATTATTTTTCGATTTAAAATTTTTAATTTTTTTTCAAAAAATTTGTATGCAATATCATTGGCCAAAAATATCACGTGACCTAATTAAACCCAAAATAAAAATAACCTCAAACTTTTGTTTTACTGAAAATTTTCGCGAAATGTTTTATCTTGAATGTTAGTTAGGCCAATGCGCGTCTAATAAAATACAAAATTTTAGGTTTTGAGATTTCATAAATTTTTAATAAAAGTTTCATAACTTTTATGAATATTAATATTTTCGAAAAATATTTTGTAAACACGCTAAATGAACCTGTGCGGTTCTAACACAACAATTATTTTTCGATTTAAAATTTTTAATTTTTTTTCAAAAAATTTGTATGCAATATCATTGGCCAAAAATATCACGTGACCTAATTAAACCCAAAATAAAAATAACCTTAAACTTTTGTTTTACTGAGAATTTTTGCGAAATGTTTTATCTTGAATGTTAGTTAGGCCAATGCGCGTCTAATAAAATACAAAATTTTAGGTTTTGAGATTTCATAAATTTTTAATAAAAGTTTCATAAATTTTATGAATATAAATATTTTTGAAAAATATTTTGTAAACACGGTAATTGGACCTGTGCGGTTCTAACACAACAATTAGTTTTCGATTTAAAATTTTTAATTTTTTTTCAAAAAATTTGTATGAAATATCATTGGCCAAAAATATCACGTGACCTAATTAAACCCAAAATAAAAATTACCTCAAACTTTTGTTTTACTGAGAATTTTTGCGAAATGTTTTATGTTGAATGTTAGTTAGGCCAATGCGCGTCTAATAAAATACAAAATTTTAGGTTTTGAGATTTCATAAATTTTTAATAAAAGTTTCATAAATTTTATGAATATTAATATTTTTGAAAAATATTTTGTAAACACGGTAATTGGACCTGTGCGGTTCTAACACAACAATTATTTTTCGATTTAAAATTTTTAATTTTTTTTTTTTAAATTTGTATGCAATATCATTGGCCAAAAATATCACGTGACCTAATTAAACCCAAAATAAAAATTACCTCGAACTTTTGTTTTACTAAAAATTTTCGCGAAATATTTTATCTTGAATGTTAGTTAGGCCAATGCGCGTCTAATAAAATACAAAATTTTAGGTTTTGAGATTTCATAAATTTTTAATAAAAGTTTCATAACTTTTATGAATATTAATATTTTCGAAAAATATTTTGTAAACACGCTAATTGAACCTGTGCGGTTCTAACACAACAATTATTTTTCGATTTCAAATTTTTAATTTTTTTTCAAAAAATTTGTATGCAATATCATTGGCCAAAAATATCACGTGACCTAATTAAACCCAAAATAAAAATAACCTCAAACTTTTGTTTTACTGAAAATTTTCGCGAAATGTTTTATCTTGAATGTTAGTTAGGCCAATGCGCGTCTAATAAAATACAAAATTTTAGGTTTTGAGATTTCATAAATTTTTAATAAAAGCTTCATAACTTTTATGAATATTAATATTTTCGAAAAATATTTTGTAAACACGCTAATTGAACCTGTGCGGTTCTAACACAACAATTATTTTTCGATTTAAAATTTTTAATTTTTTTTCAAAAAATTTGTATGCAATATCATTGGCCAAAAATATCACGTGACCTAATTAAACCCAAAATAAAAATAACCTCAAACTTTTGTTTTACTGAAAATTTTCGCGAAATGTTTTATCTTGAATGTTAGTTAGGCCAATGCGCGTCTAATAAAATACAAAATTTTAGGTTTTGAGATTTCATAAATTTTTAATAAAAGTTTCATAACTTTTATGAATATTAATATTTTCGAAAAATATTTTGTAAACACGGTAATTGAACCTGTGCGGTTCTAACACAACAATTATTTTTCGATTTAAAATTTTTAATTTTTTTTCAAAAAATTTGTATGCAATATCATTGGCCAAAAATATCACGTGACCTAATTAAACCCAAAATAAAAATTACCTCAAACTTTTGTTTTACTGAGAATTTTTGCGAAATGTTTTATCTTGAATGTTAGTTAGGCCAATGCGCGTCTAATAAAATACAAAATTTTAGGTTTTGAGATTTCATAAATTTTTAATAAAAGTTTCATAAATTTTATGAATATTAATATTTTCGAAAAATATTTTGTAAACACAATAATTGAACCTGTGCGGTTCTAACACAACAATTATTTTTCGATTTAAAATTTTTAATTTTTTTTCAAAAAATTTGTATGCAATATCATTGGCCAAAAATATCACGTGACCTAATTAAACCCAAAATAAAAATAACCTCAAACTTTTGTTTTACTGAAAATTTTCGCAAAATGTTTTATCTTGAATGTTAGTTAGGCCAATGCGCGTCTAATAAAATACAAAATTTTAGGTTTTGAGATTTCATAAATTTTTAATAAAAGTTTCATAACTTTTATGAATATTAATATTTTCGAAAAATATTTTGTAAACACGCTAATTGAACCTGTGCGGTTCTAACACAACAATTATTTTTCGATTTAAAATTTTTAATTTTTTTTCAAAAAATTTGTATGCAATATCATTGGCCAAAAATATCACGTGACCTAATTAAACCCAAAATAAAAATTACCTCAAACTTTTGTTTTACTGAGAATTTTTGCGAAATGTTTTATCTTGAATGTTAGTTAGGCTAATGCGCGTCTAATAAAATACAAAATTTTAGGTTTTGAGATTTCATAAATTTTTAATAAAAGTTTCATAAATTTTATGAATATTAATATTTTCGAAAAATATTTTGTAAACACGCTAATTGAACCTGTGCGGTTCTAACACAACAATTATTTTTCGATTTAAAATTTTTAATTTTTTTTTAAAAAATTTGTATGCAATATCATTGGCCAAAAATATCACGTGACCTAATTAAACCCAAAATAAAAATAACTTCAAACTTTTGTTTTACTGAAAATTTTCGCAAAATGTTTTATCTTGAATGTTAGTTAGGCCAATGCGCGTCTAATAAAATACAAAATTTTAGGTTTTGAGATTTCATAAATTTTTAATAAAAGTTTCATAACTTTTATGAATATTAATATTTTCGAAAAATATTTTGTAAACACGCTAATTAAACCTGTGCGGTTCTAACACAACAATTATTTTTCGATTTAAAATTTTTAATTTTTTTTCAAAAAATTTGTATGCAATATCATTGGCCAAAAATATCACGTGACCTAATTAAACCCAAAATAAAAATAACCTCAAACTTTTGTTTTACTGAAAATTTTCGCGAAATGTTTTATCTTGAATGTTAGTTAGGCCAATGCGCGTCTAATAAAATACAAAATTTTAGGTTTTGAGATTTCATAAATTTTTAATAAAAGTTTCATAACTTTTATGAATATTAATATTTTCGAAAAATATTTTGTAAACACGCTAATTGAACCTGTGCGGTTCTAACACAACAATTATTTTTCGATTTGAAATTTTAAATTTTTTTTCAAAAAATTTGTATGCAATATCATTGGCCAAAAATATCACGTGACCTAATTAAACCCAAAATAAAAATTACCTCAAACTTTTGTTTTACTGAGAATTTTTGCGAAATGTTTTATCTTGAATGTTAGTTAGGCCAATGCGCGTCTAATAAAATACAAAATTTTAGGTTTTGAGATTTCATAAATTTTTAATAAAAGTTTCATAAATTTTATGAATATTAATATTTTCGAAAAATATTTTGTAAACACGGTAATTGGACCTGTGCGGTTCTAACACAACAATTATTTTTCGATTTAAAATTTTTAATTTTTTTTTTTTAAATTTGTATGCAATATCATTGGCCAAAAATATCACGTGACCTAATTAAACCCAAAATAAAAATTACCTCGAACTTTTGTTTTACTAAAAATTTTCGCGAAATATTTTATCTTGAATGTTAGTTAGGCCAATGCGCGTCTAATAAAATACAAAATTTTAGGTTTTGAGATTTCACAAATTTTTAATAAAAGTTTCATAACTTTTATGAATATTAATATTTTCGAAAAATATTTTGTAAACACGCTAATTGAACCTGTGCGGTTCTAACACAACAATTATTTTTCGATTTAAAATTTTTAATTTTTTTTCAAAAAATTTGTATGCAATATCATTGGCCAAAAATATCACGTGACCTAATTAAACCCAAAATAAAAATAACCTCAAACTTTTGTTTTACTGAAAATTTTCGC
This sequence comes from Corella eumyota, assembly GCF_963082875.1. Lineage (NCBI taxonomy): Eukaryota > Metazoa > Chordata > Ascidiacea > Phlebobranchia > Corellidae > Corella > Corella eumyota. The sequence continues at coordinate 1,483,294 of NC_137495.1, read as the reverse complement.
GAAATGTTTTATCTTGAATGTTAGTTAGGCCAATGCGCGTCTAATAAAATACAAAATTTTAGGTTTTGGGATTTCATAAATTTTTAATAAAAGTTTCATAAATTTTATGAATATTATTATTTTCGAAAAATATTTTGTAAACACGCTAATTGAACCTGTTCGGTTCAACACAACAATTATTTTTCGATTTAAAATTTTTAATTTTTTTTCAAAAAATTTGTATGCAATATCATTGGCCAAAAATATCACGTGACCTAATTAAACCCAAAATAAAAATAACCTCAAACTTTTGTTTTACTGAAAATTTTTGCGAAATGTTTTATTTTGAATGTTAGTTAGGCCAATGCGCGTCTAATAAAATACAAAATTTTAGGTTTTGAGATTTCATAAATTTTTAATAAAAGTTTCATAAATTTTATAAATATTAATATTTTTAAAAAATATTTTGTAAACACGGTAATTGGACCTGTGCGGTTCTAACACAACAATTAGTTTTCGATTTAAAATTTTTAATTTTTTTTCAAAAAATTTGTATGAAATATCATTGGCCAAAAATATCACGTGACCTAATTAAACCCAAAATAAAAATTACCTCAAACTTTTGTTTTACTGAGAATTTTTGCGAAATGTTTTATGTTGAATGTTAGTTAGGCCAATGCGCGTCTAATAAAATACAAAATTTTAGGTTTTGAGATTTCATAAATTTTTAATAAAAGTTTCATAAATTTTATGAATATTAATATTTTTGAAAAATATTTTGTAAACACGGTAATTGGACCTGTGCGGTTCTAACACAACAATTATTTTTCGATTTAAAATTTTTAATTTTTTTTTTTTAAATTTGTATGCAATATCATTGGCCAAAAATATCACGTGACCTAATTAAACCCAAAATAAAAATTACCTCGAACTTTTGTTTTACTAAAAATTTTCGCGAAATATTTTATCTTGAATGTTAGTTAGGCCAATGCGCGTCTAATAAAATACAAAATTTTAGGTTTTGAGATTTCATAAATTTTTAATAAAAGTTTCATAACTTTTATGAATATTAATATTTTCGAAAAATATTTTGTAAACACGCTAATTGAACCTGTGCGGTTCTAACACAACAATTATTTTTCGATTTAAAATTTTTAACTTTTTTTCAAAAAATTTGTATGCAATATCATTGGCCAAAAATATCACGTGACCTAATTAAACCCAAAATAAAAATAACCTCAAACTTTTGTTTTACTGAAAATTTTTGCGAAATGTTTTATCTTGAATGTTAGTTAGGCCAATGCGCGTCTAATAAAATACAAAATTTTAGGTTTTGAGATTTCATAAATTTTTAATAAAAGTTTCATAACTTTTATGAATATTAATATTTTCGAAAAATATTTTGTAAACACGCTAATTGAACCTGTGCGGTTCTAACACAACAATTATTTTTCGATTTAAAATTTTTAATTTTTTTTCAAAAAATTTGTATGCAATATCATTGGCCAAAAATATCACGTGACCTAATTAAACCCAAAATAAAAATAACCTCAAACTTTTGTTTTACTGAAAATTTTCGCGAAATGTTTTATCTTGAATGTTAGTTAGGCCAATGCGCGTCTAATAAAATACAAAATTTTAGGTTTTGAGATTTCATAAATTTTTAATAAAAGTTTCATAACTTTTATGAATATTAATATTTTCGAAAAATATTTTGTAAACACGCTAAATGAACCTGTGCGGTTCTAACACAACAATTATTTTTCGATTTAAAATTTTTAATTTTTTTTCAAAAAATTTGTATGCAATATCATTGGCCAAAAATATCACGTGACCTAATTAAACCCAAAATAAAAATAACCTTAAACTTTTGTTTTACTGAGAATTTTTGCGAAATGTTTTATCTTGAATGTTAGTTAGGCCAATGCGCGTCTAATAAAATACAAAATTTTAGGTTTTGAGATTTCATAAATTTTTAATAAAAGTTTCATAAATTTTATGAATATAAATATTTTTGAAAAATTTTTTGTAAACACGGTAATTGGACCTGTGCGGTTCTAACACAACAATTATTTTTCGATTTAAAATTTTTAATTTTTTTTCAAAAAATTTGTATGCAATATCATTGGCCAAAAATATCACGTGACCTAATTAAACCCAAAATAAAAATTACCTCAAACTTTTGTTTTACTGAGAATTTTTGCGAAATGTTTCATGTTGAATGTTAGTTAGGCCAATGCGCGTCTAATAAAATACAAAATTTTAGGTTTTGAGATTTCATAAATTTTTAATAAAAGTTTCATAAATTTTATGAATATTAATATTTTTGAAAAATATTTTGTAAACACGGTAATTGGACCTGTGCGGTTCTAACACAACAATTATTTTTCGATTTAAAATTTTTAATTTTTTTTTTTTAAATTTGTATGCAATATCATTGGCCAAAAATATCACGTGACCTAATTAAACCCAAAATAAAAATTACCTCGAACTTTTGTTTTACTAAAAATTTTCGCGAAATATTTTATCTTGAATGTTAGTTAGGCCAATGCGCGTCTAATAAAATACAAAATTTTAGGTTTTGAGATTTCATAAATTTTTAATAAAAGTTTCATAACTTTTATGAATATTAATATTTTCGAAAAATATTTTGTAAACACGCTAATTGAACCTGTGCGGTTCTAACACAACAATTATTTTTCGATTTAAAATTTTTAATTTTTTTTCAAAAAATTTGTATGCAATATCATTGGCCAAAAATATCACGTGACCTAATTAAACCCAAAATAAAAATAACCTCAAACTTTTGTTTTACTGAAAATTTTCGCGAAATGTTTTATCTTGAATGTTAGTTAGGCCAATGCGCGTCTAATAAAATACAAAATTTTAGGTTTTGAGATTTCATAAATTTTTAATAAAAGTTTCATAACTTTTATGAATATTAATATTTTCGAAAAATATTTTGTAAACACGCTAATTGAACCTGTGCGGTTCTAACACAACAATTATTTTTCGATTTAAAATGTTTAATTTTTTTTCAAAAAATTTGTATGCAATATCATTGGCCAAAAATATCACGTGACCTAATTAAACCCAAAATAAAAATAACCTCAAACTTTTGTTTTACTGAAAATTTTCGCGAAATGTTTTATCTTGAATGTTAGTTAGGCCAATGCGCGTCTAATAAAATACAAAATTTTAGGTTTTGAGATTTCATAAATTTTTAATAAAAGTTTCATAACTTTTATGAATATTAATATTTTCGAAAAATATTTTGTAAACACGGTAATTGAACCTGTGCGGTTCTAACACAACAATTATTTTTCGATTTAAAATTTTTAATTTTTTTTCAAAAAATTTGTATGCAATATCATTGGCCAAAAATATCACGTGACCTAATTAAACCCAAAATAAAAATTACCTCAAACTTTTGTTTTACTGAGAATTTTTGCGAAATGTTTTATCTTGAATGTTAGTTAGGCCAATGCGCGTCTAATAAAATACAAAATTTTAGGTTTTGAGATTTCATAAATTTTTAATAAAAGTTTCATAAATTTTATGAATATTAATATTTTCGAAAAATATTTTGTAAACACGCTAATTGAACCTGTGCGGTTCTAACACAACAATTATTTTTCGATTTAAAATTTTTAATTTTTTTTCAAAAAATTTGTATGCAATATCATTGGCCAAAAATATCACGTGACCTAATTAAACCCAAAATAAAAATAACCTCAAACTTTTGTTTTACTGAAAATTTTCGCAAAATGTTTTATCTTGAATGTTAGTTAGGCCAATGCGCGTCTAATAAAATACAAAATTTTAGGTTTTGAGATTTCATAAATTTTTAATAAAAGTTTCATAACTTTTATGAATATTAATATTTTCGAAAAATATTTTGTAAACACGCTAATTGAACCTGTGTGGTTCTAACACAACAATTATTTTTCGATTTAAAATTTTTAATTTTTTTTCAAAAAATTTGTATGCAATATCATTGGCCAAAAATATCACGTGACCTAATTAAACCCAAAATAAAAATAACCTCAAACTTTTGTTTTACTGAAAATTTTCGCAAAATGTTTTATCTTGAATGTTAGTTAGGCCAATGCGCGTCTAATAAAATACAAAATTTTAGGTTTTGAGATTTCATAAATTTTTAATAAAAGTTTCATAACTTTTATGAATATTAATATTTTCGAAAAATATTTTGTAAACACGCTAATTAAACCTGTGCGGTTCTAACACAACAATTATTTTTCGATTTAAAATTTTTAATTTTTTTTCAAAAAATTTGTATGCAATATCATTGGCCAAAAATATCACGTGACCTAATTAAACCCAAAATAAAAATAACCTCAAACTTTTGTTTTACTGAAAATTTTCGCGAAATGTTTTATCTTGAATGTTAGTTAGGCCAATGCGCGTCTAATAAAATACAAAATTTTAGGTTTTGAGATTTCATAAATTTTTAATAAAAGTTTCATAACTTTTATGAATATTAATATTTTCGAAAAATATTTTGTAAACACGCTAATTGAACCTGTGCGGTTCTAACACAACAATTATTTTTCGATTTAAAATTTTTAATTTTTTTTCAAAAAATTTGTATGCAATATCATTGGCCAAAAATATCACGTGACCTAATTAAACCCAAAATAAAAATTACCTCAAACTTTTGTTTTACTGAGAATTTTTGCGAAATGTTTTATCTTGAATGTTAGTTAGGCCAATGCGCGTCTAATAAAATACAAAATTTTAGGTTTTGAGATTTCATAAATTTTTAATAAAAGTTTCATAAATTTTATGAATATTAATATTTTCGAAAAATATTTTGTAAACACGCTAATTGAACCTGTGCGGTTCTAACACAACAATTATTTTTCGATTTAAAATTTTTAATTTTTTTTCAAAAAATTTGTATGCAATATCATTGGCCAAAAATATCACGTGACCTAATTAAACCCAAAATAAAAATAACCTCAAACTTTTGTTTTACTGAAAATTTTCGCAAAATGTTTTATCTTGAATGTTAGTTAGGCCAATGCGCGTCTAATAAAATACAAAATTTCAGGTTTTGAGATTTCATAAATTTTTAATAAAAGTTTCATAACTTTTATGAATATTAATATTTTCGAAAAATATTTTGTAAACACGCTAATTAAACCTGTGCGGTTCTAACACAACAATTATTTTTCGATTTAAAATTTTTAATTTTTTTTCAAAAAATTTGTATGCAATATCATTGGCCAAAAATATCACGTGACCTAATTAAACCCAAAATAAAAATTACCTCAAACTTTTGTTTTACTGAGAATTTTTGCAAAATGTTTTATCTTGAATGTTAGTTAGGCCAATGCGCGTCTAATAAAATACAAAATTTTAGGTTTTGAGATTTCATAAATTTTTAATAAAAGTTTCATAAATTTTATGAATATTAATATTTTTGAAAAATATTTTGTAAACACGGTAATTGGACCTGTGCGGTTCTAACACAACAATTATTTTTCGATTTAAAATTTTTTATTTTTTTTTAAAAAATTTGTATGCAATATCATTGGCCAAAAATATCACGTGACCTAATTAAACCCAAAATAAAAATTACCTCGAACTTTTGTTTTACTAAAAATTTTCGCGAAATATTTTATCTTGAATGTTAGTTAGGCCAATGCGCGTCTAATAAAATACAAAATTTTAGGTTTTGAGATTTCATAAATTTTTAATAAAAGTTTCATAACTTTTATGAATATTAATATTTTCGAAAAATATTTTGTAAACACGCTAATTGAACCTGTGCGGTTCTAACACAACAATTATTTTTCGATTTAAAATTTTTAATTTTTTTTCAAAAAATTTGTATGCAATATCATTGGCCAAAAATATCACGTGACCTAATTAAACCCAAAATAAAAATTACCTCAAACTTTTGTTTTACTGAGAATTTTTGCGAAATGTTTTATCTTGAATGTTAGTTAGGCCAATGCGCGTCTAATAAAATACAAAATTTTAGGTTTTGAGATTTCATAAATTTTTAATAAAAGTTTCATAAATTTTATGAATATTAATATTTTCGAAAAATATTTTGTAAACACGCTAATTGAACCTGTGCGGTTCTAACACAACAATTATTTTTCGATTTAAAATTTTTAATTTTTTTTCAAAAAATTTGTATGCAATATTATTGGCCAAAAATATCACGTGACCTAATTAAACCCAAAATAAAAATAACCTCAAACTTTTGTTTTACTGAAAATTTTCGCGAAATGTTTTATCTTGAATGTTAGTTAGGCCAATGCGCGTCTAATAAAATACAAAATTTTAGGTTTTGAGATTTCATAAATTTTTAATAAAAGTTTCATAACTTTTATGAATATTAATATTTTCGAAAAATATTTTGTAAACACGCTAAATGAACCTGTGCGGTTCTAACACAACAATTATTTTTCGATTTAAAATTTTTAATTTTTTTTCAAAAAATTTGTATGCAATATCATTGGCCAAAAATATCACGTGACCTAATTAAACCCAAAATAAAAATAACCTTAAACTTTTGTTTTACTGAGAATTTTTGCGAAATGTTTTATCTTGAATGTTAGTTAGGCCAATGCGCGTCTAATAAAATACAAAATTTTAGGTTTTGAGATTTCATAAATTTTTAATAAAAGTTTCATAAATTTTATGAATATAAATATTTTTGAAAAATATTTTGTAAACACGGTAATTGGACCTGTGCGGTTCTAACACAACAATTAGTTTTCGATTTAAAATTTTTAATTTTTTTTCAAAAAATTTGTATGCAATATCATTGGCCAAAAATATCACGTGACCTAATTAAACCCAAAATAAAAATTACCTCAAACTTTTGTTTTACTGAGAATTTTTGCGAAATGTTTTATGTTGAATGTTAGTTAGGCCAATGCGCGTCTAATAAAATACAAAATTTTAGGTTTTGAGATTTCATAAATTTTTAATAAAAGTTTCATAAATTTTATGAATATTAATATTTTTGAAAAATATTTTGTAAACACGGTAATTGGACCTGTGCGGTTCTAACACAACAATTATTTTTCGATTTAAAATTTTTAATTTTTTTTTTTTAAATTTGTATGCAATATCATTGGCCAAAAATATCACGTGACCTAATTAAACCCAAAATAAAAATTACCTCGAACTTTTGTTTTACTAAAAATTTTCGCGAAATATTTTATCTTGAATGTTAGTTAGGCCAATGCGCGTCTAATAAAATACAAAATTTTAGGTTTTGAGATTTCATAAATTTTTAATAAAAGTTTCATAACTTTTATGAATATTAATATTTTCGAAAAATATTTTGTAAACACGCTAATTGAACCTGTGCGGTTCTAACACAACAATTATTTTTCGATTTAAAATTTTTAATTTTTTTTCAAAAAATTTGTATGCAATATCATTGGCCAAAAATATCACGTGACCTAATTAAACCCAAAATAAAAATAACCTCAAACTTTTGTTTTACTGAAAATTTTCGCGAAATGTTTTATCTTGAATGTTAGTTAGGCCAATGCGCGTCTAATAAAATACAAAATTTTAGGTTTTGAGATTTCATAAATTTTTAATAAAAGTTTCATAACTTTTATGAATATTAATATTTTCGAAAAATATTTTGTAAACACGCTAATTGAACCTGTGCGGTTCTAACACAACAATTATTTTTCGATTTAAAATTTTTAATTTTTTTTCAAAAAATTTGTATGCAATATCATTGGCCAAAAATATCACGTGACCTAATTAAACCCAAAATAAAAATTACCTCAAACTTTTGTTTTACTGAGAATTTTTGCGAAATGTTTTATGTTGAATGTTAGTTAGGCCAATGCGCGTCTAATAAAATACAAAATTTTAGGTTTTGAGATTTCATAAATTTTTAATAAAAGTTTCATAACTTTTATGAATATTAATATTTTCGAAAAATATTTTGTAAACACGCTAATTGAACCTGTGCGGTTCTAACACAACAATTATTTTTCGATTTAAAATTTTTAATTTTTTTTCAAAAAATTTGTATGCAATATCATTGGCCAAAAATATCACGTGACCTAATTAAACCCAAAATAAAAATTACCTCAAACTTTTGTTTTACTGAGAATTTTTGCGAAATGTTTTATCTTGAATGTTAGTTAGGCCAATGCGCGTCTAATAAAATACAAAATTTTAGGTTTTGAGATTTCATAAATTTTTAATAAAAGTTTCATAAATTTTATGAATATTAATATTTTCAAAAAATATTTTGTAAACACGCTAATTGAACCTGTGCGGTTCTAACACAACAATTATTTTTCGATTTAAAATTTTTAATTTTTTTTCAAAAAATTTGTATGCAATATCATTGGCCAAAAATATCACGTGACCTAATTAAACCCAAAATAAAAATAACCTCAAACTTTTGTTTTACTGAAAATTTTCGCAAAATGTTTTATCTTGAATGTTAGTTAGGCCAATGCGCGTCTAATAAAATACAAAATTTTAGGTTTTGAGATTTCATAAATTTTTAATAAAAGTTTCATAACTTTTATGAATATTAATAATTTCGAAAAATATTTTGTAAACACGCTAATTAAACCTGTGCGGTTCTAACACAACAATTATTTTTCGATTTAAAATTTTTAATTTTTTTTCAAAAAATTTGTATGCAATATCATTGGCCAAAAATATCACGTGACCTAATTAAACCCAAAATAAAAATTACCTCAAACTTTTGTTTTACTGAGAATTTTTGCGAAATGTTTTATCTTGAATGTTAGTTAGGCCAATGCGCGTCTAATAAAATACAAAATTTCAGGTTTTGAGATTTCATAAATTTTTAATAAAAGTTTCATAAATTTTATGAATATTAATATTTTTGAAAAATATTTTGTAAACACGGTAATTGGACCTGTGCGGTTCTAACACAACAATTATTTTTCGATTTAAAATTTTTTATTTTTTTTTAAAAAATTTGTATCCAATATCATTGGCCAAAAATATCACGTGACCTAATTAAACCCAAAATAAAAATTACCTCGAACTTTTGTTTTACTAAAAATTTTCGCGAAATATTTTATGTTGAATGTTAGTTAGGCCAATGCGCGTCTAATAAAATACAAAATTTTAGGTTTTGAGATTTCATAAATTTTTAATAAAAGTTTCATAACTTTTATGAATATTAATATTTTCGAAAAATATTTTGTAAACACGCTAATTGAACCTGTGCGGTTCTAACACAACAATTATTTTTCGATTTAAAATTTTTAATTTTTTTTCAAAAAATTTGTATGCAATATCATTGGCCAAAAATATCACGTGACCTAATTAAACCCAAAATAAAAACAACCTTAAACTTTTGTTTTACTGAAAATTTTTGCGAAATGTTTTATCTTGAATGTTAGTTAGGCCAATGCGCGTCTAATAAAATACAAAATTTTAGGTTTTGAGATTTCATAAATTTTTAATAAAAGTTTCATAACTTTTATGAATATTAATATTTTCGAAAAATATTTGGTAAACACGGTAATTGGACCTGTGCGGTTCTAACACAACAATTATTTTTCGATTTAAAATTTGTTATTTTTTTAAAAAAAATTTGTATGCAATATCATTGGCCAAAAATATCACGTGACCTAATTAAACCCAAAATAAAAATTACCTCAAACTTTTGTTTTACTGAAAATTTTCGCGAAATGTTTTATCTTGAATGTTAGTTAGGCCAATGCGTGTCTAATAAAATACAAAATTTTAGGTTTTGAGATTTCATAAATTTTTAATAAAAGTTTCATAACTTTTATGAATATTAATATTTTCAAAAAATATTTTGTAAACACGGTAATTGGACCTGTGCGGTTCTAACACAACAATTATTTTTCGATTTAAAATTTTTTTCAAAAAATTTGTATGCAATATCATTGGCCAAAAATATCACGTGACCTAATTAAACCCAAAATAAAAATTATCTCAAACTTTTGTTTTACTCAAAATTTTTGCAAAATGTTTTATCTTGAATGTTAATTAGGCCAATGCGCGCCTAATTAAATATAAAATTTCAGATTTTGAGATTTCATAAATTTTTAATAAAAGTTTTATAACTTTTATGAATATTAATATTTTCGAAAAATATTTTGTAAACACGGTAATTGGACCTGTGCGGTTCTAACACAACAATTATTTTTCGATTTAAAATTTTTTATTTTTTTTCAAAAAATTTGTATGCAATATCATTGGCCAAAAATATCACGTGACCTAATTAAACTCAAAATAAAAATTACCTCAAACTATTGTTTTACTGAAAATTTTTGCCAAATGTTTTATCTTGAATGTTAGTTAGGCCAATGCGCGTCTAATAAAATACAAAATTTTAGGTTTTGAGATTTCATAAATTTTTAATAAAAGTTTTATAACTTTTATGAATATCAATATTTTCGAAAAATATTTTGTAAAGACGGTAATTAAACCTGTGCGGTTCTAACACAATAATTATTTCTCGATTTAAAATTTTTTATTTTTTTTCAAAAAATTTGTATGCAATATCATTGGCCAAAAATATCACGTGACCTAATTAAACCCAAAAGAAAAATTACCTCAAACTTTTGTTTTACTAAACATTTTCGCGAAATGTTTTATCTTGAATGTTAGTTAGGCCAATGCGTGTCTAATAAAATACAAAATTTTAGGTTTTGAGATTTCATAAATTTTTAATAAAAGTTTCATAACTTTTATGAATATTAATATTTTCAAAAAATATTTTGTAAACACGGTAATTGGACCTGTGCGGTTCTAACACAACAATTATTTTTCGATTTAAAATTTTTTTCAAAAAATTTGTATGCAATATCATTGGCCAAAAATATCACGTGACCTAATTAAACCCAAAATAAAAATTATCTCAAACTTTTGTTTTACTCAAAATTTTTGCAAAATGTTTTATCTTGAATGTTAATTAGGCCAATGCGCGCCTAATTAAATATAAAATTTCAGATTTTGAGATTTCATAAATTTTTAATAAAAGTTTTATAACTTTTATGAATATTAATATTTTCGAAAAATATTTTGTAAACACGGTAATTGGACCTGTGCGGTTCTAACACAACAATTATTTTTCGATTTAAAATTTTTTATTTTTTTTCAAAAAATTTGTATGCAATATCATTGGCCAAAAATATCACGTGACCTAATTAAACTCAAAATAAAAATTACCTCAAACTTTTGTTTTACTGAAAATTTTTGCCAAATGTTTTATCTTGAATGTTAGTTAGGCCAATGCGCGTCTAATAAAATACAAAATTTTAGGTTTTGAGATTTCATAAATTTTTAATAAAAGTTTTATAACTTTTATGAATATCAATATTTTCGAAAAATATTTTGTAAAGACGGTAATTAAACCTGTGCGGTTCTAACACAATAATTATTTCTCGATTTAAAATTTTTTATTTTTTTTCAAAAAATTTGTATGCAATATCATTGGCCAAAAATATCACGTGACCTAATTAAACCCAAAAGAAAAATTACCTCAAACTTTTGTTTTACTAAACATTTTCGCGAAATGTTTTATCTTGAATGTTAGTTAGGCCAATGCGCGTCTAATAAATTACAAAATTTTAGGTTTTGAGATTTCATAAATTTTTAATAAAAGTGTCATAACTTTTATGAATATAAATATTTTCGAAAAATATTTTGTAAACACGGTAATTGAACCTGTGCGGTTCTAACACAACAATTATTTTTCGATTTAAAATTTTTTATTTTTTTTCAAAAAATTTGTATGCAATATCATTGGCCAAAAATATCACGTGACCTAATTAAACCCAAAATAAAAATTACCTCAAACTTTTGTTTTACTGAGAATTTTTGCGAAAAGTTTTATCTTGAATGTTAGTTAGGCCAATGCGCGTCTAATAAAATACAAAATTTTAGGTTTTGAGATTTCTTAAATTTTTAATAAAAGTTTCATAACTTTTATGAATATTAATATTTTCGAAAAATATTTTGTAAACACGGTAATTGAACCTATGCGGTTCTAACACAACAATTATTTTTCGATTTAAAATTTTTTATTTTTTTTCAAAAAATTTGTATGCAATATCATTGGCCAAAAATATTACGTGACCTAATTAAACCCAAAATAAAAATTACCTCAAACTTTTGTTTTACTGAAAATTTTCGCGAAATGTTTTATCTTGAATGTTAGTTAGGCCAATGCGCATCTAATAAAATACAAAATTTTAGGTTTTAAGATTTCATAAATTTTTAATAAAAGTTTCATAACTTTTATGAATATTAATATTTTCGAAAAATATTTTGTAAACACGGTAATTGGACCTGTGCGGTTCTAACACAACAATTATTTTTCGATTTAAAATTTTTTATTTTTTTAAAAAAAACTTGTATGCAATATCATTGGCTAAAAATATCACGTGACCTAATTAAACCAAAAATAAAAATTACCTCAAACTTTTGTTTTACTAAAAATTTTCGCGAAATGTTTAATCTTGAATGTTAGTTAGGCCAATGCGCGTCTAATAAAATACAAAATTTCAGATTTTGAGATTTCATAAATTTTTAATAAAAGTGTCATAACTTTTATGAATATTAATATTTTCGAAAAATATTTTGTAAACACGGTAATTGAACCTGTGCGGTTCTAACACAACAATTATTTTTCGATTTAAAATTTTTAATTTTTATTTTCAAAAAATTTGTATGCAATATCATTGGCCAAAAATATCACGTGACCTAATTAAACCCAAAGGAAAAATTACCTCAAACTTTTGTTTTACTGAGAATTTTTGCGAAAAGTTTTATCTTGAATGTTAGTTAGGCCAATGCGCGTCTAATAAAATACAAAATTTTAGGTTTTGAGATTTCATAAATTTTTAATAAAAGTTTCGTAACTTTTATGAATATTAATATTTTCAAAAAATATTTTGTAAACACGGTAATTGGACCTGTGCGGTTCTAACACAACAATTATTTTTCGATTTAAAATTTTTTATTTTTTTTTCAAAAAATTTGTATGCAATATCAGTGGCCAAAAATATCACGTGACCTAATTAAACCCAAAATAAAAATTACCTCAAACTTTTGTTTTACTTAAAATTTCGCAAAATATTTTATCTTGAATGTTAGTTAGGCCAATGCGCGTCTAATAAATTACAAAATTTTAGGTTTTGAGATTTCATAAATTTTTAATAAAAGTGTCATAACTTTTATGAATATTAATATTTTCGAAAAATATTTTGTAAACACGGTAATTGGACCTGTGCGGTTCTAACACAACAATTATTTTTCGATTTAAAAATTTTTATTTTTTTTCAAAAAATTTGTATGCAATATCATTGGCCAAAAATATCACGTGACCTAATTAAACCCAAAATAAGAATTACCTCAAACTTTTGTTTTACTGAGAATTTTCGCGAAAAGTTTTTTCTTGAATGTTAGTTAGGCCAATGCGCGTCTAATAAAATACACAATCGTTATTTTTTGAGATTTCATAAATTTTTAATAAATGCTTTATAACTTTTATGAATATTAATATTTTCGAAAAATATTTTGTAAACACGGTAATTGGACCTGTGCGGTTCTAACACAACAATTATTTTTCGATTTAAAATTTTTTGATTTTTTTAAAAAATTTTTATGCAATATCATTGGCCAAAAATATCACGTGACCTAATTAAACCAAAAATAAAAATTACCTCAAACTTTTGTTTTACTGAAAATTTTCGCGAAATGTTTTATCTTGAATGTTAGTTAGGTCAATGCGCATCTAATAAAATACAAAATTTCAGGTTTTGAGATTTCATAAATTTTTAATAAAAGTTTCATAACTTTTATGAATATTAATATTATCAAAAAATATTTTGTAAACACGGTAATTGGACCTGTGCAGTTCTAACACAACAATTATTTTTTGATTTAAAATTTTTAATTTTTTATTCAAAAAATTTGTATGCAATATCAGTGGCAAAAAATATCACGTGACCTAATTAAACCCAAAATAAAAATTACCTCAAACTTTTGTTTTACTAAAAATTTTTGCGAAATGTTTTATCTTGAATGTTAGTTAGGCCAATTCGCGTCTAATAAAATACAAAATTTTAGGTTTTAAGATTTCATAAATTTTTAATAAAAGTTTCATAACTTTTATGAATATTAATATTTTCGAAAAATATTTTGTAAACACGGTAATTGGACCTGTGCGGTTCTACCACAACAATTATTTTTTGATTTAAAATTTTTAATTTTTAAAAAAAATTTGTATGCAATATCATTGGCCAAAAATATCACGTAACCTAATTAAACCCAAAATAAAAATTACCTCAAATTTTTGTTTTACTGAAAATTTTCGCGAAATGTTTTTTCTTGAATGTTAATTAGGCCAATGCGCATCTAATAAAATACAAAATTTTAGGTTTTGAGATTTCATAAATTTTTAATAAAAGTTTCATAACTTTTATGAATATTAATATTTTCAAAAAGTATTTTGTAAACACGGTAATTGGACCTATGCGGTTCTAACACAACAATTATTTTTCGATTTAAAATTTTTTATTTTTTTTTAAAAAATTTGTATGCAATATCATTGGCCAAAAATATCACGTGACCTAATTAAACCCAAAATAAAAATTATCTCAAACTATTGTTTTGCTGAAATTTTCGCGAAATGTTTTATCTTGAATGTTAGTTAGGCCAATGCGCGTCTAATAAAATACAAAATTTTAGGTTTTGAGATTTCATAAATTTTTAATAAAAGTTTTATAACTTTTATGAATATTAATATTTTCGAAAAATATTTTTTTAAGACGGTAATTAAACCTGTGCGGTTCTAACACAATAATTATTTTTTGGTTTAAAATTTTTTATTTTTTCTTCAAAAAATTTGTATGCAATATTATTGGCCAAAAATATCACGTGACCTAATTAAACCCAAAATAAAAATTACCTCAAACTTTTGTTTTACTAAAAATTTTCGCGAAATGTTTTATCTTGAATGTTAGTTAGGCCAATGCGCGTCTAATAAAATATAAAATTTTAAATTTTGAGATTTCATAAATTTTTAATAAAAGTTTTTTAACTTTTATGAATATTTATATTTTCGAAAAATATTTTGTAAACACGGTAATTGGACCTGTGCGGTTCTAACACAACAATTATTTTTCGATTTAAAATTTTTAATTTTTTTTCAAAAAATTTGTATGCAATATCATTGGCCAAAATTATCACGTGACCTAATTAAACCCAAAATAAAAATTATTTCAAATTTTTGTTTTACTCAAAATTTTTGCAAAATGTTTGATCTTGAATGTTAATTAGGCCAATGCGCGCCTAATTAAATATAAAATTTTAAATTTTGAGATTTCATAAATTTTTAATAAAAGTTTTTTAACTTTTATGAATATTTATATTTTCGAAAAATATTTTGTAAACACGGTATATTTTGTAATTGGACCTGTGCGGTTCTAACACAATAATTATTTTTCGATTTAAAATTTTTTATTTTTTTTCAAAAAATTTTTATTGGTCCACTTTATATAGTACCAATTTATGGGGGGGGGGGGCAATAAATTTTTGCCCTAATTTTTTTATTTTTGAATTTTTTTGCAAATTTCTTTATCTCTTATATTAGTTAGGGCAATGCGCATCAAATAAGATGTTTAATTTCGGGATTTGAAATTTTGCGAAAATTTAGTAAATATGTCATAACTTTATTAATATTAAATATTTTTTCATAATTTTTTTAAAATAGGATATTTAGACTAGTGCGATTCTATTGGTTTGGTTTAAATTTGATTTAAATTTTTCAATTTTTTTGAAATTTTTATTGGTCCACTTTATATAGTACCAATTTATAGGGGGGGGCAGCAATAATTTTTTCCCGTAACTTTTTTAATTTTAGATTTTTTCGCAAATTTTTTTATCTCTTATGTTAGTTAGGGCAATGCGCATCAAAAGGGATGTTTAATTTCGAGATTTGAAATTTTGCGAAAATTTAGTAAATATGTCATAACTTTATTAATATTAAATATTTTTTCATAATTTTTTTGAAATAGGATATTTAGACTAGTGCAGTTCTATTGGTTTGGTTTAAATTTGATTTAAATTTTCAATTTTTTTTTAAATTTTTATTGGTCCACTTTATATAGTACCAATTTATAGGGGGGGGCAGCAATAATTTTTTGCCCTAACTTTTTTAATTTTAGATTTTTTCGCAAATTTTTTTATCTCTTATGTTAGTTAGGGCAATGCGCATCAAAAGGGATGTTTAAATTCGAGATTTGAAATTTTGCGAAAATTTAGTAAATATGTCATAACTTTATTAATATTAAATATTTTTTCATAATTTTTTTGAAATAGGATATTTAGACTAGTGCAGTTCTATTGGTTTGGTTTAAATTTGATTTAAATTTTTCAATTTTTTTTTAAATTTTTATTGGTCCACTTTATATAGTACCAATTTATGGGGGGGGGGAAGCAATAATTTTTTGCCCTAACTTTTTTATTTTTAGATTTTTTCGCAAATTTTTTTATCTCTTATGTTAGTTAGGGCAATGCGCATCAAAAGGGATGTTTAATTTCGAGATTTGAAATTTTGCGAAAATTTAGTAAATATGTCATAACTTTATTAATATTAAATATTTTTTCATAATTTTTTTGAAATAGGATATTTAGACTAGTGCAGTTCTATTGGTTTGGTTTAAATTTGATTTAAATTTTTCAATTTTTTTTTAAATTTTTATTGGTCCACTTTATATAGTACCAATTTATGGGGGGGGGGGCAATAATTTTTTGCCCTAATTTTTTTATTTTTGGATTTTTTCGCAAATTTCTTTATCTCTTATGTTAGTTAGGGCAATGCGCATCAAATAAGATGTTTAATTTCGGGATTTGAAATTTTGCGAAAATTTAGTAAATATGTCATAACTTTATTAATATTAAATATTTTTTCATAATTTTTTTAAAATAGGATATTTAGACTAGTGCGGTTTTATTGGTTTGGTTTAAATTTGATTTAAATTTTTTAATTTTTTTGAAATTTTTATTGGTCCACTTTATATAGTACCAATTTATGGGGGGCAATAATTTTTTGCCCTAACTTTTTTATTTTTGAATTTTTTTGTAAATTTCTTTATCTCTTATGTTAGTTAGGGCAATGCGCATCAAATAAGATGTTTAATTTCGGGATTTGAAATTTTGCGAAAATTTAGTAAATATGTCATAACTTTATTAATATTAAATATTTTTTCATAATTTTTTTAAAATAGGATATTTAGACTAGTGCGGTTCTATTGGTTTGGTTTAAATTTGATTTAAATTTTTTAATTTTTTTGAAATTTTTATTGGTCCACTTTATATAGTACCAATTTATGGGGGGGCAATAATTTTTTGCCCTAACTTTTTTATTTTTGGATTTTTTCGCAAATTTCTTTATTTCTTCTGTTAGTTAGGGCAATGCGCATCAAATAAGATGTTTAATTTCGAGATTTGAAATTTTGCGAAAATTTAGTAAATATGTCATAACTTTATTAATATTAAATATTTTTTCATAATTTTTTCGAAATAGGATATTTAGACTAGTGCGGTTCTATTGGTTTGGTTTAAATTTAATTTAAATTTTTCAATTTTTTTGAAATTTTTATTGGCCCACTTTATATAGTACCAATTTATGGGGGGGTGGGGCAATAATTTTTTGCCCTAATTTTTTTATTTTTGGATTTTTTCGCAAATTTCTTTATCTCTTATGTTAGTTAGGGCAATGCGCATCAAATAAGATGTTTAATTTCGGGATTTGAAATTTTGCGAAAATTTAGTAAATATGTCATAACTTTATTAATATTAAATATTTTTTCATAATTTTTTTAAAATAGGATATTTAGACTAGTGCGGTTCTATTGGTTTGGTTTAAATTTGATTTAAATTTTTTAATTTTTTTGAAATTTTTATTGGTCCACTTTATATAGTACCAATTTATGGGGGGGGGGGGCAATAATTTTTTGCCGTAACTTTTTTATTTTTGGATTTTTTCGCAAATTTCTTTATTTCTTCTGTTAGTTAGGGCAATGCGCATCAAATAAGATGTTTAATTTCGAGATTTGAAATTTTGCGAAAATTTAGTAAATATGTCATAACTTTATTAATATTAAATATTTTTTCATAATTTTTTCGAAATAGGATATTTAGACTAGTGCGGTTCTATTGGTTTGGTTTAAATTTAATTTAAATTTTTCAATTTTTTTGAAATTTTTATTGGCCCACTTTATATAGTACCAATTTATGGGGGGGTGGGGCAATAATTTTTTGCCCTAATTTTTTTATTTTTGGATTTTTTCGCAAATTTTTTTATCTCTTATGTTAGTTAGAGCAATGCGCATCAAATAAGATGTTTAATTTCGGGATTTGAAATTTTGCGAAAATTTAGTAAATATGTCATAACTTTATTAATATTAAATATTTTTTCATAATTTTATTAAAATAGGATATTTAGACTATTGCTGTTCTATTGGTTTGGTTTAAATTTGATTTAAATTTTTTAATTTTTTTGAAATTTTTATTGGCCCACTTTATATAGTACCAATTTATGGGGGGGTGGGGCAATAATTTTTTGCCCTAATTTTTTTATTTTTGGATTTTTTCGCAAATTTCTTTATCTCTTATGTTAGTTAGGGCAATGCGCATCAAATAAGATGTTTAATTTCGGGATTTGAAATTTTGCGAAAATTTAGTAAATATGTCATAACTTTATTAATATTAAATATTTTTTCATAATTTTTTTAAAATAGGATATTTAGACTATTGCTGTTCTATTGGTTTGGTTTAAATTTGATTTAAATTTTTTAATTTTTTTGAAATTTTTATTGGTCCACTTTATATAGTACCAATTTATGGGGGGGCAATAATTTTTTGCCGTAACTTTTTTATTTTTGGATTTTTTCGCAAATTTCTTTATTTCTTCTGTTAGTTAGGGCAATGCGCATCAAATAAGATGTTTAATTTCGAGATTTAAAATTTTGCGAAAATTTAGTAAATATGTCATAACTTTATTAATATTAAATATTTTTTCATAATTTTTTCGAAATAGGATATTTAGACTAGTGCGGTTCTATTGGTCTGGTTGAATTAAATTTTTCAATTTTTTTAAAATTTTTATTGGTCCACTTTATATAGTACCAATTAATGGGGGGGTCGGGCAAAAATTTTTTGCCCTAATTTTTTTATTTTTGGATTTTTTCGCAAATTTCTTTATCTCTTATGTTAGTTAGGGCAATGCGCATCAAATAAGATGTTTAATTTCGGGATTTGAAATTTTGCGAAAATTTAGTAAATATGTCATAACTTTATTAATATTAAATATTTTTTCATAATTTTTTTAAAATAGGATATTTAGACTAGTGCGGTTCTATTGGTTTGGTTTAAATTTGATTTAAATTTTTTAATTTTTTTGAAATTTTTATTGTTTCACTTTATATAGTACCAATTTATGGGGGGGGGGGGCAATAATTTTTTGCCCTAACTTTTTTATTTTTGGATTTTTTCGCAAATTTCTTTATCTCTTATGTTAGTTAGGGCAATGCGCATCAAATAAGATGTTTAATTTCGGGATTTGAAATTTTGCGAAAATTTAGTAAATATGTCATAACTTTATTAATATTAAATATTTTTTCAAATTTTTTTGAAATAGGATATTTAGACCAGTGCAGTTCTATTGGTTTGGTTTAAATTTAATTTAAATTTTTTAATTTTTTTGAAATTTTTATTGGACCACTTTATATAGTACCAATTTATGGGGGGGGGGGGCAATAATTTTTTGCCCTAACTTTTTTATTTTTGGATTTTTTCGTAAATTTCTTTATCTCTTATGTTAGTTAGGGCAATGCGCATCAAATAAGATGTTTAATTTCGGGATTTGAAATTTTGCGAAAATTTAGTAAATATGTCATAACTTTATTAATATTAAATATTTTTTCATAATTTTTTTGAAATAGGATATTTAGACCAGTGCGGTTCTATTGGTTTGGTTTAAATTTAATTTAAATTTTTTAATTTTTTTGAAATTTTTATTGGCCCACTTTATATATAGTACCAGTTTATGGGGGGGTCGGGCAAAAATTTTTTGCCCTAATTTTTTTATTTTTAGATTTTTTCGCAAATTTCTTTATCTCTTATGTTAGTTAGGGCAATGCGCATCAAATAAGATGTTTAATTTCGGGATTTGAAATTTTGCGAAAATTTAGTAAATATGTCATAACTTTATTAATATTAAATATTTTTTCATAATTTTTTTAAAATAGGATATTTAGACTAGTGCGGTTCTATTGGTTTGGTTTAAATTTGATTTAAATTTTTTAATTTTTTTGAAATTTTTATTGTTTCACTTTATATAGTACCAATTTATGGGGGGGGGGGGGGGGGGGCAATAATTTTTTGCCCTAACTTTTTTATTTTTGGATTTTTTCGCAAATTTCTTTATCTCTTATGTTAGTTAGGGCAATGCGCATCAAATAAGATGTTTAATTTCGGGATTTGAAATTTTGCGAAAATTTAGTAAATATGTTATAACTTTATTAATATTAAATATTTTTTCAAATTTTTTTGAAATAGGATATTTAGACCAGTGCAGTTCTATTGGTTTGGTTTAAATTTAATTTAAATTTTTTAATTTTTTTGAAATTTTTATTGGCCCACTTTATATATAGTACCAATTTATGGGGGGGTCGGGCAAAAATTTTTTGCCCTAATTTTTTTATTTTTGGATTTTTTCGCAAATTTCTTTATCTCTTATGTTAGTTAGGGCAATGCGCATCAAATAAGATGTTTAATTTCGGGATTTGAAATTTTGCGAAAATTTAGTAAATATGTCATAACTTTATTAATATTAAATATTTTTTCATAATTTTTTTAAAATAGGATATTTAGACTAGTGCGGTTCTATTGGTTTGGTTTAAATTTGATTTAAATTTTTTAATTTTTTTGAAATTTTTATTGGACCACTTTATATAGTACCAATTTATGGGGGGGGGGCAATAATTTTTTGCCCTAACTTTTTTATTTTTGGATTTTTTCGTAAATTTCTTTATCTCTTATGTTAGTTAGGGCAATGCGCATCAAATAAGATGTTTAATTTCGGGATTTGAAATTTTGCGAAAATTTAGTAAATATGTCATAACTTTATTAATATTAAATATTTTTTCATAATTTTTTTAAAATAGGATATTTAGACTAGTGCGGTTCTATTGGTTTGGTTTAAATTTGATTTAAATTTTTTAATTTTTTTGAAATTTTTATTGGTCCACTTTATATAGTACCAATTTATGGGGGGGAGGGGCAATAATTTTTTGCCCTAACTTTTTTATTTTTGGATTTTTTCGCAAATTTCTTTATCTCTTATGTTAGTTAGGGCAATGCGCATCAAATAAGATGTTTAATTTCGGGATTTGAAATTTTGCGAAAATTTAGTAAATATGTCATAACTTTATTAATATTAAATATTTTTTCATAATTTTTTTAAAATAGGATATTTAGACTAGTGCGGTTCTATTGGTTTGGTTTAAATTTGATTTAAATTTTTTAATTTTTTTGAAATTTTTATTGTTTCACTTTATATAGTACCAATTTATGGGGGGGGGGGGGGGCAATAATTTTTTGCCCTAACTTTTTTATTTTTAGATTTTTTCGCGAATTTCTTTATCTCTTATGTTAGTTAGGGCAATGCGCATCAAATAAGATGTTTAATTTCGGGATTTGAAATTTTGCGAAAATTTAGTAAATATGTCATAACTTTATTAATATTAAATATTTTTTCAAATTTTTTTGAAATAGGATATTTAGACCAGTGCAGTTCTATTGGTTTGGTTTAAATTTAATTTAAATTTTTTAATTTTTTTGAAATTTTTATTGGACCACTTTATATAGTACCAATTTATGGGGGGGGGGGGCAATAATTTTTTGCCCTAACTTTTTTATTTTTGGATTTTTTCGTAAATTTCTTTATCTCTTATGTTAGTTAAGGCAATGCGCATCAAATAAGATGTTTAATTTCGGGATTTGAAATTTTGCGAAAATTTAGTAAATATGTCATAACTTTATTAATATTAAATATTTTTTCATAATTTTTTTGAAATAGGATATTTAGACCAGTGCGGTTCTATTGGTTTGGTTTAAATTTAATTTAAATTTTTTAATTTTTTTGAAATTTTTATTGGCCCACTTTATATATAGTACCAGTTTATGGGGGGGTCGGGCAAAAATTTTTTGCCCTAATTTTTTTATTTTTGGATTTTTTCGCAAATTTCTTTATCTCTTATGTTAGTTAGGGCAATGCGCATCAAATAAGATGTTTAATTTCGGGATTTGAAATTTTACGAAAATTTAGTAAATATGTCATAACTTTATTAATATTAAATATTTTTTCATAATTTTTTTAAAATAGGATATTTAGACTAGTGCGGTTCTATTGGTTTGGTTTAAATTTGATTTAAATTTTTTAATTTTTTTGAAATTTTTATTGTTTCACTTTATATAGTACCAATTTATGGGGGGGGGGGGGGGGGGGCAATAATTTTTTGCCCTAACTTTTTTATTTTTGGATTTTTTCGCAAATTTCTTTATCTCTTATGTTAGTTAGGGCAATGCGCATCAAATAAGATGTTTAATTTCGGGATTTGAAATTTTGCGAAAATTTAGTAAATATGTCATAACTTTATTAATATTAAATATTTTTTCAAATTTTTTTGAAATAGGATATTTAGACCAGTGCAGTTCTATTGGTTTGGTTTAAATTTAATTTAAATTTTTTAATTTTTTTGAAATTTTTATTGGCCCACTTTATATATAGTACCAATTTATGGGGGGGTCGGGCAAAAATTTTTTGCCCTAATTTTTTTATTTTTGGATTTTTTCGCAAATTTCTTTATCTCTTATGTTAGTTAGGGCAATGCGCATCAAATAAGATGTTTAATTTCGGGATTTGAAATTTTGCGAAAATTTAGTAAATATGTCATAACTTTATTAATATTAAATATTTTTTCATAATTTTTTTAAAATAGGATATTTAGACTAGTGCGGTTCTATTGGTTTGGTTTAAATTTGATTTAAATTTTTTAATTTTTTTGAAATTTTTATTGGACCACTTTATATAGTACCAATTTATGGGGGGGGGGCAATAATTTTTTGCCCTAACTTTTTTATTTTTGGATTTTTTCGTAAATTTCTTTATCTCTTATGTTAGTTAGGGCAATGCGCATCAAATAAGATGTTTAATTTCGGGATTTGAAATTTTGCGAAAATTTAGTAAATATGTCATAACTTTATTAATATTAAATATTTTTTCATAATTTTTTTAAAATAGGATATTTAGACTAGTGCGGTTCTATTGGTTTGGTTTAAATTTGATTTAAATTTTTTAATTTTTTTGAAATTTTTATTGGACCACTTTATATAGTACCAATTTATGGGGGGGGGGGCAATAATTTTTTGCCCTAACTTTTTTATTTTTGGATTTTTTCGTAAATTTCCTTATCTCTTATGTTAGTTAGGGCAATGCGCATCAAATAAGATGTTTAATTTCGGGATTTGAAATTTTGCGAAAATTTAGTAAATATGTCATAACTTTATTAATATTAAATATTTTTTCATAATTTTTTTGAAATAGGATATTTAGACCAGTGCGGTTCTATTGGTTTGGTTTAAATTTAATTTAAATTTTTCAATTTTTTTGAAATTTTTATTGGCCCACTTTATATATAGTACCAATTAATGGGGGGGTCGGGCAAAAATTTTTTGCCCTAATTTTTTTATTTTTGGATTTTTTCGCAAATTTCTTTATCTCTTATGTTAGTTAGGGCAATGCGCATCA
Source organism: Corella eumyota (assembly GCF_963082875.1). Taxonomy (NCBI): domain Eukaryota; kingdom Metazoa; phylum Chordata; class Ascidiacea; order Phlebobranchia; family Corellidae; genus Corella; species Corella eumyota. The sequence continues at coordinate 1,459,458 of NC_137495.1, read as the reverse complement.
AATAAGATGTTTAATTTCGGGATTTGAAATTTTGCGAAAATTTAGTAAATATGTCATAACTTTATTAATATTAAATATTTTTTCAAATTTTTTTGAAATAGGATATTTAGACCAGTGCAGTTCTATTGGTTTGGTTTAAATTTAATTTAAATTTTTTAATTTTTTTGAAATTTTTATTGGCCCACTTTATATATAGTACCAATTTATGGGGGTGTCGGGCAAAAATTTTTTGCCCTAATTTTTTTATTTTTGGATTTTTTCGCAAATTTCTTTATCTCTTATGTTAGTTAGGGCAATGCGCATCAAATAAGATGTTTAATTTCGGGATTTGAAATTTTGCGAAAATTTAGTAAATATGTCATAACTTTATTAATATTAAATATTTTTTCATAATTTTTTTAAAATAGGATATTTAGACTAGTGCGGTTCTATTGGTTTGGTTTAAATTTGATTTAAATTTTTTAATTTTTTTGAAATTTTTATTGGACCACTTTATATAGTACCAATTTATGGGGGGGGGGGCAATAATTTTTTGCCCTAACTTTTTTATTTTTGGATTTTTTCGTAAATTTCTTTATCTCTTATGTTAGTTAGGGCAAAGCGCATCAAATAAGATGTTTAATTTCGGGATTTGAAATTTTGCGAAAATTTAGTAAATATGTCATAACTTTATTAATATTAAATATTTTTTCATAATTTTTTTGAAATAGGATATTTAGACCAGTGCGGTGCTATTGGTTTGGTTTAAATTTAATTTAAATTTTTCAATTTTTTTGAAATTTTTATTGGTCCACTTTATATAGTACCAATTTATGGGGGGGGGGGGGGCAATAATTTTTTGCCCTAACTTTTTTATTTTTGGATTTTTTCGCAAATTTCTTTATCTCTTATGTTAGTTAGGGCAATGCGCATCAAATATGATGTTTAATTTCGAGATTTGAAATTTTGCGAAAATTCAGTAAATATATCATAACTTTATTAATATTAAATATTTTTTCATAATTTTTTTGAAATAGGATATCTAGACCAGTGCGGTTCTATTGGTTTGGTTTAAATTTGATTTAAATTTTTTAATTTTTTTGAAATTTTTATTGGCCCACTTTATATAGTACAAATTTATGGGGGGGGAGCAATAATTTTTTGCCCTAACTTTTTTATTTTTGAATTTTTTTGCAAATTTCTTTATATCTTATGTTGGTGTTTAGGGCAATGCACATCAAATAAGATGTTCAATTTCGGGATTTGAAATTTTGCAAAAATTTAGTAAATATGTCATAACTTTATTAATATTAAATATTTTTTAATAATTTTTTTGAAATAGGATATTCGAACCAGTGCGGTTCTATTAGTTTGGTATAAATTCGATTTAAAATTTTTAATTTTTTGGTAGGTAGTACACGTCGAAAATTTTCGGCCCAAATTTTCAAAATTTATTTCCCCCAAATTGGCCCAAACTTTGTCAAACATCGCTCTATTTTATGTAGATTTTAAGTAATTCAACAATTTGTGCAAAAAAATCGAAAAAATGACCAAATTTGCCGAATTTTAGCGATTTCTGGTCATTTTTTCTTTTTGAAGATTTTTTGTTTGTATTTCTAATTTAATTTTTATATCTTTTGCATTTCTAATTTAACTTTCTAACTAACTAAATTCACTTCTGCCTAGATTCGAACCTGACAACTATAAGTCTCCAACTACCTCAACATAACCACTCGGCCACTAGAACTTGAAATTTTGCTGTGAAAACTTCAATGTAAGTGCGCAACTCGAAATACTTCGACATATTTTTTTAAGACTTAACGCAATATTTTTAAGACTAGTGCGGTTCTATTGGTTTGGTTTAAATTCAATTTTTAATTGTTAATTTTTTTGAAATTTTTTTTGGCCCACTTTTTATGGTACCAATATAAGGGCAAATGGAGTCAAAATAGGCCAATGAATTTTTGCCCTAACTTTTTTGTTTTTGAATTTTTTCACTTTATTAATATTGAATAGTTTTTGTCAAATTTTGGTGACTTAATTTTTTCCCCCAAAACAGCGATTTTCGGCATTTTCTACAAGGGTATACATAGCCTTGGTGTTTTTGCTAAATTTCGCCGAAAATAAAAAAATAATATTTTGGCATTTTTTTGCCAAAATTGGACTTACAGTCTACTATAAGCTATCCTAACGTTTTAAACCTGTTTTTAACAACTTGAAAATCATGTTTTTATCAAAAAAAAAATTAAAAAAAAGTGACTATCGTGCACCATCTTGCAGTAAAAAAATAAATATAAAATTTAAAAAAAATATAATTTTAGGCGTTTTGGGGCAAAAAAACTCTATTTAATCTAATATAAGTAAGTTTAATGTCTTTAAAATCAAGTTTTTATCAAATTTTGATGACTTAATTTTTTCCCCCAAAACAGCGATTTTCGGCATTTTCTACAAGGGTATAAATATAAAATAATAGGTTTTGAGACTTCAGGAGGATTGAAACATGATATGATAATGAACAACATACTAAAATTTTCAAATTTATATATACAAAATCAAAAGTTATTCGATTTCAAAATTCGGATTAGTAAGAATAAAAATAAAAATAACTAGATTTATTTGTTAAATAAAAAATGATTCGAAATAATATAATTATTATTAAAATTTATCTTTATTGTGAATATATTTATGCATACACACTTGCAGGAAAAGCACTTAGCATCGCAATCGATTACGCTGCAAATGCTTTCCTAGCCTCAAAACAGATGTGGTGCTGGTTCACAAAGACAAGAAATGGCAAAAATCACCTGCATGACAGCCGTGATGTAATTTTCGCCGCGAAACTGGGGGTATCAAAAGCAAAAATATTTACAAACTTTATCAACACTATCAACTAGAACCAATCCAATAAAAAGTACAAAAAAATACGAGAACCCCTTTCTAAGGCAAAATAATAACTTTCGTTTTGTGAACCAAAATAACTGTGCAAACTCGCTGCCATCCTATGCGGTTAAAATCCGTACAAATTTATTAACAATAAGAAAATTACAAAGAAACAATATTTATATGTATTGGTTACTCAAAAGGGTATAAAACTAAGAAATACTTTTTTATTCAAGGACAGATCTAATTACCCATATGGTAATTAGAATTACTAAATTTTTTTCGTCATTATATTAAAATAGTTAAACATTGTATAGACGCAATTTTGGATTTAGGTTATATCTCAATAACATTTTCTGTTGTTGTTTAGTTTTTACTATATAGTAAAAACCTTTAGAAAACGTTAACAATAGTGACGAGTATTTTTTATGTATGCGTCAAATTTTTGCTGAATATATTTTTTCCCGAATCTTGTGCGAATTAATTAATTTGATATAGGATTACCATCCGTTTTAATTACAGTGAAACGTACAGCCATGTAATATAGTTTTGTATCATTTAGCCCAGTATATTATTTATTTTCGCATCGCAGATCAATTTAGTTTGTGTCTATTATGTACCATTTGATTAACGTGTTGCTTTACGTTGAAGGAGAAGTTGTGAGTGTGTTGTATTTTTGATAATTGTGATTGTGGAGAAAGAAGTTGGTGTATTTTATATGATAATGATGTTAGTTTAGAATTGATTTAGCGTAATGTAATATTTTTGCCCCCATTTTTGTACATGTATTGTTATCATTAAAGTATGTTATCCAGAACTATATTTGAATAAGGGTTTACCTAGGAATTTGGTTAAGTAATTTAATACATAGCAGGACCTTTCTGCCCCCCTCTTGACACAATTCCCTACACATTACATAATTTTTTTTTTTTTTTTTTTTGTATATATCTTTATCCTCGATGTGGGAAAGTCGAATGCGCGACTTAAACATAGAGTAACATAAGTTACTCCGACCCAGTCTCGAGTGCCTGTGGCAGTTTGGGATATTATAGAGACTATAATTGACCGGTAATTATGCTGCTGATTAAGTGCTGGCTCAGCAAGAGTTTATACCGTTTATAGCGCCTTACTCAAGGGCGCTACAGCATGAGATCAGTGGGGATTGAACCCACGACCTCATGTGTGGTGTAGCAAGTGTTCTTACCACTACACCACGCTGCCGGCTTAATTAAAAAAAAAAGATTATTTTAAAAAGATTAAAAAAAAAAAAAAAATTAAAAAGATTAACTAAACTAATTAAACAAATATGAAGTATACCTTCTTTTAAATATTAGACTAAAAATTTTAAAGCAAAATCGATTTAAAAGTTTTAAAATATTAATCTTTAAGTTTTAGTAAACAATTAGGAATTCAACTGCAATAAACAAACACAATTTCTCTTATTGGAATTTATATATAAATTAGACCAACATTTTGATAATTAAAATTAATTTTTAATTTTTAATCAACAAACTAGCATTTAAATATATTTAACAAATAAAAAAACAAAAATTAATTTTTTAACCCAGTTTCAAGTTGTCAATATCAGGATATACATTAAACTAAATTTTAAATTCCAAAATTTAATTTTTGATTTTTAATAAATAAACAAGCATTTAAATATAATAAACAAATAAAAATTATTTTTTTAATAAGAGTTTAACTACTTGTATTATAAAATACATTATTGTACTAAATTTTTAATGCCTAATATCGAACTTTACTTTTAATAAACAAACAAGAATTTAAATATAATAAACAAACAATATTATAATATAAAACTGATCAAAATTTGAAAACCTAATAACGATCTTTAAATTATAATAAATAAACAAGCAATTAGTAATAATTGGAACACAATATTATTTTAAACAACTTTTTAAAATTTTAGAACTTTATATACACAAGATCAAAAGTTATTTTATTTCAAAATTTGGATGAGTAAGAATAAAAATAATACTGACAATAACAATATGTTTCGAAATCTAAGATTTCAAACCATAATTATTGTGAATAATAAATTCTGCCTTACCGTGGTGCAATGGCTTAGTGCAAACAAACCAAAGTCGAAACACATAAGAATCAGTACATAAAAATGTTGTTACTCCATTTAAATATGAAATAAAATAGTAATTGTTAAAAAAATATCTAAAGCATCATAAATTTTTATATTTGACTTATGGTTATCATCATGATTTATTAAACTTTGTTCAGGAAGTGATGTTATGCAATTTTCATTAAAACTTATAAAAAGAAACACGTATAAATTTTTCTTTTTACCAATATAAAGGCGTAATGTGTAAAACATATACAAATATGTGGCAAAATTCCCATTTAATGATGTATATTTTTTACTATAGTTTAGCAGTTATTTTACATGGGAAAGCCACTAGCCTTGCATGGGTATGTGGTTTTATAATTAAGCCTTTAAATGGTCGAAGTCCTGTTTTTTCGTCAATATAGTCAGCATACTTGATTTCCTTAATGACTTTAATGTTGATTTTTCCTGAATAAAATGCCGTTTTGATAACTGCAACACTGTATTCACAATCTAAAATTTGAGCTAGTTTTAGTGTGGTTACACACATTCTAATCCACAGTCCTTTATTTCTGTAACTTTCATGTACTGCACCTATACTAGTTTTAAATATTTTCTTGGCTTTAAGTAATTGTAAAGTGTCTTTTTCGAGAAACTCAATAAATCTAAATTTGGCTTCCAATTTTGGATCCACAAACTTCAGAGTTGTATTTTTTAGTGGTTTATCCAGCTCTTCAATCACATTTAAACTCACTGCTAGCATAGCATTTGTAGTTGTATCAAATGCAGCTAGAGAAACCCCATAAGAAAGGTATTCCAATGCTATTTGTGCATCTATTTTTACTCCTTCATAATGGTCATATTGTAACATACGATGGGGTATTGCTTTGCCAGAATAGTGGTGTTCAAGAAAATTTAAAACTTGCTTAGAATGTTCCATATAAATTCGTTTTATTTTAACATCATTACCTTTATCAATCATTATATAAAGTTATGACTAGCAAAGTATTATCACCTATGAAGACCTGCTTTACAAAACCAATTAAATTTTATTTACTTTAAGAATTAAAAAATGGCTCATACAATCAGACAACACTTACAAATTGTAACAAATTTTTCTCACTTTAGTAATTAAGAATAGTTTTTACTATGCTTATTGCCAACTCTTGCGTTTTTAGCAGCTATAAACAACTATAAAACATGCCATATGCTATATTCAGATATTATGCTGCTTTATTAGGTCACTATGCTCATACCAGTATAATGACATGTTTATTTGAAACCACAAAACAGGGCTTTTAACTGTGCACTACAAAACACTAAGTAATGCCAATGATAACATAAAGTTGCCAGTTACATTTTCATAAACAAAACAAAAAATGATTATTCCAGTTTGGTAAAAATGTTAAATAAATTTGAAAATTTTATTATTTTTTTCAAAACAAAAACTAATATTTTGCTTAGATGTAGTTTTCTCACCTTTCTATTACTACCAAATGCAAATTATAACATATTTTTAGTAATTTACTGTTGTTTTTTTCTAAACATATAACTTAAAATTATAAAACTTGCCAATCCAACAAAATTTTCAACAGCTTAAAAGTACCGTTGTGATACACATTTCTACTTATATAAGCGGATACGCGGAATTTGAGCAAATAAAAAATGAAAGAACGGATATTGGAGGAACGGAAAATTAAAAAATCAAAAAAAAAAAGGAACTGAAATTAAAGGAACCGGAAATTGAAGGATTCCTTCATTTTCCGGTTCCTTCATTTTCCAGTTCCTTTATTTTCCGCTCCTTCAATTTCCATTCCCTCATTTCCAGGCGACCTATATAAGCAGCAGTCTTGTAAGTAAGCGTAGAGGCTTTTAGCGTCTTAACTTTAAACTATTAATATTTGTAAGTAAAGCTGTCTGGATTTCATCTTCATAAATTTATAAGACATAGGCAATCATTGTCACTAAATATTTGCTGTCTAATAGTTTCTTAGCTAAAATTATAATTTTGTTTAGAAATTTAATTAAAAACTAAAGTTTATTGTTTTTTTACACCTTTTTGAGGATATTTAGTTGAACTATTCGACAAAGTTAATGTATTAAAATAAACTTTTTTTAGCTTATATAGTAAATTAAATATTTTAAAGCTACAGCTGATTAAAGATCTGGGAATTATGACGTTATTGTGACATCACAATATGAAAATTGTGGATATTTACCGATGTTTAAGATGATTGGAAACAACACAAAAGGTATTTTTGTTTTATGTATGTGATTATATTAATAAGAAATTCATTTGAAAATGTAATATTTTTCTAAATCTGTTTTAATTGGATGTAAGATAGAACTTAAATGTATGTGAACAACAGTTTGTTATTTGATTTTATTACATTATTAAACTGTTTAAATAAAACCTTTAATAAAAACTCAAAAACCATCGATTGTCCAAACGAATCCGCCATCTTGTTGTTTATGCCAAAGTCTTATCTATTCCTCAAATCACGTGTTTACACCTATTTACGATCTGTTACCCTTTATCTCTATCACGTGTTTTTAATCACGTGATGTATTAGTTTAACTGTTTTAAATGTATTTATAAATAGTATTCGTGATGCGAGATTGTGAACGGTTGTATGTGAATCTTTCCGTAATAATAAACTATAAATTATATTACGGCTTTTTTACGAAAGATAGCAGACTCGATCATTACATTGGATTCTCCTGGTCTTTTGAAGTCGTGAAGAATTTTATAGAAGTATTGCTGCAAGAAATTACAATCGTGTGTTTCACACTTGTCAAAAATAAAAATATTAAATTATACAAAATGGACCATTATCTTACAACCAAGATGTCGATGAAAATTAAACGCGCTGTTGGACAAAAACTACAAGAAATTAAAAAAAACTAACCTCTCTAAAAGAAGAAATAAAACATATGAAGTTTGGCCAATCAACAGAGCTCTATTAACATCTAATCAAGATTTGGAAAAATATACCGGCAAAACCGACGTCGAAGAATATTTAATAAAATTTGACCTTATATCGAAGGCCGTTGGTTGGGATTCACGGGAAAGCGGCTATAAACTAGCGTTAAGTTTGTATGGTAAGGCTGCCAGTATCGTCACCAACTTATCTGGAAGTGACCGTACATCAGTAGCAGTTTTAAAAGATAAACTGCGTAAACGTTTTTCTTCCCCAAAGTTAAATTTATTGAACGAGCTACATAGCCGAAAAAGAAGAATAAACAAATCCTTAGATTCACTTTCAACCGACATTGCCAACATGGTTCGGCAATGTCCGATTTATACCAATTCAAGCACAAAAGAACTAAAAAATTACAGAAGAATTGTTTCATGAATGCCATAAAACACGATCAAGAATTGCACTCCGCAATTTATCACCATTTTCCATCTACTATCGAAAGTGCCCTTGAAACTGGACGAATTTACAAACAGCTGTTTCGAGTGGATTTAAGCCCTAACTCAATATCGTGTACCAGCTCCATAGACTACGTTTTAAAATCAAGCCATTCTAATTTACCGTGTGCGTTTGATCTTATTCCCCGTCCGACAAAACCCTTTTCTTGTACAGAAATGAACACAATCCAACAATCAAACGCGATTACTACCAAAAAGAAACTAGTTCAGGAAAAAGAAACTTTTTATAGACCTATTCGTTCAATATCAATATCAAATGACGATGATACTATTGAAGAGGAAATTGCCCAGGCCCGTTTAGAAGACCTTAATATAGTAAATGTAACAATTTGCCTTCGTTCTAAGCCAACTCATAATATAGTTCCCACAAAATTTGATGGCCAGCTTTCTTCATTGGTAATCAAAGATAATGTTCTATTTCGAAAATGGGAGTCGGCATCAGGGTCAAAATTACATTTACAAATGGTTGTTTCAGCGTCGCTGCAGGCAGGGATTTTAAAGAAGGCGCATGAAGGCCATAAGGGGGTTATGTCGACGCTAAAGAGATTACGACGACGTTTTTATTGGACATCATTAAAAGCTGATGTGATTAAATACAAAAGGTAGTGTGCGGAGTGCAAGGAAAGAAAAAAAGATAAAAATAAAGAATCGCGATGTTTTGTTCCCGGAGAGACGGTCTGGCTTCGTAACAAAAGTTCGGGTGAAAATTTACTAAAAGACATTTGCGCAGTTTTTGTAATTACGCAAAAACTCAATAACAATACCTATCGCATAAAAAAACCAAGGTGTCTAAACAAACCTATGGTCGTTGGCAAAGCAAGGCTCCATAAACTCTGTTAGTTACATGGTGAATTCGTTTCTTATTTTTGTTGTATATTTTCTGCTTTCATTGGAAAGGGGGGAATGTAACGAATCCGCCATCTTGTTGTTTACGCCAAAGTCCTATCTATTCTTCAGATCACGTGTTTACACGTTTGCCGATCTGTTACCCCTTATCTTTATCACGTGATGTATTATTTTGTTTCAGAATGTATTTGTAATCAGTATTTGTGTTACGAGTTTGTAAACGTTTGTATGTGTATCTTTTCGCTATAATAAACTCTAAATTACAATACGGCTTTTCTTACGAAAAACAATTAGACTCGATTGTTACAATATGTTAGTTTTTAGAATATTTTTTTTTAAAGATTTATGTTTCAAAAACTTTTTGTAAAACGGATTAAAGACTAAACTGCGGGGAGTCTGCAGCGTTAAGCCCGCGTATAGCTTTAACGCAAGACCATATTTTACCGATATTCAAAATGAAATTTGCCAAAAAGTACAATAGGTAAAATAGTTTTAAACGGTTGTTAAGATAAATATATATGTTAATTTTTAGAATATTCATTTTTTTTAGTTTTTTTATTAATTTACTGCTCAAATACTGTATAAACAACTGTATATAAATACGCAAAAATATAATTTTTCGCGGTAATTCGGGCCGAAGTGTCTTGGCCGAGGTGTCCGGGGGCCGAAGTATCTGGCATTCTTACGAACTATTTATCATTTTTTTTCATTTTAACTTTTTAATAAAAATCGTATAAAATCGCAACCATTCATTAGCACTTGATATATTTAAAGAGATATTATAGTTTTGGCCACTATATGAATACCCTTCGTCAGATACACCATTTGGCAAAGTATCTAAAACATAAAGTAAACAAATTTAACTAAACAGGCCCAAAGTCATAATAGTAATATTAGCATATTATACAAAGTTTTTTTTTTTTGTATATATCTTTATCCTCGATGTGGAAAAGTCGATAGCGCGACTTACACATAGTGTAACATCAGCGACTTAAACATAAAGTAACATCACTCCGACCCAGTCTCGAGTTGCATGTAGCAGTTTGGGATATTATAGGTTATAATTGCCCAATAATTATACTACTGATTAAGTGCTGGCTCAGCAGGAGTTCATACAGTTTATAGCGCCTTACTTAAGGGCGCTACAGCATGAGATCAGTGGGGATTGAACCCACGACCTCATGTCTGGTGTAACAAGTGTTTTTACCACTATACCACGCTGCCGGAAAAAGTTTATTTAAGTGTGTTCTAAAAGTTTTTCCAACTGTCAAAAGTTTTCCAACTGTTTAAGTAAATAAATTAAAATTTCAATCTGCCAGCGTGGTGTAGTGGTCAGAACACTTCCTACACTACATGAGGTTTTTGGTTCGATCCCAGTGATCTTATTCTGTAGCGCCCTTGAGTGAGGCACTATAAACGGTAAGCCAGCACTTAATCAGCAGCTCATAATTATTAGGCATTTATAATCTATAATATCCCAAACTGCAAAAGGCAACTGAAGACTGGGTTGGAGTAACTGATGTTACTCTATGTTTAGGTCGCGCAATCGACCTTGCCGCATCTAGGATAAAAATACATACAAAAAATGCTCAGTTACTTACCATTACAGTTATACTTAAGGTTCGACCAAATTACATTTTCTTGACTAAAACAATAAACTCCTAATCTTCCACCTCTGATCGAGTTATCTAATATAACCCCAGTATCAGCCAATAAGGTGCTTTGGTCAAAAAACTTCAATCTACACAAGAAAATATTATTTTATAACTTATCTATAACAATTAAATGTAAGTTAAGTTAATGTCGTGCAACAATTAGTAAATCGTGTAACAATCTATACATGTAGCTTCTATATTTCAAGTAACATTACTGCAGAACAGTGGCTAACTTGGCAGATAACGAAGTACCAAAAAAGTAAACTTTTACCAATAACCTCGTTAGTAAGGTCTTAAACTATAGCCTATAGCAAAGCTTTGTTGTTAGCTATATGTATGCAAAATACCGACCTTATATATCCAACCCTTGGTCTGTGTTGTAACTCCCATCTGTACGAGGTTTTATCCTTCCAACCCTGCTGTAATGGGTCACTCCACAACACTCTAACTTCACCATTGGTGTCGTGGGAATGCCATAATGAATTCCTCATACGTTCTCCCGGACCTAGCTCGGAGTCAACCACCTAGTGGACAAATTGGAAGATTTTAAAGAGGGTTGTAATGTTTAGAATTAGCTTTTAGATACTTACATTATAAAATAAATAAAAGACAAAAATACATCTGTGGCGGGTTGATAAAATTAAACGCAATACGAATGTGAAGTGAAAGTTTAGTACTTTTAGTGATTATTCTGCATATATATACCACAGTATAATTGATCTACTTTATAGCAAGATATAAGCGCACCTTTAGTTGCAACCCTGCTTTTGCCACTGCTCTAAACGGCGTCGACTTCCAATAGGTTTGTCCCATTTGTTTCCAAGTAACAAGGTAGAACTTGGCGCTGTTCTGGTAACTAAATATGAACCCAGCATAATCATCATCAGCTTCGGTATTAACAAAGAAAGTTCCGCTGAAATCAACCCCGTCAAATGAGTCGTAACCTTAACGTGAAAATTAAGTATTTATAGACGTTATTAACAGCCAATTATTAAGGCATATTTGCTTTATATTGTAACAAATACGCTATTTTCTTGTTTACTCTTTAAGTCTTATCTATTCTTTGTCACGTGTTTGCACCTGGAGTCTCGTCATTACGCCTTATCATTATCACGTGTTCTGTATCACGTGACTTGTTGGTTTAACCGTTTAATTGTAATGTATTGAGATAGTATTCGTGTTACGAGTTTGTGGACGGTTGTTTGTAATTTTACGCAGCAATAGACTAGAAATATAAATACGGCTTACTCTACAAAGGAATATCAGGCAAAATCGTTACAATATTAGTGTTACTATTAATATAAATATATAAAAACGAAAAAATAGATAAGCAATCAATTTTTTATCAAATAAGCTAAGAACAACTAGTGTTTGAGGGTGCTAGATACCCTGAACTTTTCGCTACGTGCTTACTAATATTACAAATGAATAAAAATATGTCAAAAAATAGAAAAACAATTTACGTTCTATTCCAAATTTGCTAAATATAAGAAGTTAGAGTTGCAAGCTATACCTTTAATTAATTTTTTAAAGTTAGAAGCACATAGTGTATACGTAGATCGACTTCAGCCCTTTCACCCCTTTTGAACCGTTTTAAAACCAAATTTGATAATATATAATTAAAATTAATACGTCATTACACTGGTGAACAATAAGTCGTGTATTAAAATAGTTTTAAACTTACCAATTGCCAACCCCGGATCACTATTCTGCGTTTGCACAATTTCCCTTCCTCGGTTCAACACTACCCAGTTGGGGTCAATCTGAGAGTCGCCCTGAGGGTCAAGGGTCACGCTCTGGTAAGTGCGGAAGTCGGTTGACGTCACCTCCGCGTTTTCAGGACAAGAATCGCGCCAGTCGTGCACAAGATCGCCATCCTGTGGAAGGATAATTTTTTTTAATTTTAATGTTTTCAAGAACAAAAAAACTAACCCTAAATTAAATTAAAACTTTTTTTACTTTGTCGTTCTCACAGGCATCCCCTACTCCATCTTCATCAGAGTCAACTTGAGACGGGTTGTAAATTAATCGGCAGTTATCGGGAGTTGTAATTATTCCGTAATCAGGAATGCCGTCGTTGTCGTCATCTTCATCACATGCGTCTCCTAACCCGTCATTATCCTGGTAACCGGGTATATTATTTAATGTTTATCCTCAACTTTGATTTACTTTAATTTACTTACTGTGTCGAGCTGAGCACTATTGATGACGTAGGGACAGTTATCGATGTTGTTCTGATGCCCATCGCCGTCTGTGTCTGCGTCATCATCACATACGTCACCAACAAGGTCATTGTCCACGTCAGTCTGGGTCACAATAATGTTATATTAAATTATATAGTCTACATATTGTTAGGTTTTTTTCAAATTTAAGTGACTTGTTAAAATAACTTTTGCATTGTTAAAAAAATAATTTGGGGACATGTTGTGCTACATAAGGTCCTGGGTTTTATTTCCACTGCTCTTAAGCTGTAGTTTCCTTATATAAGGCGTTATAAACGAAATGAACTTTTGTTGAGCCAACACTTAATCAGCATCTTAGAGACTGGGTCAGGGTAACTAATGTTAATTTATGTTTAGGTTGTGGAGTCGACCTTTCCACATCGAGGATAAAAAAATATACATAAATAAATATAAGTACTTGTAAAATATTGGACACGGATGGACAATTATCACATGCATCACCGACTCCATCTCGATCGTTGTCTTCCTGGGTGTAGTTTGGAATACAAGGACAGTTGTCCGCGTGATTCGACAAACCTACGTCACAAAATGAATAATTACGTCACAAATAAATATTTTTATAAGCAACAGTGAAAATGTCATAATGCTCTTAGTTACTTATTACGTTGAAGCATTACTACAGAAGAAAACTTAATATTCAAGATCACATGACGTCATACATTGATGACGTAACTCACCATCACCGTCGATGTCGTTGTCGCATTTGTCTCCTTCCCCGTTTTTGTCGGTGTCGAGTTGTTTCGGGTTGTTGGCGTTCGGGCAATTATCACAAGCATCACCAAAACTATCAATGTCCGAGTTCTGATGATCAAATAGGTAAATTAAATGATTAAGTTACTTTACTCTGATGTAAGGAGGCTAACACTGCAGTCTAATCTTTGGTCTATTTTTATATAATAATCTTCAAAACGTGTAGTGGCCAGAACTCTTGGATTTACTGAATAAGATCCTTGGTTCAATCCCCACTGCTCACATGCTGTAGCACTCTTAAGTAAGGCACTATAAACGGTATAAACTTCTGCTGAGCCAACACTTAGTCAGCAGCATGATTATCAGGCAATTATATTCTATAATATTCAGAACACAAGATCCCAGAGAGAGATTATGACGTCATTAAAGCTTACCTGTTGATCAGGATTCGAGATTAGGACGCAGTTATCCTCATTGTTCGGCACTCCGCCTCCATCCGCGTCTCCGTCGCACTGATCGCCCACTCCGTCGTTATCCGAGTCTTCCTGACCGCTGTTGGGCACCAGAGGGCAATTATCCTAATATAGACAACAGGTTAAATTATGTATGGTTTAAATAATCGCAAAGTTTTCGGGTTCGAGCCGCACTAATGCCACACTATTTCCCCTTAAGTCTGGTGTTTACAAATAGCTTAAACATGTCACAACAACACACTCTACCCGATAAAATATAGAACCTTTCACCTAAGGTGATATGGTCAAAAAGTGAAAATGGCATCGAATTACGGGTCAGAAGGGTTCGGATTTTAGTCATGCTAATGTTAACAATATTCAGTTTTATGCCAGTTTACACATAAAATAGTTAATAGCGTATTGTTCGCGTTTTTTTGTACATATCTTTTCTATCAATATGGGAAGGTCCAATGCGCAACCTAAACATAGAGTAACATCAGTTACTCCGACCAAGGCTCGAGTTGCCTTTAGCAGTTTGGGATTTTATATAGATTATAATTGCTTGATAATTGGCCCGCTGTTTAAGTATTGGTTTAGCAATAGTTTATACCGTATACAGCGCTTTACTCAAGGCCACCACAGCATGATATCACTGGGGATCGAACCTAGGACCTAATGTAGTGTAAAAAGTGTTCTGACTACTACACTACGCTGCCGTTGTTAAGTTGGTAACAGAGTGTTTGCCTGAATTAAGTAATACTATAAAATCTTATATAAATTTACCTTTTTACAAGTCTTTTCGTGGCATGGTAGGTCAACATCAGGATAACTATCTTGGTCTGTGTCATTGCCACACATAAAACCATTCCCGGCGTGGCCGTGGTCACAAATGCAGTCAAAATCCTTGTTCTTGTTGATCACCAAGCACTTTGCGTGCAAGTCACAAGGGTTTATTCCTTGGATAAAAAAATGTTAATTATTAAAAAAATATCTGACCAAAATATACATATATGTCTGAAAGCCCGACTTTGCTGCCTAAACGTAAAGTAACATAAGTTACCCCAATTAAGTCTCAAGTTGCTTGGGGCAGTTTGGGATATTATATAGATTATAATTGCCTGTTAATAACGCTGCTGATTAAGTGTTGGCTTAGCAGGAGTTTATACCGTTTATAGCACCTTAGTTAAGGGCGCTACAGCACGAGAGCAGTGGAGATTGAACCCAGGACCTTATGTTTATTGATCAGCACTTTTTAAAGCACTAGTATACAAAATGTATTGTATATTTGAACTACTAATTCGTTTTTTTTTGTTTATTTTAACTTATATTTACCCATATGAAAGCAAGGTTGGATTTCTTTGCACCCAGTCTTCTGATTACCTTCATACCCTTCCTTACAATCTCCACAAGCAAAAGAACCCTAATATATATATATAAAAGTAAATTTAAATAACATTAAAGTTTTATTTTCAAGAATTTAAAATTCCCTAAAATTCAAAGGCACCGTATATGATGACGGCACAAAACAATGACAATAGTTACGTCATAAAACAATGACAATAGTTTCAATGACGTTATGATATACACATGAACAAGAAGTATGAATAATCAAGTTTTATAAACATATAACATTCTTATATGGTATATGTAAAATTGTCTAACTATTTTTATACACATAATTTTTCTTGACATAATTTGGACTTTCAACCAGAGTCCAGTGGTTCACAAAATGTGATAATGCTACCGGTTAAGTTTTTATAATAAAATTTAGCGTTTTTAAAAATAGTTTCTTTGTTTGGCGTTTGTTTCCAAATCTATTATTACTTTTATTAAGTCACCGGTTAATACAATACATTACCAAAAAAACTGACAAGGAAAAATTTGACTCTGCAATAAAATTAGTCACCAACACTTTTAGTTATCATATCCATTCTTGTCTCAAGCCTATTCTTTAATATTTTTACGCATATCCTTATTAACTCAAAAGTTTGCTGATTTTTCTATTTAAATCAGTATAACTAAACCAGGCAAATAGAAACAGCGCAGAATTAATAGACGAACATGGACAGTGACACTAAACAGTGTATTACTTATCGAAATACAAATTTTGGTGAATATATTTACCATGAACCTCTAACCTCATATACTAAAGCAAAAGAATTTTGTAAAATTCGCGCGTCGCAATTAGCAAATATACCGAGCGAAGAGGTATATGAAAGCATTATTGAAAATGCTCCTAAATATGGTTATAGTTGTTATGATAATTACTACCGAATTGGACTAATAAGTTCTGACTATGGTGCGACATTTCAATGGAGTGATGAACCGTATAACAATACGTGGTACAAGAAATTCATAAAAGACAAAAACACAGAAGACCAGAACCAAGTTTTATCCATATATATACCATCCGACTCTAACCAAGGTCTTCATCGCTTTTCCAGTACAACCCCAATGGCATTTCTGTGTTTTAAACCATCTGCTGTATCCACAAAGCCAACAACTAACATTATCAGAAACTTTGAAATATCGACAAATGTATATGAAACCACTTTACCGTCTTCTACAGCTGACGTTATCACTCATAAGGCTCCTCAAGCAACAACTTCATCAACAGACAACTTTGTACAAGCCCCAAACTTCAACTACCTTGCTTTAGGATTTGGGGTGTTTAGTGTGATTCTTATCCTTGCTCTCTTGCTCGTTCTAGCGGTTAAACTTTGGCGAAAAAAAAATACAAATAACCAAACAGCAGAGATGGTAGTTCAACCTCCGAATCGAGCAGAACCACTTCATATACACCAAGAACCAGATTATTTAATTCCAAACCAAGAACCAGATTATTTGGTGCCGTTACCATCAGAAAGACATATCTATTGCACCATACAAGAAAACTTAGTCATCATTCACCCCAATCCTAGTGAATAATTAACGTCACATTTTCTAGAAGATGAGCACACTGAAATGACGTCACAACGTCAAAAACATTAAAATGTTTCAATGACGTCACAAAACACAATTCAAAATTTATTATTGTATATAGATTATGACATCACAAAATATAGATTATGACATTTAGGTTATATAGATTACGACATCACAAAACAATAGTGGTGGTTTACAAAGAAATAGAACCACGAACTAAAGTGTAACTAACATATATAAATATTTCTTGTACGAAGAATAAAAGAATTATTTTCGAAAATTGTAATGATGTGGTTTTACTTTTGTTTTCTGTTTACCATTGTTTTTTTTATATTGTTCAAGTTCTTATAATAAAAATTCAGTGTTTTTAATGATCTTTGTTTTGAATTGGCGTTTGTTTTCAAATCTATTTTTACCCTTATTAAGTCACCAGTTAATACAATACATTACCAAAACAACTGACAAGGAAAAGTCAGTGCACCTATAGTTATCATATCCATTCTTGACTCAAGCCTATTCTTTATTAACTTTACGCATTTCCTTATTGACTCAAAAGTTTGCTGATTTTTCTATTTAAATCAGTATAACTAAGCCAGGCATGGCATTTTCTACAACGGTATAAATATAAAATTATAGGTTTTGAGACTTCAGGAAGATTAAAACACGATATGATAATGAACAACATACTAAAATTTTAAAATTTATATATACAAAATCAAAAGTTATTCGATTTCAAAATTCGGATTAGTAAGAATAAAAATAACTAGATTTATTTGTTAAATAAAAAATGATTCGAAATAATATAATTATTATTAAAATTTATCTTTATTGTGAATATATTTATGCATACACACTTGCAGGAAAAGCACTTAGCATCGCAATCGATTACGCTGCAAAGGCTTTCCCAGCCTCAAAATAGCTGTGGTGCTGGTTCACAAAGACAAGAAAAGGCAAAAATCACCTGCATGACAGCCGTGATGTAATTTTCGCCGCGAAACTGGGGGTATCAAAAGCAAAAATATTTACAAACTTTATCAACTCTATCAACTAGAACCAATTCAATAAAAAGTACAAAAAAAATACGAGAACCCCTTTCTAAGGCAAAATAATAACTTTCGTTCTGTTAACCAAAATAACTGTGCAAACTCGCTGCCATCCTATGCGGTTAAAATTCGTACAAATTTATTAACAATAAGAAAATTACAAAGAAACAATATTTATATGTATTGGTTACTCAAAAGGGTATAAAACTAAGAAATACTTTTTTATTCAAGGACAGATCTAATTACCCATAAGGTAATTAGAATTACTAAATTTTTTTCGTCATTATATTAAAATAGTTAAACATTGTATAGACGCAATTTTGGATTTAGGTTATATCTCAATAACATTTTCTGTTGTTGTTTAGTTTTTACTATATAGTAAAAACCTTTAAAAAACGTTAACAATAGTGACGAGTATTTTTTATGTATGCGTCAAATTTTTGCTGAATATATTTTTTCCCGAATCTTGTGCGAATTAATTAATTTGATATAGGATTACCATCCGTTTTAATTACAGTGAAACGTACAGCCATGCAATATAGTTTTGTATCATTTAACCCAGTATATTATTTATTTTCGCATCGCAGATCAATTTAGTTTGTGTCTATTATGTACCATTTGATTAACGTGTTGCTTTACGTTGAAGGAGAAGTTGTGAGTGTGTTGTATTTTTGATAATTGTGATTGTGGAGAAAGAAGTTAGTGCATTTTATATGATAAGGAATGATGTTAGTTTAGAAATTATTTAGCGTAATGTAATATATTTGCCCTAATATTATAATATTATTATTGTTATCATTAAAGTATGTTATCCAGAACTATATTTGAATAAGGGTTTACCTAGGAATTTGGTTAAGTAATTTAATACATAGCAGGACCTTTCTGCCCCCCTCCTGACACAACTCCCTACACATTACATAATTAAAAAGATTAACTAAACTAATTAAACAAATATGAAGTATACCTCCTTTAAAATGTTAGACTAAAAATTTTAAAGCAAAATCGATTTAAAAGTTTTAAAATATTAATCTTTAAGTTTTAGTAAACAATTAGGAATTCAACTGCAATAAACAAACACAATTTCTCTTATTGGAATTTATATATAAATTAGACCAACAATTTGATAATTAAAATTAATTATTAATTTTTAATCAACAAACTAGCATTTAAATATATTTAACAAATAAAAAAACAAAAATTAATTTTTTAACCCAGTTTCAAGTTGTCAATATTAGGATATACATTAAACTAAATTTTAAATTCCAAAATTTAATTTTTGATTTTTAATAAATAAACAAGCATTTAAATATAATAAACAAAAATTAAATATAATAAACAAAAAAAAATATTTTTTTAATAAGAGTTTAACTACTTGTATTATAAAATACATTATTGTACTAAATTTTTAATGCCTAATATCGAACTTTACTTTTAATAAACAAACAAGAATTTAAATATAATAAACAAACAAAAATTAAATTTCAAGGCTATTTTTGAGTTAACAATATTATAATATAAAACTGACCAAAATTTGAAAACCTAATAACGATCTTTAAATTATAATAAATAAACAAGCAATTAGTAATAATTGGAACACAATATTATTTTAAACAACTTTTTAAAATTTTAGAACTTTATATACACAAGATCAAAAGTTATTTTATTTCAAAATTTGGATGAGTAAGAATAAAAATAATACTGACAATAACAATATGTTTCGAAATCTAAGATTTCAAACCATAATTATTGTGAATAATAAATTCTGCCTTACCGTGGTGCAATGGCTTAGTGCAAACAAACCAAAGTCGAAACACATAAGAATCAGTACATAAAAATGTTGTTACTCCATTTAAATATGAAATAAAATAGTAATTGTTAAAAAAATATCTAAAGCATCATAAATTTTTATATTTGACTTATGGTTACCATCATGATTTATTAAACTTTGTTCAGGAAGTGATGTTATGCCATTTTCATTAAAACTTATAAAAAGAAACACGTATAAATTTTTCTTTTTACCAATATAAACGCGTAATGTGTAAAACATATACAAATATGTGGCAAAATTCCCATTTAATGATGTATATTTTTTACTATAGTTTAGCAGTTATTTTACATGGGAAAGCCACTAGCCTTGCATGGGTATGTGGTTTTATAATTAAGCCTTTAAATGGTCGAAGTCCTGTTTTTTCGTCAATATAGTCAGCATACTTGATTTCCTTAATGACTTTAATGTTCATTTTTCCTGAATAAAATGCCGTTGTGATAACTGCAACACTGTATTCACAATCTAAAATTTGAGCTAGTTTTAGTGTGGTTACACACATTCTAATCCACAGTCCTTTATTTCTGTAACTTTCATGTACTGCACCTATACTAGTTTTAAATATTTTCTTGGCTTTAAGTAATTGTAAAGTGTCTTTTTCGAGAAACTCAATAAATCTAAATTTGGCTTCCAATTTTGGATCCACAAACTTCAGAGTTGTATTTTTTAGTGGTTTATCCAGCTCTTCAATCACATTTAAACTCACTGCTAGCATAGCATTTGTAGTTGTATCAAATGCAGCTAGAGAAACCCCATAAGAAAGGTATTCCAATGCTATTTGTGCATCTATTTTTACTCCTTCATAATGGTCATATTGTAACATACGATGGGGTATTGCTTTGCCAGAATAGTGGTGTTCAAGAAAATTTAAAACTTGCTTAGAATGTTCCATATAAATTCGTTTTATTTTAACATCATTACCTTTATCAATCATTATATAAAGTTATGACTAGCAAAGTATTATCACCTATGAAGACCTGCTTTACAAAACCAATTAAATTTTATTTACTTTAAGAATTAAAAAATGGCTCATACAATCAGACAACACTTACAAATTTTAAAAAAAATTTCTGACTTTAGTAATTAAGAATAGTTTTTACTATGCTTATTGCCAACTCTTGCATTTTCAGCAGCTATAAACAACTATAAAACATGCCATATGCTATATTATTTAACGCGGCAACGTGGTGTAGTGGTAAGAACTCTTGCTACACCGCACATGAGGTCGTGGGTTCAATTCCCACTGATCTCATGCTGTAGCGCCCTTGAGTAAGGCGCTATAAACGGTATGAACTCCTGCTGAGCCAGCACTTAATCAGCAGTGTAATTACTGGGCAATTATAGTCTCTATAATATCCCAAACAGCCACAGGCAACTCGAGACTGGGTCGGAGTAACTGATGTTACTCTATGTTTAAGTTGCGCATTCGACTTTCCCACATCGAGGATAAAGATATATACAAAAAAATAAAAAATTATGCTGCTTTATTAGGTCACTATGCTCATACCAGTATAATGACATGTTTATTTGAAACCACAAAACAGGGCTTTTAACTGTGCACTACAAAACACTAAGTAATGCCAAACATAAAGTTGCCAGTTACATTTTCATAAACAAAACGAAAAATGATTATTTCAGTTTGGTAAAAAAGTTAAATAAATTTGAAACTTTTATTATTTTTTTCAAAACAAAAACTAATATTTTACTTAGATGTAGTTTTCTTACCTTTCTATTAATACCAAATGCAAATTATAACATATTTTTAGTAATTTACTGTTGTTTTTTTCTAAACATATAACTTAAAATTATAAAACTTGCCAATCCAACAAAATTTTCAACCGCTTGAATTAATTTCAAAAAGGGGGAAAGTACCGTTGTCATACACATTTCTACTTATATAAGCGGATACGCGGAATTTGAGCAAATAAAAAATGAAGGAACGGATATTGGAGGAACGGAAAATTAAAAAAACAAAAAATAAAGGTACTGAAATTAAAGGAACCGGAAATTGAGGGATTCCTTCATTTTCCGGTTCCTTCATTTTCCAGTTCCTTTATTTTCCGCTCCTTCAATTTCCATTCCCTCATTTTCAGGCGACCCATATAAGCAGCAGTCTTGTAAGTAAGCGTAGAGGCTTATAGCGTCTTAACTTTAAACTATTAATATTTGTCAGTAAAGCTGTCTGGATTTCATCTTCATAAATTTATAAGACATAGGCAATCATTGTCACTGAATAATAGCTGTCTAATAGTTTCTTAGCTAAAATTATAATTTTGTTTAGAAATTTAATTAAAAACTAAAGTTTATTGTTTTTTTACACCTTTTTGAGGATATTTAGTTGAACTATTCGACGGAATTAATGTATAAAAATAAACTTTTTCTAGCTTATATAGTAAATTTAATATTTTAAAGCTACATCTGATTAAAGATCTGGGGATTATGACGTTATTTGTGACATCACAATATGAAAATTGTGGATATTTACCGATGTTTAAGATGATTGGAAACAACACAAAAGGTATTTTTGTTTTATGTATGTGATTATATTAATAAGAAATTCATTCGGAAATGTAATATTTTTCTAAATCTGTTTTAATTCGATGTAAGATAGAACTTAAATGTATGTGAACAACAGTTTGTTATTTGATTTTATCATATTATTAAACTGTTCAAATAAGACCTCTAATAAAAAATTCAAAAACCATCGATTGTCCAAACGAATCCGCCATCTTGTTGTTTATGCCAAAGTCTTATCTATTCCTCAAATCACGTGTTTACACCTATTTACGATCTGTTACCCTTTATCTCTATCACGTGTTTTTAATCACGTGATGTATTAGTTTAACTGTTTTAAATGTATTTATAAATAGTATTCGTGATGCGAGATTGTGAACGGTTGTATGTGAATCTTTCCGTAATAATAAACTATAAATTATATTACGGCTTTTTTTACGAAAGATAGCAGACTCGATCATTACATTGGATTCTCCTGGTCTTTTGAAGTCGTGAAGAATTTTATAGAAGTATTGCTGCAAGAAATTACAATCGTGTGTTTCACACTTGTCAAAAATAAAAATATTAAATTAAACAAAATGGACCATTATCTTACAACCAAGTTGTCGATGAAAATTAAACGCGCTGTTGGACAAAAACTACAAGAAATTAAAAAAAACTAGCCTCTCTAAAAGAAGAAATAAAACATATGAAGTTTGGCCAATCAACAGAGCTCTTTTAACATCTAATCAAGATCTGGAAAAATATACCGGCAAAACCGACGTCGAAGAATATTTAATAAAATTTGACCTTATATCGAAGGCCGTCGGTTGGGATTCACGGGAAAGCGGCTATAAACTAGCGTTAAGTTTGTATGGTAAGGCTGCCAGTATCGTCACCAACTTATTTGGAAGTGACCGTACATCAGTAGCAGTTTTGAAGGATAAACTGCGTAAACGTTTTTCTTCCCCGAATTTAAATCTATTGAACGAGCTACATAGCCGAAAAAGAAGAGTGAACGAATCCTTAGATTCACTTTTAACCGACATTGCCAACATGGTTCGGCAATGTCCGATTTATACCAATTCAAGCACAAAAGAACTAGAAAAATTAAAGATGAATTGTTTCATGAATGCCATAAAACACGATCAAGAATTGCACTCCGCAATTTATCACCATTTACCATCTACTATCGAAAGTGCCGTGGAAACTGGACAACTTTACGAACAGCTGTATCGAGTGGATTTAAGCCCTAACCCAATATCGTGTACCAGCACCAAAGACTACATTTCAAAATCAAGCCATTCTAATTTACCGTGTGCGTTTGATCTTATTTCCAGTCCGACTAAACCATTTTCTTGTACAGAAATGAACACAATCCAACAACCAAAGGCGATTACTACCAAAAAGAAACTAGTTAAGAAAAAAAAACTTTTTATATGCCTATTCGTTCAATATTAATATCAAATGACGATAATACTTTAGAAAAGGAAATTGCCCAGGCCCGTTTAGAAGACCCTGATATAATAAATGAAAAGCTTTGTCTTCGTTCTAAGCCCCATTTGTAGTTCCCACAAAATTTGATGGGCAGCTATCTTCATTGATGATCAAAGATGATATTCTATTTCGAAAATGGGAGTCGGCATCGGGGTCAATACTCCACTTACAAATGGTTGCTGCAGGCAGGGATTTTTTTTAGAAGAAGCGTCGCTGCAGGCAGGGATTTTAAAGAAGGCGCATGAAGGCCATAAGGGGGTTATGTCGACGCTTAAGAGATTACGACGACGTTTTTATTGGACATCATTAAAAGCTGATGTGATTAAATACAAAAGGTAGTGTGCGGAGTGCAAGGAAAGAAAAAGAGATAAAAGTGAAGAATCGCGATGTTTTGTTCCCGGAGAGACGGTCTGGCTTCGTAACAAAAGTTCGGGTGGAAATTTACTAAAAGACATTTGCGCAGTTTCTGTAATTACGCAAAAACTCAATAACAATACCTATCGCATAAAAAAACCAAGGTGTCTAAACAAACCTATGGTCGTTGGCAAAGCAAGGCTCCATAAACTCTGTTAGTTACATGGTGAATTCGTTTCTTATTTTTGTTGTATATTTTCTGCTTTCATTGGAAAGGGGGGAATGTAACGAATCCGCCATCTTGTTGTTTACGCCAAAGTCCTGTCTATTCTTCAGATCACGTGTTTACACGTCTGCCGATCTGTTACCCCTTATCTTTATCACGTGATGTATTATTTTGTTTCAGAATGTATTTGTAATCAGTATTTGTGTTACGAGTTTGTAAACGTTTGTATGTGTATCTTTTCGCTATAATAAACTCTAAATTACAATACGGCTTTTCTTACGAAAAACAATTAGACTCGATTGTTACAATATGTTAGTTTTTTTATTTTTTTTTAAAGATTTATGTTTCAAAAACTTTTTGTAAAAGGATTAAAGACTAAACTGCGGGGAGTCTGCAGCGTTAAGCCCGCGTATACCTTAAACGCAAAACCATATTTTACCGATATTCAAAATGAAATTTACAAAAAAGTACAATAGGTAAAATAGTTAGAATATTAATTTTTTTTAGTTTTTTTATTAATTTAATGCTTAAATACTGTATAAACAACTGTATATAAATACGCAAAAATAAAATTTTCGCTGTAATTCGGGCCGAAGTGTCTTGGCCGAGGTGTCCGGGGGCCGAAGTGTCTGGCATTCTTACGAACTATTTATATTTTTTTTTCATTTTAACTTTTTAATAAAAATCGTATAAAATCGCAACCATTCATTAGCACTTGATATATTTTAAGAGATATTATAGTTTTGGCCACTATATGAATACCCTTCGTCAGATACACCATTTGGCAAAGTATCTAAAACATAAAGTAAACAAGTTTAACTAAACAGGCCCAAAGTCATTATTATACCAAGTTTTTTTTTGTATATATCTTTATCCTCGATGCGGAAAAGTCGAATGCGCGACTTAAACATAGAGTAACATCAGCGACTTAAACATAGAGTAACAACAGCGACTAAAACATAGAGTAATATCATTCCGACCCATTCTCGAGTTGCCTGTGGCAGTTTGGGATATTATAGATTATAATTGCCCAATAATTATGCTGCTGATTAAGTGCTGGCTCAGCAGGAGTTCATTCCGTTTATAGCGCCTTACTCAAGGGCGCTACAGCATGTGATCAGTGGGGATTGAACCCACGACCTCATGTCTGGTGTAACAAGTGTTTTTACCACTACACCACGCTGCCAGAAAAAGTTTATTTAAGTGTGTTCTAAAAGTTTTTACAACTGCCAAAAGTTTTACAACTGTTTAAGTGAATAAATTAAAACTTAAATCTGCCAGCGTGGTGTAGTGGTCAGAACACTTCCTACACTACATGAGGTCTTTGTTTCGACCCCAGTGATCTTATTCTGTAGCGCCTTTAAGTAGGGCACTATAAACGGTAAGCCAGCACTTAATCAACAGCTTATATTTATTAGGCAATAATAATCAATAATATCCCAAACTGCAAAAGGCAACTGAAGACTGGGTTGGAGTAACTGATGTTACTCTATGTTTAGGTCGCGCAATTGACCTTGCCGCATCTAGGATAAAAATACATACAAAAAAATGCTCAGTTACTTACCATTACAGTTATACTTTAAGTTCGACCAAATAACATTTTCTTGACTAAAACAAAAAACTCCTAATCTTCCACCTCTGATCGAGTTATCTAATATAACCCCAGTATCAGCCAATAAGGTGCTTTGGTCAAAAAACTTCAATCTACACAAGGAAATATTATTTTATAAATTATCTATAACAAGTAAATCGTGTAACAATCTATACATGTAGCTTCTATATTTCAAGTAACATTACTGCAAAACAGTGGCTAACTTGCTAGATAACGAAGTACCAAAAAAGTAAACTTTTATCAATAACCAATTCAACCTCTAAAGAATTAAGGTCTTAAACTAAAGCCTATAGCAAAGCTTTGTTGTTAGCTTTATGTATGCAAAATAACGACCTTATATATCCAACCCTTGGTCTGTGTTGTAACTCCCATCTATACGAGGTTTTATCCTTCCAACCTTGCTGTAATGGGTCACTCCACAACACTCTAACTTCGCCGTTGGTGTCGTGGGAATGCCATAATGAATTCCTCATACGTTCTCCCGGACCTAGCTCGGAGTCAACCACCTAGTGGACAAATTGGAAGATTTTAAAAAGAGTTGTAATGTTTAGAATAGGCTTTCAAATGTCTACATTATAGAATAAATAAAAGCCAAAAATACATCTGTAGCGGAATGATAAAATTAAACGCAATACGAATGTGAAGTGAAATTTTAGTACTTTTAGTGATTATTCTGCATATATATACCACAGTATAATTGATCTACTTTATAGCAAGATATAAGCGCACCTTTAGTTGCAACCCTGCTTTTGCCACTGCTCTAAACGGCGTCGACTTCCAATAGGTTTGTCCCATTTGTTTCCAAGTAACAAGGTAGAACTTGGCGCTGTTCTGGTAACTAAATATGAACCCAGCATAATCATCATCAGCTTCGGTATTAACAAAGAAAGTTCCGCTGAAATCAACCCCGTCAAATGAGTCGTAACCTTAACGTGAAAATTAAGTATTTATAGACGTTATTAACAGCCCATTATTAAGGCATATTTGCTTTATATTGTAACAAATACGCTATTTTCTTGTTTACTCTTTAAGTCTTATCTATTCTTTGTCACGTGTTTGCACCTGGAGTCTCGTCTGTACGCCTTATCATTATCACGTGTTCTGTATCACGTGACTTGTTGGTTTAACCGTTTAATTGTAATGTATTGAGATAGTATTCGTGTTACGAGTTTGTGGAGATAGTATTCGTGTTACGAGTTTATAGACTAGAAATATAAATACGGCTTACTCTACAAAGGAATATCAGGCAAAATCGTTACAATATTAGTGTTACTATTAATATAAATATATAAAAACGAAAAAATAGATAAGCAATCAATTTTTTATCAAATAAGCTAAGAACAACTAGTGTTTGAGGGTGCTAGATACCCTGAACTTTTCGCTACGTGGTTACTAATATTACAAATGAATAAAAATATGTCAAAAAATAGAAAAACAATTTACGTTCTATTCCAAATTTGCTAAATATAAGAAGTTAGTGTTGCAAGCTACCTTTAATTAATTTTTTAAAAGTTAGAAGCACATAGTGTATACGTAGATCGACTTCAGCCCTTTCACACCTTTTGAACCGTTTTAATACCAAATTTGATAATATATAATTAAAATTATTACGTCTTTACACTGGTGAACAATATCTCGTGTATTAAAATAGTTTTAAACTTACCGATTGCCAACCCCGGATCACTATTCTGCGTTTGCACAATTTCCCTTCCTCGGTTCAACACTACCCAGTTGGGGTCAATTTGAGAGTCACCCTGAGGGTCAAGGGTCACGCTCTGGTAAGTGCGGAAGTCGGTTGACGTCACCTCCGCGTTTTCAGGACAAGAATCGCGCCAGTCATGCACAAGATCGCCATCCTGTGAAAGGATAATTTTTTTTAATTTTAATATTTTCAAGAACAAAAAAACTAACCCTAAATTAAATTAAAACTTTTTTTACTTTGTCGTTCTCACAGGCATCCCCTACTCCATCTTCATCAGAGTCAACTTGAGACGGGTTGTAAATTAATCGGCAGTTATCGGGAGTTGTAATTATTCCGTAATCAGGAATGCCGTCGTTGTCGTCATCTTCATCACATGCGTCTCCTAACCCGTCATTATCCTGGTAACCGGGTATATTACTCAATGTTTATCCTCAACTTTGATTTACTTTAATTTACTTACTGTGTCGAGCTGAGCACTATTGATGACGTAGGGACAGTTATCGATGTTGTTCTGATGCCCATCGCCGTCTGTGTCTGCGTCATCATCACATACGTCACCAACAAGGTCATTGTCCACGTCAGTCTGTGTCACAATAATGTTATATTAAATTATATAGTCTACATATTGTTAGGTTTTTTTTAAATTTAAGTGACTTGTTAAAATAACTTTTGCATTGTTAAAAAAATAATTTGGGGACATGTTGTGCTACATAAGGTCCTGGGTTTTATTTCCACTGCTCTTAAGCTGTAGTTTCGTTATGTAAGGCGTTATAAACGAAATGAACTTTTGTTGAGCCAACACTTAATCAGCATCTTAGAGACTGGGTCAGGGTAACTAATGTTAATTTATATTTAGGTTATACATAAATAAATATAAGTACTTGTAAAATATTGGACACGGATGGACAATTATCACATGCATCACCGACTCCATCTCGATCGTTGTCTTCCTGGGTGTAGTTTGGAATACAAGGACAGTTGTCCGCGTGATTAGACAAACCTACGTCACAAAATGAATAATTACGTCACAAATAAATATTTTTATAAGCAACAGTGAAAATGTCATAATGCTCTTAGTTACTTATTACGTTGAAGCATTACTACAGAAGAAAACTTAATATTCAAGATCACATGACGTCATACATTGATGACGTAACTCACCATCACCGTCGATGTCGTTGTCGCATTTGTCTCCTTCCCCGTTTTTGTCGGTGTCGAGTTGTTTCGGGTTGTTGGCGTTCGGGCAATTATCACAAGCATCACCAAAACTATCAATGTCCGAGTTCTGATGATCAAATAGGTAAATTTAATGATTTAAGTCACTTTACTCTGATGTAAGGAGGCTAACACTGCATTCTAATCTTTGGTCTATTTTTATATAATAATCTTCAAGACTCTTGGATTTACTGAATAAGATCCTTGTTTCAATCCCCACTGCTTACATGCTGTAGCGCCCTTAAGTATAAGGCGCTATAAACGGTATAAACTTCTGCTGAGCCAACACTTAGTCAGCAGCATGATTATAAGGCAATTATATTCTATAATATTCAGAACACAAGATCCCAGAAAGAGATTATGACGTCAATAAAGCTTACCTGTTGATCAGGATTCGAGATTAGGACGCAGTTATCCTCATTGTTCGGCACTCCGTCTCCATCCGCGTCTCCGTCGCACTGATCGCCCACTCCGTCGTTATCCGAGTCTTCCTGACCGCTGTTGGGCACCAGAGGGCAATTATCCTAATATAGACAACAGGTTAAATTATGTATGGTTTAAATAATCGCAAAGTTTTCGGGTTCGAGCCGCACTAATGCCACACTATTTCCCCTTAAGTCTGGTGTTTACAAATAGCTTAAACATGTCACAACAACACACTCTACCCGATAAAATATAGAACCTTTCACCTAAGGTGATATGGTCAAAAGGTGAAAATGGCATCGAATTACGGGTCAGAAGGGTTCGGATTTTAGTCATGCTAATGTTAACAATATTCAGTTTTATGCCAGTTTACACATAAAATAGTTAATAGCGTATTGTTCGCGTTTTTTTGTACATATCTTTTCTATCAATATGGGAAGGTCCAATGCGCAACCTAAACATAGAGTAACATCAGTTACTCCGACCAAGGCTCGAGTTGCCTTTAGCAGTTTGGGATTTTATATAGATTATAATTGCTTGATAATTGGCCCGCTGTTTAAGTATTGGTTTAGCAATAGTTTATACCGTATACAGCGCTCTACTCAAGGCCACCACAGCATGATATCACTGGGGATCGAACCTAGGACCTAATGTAGTGTAAAAAGTGTTCTGACTACTACACTACGCTGCCGTTGTTAAGTTGGTAACAGAGTGTTTGCCTGAATTAGGTAATACTATAAAATCTTATATAAATTTACCTTTTTACAAGTCTTTTCGTGGCATGGTAGGTCAACATCAGGATAACTATCTTGGTCTGTGTCATTGCCACACATAAAACCATTCCCGGCGTGGCCGTGGTCACAAATGCAGTCAAAATCCTTGTTCTTGTTGATCACCAAGCACTTTGCGTGCAAGTCACAAGGGTTTATTTCTTGGATAAAAAAATGTTAATTATTAAAAAAATCTGACCAAAATATACATATATGTCTGAAAGCCCGACTTTGCTGCCTATACGTAGAGTAACATAAGTTACCCCAACTAAGTCTCAAGTTGCTTGGGGCAGTTTGGGATATTATATAGATTATAAGTGCCTGTTAATAACGCTGCTGATTAAGTGTTGGCTTAGCAGGAGTTTATACCGTTTATAGCACCTTAGTTAAGGGCGCTACAGCACGAGAGCAGTGGAGATTGAACCCAGGACCTTATGTTTTTTGATCAGCACTTTTTAAAGCACTAGTATACAAAATGTATTGTATATTTGAACTACTAATTAGTTTTTTTTGTTTATTTTAACTCATATTTACCCATATGAAAGCAAGGTTGAATTTCTCTGCACCCAGTCTTCTGATTTCCTTCATACCCTTCCTTACAATCTCCACAAGCAAAAGAACCCTAATATATATATAAAAAATAAATTTAAATAACATTAAAGTTTTATTTTCAAGAATTTAAAATTCCCTAAAATTCAAAGGCACCGTATATGATGACGGCACAAAACAATGACAATAGTTACGTCATAAAACAATGACAATAGTTTCAATGACGTTATGATATACACATGAACAAGAAGTATGAATAATCAAGTTTTATAAACATATAACATTCTTATATGGTATATGTAAAATTGTCCAACTATTTTTATACACATAATTTTTATTGACATAATTTGGACTTTCAACCAGAGTCCAGTAGTTCACAAAATGTGATAATGCTACCGGTTAAGTTTCTATAATAAAATTTAGCGTTTTTAAAAATAGTTTCTTTGTTTGGCGTTTGTTTTCAAATCTATTTTTACCCTTATTAAGTCACCGGTTAATACAATACATTACCAAAAAAACTGACAAGGAAAAATTTGACTCTGCAATAAAATTAGTCACCAACACTTTTAGTTATCATATCCATTCTTGTCTCAAGCCTATTCTTTAATATTTTTACGCATATCCTTATTAACTCAAAAGTTTGCTGATTTTTCTATTTAAATCAGTATAACTAAGCCAGGCAAATAGAAACAGCGCAAAATTAATAGACGAACATGGAAAGCGATATTGAACAGTGTATTACTTATCGAAATACAGATTTTGGTGAATATATTTACCATAAGTCTCCAACCTCATATACTGAAGCAAAAGAATTTTGTAAAAGTCGCGCGTCGCAATTAGCAAATATACCGAACGAAGAGGTATATGAAAGTATCATTGAAAATGCTCCACAAAATGGTAGTAGATGTTACAGCCCTTACTACCGAATTGGACTAATAAGTTCTGACTATGGTGCGACATTTCAAGGGAGTGATGAACCGTATAACAATACGTGGTACGAGAAATTCATAAAAGGAATAAGAAACAGAAATGTTCAGAACCAAGGTCTTCATCATGTTTCCAGTACAACTCCACTGCCATCTTTGTGTTTTAAACCGTCTGCTGTATCCACAAAGCCTATAACCAACATTACCAGAACCTTTGAAATATCGACAAATGTATACGAAACCACTTTACCGTCTTCTACAGCTGACGTTATCACTCATAAGGCTCCTCAAGCAACAACTTCATCAACAGACAACTTTGTACAAGCCCCAAACTTCAAATACCTTGCTTTAGGATTTGGGGTGTTTAGTGTGGTTCTTATTCTTGCTCTCTTGCTCGTTCTAGCGGTTAAACTTTGGCGAAAAAAAAATACAAATAACCAAACAGCAGAGATGGTGGTTCAACCTCCAAATCGAGCAGAACCACCTCATATATACCAAGAACCACATTATTTGAACCCAAACCAAGAACCAGATTATTTGAACCCAAACCAAGAACCACATTATTTGAACCCAAACCAAGAACCAGATTATTTGGTGCCGTTACCATCAGAAAGACATACCTATTGTACCATACAAGAAAACTTAGTCATCATTCACCCCAATCCTAGTGAATAAATAACGTCACATTTTCTAGAAGATGAGCACACTGAAATGACGTCACAATGTCAAAAACATTAAAATGTTTCAATGACGTCACAAAACACAATTAAAAATTTAATATTGTATATAGATTATGACATCACAAAATATAGATTATGACATATAGATTATATAGATTATGACATCACAAAACAATAGTGGTGGTTTACAAAGAAATAGAACCACGAACTAAAGTGTAACTAACATATATAAATATTTCTTGTACTAAGAATAAAAGAATTATGGCCAAAAATTTTTAACGATGTGTTTTTCGCTTTTGTTTTCTGTTTATCATTGTTTTTTTTTACGCTTTCAAATATTGTTCAAGTTCTTATAATAAAAAATTAGTGTTTTTAAAAATAGTTTCCTTGTTTTGAGCTGGCGTTTGTTTCCAAATCTATTTTTACCTTTATTAAGTCACCGGTTAATACAATACATTACCAAAAAACTGACAAGGAAAAATTTGACTCTGCAATAAAATTAGTCACCAATACTTTTAGTTATCATATCCATTCTTATCTCAAGCCTATTCTTTAATATTTTTACGCATATCCTTATTAACTCAAAAGTTTGCTGATTTTTCTATTTAAATCAGTATAACTAAGCCAGGCAAATAGAAACAGCGCAGAATTAATAAATGAACATGGACAGTGACACTAAACAGTGTATTACTTATCGAAATACAGAATTTGGTGAATATATTTACCATAAATCTCCAACCTCATATACTGAAGCAAAAGAATTTTGTAAAAGTCGCGCGTCGCAATTAGCAAATATACCGAGGGAAGAGGTATATGAAAGCATTATTGAAAATGCTCCTAAATATGGTTATAGTTGTTATGATAATTACTACCGAATTGGACTAATAAGTTCTGACTATGGTGCGACATTTCAATGGAGTGATGAACCCTATAACAACACGTGGTACAAGAAATTCATAAAAAGAAACAGAAATGGTCAGAACCAAGTTTTATCCATATATATACCATCCAATTCTAACCAAGGTCTTTGTCATGTTTTCAGTACAACTCCACTACCGTTTGTGTGTTTTAAACCATCTGCTGTATCCACAAAGCTTATAACCAACATTACCAGAAACTTTGAAATATCGACAAATGTATACGAAACCACTTTACCGTCTTCTACAGCAGACGTTATCACTTATAAGGCTCCTCAAGCAACAACTTCATTAACAGACAACTTTGTACAAGCCCCAAACTCCAACTACCTTGCTTTAGGATTTGGGGTGTTTAGTGTGATTCTTATCCTTGCTCTCTTGCTCCTTCTGGCGGTTACACTTTGGCGAAAAAAAAATACAAATAACCAAACAGCAAAGATGGTGGTTCAACCTCCGAATCGAGCGGAACCACACCATATACACCAAGAACCAGATTATTTAAACCCAAACCAAGAACCAGATTATTTGAACCCAAAACAAGAACCAGATTATTTAAACCCAAACCAAGAACCAGATTATTTGAACCCAAACCAAGAACCAGATTATTTGAACCAAACCAAGAACCAGATTATTTGGATCTTCACCAAGAACCAGATTATTTGAACCCAAAACAAGAACCAGATTATTTAGATTTTAACCAAGAACCAGATTATTTGAACCCAAAACAAGAACCAGATTATTTAAACCCAAACCAAGAACCAGATTATTTGAACCCAAACCAAGAACCAGATTATTTGAACCCAAACCAAGAACCAGATTATTTAGATTTTAACCAAGAACCAGATTATTTGGTGCCGTTACCATCAGAAAGACATACCTATTCCACCATACAAGAAAACTTAGTCATCATTCACCCCAATCCTAGTGAATAAATAACGTCACATTTTCTAGAAGACGAGCACACTGGAGTGACGTCACAACGTCAAAAACATTAAAATGTTTCAATGACGTCACAAAACACAATTGAAATTTTATTATTGTATATAGATTATGACATCACAAAATATAGATTATGACATCACAAAACAATAGTGGTGGTTTACAAAGAAATAGAACCACGAACTAAAGTGTAACTAACATATATAAATATTTCTTGTACTAAGAATAAAAGAATTATTTTCAAACAATTTTAACGATGTGTTTTTCGCTTTTGTTTTCTGTTTATCACTGTTTTTTTTTTATATTGTTCAAGTTCTTATAATAAAAATTCAGTGTTTTTAAAGATCTTTGTTTTGAGCTGGCGTTTATTTCCAAATCTATTATTACTTTTATTAAGTCACCGGTTAATACATTACATTACCAAAAAAAACTGACAAGAAAAATTTTGACTCTGCAATAAAATTAGTCACCAACACTTTTAGTTATCATATTCATTCTTGTCTCAAGCCTATTCTTTAATATTTTTACGCATATCCTTATTAACTCAAAAGTTTGCTGATTTTTCTATTTAAATCAGTATAACTAAGCCAGGAAAATAGAAACAGCGCGGAATTAATAGACGAACATGGACAGTGACACTAAACAGTGTATTACTTATCAAAATACAGATTTTGGTGAATATATTTACCATAAATCTCCAACCTTATATACTGAAGCAAAAGAATTTTGTAAAAGTCGCGCGTCGCAATTAGCAAATATACCGAGCGAAGAGGTATATGAAAGTATCATTGAAAATGCTCCTAAATATGTTGATAGTTGTTATAGTGATTGGTACCGAATTGGACTAAAAAGTTCTGACTATGGTGCGACATTTCAATGGAGTGATGAACCATATAACAATACGTGGTACGAGAAATTCATAAAAGGAACAAGAAACAAAAATGTTCAGAACCAAGTTTTATCCATATATATACCATCCGACTCTTACCAAGGTCTTTATCCTTATCTCAGTACAACTACACAGCCATTTTTGTGTTTTAAACCATCTGCTGTATCCACAAAGCCTATAACCAACATTACCAGAACCTTTAAAATATCGATAAATGTATACGAAACCACTTTACCGTCTTCTACAGCTGACGTTATCACTCATAAGGCTCCTCAAGCAACAACTTTATCAACAGACAACTTTGTACAAGCCCCAAACTTCAACTACCTTGCTTTAGGATTTGGGGTGTTTAGTGTGGTTCTTATCCTTGCTCTCTTGCTCTTTCTAGCGGTTAAACTTTGGCGAAGAAAAAATACAAATAACCAAACAGCAGAGATGGTGGTTCAACCTCCGAATCGAGCAGAACCACTTCATATACACCAAGAACCAGATTATTTGAACCCAAACCAAGAACCAGATTATTTGAACCCAAACCAAGAACCAGAATATTTGAACCCAAACCAAGAACCAGATTATTTGGATCTTAACCAAGAACCAGATTATTTGGTGCCGTTACCATCGGAAAGACATACCTATTCCACCATACAAGAAAACTTAGTCATCATTCACCCCAATCCTAGTGAATAAATAACGTCACATTTTCTAGAAGATGAGCACACTGGAGTGACGTCACAATGTCAAAAACATTAAAATGTTTCAATGACGTCACAAAACACAATTAAAAATTTAATATTGTATATAGATTATGACATCACAAAATATAGATTATGACATATAGATTATATAGATTATGACATCACAAAACAATAGTGGTGGTTTACAAAGAAATAGAACCACGAACTAAAGTGTAACTAACATATATAAATATTTCTTGTACAAAGAATAAAAGAATTATGGCCAAAAATTTTTAACGATGTGTTTTTCGCTTTTGTTTTCTGTTTATCATTGTTTTTTTTACGCTTTCAAATATTGTTCAAGTTCTTATAATAAAAAATTAGTGTTTTTAAAAATAGTTTCCTTGTTTTGAGCTGGCGTTTGTTTCCAAATCTATTTTTACCTTTATTAAGTCACCGGTTAATACAATACATTACCAAAAAACTGAAAAGGAAAATTTTGAATCTGCAATAAAATTAGTCACCAATACTTTTAGTTATCATATCCATTCTTGTCTCAAGCCTATTCTTTAATATTTTTACGCATATCCTTATTAACTCAAAAGTTTGCTGATTTTTCTATTTAAATCAGTATAACTAAGCCAGGCAAATAGAAATAGCGCAGAATTAATAGACGAACATGGACAGTGATATTGAACAGTGTATTATTTATCGAAATACAAATTTTGGTGAATATATTTACCATGAACCTCTAACCTCATATACTGAAGCAAAAGAATTTTGTAAAAGTCGAGCGTCGCAATTAGCAAATATACCGAGCGAAGAGGTATATGAAAGTATCATTGAAAATGCTCCACAAAATGGTAGTAGATGTTACAGAAATTACTACCGAATTGGACTAATAAGTTCTGACTGTGGTGCGACATTTCGATGGAGTGATGAACCGTATAACAATACGTGGTACAAGAAATTCATAAAAGGAAAAAGAAACAGAAATGGTCAGATCCAAGTTTTAACCATATATATACCATCCGGCTCTAACCAAGGTCTTTATCCTTTTTCCAGTACAACTCCAAAAGCGTTTGTGTGTTTTAAACCATCTGCTGTATCCACAAAGCCTACAACTAACATTATCAGAAACTTTGAAATATCGACAAATGTATACGAAACCACTTTACCGTCTTCTACAGCTGACGTTATCACTTATAAGGCTCCTCAAGCAACAACTTCATTAACAGACAACTTTGTACAAGCCCCAAACTTCAACTACCTTGCTTTAGGATTCGGGGTGTTTAGTGTGGTTCTTATCCTTGCTCTCTTGCTCGTTCTAGCGGTTACACTTTGGCGAAAAAAAAATACAAATAACCAAACAGCAAAGATGGTGGTTCAACCTCCGAATCGAGCAGAACCACTTCATATACACCAAGAACCAGATTATTTGAACCCAAACCAAGAACCAGATTATTTGGATCTTAACCAAGAACCAGATTATTTGGTGCCGTTACCATCAGAAAGACATATCTATTGCACCATACAAGAAAACTTAGTCATCATTCACCCCAATCCTAGTAAATAAATAACGTCACACTTTCTAGAAGATGAGCACACTGGAGTGACGTCACAACGTCAAAAACATTAAAATATTTCAATGACGTCACAAAACACAATTGAAATTTTATTATTGTATATATATTATGACAACACATAGAGTATGACATCACAAAATATAGATTATGACATATAGATTATATAGATTATGACATCACAAAACAATAGTGGTGGTTTACAAAGAAATAGAACCACGAACTAAAGTGTAACTAACATATATAAATATTTCTTGTACAAAGAATAAAAGAATTATTTTCAAACAATTTTAACGATGTGTTTTTCGCTTTTGTTTTCTGTTTATCATTGTTTTTTTTACGCTTTCAAATATTGTTCAAGTTCTTATAATAAAAATTCAGTGTTTTTAAAAATATTTTCCTTGTTTTGAACTGGCGTTTGTTTTCAAATCTTTTTTTACCTTTATTAAGTCACCAGTTAATACAATACATTACCAAAGAACCGGACAAGGAAAAGTCAGCGCAACTATAGTTATCATATCCATTCTTGACTCAAGCCTATTCTTTATTAACTTTACGCATTTCCTTATTGACTCAAAAGTTTGCTGATTTTTCTATTTAAATCAGTATAACTAAGCCAGGCATGGCATTTTCTACAACGGTATAAATATAAAATTATAGGTTTTGAGACTTCAGGAGGATTAAAACACGATATGATAATGAACAACATACTAAAATTTTAAAATTTATATATACAAAATCAAAAGTTATTCGATTTCAAAATTCGGATTAGTAAGAATAAAAATAACTAGATTTATTTGTTAAATAAAAAATGATTCGAAATAATATAATTATTATTAAAATTTATCTTTATTGTGAATATATTTATGCATACACACTTGCAGGAAAAGCACTTAGCATCGCAATCGATTACGCTGCAAAGGCTTTCCCAGCCTCAAAACAGCTGTGGTGCTGGTTCACAAAGACAAGAAATGGCAAAAATCACCTGCATGACAGCCGTGATGTAATTTTCGCCGCGAAACTGGGGGTATCAAAAGCAAAAATATTTACAAACTTTATCAACTCTATCAACTAGAACCAATTCAATAAAAAGTACAAAAAAAATACGAGAACCCCTTTCTAAGGCAAAATAATAACTTTCGTTCTGTTAACCAAAATAACTGTGCAAACTCGCTGCCATCCTATGCGGTTAAAATTCGTACAAATTTATTAACAATAAGAAAATTACAAAGAAACAATATTTATATGTATTGGTTACTCAAAAGGGTATAAAACTAAGAAATACTTTTTTATTCAAGGACAGATCTAATTACCCATAAGGTAATTAGAATTACTAAATTTTTTTCGTCATTATATTAAAATAGTTAAACATTGTATAGACGCAATTTTGGATTTAGGTTATATCTCAATAACATTTTCTGTTGTTGTTTAGTTTTTACTATATAGTAAAAACCTTTAAAAAACGTTAACAATAGTGACGAGTATTTTTTATGTATGCGTCAAATTTTTGCTGAATATATTTTTTCCCGAATCTTGTGCGAATTAATTAATTTGATATAGGATTACCATCCGTTTTAATTACAGTGAAACGTACAGCCATGCAATATAGTTTTGTATCATTTAACCCAGTATATTATTTATTTTCGCATCGCAGATCAATTTAGTTTGTGTCTATTATGTACCCTTTGATTAACGTGTTGCTTTACGTTGAAGGAGAAGTTGTAAGTGTGTTGTATTTTTGATAATTGTGATTGTGGAGAAAGAAGTTAGTGCATTTTATATGATAATGATGTTAGTTTAGAAATTATTTAGCGTAATGTAATATTGTAATATTATTGCCCCTCATTTTTGTACATATATTGTTATGTTATCTAGAACTATATTTGAATAAGGTTTTACCTAGGAATTTGGTTAAGTAATTTAATACATTGCTGGACCTTTCTGCCACCCTTCTGACACAACTCCCTACACATTACATATTTAAAAAGATTAACTAAACTAATTAAACAAATATAAAGTATACCTCCTTTAAAATGTTAGACTAAAAATTTTAAAGCAAAATCGATTTAAAAGTTTTAAATAATCAATCTTTAATTTTTAGTAAACAATTAGGAATTCAACTGCAATAAACAAACACAATTTCTCTTATTGGAATTTATATATAAATTAGACCAACATTTTGATAATTAAAATTAATTTTTAATCAACAAACTAACATTTAAATATATTTAACAAATAAAAAAACAAAAATTAATTTTTTAACCCAGTTCCAAGTTGTCAATATTAGGATATACATTAAACTAAATTTTAAATTCCAAAAATTAATTTTTGATTTTTAATAAATAAACAAGCATATAAATATAATAAACAAAAATTAAATATAATAAACAAAAATTAAATATAATAAACAAAAATTAAATATAATAAACAAAAATTAAATATAATAAACAAAAAAAAATATTTTTTTAATAAGAGTTTAACTACTTGTATTATAAAATACATTATTGTACTAAATTTTTAATGCCTAATATCGAACTTTACTTTTAATAAATAAACAAGAATTTAAATATAATAAACAAACAAAAATTAAATTTTAAGGCTATTTTTAAGTTAACAATATTATATTATAAAACTGACCAAAATTTGAAAACCTAATAACGATCTTTAAATTATAATAAATAAACAAGCAATTAGTAATAATTTAAACACAATATTATTTTAAACAACTTTCTAAAATTTTAGAACTTTATATACATAAGATCAAAAGTTATTTTATTTCAAAATTCGGATGAGTAAGAATAAAAATAATACTGACAATAACAATATGTTTCGAAATCTAAGATTTCAAACCAAAATTAAAAAAATACTTAAAGCATCATAAATTTTTATATTTGACTTATGGTTATCATCATAATTCATTAAACTTTGTTCAGGAAGTGATGTCATGCAATTATTTTCATTAAAACTTATAAAAGAAACACATATAAATTTTCCTTATTAGCAATAAAGACGTAATGTGTAAAACATATATACAAATATGTGGCAAAATTCCCATTTAATGATGTATATTTTTCACTATAGTTTAGCAGTTATTTTACATGGGAAAGCCACTAGCCTTGCATGGGTATGTGGTTTTATAATTAAGCCTTTAAATGGTCGAAGTCCTGTTTTTTCGTCAATATAGTCAGCATACTTGATTTCCTTAATGACTTTAATGTTCATTTTTCCTGAATAAAATGCCGTTGTGATAACTGCAACACTGTATTCACAATCTAAAATTTGAGCTAGTTTTAGTGTGGTTACACACATTCTAATCCACAGTCCTTTATTTCTGTAACTTTCATGTACTGCACCTATACTAGTTTTAAATATTTTCTTGGCTTTAAGTAATTGTAAAGTGTCTTTTTCGAGAAACTCAATAAATCTAAATTTGGCTTCCAATTTTGGATCCACAAACTTCAGAGTTGTATTTTTTAGTGGTTTATCCAGCTCTTCAATTACATTTAAACTCACTGCTAGCATAGCATTTGTAGTTGTATCAAATGCAGATAGAGAAACCCCATAAGAAAGGTATTCCAATGCTATTTGTGCATCTATTTTTACTCCTTCATCATGGTCATATTGTAACATACGATGGGGTATTGCTTTGCCAGAATAGTGGTGTTCAAGAAAATTTAAAACTTGCTTAGAATGTTCCATATAAATTCGTTTTATTTTAACATCATTACCTTTATCAATCATTATATAAAGTTATGACTAGCAAAGTATTATTACCTATGAAGGCCTGCTTTACAAAACCAATTAAATTTTATTTACTTTAAGAATTAAAAAATGGCTCATACAATCAGACAACACTTACAAATTGTAACAAATTTTTCTCACTTTAGTAATTAAGAATAGTTTTTACTATGCTTATTGCCAACTCTTGCGTTTTTAGCAGCTATAAACAACTATAAAACATGCCATATGCTATATTCAGATATTATGCTGCTTGATTAGGTCACTATGCTCATACCAGTATAATGACATGTTTATTTGAAACCACAAAACAGGGCTTTTAACTGTGCACTACAAAACACTAAGTAATGCCAATGATAACATAAAGTTGCCAGTTACATTTTCATAAACAAAACGAAAAATGATTATTCCAGTTTGGTAAAAAATGTTAAATAAATTTGAAAATTTTATTATTTTTTTCAAAACAAAAACTAATATTTTGCTTAGATGTAGTTTTCTCACCTTTCTATTACTACCAAATGCAAATTATAACATATTTTTAGTAATTTACTGTTGTTTTTTTCTAAACATATAACTTAAAATTATAAAACTTGCCAATCCAACAAAATTTTCAACCGCTTGAATTAATTTCAAAAAGGGGGAAAGTACCGTTGTCATACACATTTCTACTTATATAAGCGGATACGCGGAATTTGAGCAAATAAAAAATGAAGGAACGGATATTGGAGGAACGGAAAATTAAAAAAACAAAAAATAAAGGAACTGAAATTAAAGGAACCGGAAATTGAAGGATTCCTTCATTTTCCGGTTCCTTCATTTTCCAGTTCCTTTATTTTCCGCTCCTTCAATTTCCATTCCCTCATTTCCAGGCGACCTATATAAGCAGCAGTCTTGTAAGTAAGCGTAGAGGCTTTTAGCGTCTTAACTTTAAACTATTAATATTTGTAAGTAAAGCTGTCTGGATTTCATCTTCATAAATTTATAAGACATAGGCAATCATTGTCACTAAATATTTGCTGTCTAATAGTTTCTTAGCTAAAATTATAATTTTGTTTAGAAATTTAATTAAAAACTAAAGTTTATTGTTTTTTTACACCTTTTTGAGGATATTTAGTTGAACTATTCGACAAAGTTAATGTATTAAAATAAACTTTTTTTAGCTTATATAGTAAATTAAATATTTTAAAGCTACAGCTGATTAAAGATCTGGGAATTATGACGTTATTGTGACATCACAATATGAAAATTGTGGATATTTACCGATGTTTAAGATGATTGGAAACAACACAAAAGGTATTTTTGTTTTATGTATGTGATTATATTAATAAGAAATTCATTTGAAAATGTAATATTTTTCTAAATCTGTTTTAATTGGATGTAAGATAGAACTTAAATGTATGTGAACAACAGTTTGTTATTTGATTTTATTACATTATTAAACTGTTTAAATAAAACCTTTAATAAAAACTCAAAAACCATCGATTGTCCAAACGAATCCGCCATCTTGTTGTTTATGCCAAAGTCTTATCCATTCCTCAAATCACGTGTTTACACCTATTTACGATCTGTTACCCTTTATCTCTATCACGTGTTTTTAATCACGTGATGTATTAGTTTAACTGTTTTAAATGTATTTATAAATAGTATTCGTGATGCGAGATTGTGAACGGTTGTATGTGTATCTTTCCGTAATAATAAACTATATTACGGCTTTTTTTACGAAAGATAGCAGACTCGATCATTACATTGGAGGTCCTGGTCTTTTGAAGTCGTGAAGAATTTTATAGAAGTATTGCTGCAAGAAATTACAATCGTGTGTTTTACAC
The DNA here is from genome assembly GCF_963082875.1 of Corella eumyota. NCBI lineage: Eukaryota > Metazoa > Chordata > Ascidiacea > Phlebobranchia > Corellidae > Corella > Corella eumyota. The sequence goes on along the minus strand of NC_137495.1, from coordinate 1,416,394 downwards.
TTGTCAAAAATAAAAATATTAATTTATACAAAATGGACCATTATCTTACAACCAAGTTGTCGATGAAAATTAAACGCGCTGTTGGACAAAAACTACAAGAAATTAAAAAAAACTAACCTCTCTAAAAGAAGAAATAAAACATATGAAGTTTGGCCAATCAACAGAGCTCTATTAACATCTAATCAAGATTTGGAAAAATATACCGGCAAAACCGACGTCGAAGAATATTTAATAAAATTTGACCTTCTATCAAAGGCCGTTGGTTGGGATTCACGGGAAAGCGGCTATAAACTAGCGTTAAGTTTGTATGGTAAGACTGCCAGTATCGTCACCAACTTATCTGGAAGTGACCGTACATCAGTAGCAGTTTTAAAAGATAAACAGCGTAAACGTTTTTCTTCCCCAAAGTTAAATTTATTGAACGAGCTACATAGCCGAAAAAGAAGAATAAACAAATCCTTAGATTCACTTTCAACCGACATTGCCAACATGGTTCGGCAATGTCCGATTTATACCGATTAAAGCACAAAAGAACTAAAAAAATTACAGAAGAATTGTTTCATGAATGCCATAAAACACGATCAAGAATTGCACTCCGCAATTCATCACCATTTACCATCTACTATCGAAAGTGCCCTGGAAACTGGACGAATTTGCGAACAGCTGTTTCGAGTGGATTTAAGCCCTAACTCAATATCGTGTACCAGCTCCATAGACTACGTTTTAAAATCAAGCCATTCTAATTTACCGTGTGCGTTTGATCTTATTCCCCTTCCGACAAAACCCTTTTCTTGTACAGAAATGAACACAATCCAACAATCAAACGCGATTACTACCAAAAAGAAACTAGTTCAGGAAAAAGAAACTTTTTATAGACCTATTCGTTCAATATCAATATCAAATGACGATGATACTATTGAAGAGGAAATTGCCCAGGCCCGTTTAGAAGACCTTAATATAGTAAATGTAACAATTTGCCTTCGTTCTAAGCCAACTCATAATATAGTTCCCACAAAATTTGATGGCCAGCTATCTTTATTGGTGATCAAAGATGATGTTCTATTTCGCAAATAGGGGTCGGTATCGGGGTCAATACTCCACTTGCAAATGGTTGCTGCAGGCAGGGATTTTTTTATAAGAAGCGTCGCTGCAGGCAGGGATTTTAAAGAAGGCGCATGAAGGCGCATGAAGGCCATAATGGGGGTTATGTCGACGCTTAAGAGATTACGACGACGTTTTTATTGGACATCATTAAAAGCTGATGTGATTAAATACAAAAGGTAGTGTGCGGAGGGCAAGGAAAGAAAAATAGATAAAAGTAAAGAATCGCGATGTTTTGTTCCCGGAGAGACGGCCTGGCTTCGTAACAAAAGTTCGGGTGAAAATTTACAAAAAGACATTTGCGCAGTTTTCGTAATTACGCAAAAACTCAATATCTATCGCATAAAAAAACCAAGGTGGCTAAACAAACCTATGGTCGTTGGCAGGGTAAGGTTCCATAAATTCTGTTAGTTACATGGTGAATTCGTTTCTTATTTTTGTTGTATATTTCCTGCTTTCATTGGGAAGGGAGGAATGTAACAAATCCGCCATCTTGTTGTTTACGCCAAAGACTTATCTATTCCTCAAGTCACGTGTTTACACGTATTGCCGATCTGTTACCCCTTATCTTTATCACGTGAAGTATTAGTTTAACTGTTTCGGATGTATTTGTAATCAGTATTTGTGTTACGAGTTTGTGAACGTTTGTATGTGTATCTTTTCGCTATAATAAACTCTAAATTATAACACGGCTTTTCTAACGAAAGACAATCAGACTCGATTGTTACAATATGTTAGTTTTTAAAATAATTTTTTTTTTTTAAGATTTATGTTTCAAAAACTTTTTGTAAAAGGATTAAAGACTAAACTGCGGGGAGTCTGCAGCGTTAAGCCCGCGTATAGCTTTAACGCAAGACCATATTTTCCCGATATTCAAAATGAAATTTACAAAAAAGTACAATAGGTAAAATAGTTAGAATATTAATTTTTTTTAGTTTTTTTATTAATTTAATGCTTAAATACTGTATAAACAACTGTATATAAATACGCAAAAATAAAATTTTCGCTGTAATTCGGGCCGAAGTGTCTTGGCCGAGGTGTCCGGGGGCCGAAGTGTCTGGCATTCTTACGAACTATTTATATTTTTTTTTCATTTTAACTTTTTAAAAAAAATCGTATAAAATCGCAACCATTCATTAGCACTTGATATATTTTAAGAGATATTATAGTTTTGGCCACTATATGAATACCCTTCGTCAGATACACCATTTGGCAAAGTATCTAAAACATAAAGTAAACAAGTTTAACTAAACAGGCCCAAAGTCATTATTATACCAAGTTTTTTTTTGTATATATCTTTATCCTCGATGCGGAAAAGTCGAATGCGCGACTTAAACATAGAGTAACATCAGCGACTTAAACATAGAGTAACATCAGCGACTAAAACATAGAGTAATATCATTCCGACCCATTCTCGAGTTGCCTGTGGCAGTTTGGGATATTATAGATTATAATTGCCCAATAATTATGCTGCTGATTATGTGCTGGCTCAGCAGGAGTTCATACCGTTTATAGCGCCTTACTCAAGGGCGCTACAGCATGTGATCAGTGGGGATTGAACCCACGACCTCATGTCTGGTGTAACAAGTGTTTTTACCACTACACCACGCTGCCAGAAAAAGTTTATTTAAGTGTGTTCTAAAAGTTTTTACAACTGCCAAAAGTTTTACAACTGTTTAAGTGAATAAATTAAAACTTAAATCTGCCAGCGTGGTGTAGTGGTCAGAACACTTCCTACACTACATGAGGTCTTTGTTTCGACCCCAGTGATCTTATTCTGTAGCGCCTTTAAGTAGGGCACTATAAACGGTAAGCCAGCACTTAATCAACAGCTTATATTTATTAAGCAATAATAATCAATAATATCCCAAACTGCAAAAGGCAACTGAAGACTGGGTTGGAGTAACTGATGTTACTCTATGTTTAGGTCGCGCAATTGACCTTGCCGCATCTAGGATAAAAATACATACAAAAAAATGCTCAGTTACTTACCATTACAGTTATACTTAAGGTTCGACCAAATTACATTTTCTTGACTAAAACAAAAAACTCCTAATCTTCCACCTCTGATCGAGTTATCTAATATAACCCCAGTATCAGCCAATAAGGTGCTTTGGTCAAAAAACTTCAATCTACACAAGGAAATATTATTTTATAAATTATCTATAACAATTAAATGTAAGTTAGTAAATCGTGTAACAATCTATACATGTAGCTTCTATATTTCAAGTAACATTACTGCAAAACAGTGGCTAACTTGCTAGATAACGAAGTACCAAAAAAGTAAACTTTTACCAATAACCTCGTTAGTAAGGTCTTAAACTATAGCCTATAGCAAAGCTTTGTTGTTAGCTATATGTATGCAAAATACCGACCTTATATATCCAACCCTTGGTCTGTGTTGTAACTCCCATCTATACGAGGTTTTATCCTTCCAACCTTGCTGTAATGGGTCACTCCACAACACTCTAACTTCACCATTGGTGTCGTGGGAATGCCATAATGAATTCCTCATACGTTCTCCCGGACCTAGCTCGGAGTCAACCACCTAGTGGACAAATTGGAAGATTTTAAAAAGGGTTGTAATGTTTAGAATAGGCTTTTAAATGTCTACATTATAGAATAAATAAAAGCCAAAAATACATCTGTAGCGGAATGATAAAATTAAACGCAATACGAATGTGAAGTGAAAGTACTTTTAGTGATTATTCTGCATATATATACCACAGTATAATTGATCTACTTTATAGCAAGATATAAGCGCACCTTAAGTTGTAACCCTGCTTTTGCCACTGCTCTAAACGGCGTCGACTTCCAATAGGTTTGTCCCATTTGTTTCCAAGTAACAAGGTAGAACTTGGCGCTGTTCTGGTAACTAAATATGAACCCAGCATAATCATCATCAGCTTCGGTATTAACAAAGAAAGTTCCGCTGAAATCAACCCCGTCAAATGAGTCGTAACCTTAACGTGAAAAATTAGAATTTATAGACGTTATTACTTGTCAATTATTAAGGCATATTTGCTTTATATTGTAACAAATACGCTATTTTCTTGTTTACTCTTTAAGTCTTATCTATTCTTTGTCACGTGTTTGCACCTGGAGTCTCGTCTGTACGCCTTATCATTATCACGTGTTCTGTATCACGTGACTTGTTGGTTTAACCGTTTAATTGTAATGTATTGAGATAGTATTCGTGTTACGAGTTTGTGGACGGTTGTTTGTAATTTTACGCAGCAATAGACTAGAAATATAAATACGGCTTACTCTACAAAGGAATATCAGGCAAAATCGTTACAATATTAGTGTTACTATTAATATAAATATATAAAAACGAAAAAATAGATAAGCAATCAATTTTTTATCAAATAAGCTAAGAACAACTAGTGTTTGAGGGTGCTAGATACCCTGAACTTTTCGCTACGTGCTTACTAATATTACAAATGAATAAAAATATGTCAAAAAATAGAAAAACAGTTTACTTTCTATTCAAAATTAGCTAAATATAAGAAGTTAGTGTTGCAAGCTACCTTTAATTAATTTTTTAAAAGTTAGAAGCACATAGTGTATACGTAGATCGACTTCAGCCCTTTCACCCCTTTTGAACCGTTTTAAAACCAAATTTGATAATATATAATTAAAATTATTACGTCATTACACTGGTGAACAATAAGTCGTGTATTAAAATAGTTTTAAACTTACCAATTGCCAACCCCGGATCACTATTCTGCGTTTGCACAATTTCCCTTCCTCGGTTCAACACTACCCAGTTGGGGTCAATTTGAGAGTCACCCTGAGGGTCAAGGGTCACGCTCTGGTAAGTGCGGAAGTCGGTTGACGTCACCTCCGCGTTTTCAGGACAAGAATCACGCCAGTCGTGCACAAGATCGCCATCCTGTGGAAGGATAATTTTTTTTAATTTTAATGTTTTCAAGAACAAAAAAACTAACCCTAAATTAAATTAAAACTTTTTTTACTTTGTCGTTCTCACAGGCATCCCCTACTCCATCTTCATCAGAGTCAACTTGAGACGGGTTGTAAATTAATCGGCAGTTATCGGGAGTTATAATTATTCCGTAATCAGGAATGCCGTCGTTGTCGTCATCTTCATCACATGCGTCTCCTAACCCGTCATTATCCTGGTAACCGGGTATATTATTTAATGTTTATCCTCAACTTTGATTTACTTTAATTTACTTACTGTGTCGAGTTGAGCACTATTGATGACGTAGGGACAGTTATCGATGTTGTTCTGATGTCCATCGCCGTCTGTGTCTGCGTCATCATCACATACGTCACCAACAAGGTCATTGTCCACGTCAGTCTGTGTCACAATAATGTTATATTAAATTATATAGTCTACATATTGTTAGGTTTTTTTCAAATTTAAGTGACTTGTTAAAATAACTTTTGCATTGTTAAAAAAATAATTTGGGGACATGTTGTGCTACATAAGGTCCTGGGTTTTATTTCCACTGCTCTTAAGCTGTAGTTTCGTTATGTAAGGCGTTATAAACGAAATGAACTTTTGTTGAGCCAACACTTAATCAGCATCTTAGAGACTGGGTCAGGGTAACTAATGTTAATTTATATTTAGGTTATACATAAATAAATATAAGTACTTGTAAAATATTGGACACGGATGGACAATTATCACATGCTTCACCGACTCCATCTCGATCGTTGTCTTCCTGGGTGTAGTTTGGAATACAAGGACAGTTGTCCGCGTGATTCGACAAACCTACGTCACAAAATGAATAATTACGTCACAAATAAATATTTTTATAAGCAACAGTGAAGATGTCATAATGCTCTTAGTTACTTATTACGTTGAAGCATTACTACAGAAGAAAACTTAATATTCAAGATCACATGACGTTATACATTGATGACGTAACTCACCATCACCGTCGATGTCGTTGTCGCATTTGTCTCCTTCCCCGTTTTTGTCGGTGTCGAGTTGTTTCGGGTTGTTGGCGTTCGGGCAATTATCACAAGCATCACCAAAACTATCAATGTCCGAGTTCTGATGATCAAATAAGTAAGTTAAATGATTAAGTCACCTTACTTTGATGTAAGGAGGCTAACACTGCAGTCTAATCTTTGGTCTATTTTTATATAATAATCTTCAAAACGTGTAGTGGCCAGAACTCTTGGATTTACTGAATAAGATCCTTGGTTCAATCCCCACTGCTCACATGCTGTAGCACTCTTAAGTAAGGCGCTATAAACGGTATAAACTTCTGCTGAGCCAACACTTAGTCAGCAGCATGATTATCAGGCAATTATATTCTATAATATTCAGAACACAAGATCCCAGAAAGAGATTATGACGTCATTAAAGCTTACCTGTTGATCAGGATTCGAGATTAGGACGCAGTTATCCTCATTGTTCGGCACTCCGTCTCCATCCGCGTCTCCGTCGCACTGATCGCCCACTCCGTCGTTATCCGAGTCTTCCTGACCGCTGTTGGGCACCAGAGGGCAATTATCCTAATATAGACAACAGGTTAAATTATGTATGGTTTAAATAATCGCAAAGTTTTCGGGTTCGAGCCGCACTAATGCCACACTATTTCCCCTTAAGTCTGGTGTTTACAAATAGCTTAAACATGTCACAACAACACACTCTACCCGATAAAATATAGAACCTTTCACCTAAGGTGATATGGTCAAAAGGTGAAAATGGCATCGAATTACGGGTCAGAAGGGTTCGGATTTTAGTCATGCTAATGTTAACAATATTCAGTTTTATGCCAGTTTACACATAAAATAGTTAATAGCGTATTGTTCGCGTTTTTTTGTACATATCTTTTCTATCAATATGGGAAGGTCCAATGCGCAACCTAAACATAGAGTAACATCAGTTACTCCGACCAAGGCTCGAGTTGCCTTTAGCAGTTTGGGATTTTATATAGATTATAATTGCTTGATAATTGGCCCGCTGTTTAAGTATTGGTTTAGCAATAGTTTATACCGTATACAGCGCTCTACTCAAGGCCACCACAGCATGATATCACTGGGGATCGAACCTAGGACCTAATGTAGTGTAAAAAGTGTTCTGACTACTACACTACGCTGCCGTTGTTAAGTTGGTAACAGAGTGTTTGCCTGAATTAAGTAATACTATAAAATCTTATATAAATTTACCTTTTTACAAGTCTTTTCGTGGCATGGTAGGTCAACATCAGGATAACTATCTTGGTCCGTGTCATTGCCACACATAAAACCATTCCCGGCGTGGCCGTGGTCACAAATGCAGTCAAAATCCTTGTTCTTGTTGATCACCAGGCACTTTGCGTGCAAGTCACAAGGGTTTATTCCTTGGATAAAAAAATGTTAATTATTAAAAAAATCTGACCAAAATATACATATATGTCTGAAAGCCCGACTTTGCTGCCTAAACGTAAAGTAACATAAGTTACCCCAATTAAGTCTCAAGTTGCTTGGGGCAGTTTGGGATATTATATAGATTATAATTGCCTGTTAATAACGCTGCTGATTAAGTGTTGGCTTAGCAGGAGTTTATACCGTTTATAGCACCTTAGTTAAGGGCGCTACAGCACGAGAGCAGTGGAGATTGAACCCAGGTTTTTTGATCAGCACTTTTTAAAAGCACTAGTATACAAAATGTATTGTATATTTGAACTACTAATTCGTTTTTTTTTGTTTATTTTAACTTATATTTACCCATATGAAAGCAAGGTTGGATTTCTTTGCACCCAGTCTTCTGATTACCCTCATAACCCTCCTTACAATCTCCACAAGCAAAAGAACCCTAATATATATATAAAAAATAAATTTAAATAACATTAAAGTTTTATTTTCAAGAATTTAAAATTCCCTAAAATTCAAAGGCACCGTATATGATGACGGCACAAAACAATGACAATAGTTACGTCATAAAACAATGACAATAGTTTCAATGACGTTATGATATACACATGAACAAGAAGTATGAATAATCAAGTTTTATAAACATATAACATTCTTATATGGTATATGTAAAATTGTCTAACTATTTTTATACACATAATTTTTCTTGACATAATTTGGACTTTCAACCAGAGTCCAGTGGTTCACAAAATGTGATAATGCTACCGGTTAAGTTTTTATAATAAAATTTAGCGTTTTTAAAAATAGTTTCTTTGTTTGGCGTTTGTTTCCAAATCTATTATTACTTTTATTAAGTCACCGGTTAATACAATACATTACCAAAAAAACTGACAAGGAAAAATTTGACTCTGCAATAAAATTAGTCACCAACACTTTTAGTTATCATATCCATTCTTGTCTCAAGCCTATTCTTTAATATTTTTACGCATTTCCTTATTAACTCAAAAGTTTGCTGATTTTTCTATTTAAATCAGTATAACTAAGCCAGGCAAGTAGAAACAGCGCAGAATAAATAGACGAACATGGACAGTGACACTAAACAGTGTATTACTTATCAAAATACAGATTTTGGTGAATATATTTACCATAAATCTCCAACCTCATATACTGAAGCAAAAGAATTTTGTAAAAGTCGAGCGTCGCAATTAGCAAATATACCGAGCGAAGAGGTATATGAAAGCATTATTGAAAATGCTCCTAAATATGTTGATAGTTGTTATGATAATTACTACCGAATTGGACTAATAAGTTCTGACTATGGTGCGACATTTCAATGGAGTGATGAACCTTATAACTATACGTGGTACAAGAAATTCATAAAAGGAAAAAGAAACAGAAATGGTCAGAACCAAGTTTTATCCATATATATACCATCCGGCTCTGACCAAGGTCTTTATCGCTTTTCCAGTACAACCCCAATGCCATCTTTGTGTTTTAAACCATCTGCTGTATCCACAAAGCCTACAACCAACATTACCAGAAACTTTGAAATATCGACAAATGTATACGAAACCACTTTACCGTCTTCTACAGCTGACGTTATCACTCATACGGCTCCTCAAGCAACAACTTCATCAACAGACAACTTTGTACAAGCCCCAAACTTCAACTACCTTGCTTTAGGATTCGGGGTGTTTAGTGTGGTTGTTATCCTTGCTCTCTTGCTCTTTCTAGCGGTTAAACTTTGGCAAAAAAAAAATACAAATAACCAAACAGCAGAGATGGTGGTTCAACCTCCGAATCGAGCAGAACCACACCATATACACCAAGAACCACATTACTTAAATCCAAACCAAGAACCAGATTATTTGGTGCCGTTACCATCAGAAAGACATATCTATTCCACCATACAAGAAAACTTAGTCATCATTCACCCCAATCCTAGTGAATAAATAACGTCACATTTTCTAGAAGATGAGCACACTGAAATGACGTCACAACGTCAAAAACATTAAAATGTTTCAATGACGTCACAAAACACAATTCAAAATTTATTATTGTATATAGATTATGACATCACAAAATATAGATTATGACATTTAGGTTATATAGATTACGACATCACAAAACAATAGTGGTGGTTTACAAAGAAATAGAACCACGAACTAAAGTGTAACTAACATATATAAATATTTCTTGTACAAAGAATAAAAGAATTATTTTCGAAAATTGTAATGATGTGGTTTTACTTTTGTTTTCTGTTTACCATTGTTTTTTTTATATTTTTCAAGTTCTTATAATAAAAATTCAGTGTTTTTAAAGATCTTTGTTTTGAACTGGCGTTTGTTTTCAAATCTATTTTTACCCTTATTAAGTCACCAGTTAATACAATACATTACCAAAACAACTGACAAGGAAAAGTCAGTGCACCTATAGTTATCATATCCATTCTTGACTCAAGCCTATTCTTTATTAACTTTACGCATTTCCTTATTGACTCAAAAGTTTGCTGATTTTTCTATTTAAATCAGTATAACTAAGCCAGGCATGGCATTTTCTACAACGGTATAAATATAAAATTATAGGTTTTGAGACTTCAGGAGGATTAAAACACGATATGATAATGAACAACATACTAAAATTTTAAAATTTATATATACAAAATCAAAAGTTATTCGATTTCAAAATTCGGATTAGTAAGAATAAAAATAACTAGATTTATTTGTTAAATAAAAAATGATTCGAAATAATATAATTATTATTAAAATTTATCTTTATTGTGAATATATTTATGCATACACACTTGCAGGAAAAGCACTTAGCATCGCAATCGATTACGCTGCAAAGGCTTTCCCAGCCTCAAAATAGCTGTGGTGCTGGTTCACAAAGACAAGAAATGGCAAAAATCACCTGCATGACAGCCGTGATGTAATTTTCGCCGCGAAACTGGGGGTATCAAAAGCAAAAATATTTACAAACTTTATCAACTCTATCAACTAGAACCAATTCAATAAAAAGTACAAAAAAAATACGAGAACCCCTTTCTAAGGCAAAATAATAACTTTCGTTCTGTTAACCAAAATAACTGTGCAAACTCGCTGCCATCCTATGCGGTTAAAATTCGTACAAATTTATTAACAATAAGAAAATTACAAAGAAACAATATTTATATGTATTGGTTACTCAAAAGGGTATAAAACTAAGAAATACTTTTTTATTCAAGGACAGATCTAATTACCCATAAGGTAATTAGAATTACTAAATTTTTTTCGTCATTATATTAAAATAGTTAAACATTGTATAGACGCAATTTTGGATTTAGGTTATATCTCAATAACATTTTCTGTTGTTGTTTAGTTTTTACTATATAGTAAAAACCTTTAAAAAACGTTAACAATAGTGACGAGTATTTTTTATGTATGCGTCAAATTTTTGCTGAATATATTTTTTCCCGAATCTTGTGCGAATTAATTAATTTGATATAGGATTACCATCCGTTTTAATTACAGTAAAACGTACAGCCATGCAATATAGTTTTGTATCATTTAACCCAGTATATTATTTATTTTCGCATCGCAGATCAATTTAGTTTGTGTCTATTATGTACCATTTGATTAACGTGTTGCTTTACGTTGAAGGAGAAGTTGTGAGTGTGTTGTATTTTTGATAATTGTGATTGTGGAGAAAGAAGTTAGTGCATTTTATATGATAAGGAATGATGTTAGTTTAGAAATTATTTAGCGTAATGTAATATATTTGCCCTAATATTATAATATTATTATTGTTATCATTAAAGTATGTTATCCAGAACTATATTTGAATAAGGGTTTACCTAGGAATTTGGTTAAGTAATTTAATACATAGCAGGACCTTTCTGCCCCCCTCCTGACACAACTCCCTACACATTACATAATTAAAAAGATTAACTAAACTAATTAAACAAATATGAAGTATACCTCCTTTAAAATGTTAGACTAAAAATTTTAAAGCAAAATCGATTTAAAAGTTTTAAAATATTAATCTTTAAGTTTTAGTAAACAATTAGGAATTCAACTGCAATAAACAAACACAATTTCTCTTATTGGAATTTATATATAAATTAGACCAACAATTTGATAATTAAAATTAATTATTAATTTTTAATCAACAAACTAGCATTTAAATATATTTAACAAATAAAAAAACAAAAATTAATTTTTTAACCCAGTTTCAAGTTGTCAATATTAGGATATACATTAAACTAAATTTTAAATTCCAAAATTTAATTTTTGATTTTTAATAAATAAACAAGCATTTAAATATAATAAACAAAAATTAAATATAATAAACAAAAAAAAATATTTTTTTAATAAGAGTTTAACTACTTGTATTATAAAATACATTATTGTACTAAATTTTTAATGCCTAATATCGAACTTTACTTTTAATAAACAAACAAGAATTTAAATATAATAAACAAACAAAAATTAAATTTCAAGGCTATTTTTGAGTTAACAATATTATAATATAAAACTGACCAAAATTTGAAAACCTAATAACGATCTTTAAATTATAATAAATAAACAAGCAATTAGTAATAATTGGAACACAATATTATTTTAAACAACTTTTTAAAATTTTAGAACTTTATATACACAAGATCAAAAGTTATTTTATTTCAAAATTTGGATGAGTAAGAATAAAAATAATACTGACAATAACAATATGTTTCGAAATCTAAGATTTCAAACCATAATTATTGTGAATAATAAATTCTGCCTTACCGTGGTGCAATGGCTTAGTGCAAACAAACCAAAGTCGAAACACATAAGAATCAGTACATAAAAATGTTGTTACTCCATTTAAATATGAAATAAAATAGTAATTGTTAAAAAAATATCTAAAGCATCATAAATTTTTATATTTGACTTATGGTTACCATCATGATTTATTAAACTTTGTTCAGGAAGTGATGTTATGCCATTTTCATTAAAACTTATAAAAAGAAACACGTATAAATTTTTCTTTTTACCAATATAAACGCGTAATGTGTAAAACATATACAAATATGTGGCAAAATTCCCATTTAATGATGTATATTTTTTACTATAGTTTAGCAGTTATTTTACATGGGAAAGCCACTAGCCTTGCATGGGTATGTGGTTTTATAATTAAGCCTTTAAATGGTCGAAGTCCTGTTTTTTCGTCAATATAGTCAGCATACTTGATTTCCTTAATGACTTTAATGTTCATTTTTCCTGAATAAAATGCCGTTGTGATAACTGCAACACTGTATTCACAATCTAAAATTTGAGCTAGTTTTAGTGTGGTTACACACATTCTAATCCACAGTCCTTTATTTCTGTAACTTTCATGTACTGCACCTATACTAGTTTTAAATATTTTCTTGGCTTTAAGTAATTGTAAAGTGTCTTTTTCGAGAAACTCAATAAATCTAAATTTGGCTTCCAATTTTGGATCCACAAACTTCAGAGTTGTATTTTTTAGTGGTTTATCCAGCTCTTCAATCACATTTAAACTCACTGCTAGCATAGCATTTGTAGTTGTATCAAATGCAGCTAGAGAAACCCCATAAGAAAGGTATTCCAATGCTATTTGTGCATCTATTTTTACTCCTTCATAATGGTCATATTGTAACATACGATGGGGTATTGCTTTGCCAGAATAGTGGTGTTCAAGAAAATTTAAAACTTGCTTAGAATGTTCCATATAAATTCGTTTTATTTTAACATCATTACCTTTATCAATCATTATATAAAGTTATGACTAGCAAAGTATTATCACCTATGAAGACCTGCTTTACAAAACCAATTAAATTTTATTTACTTTAAGAATTAAAAAATGGCTCATACAATCAGACAACACTTACAAATTTTAAAAAAAATTTCTGACTTTAGTAATTAAGAATAGTTTTTACTATGCTTATTGCCAACTCTTGCATTTTCAGCAGCTATAAACAACTATAAAACATGCCATATGCTATATTATTTAACGCGGCAACGTGGTGTAGTGGTAAGAACTCTTGCTACACCGCACATGAGGTCGTGGGTTCAATTCCCACTGATCTCATGCTGTAGCGCCCTTGAGTAAGGCGCTATAAACGGTATGAACTCCTGCTGAGCCAGCACTTAATCAGCAGTGTAATTACTGGGCAATTATAGTCTCTATAATATCCCAAACAGCCACAGGCAACTCGAGACTGGGTCGGAGTAACTGATGTTACTCTATGTTTAAGTTGCGCATTCGACTTTCCCACATCGAGGATAAAGATATATACAAAAAAATAAAAAATTATGCTGCTTTATTAGGTCACTATGCTCATACCAGTATAATGACATGTTTATTTGAAACCACAAAACAGGGCTTTTAACTGTGCACTACAAAACACTAAGTAATGCCAAACATAAAGTTGCCAGTTACATTTTCATAAACAAAACGAAAAATGATTATTTCAGTTTGGTAAAAAAGTTAAATAAATTTGAAACTTTTATTATTTTTTTCAAAACAAAAACTAATATTTTACTTAGATGTAGTTTTCTTACCTTTCTATTAATACCAAATGCAAATTATAACATATTTTTAGTAATTTACTGTTGTTTTTTTCTAAACATATAACTTAAAATTATAAAACTTGCCAATCCAACAAAATTTTCAACCGCTTGAATTAATTTCAAAAAGGGGGAAAGTACCGTTGTCATACACATTTCTACTTATATAAGCGGATACGCGGAATTTGAGCAAATAAAAAATGAAGGAACGGATATTGGAGGAACGGAAAATTAAAAAAACAAAAAATAAAGGTACTGAAATTAAAGGAACCGGAAATTGAGGGATTCCTTCATTTTCCGGTTCCTTCATTTTCCAGTTCCTTTATTTTCCGCTCCTTCAATTTCCATTCCCTCATTTTCAGGCGACCCATATAAGCAGCAGTCTTGTAAGTAAGCGTAGAGGCTTATAGCGTCTTAACTTTAAACTATTAATATTTGTCAGTAAAGCTGTCTGGATTTCATCTTCATAAATTTATAAGACATAGGCAATCATTGTCACTAAATATTTGCTGTCTAATAGTTTCTTAGCTAAAATTATAATTTTGTTTAGAAATTTAATTAAAAACTAAAGTTTATTGTTTTTTTACACCTTTTTGAGGATATTTAGTTGAACTATTCGACGGAATTAATGTATAAAAATAAACTTTTTCTAGCTTATATAGTAAATTTAATATTTTAAAGCTACATCTGATTAAAGATCTGGGGATTATGACGTTATTTGTGACATCACAATATGAAAATTGTGGATATTTACCGATGTTTAAGATGATTGGAAACAACACAAAAGGTATTTTTGTTTTATGTATGTGATTATATTAATAAGAAATTCATTCGGAAATGTAATATTTTTCTAAATCTGTTTTAATTCGATGTAAGATAGAACTTAAATGTATGTGAACAACAGTTTGTTATTTGATTTTATCATATTATTAAACTGTTCAAATAAGACCTCTAATAAAAAATTCAAAAACCATCGATTGTCCAAACGAATCCGCCATCTTGTTGTTTATGCCAAAGTCTTATCTATTCCTCAAATCACGTGTTTACACCTATTTACGATCTGTTACCCTTTATCTCTATCACGTGTTTTTAATCACGTGATGTATTAGTTTAACTGTTTTAAATGTATTTATAAATAGTATTCGTGATGCGAGATTGTGAACGGTTGTATGTGAATCTTTCCGTAATAATAAACTATAAATTATATTACGGCTTTTTTTACGAAAGATAGCAGACTCGATCATTACATTGGATTCTCCTGGTCTTTTGAAGTCGTGAAGAATTTTATAGAAGTATTGCTGCAAGAAATTACAATCGTGTGTTTCACACTTGTCAAAAATAAAAATATTAAATTAAACAAAATGGACCATTATCTTACAACCAAGTTGTCGATGAAAATTAAACGCGCTGTTGGACAAAAACTACAAGAAATTAAAAAAAACTAGCCTCTCTAAAAGAAGAAATAAAACATATGAAGTTTGGCCAATCAACAGAGCTCTTTTAACATCTAATCAAGATCTGGAAAAATATACCGGCAAAACCGACGTCGAAGAATATTTAATAAAATTTGACCTTATATCGAAGGCCGTCGGTTGGGATTCACGGGAAAGCGGCTATAAACTAGCGTTAAGTTTGTATGGTAAGGCTGCCAGTATCGTCACCAACTTATTTGGAAGTGACCGTACATCAGTAGCAGTTTTGAAGGATAAACTGCGTAAACGTTTTTCTTCCCCGAATTTAAATCTATTGAACGAGCTACATAGCCGAAAAAGAAGAGTGAACGAATCCTTAGATTCACTTTTAACCGACATTGCCAACATGGTTCGGCAATGTCCGATTTATACCAATTCAAGCACAAAAGAACTAGAAAAATTAAAGATGAATTGTTTCATGAATGCCATAAAACACGATCAAGAATTGCACTCCGCAATTTATCACCATTTACCATCTACTATCGAAAGTGCCGTGGAAACTGGACAACTTTACGAACAGCTGTATCGAGTGGATTTAAGCCCTAACCCAATATCGTGTACCAGCACCAAAGACTACATTTCAAAATCAAGCCATTCTAATTTACCGTGTGCGTTTGATCTTATTTCCAGTCCGACTAAACCATTTTCTTGTACAGAAATGAACACAATCCAACAACCAAAGGCGATTACTACCAAAAAGAAACTAGTTAAGAAAAAAAAACTTTTTATATGCCTATTCGTTCAATATTAATATCAAATGACGATAATACTTTAGAAAAGGAAATTGCCCAGGCCCGTTTAGAAGACCCTGATATAATAAATGAAAAGCTTTGTCTTCGTTCTAAGCCCCATTTGTAGTTCCCACAAAATTTGATGGGCAGCTATCTTCATTGATGATCAAAGATGATATTCTATTTCGAAAATGGGAGTCGGCATCGGGGTCAATACTCCACTTACAAATGGTTGCTGCAGGCAGGGATTTTTTTTAGAAGAAGCGTCGCTGCAGGCAGGGATTTTAAAGAAGGCGCATGAAGGCCATAAGGGGGTTATGTCGACGCTTAAGAGATTACGACGACGTTTTTATTGGACATCATTAAAAGCTGATGTGATTAAATACAAAAGGTAGTGTGCGGAGTGCAAGGAAAGAAAAAGAGATAAAAGTGAAGAATCGCGATGTTTTGTTCCCGGAGAGACGGTCTGGCTTCGTAACAAAAGTTCGGGTGGAAATTTACTAAAAGACATTTGCGCAGTTTCTGTAATTACGCAAAAACTCAATAACAATACCTATCGCATAAAAAAACCAAGGTGTCTAAACAAACCTATGGTCGTTGGCAAAGCAAGGCTCCATAAACTCTGTTAGTTACATGGTGAATTCGTTTCTTATTTTTGTTGTATATTTTCTGCTTTCATTGGAAAGGGGGGAATGTAACGAATCCGCCATCTTGTTGTTTACGCCAAAGTCCTGTCTATTCTTCAGATCACGTGTTTACACGTCTGCCGATCTGTTACCCCTTATCTTTATCACGTGATGTATTATTTTGTTTCAGAATGTATTTGTAATCAGTATTTGTGTTACGAGTTTGTAAACGTTTGTATGTGTATCTTTTCGCTATAATAAACTCTAAATTACAATACGGCTTTTCTTACGAAAAACAATTAGACTCGATTGTTACAATATGTTAGTTTTTTTATTTTTTTTTAAAGATTTATGTTTCAAAAACTTTTTGTAAAAGGATTAAAGACTAAACTGCGGGGAGTCTGCAGCGTTAAGCCCGCGTATACCTTAAACGCAAAACCATATTTTACCGATATTCAAAATGAAATTTACAAAAAAGTACAATAGGTAAAATAGTTAGAATATTAATTTTTTTTAGTTTTTTTATTAATTTAATGCTTAAATACTGTATAAACAACTGTATATAAATACGCAAAAATAAAATTTTCGCTGTAATTCGGGCCGAAGTGTCTTGGCCGAGGTGTCCGGGGGCCGAAGTGTCTGGCATTCTTACGAACTATTTATATTTTTTTTTCATTTTAACTTTTTAATAAAAATCGTATAAAATCGCAACCATTCATTAGCACTTGATATATTTTAAGAGATATTATAGTTTTGGCCACTATATGAATACCCTTCGTCAGATACACCATTTGGCAAAGTATCTAAAACATAAAGTAAACAAGTTTAACTAAACAGGCCCAAAGTCATTATTATACCAAGTTTTTTTTTGTATATATCTTTATCCTCGATGCGGAAAAGTCGAATGCGCGACTTAAACATAGAGTAACATCAGCGACTTAAACATAGAGTAACAACAGCGACTAAAACATAGAGTAATATCATTCCGACCCATTCTCGAGTTGCCTGTGGCAGTTTGGGATATTATAGATTATAATTGCCCAATAATTATGCTGCTGATTAAGTGCTGGCTCAGCAGGAGTTCATTCCGTTTATAGCGCCTTACTCAAGGGCGCTACAGCATGTGATCAGTGGGGATTGAACCCACGACCTCATGTCTGGTGTAACAAGTGTTTTTACCACTACACCACGCTGCCAGAAAAAGTTTATTTAAGTGTGTTCTAAAAGTTTTTACAACTGCCAAAAGTTTTACAACTGTTTAAGTGAATAAATTAAAACTTAAATCTGCCAGCGTGGTGTAGTGGTCAGAACACTTCCTACACTACATGAGGTCTTTGTTTCGACCCCAGTGATCTTATTCTGTAGCGCCTTTAAGTAGGGCACTATAAACGGTAAGCCAGCACTTAATCAACAGCTTATATTTATTAGGCAATAATAATCAATAATATCCCAAACTGCAAAAGGCAACTGAAGACTGGGTTGGAGTAACTGATGTTACTCTATGTTTAGGTCGCGCAATTGACCTTGCCGCATCTAGGATAAAAATACATACAAAAAAATGCTCAGTTACTTACCATTACAGTTATACTTTAAGTTCGACCAAATAACATTTTCTTGACTAAAACAAAAAACTCCTAATCTTCCACCTCTGATCGAGTTATCTAATATAACCCCAGTATCAGCCAATAAGGTGCTTTGGTCAAAAAACTTCAATCTACACAAGGAAATATTATTTTATAAATTATCTATAACAAGTAAATCGTGTAACAATCTATACATGTAGCTTCTATATTTCAAGTAACATTACTGCAAAACAGTGGCTAACTTGCTAGATAACGAAGTACCAAAAAAGTAAACTTTTATCAATAACCAATTCAACCTCTAAAGAATTAAGGTCTTAAACTAAAGCCTATAGCAAAGCTTTGTTGTTAGCTTTATGTATGCAAAATAACGACCTTATATATCCAACCCTTGGTCTGTGTTGTAACTCCCATCTATACGAGGTTTTATCCTTCCAACCTTGCTGTAATGGGTCACTCCACAACACTCTAACTTCGCCGTTGGTGTCGTGGGAATGCCATAATGAATTCCTCATACGTTCTCCCGGACCTAGCTCGGAGTCAACCACCTAGTGGACAAATTGGAAGATTTTAAAAAGAGTTGTAATGTTTAGAATAGGCTTTCAAATGTCTACATTATAGAATAAATAAAAGCCAAAAATACATCTGTAGCGGAATGATAAAATTAAACGCAATACGAATGTGAAGTGAAATTTTAGTACTTTTAGTGATTATTCTGCATATATATACCACAGTATAATTGATCTACTTTATAGCAAGATATAAGCGCACCTTTAGTTGCAACCCTGCTTTTGCCACTGCTCTAAACGGCGTCGACTTCCAATAGGTTTGTCCCATTTGTTTCCAAGTAACAAGGTAGAACTTGGCGCTGTTCTGGTAACTAAATATGAACCCAGCATAATCATCATCAGCTTCGGTATTAACAAAGAAAGTTCCGCTGAAATCAACCCCGTCAAATGAGTCGTAACCTTAACGTGAAAATTAAGTATTTATAGACGTTATTAACAGCCCATTATTAAGGCATATTTGCTTTATATTGTAACAAATACGCTATTTTCTTGTTTACTCTTTAAGTCTTATCTATTCTTTGTCACGTGTTTGCACCTGGAGTCTCGTCTGTACGCCTTATCATTATCACGTGTTCTGTATCACGTGACTTGTTGGTTTAACCGTTTAATTGTAATGTATTGAGATAGTATTCGTGTTACGAGTTTGTGGACGGTTGTTTGTAATTTTACGCAGCAATAGACTAGAAATATAAATACGGCTTACTCTACAAAGGAATATCAGGCAAAATCGTTACAATATTAGTGTTACTATTAATATAAATATATAAAAACGAAAAAATAGATAAGCAATCAATTTTTTATCAAATAAGCTAAGAACAACTAGTGTTTGAGGGTGCTAGATACCCTGAACTTTTCGCTACGTGGTTACTAATATTACAAATGAATAAAAATATGTCAAAAAATAGAAAAACAATTTACGTTCTATTCCAAATTTGCTAAATATAAGAAGTTAGTGTTGCAAGCTACCTTTAATTAATTTTTTAAAAGTTAGAAGCACATAGTGTATACGTAGATCGACTTCAGCCCTTTCACACCTTTTGAACCGTTTTAATACCAAATTTGATAATATATAATTAAAATTATTACGTCTTTACACTGGTGAACAATATCTCGTGTATTAAAATAGTTTTAAACTTACCGATTGCCAACCCCGGATCACTATTCTGCGTTTGCACAATTTCCCTTCCTCGGTTCAACACTACCCAGTTGGGGTCAATTTGAGAGTCACCCTGAGGGTCAAGGGTCACGCTCTGGTAAGTGCGGAAGTCGGTTGACGTCACCTCCGCGTTTTCAGGACAAGAATCGCGCCAGTCATGCACAAGATCGCCATCCTGTGAAAGGATAATTTTTTTTAATTTTAATATTTTCAAGAACAAAAAAACTAACCCTAAATTAAATTAAAACTTTTTTTACTTTGTCGTTCTCACAGGCATCCCCTACTCCATCTTCATCAGAGTCAACTTGAGACGGGTTGTAAATTAATCGGCAGTTATCGGGAGTTGTAATTATTCCGTAATCAGGAATGCCGTCGTTGTCGTCATCTTCATCACATGCGTCTCCTAACCCGTCATTATCCTGGTAACCGGGTATATTACTCAATGTTTATCCTCAACTTTGATTTACTTTAATTTACTTACTGTGTCGAGCTGAGCACTATTGATGACGTAGGGACAGTTATCGATGTTGTTCTGATGCCCATCGCCGTCTGTGTCTGCGTCATCATCACATACGTCACCAACAAGGTCATTGTCCACGTCAGTCTGTGTCACAATAATGTTATATTAAATTATATAGTCTACATATTGTTAGGTTTTTTTTAAATTTAAGTGACTTGTTAAAATAACTTTTGCATTGTTAAAAAAATAATTTGGGGACATGTTGTGCTACATAAGGTCCTGGGTTTTATTTCCACTGCTCTTAAGCTGTAGTTTCGTTATGTAAGGCGTTATAAACGAAATGAACTTTTGTTGAGCCAACACTTAATCAGCATCTTAGAGACTGGGTCAGGGTAACTAATGTTAATTTATATTTAGGTTATACATAAATAAATATAAGTACTTGTAAAATATTGGACACGGATGGACAATTATCACATGCATCACCGACTCCATCTCGATCGTTGTCTTCCTGGGTGTAGTTTGGAATACAAGGACAGTTGTCCGCGTGATTAGACAAACCTACGTCACAAAATGAATAATTACGTCACAAATAAATATTTTTATAAGCAACAGTGAAAATGTCATAATGCTCTTAGTTACTTATTACGTTGAAGCATTACTACAGAAGAAAACTTAATATTCAAGATCACATGACGTCATACATTGATGACGTAACTCACCATCACCGTCGATGTCGTTGTCGCATTTGTCTCCTTCCCCGTTTTTGTCGGTGTCGAGTTGTTTCGGGTTGTTGGCGTTCGGGCAATTATCACAAGCATCACCAAAACTATCAATGTCCGAGTTCTGATGATCAAATAGGTAAATTTAATGATTTAAGTCACTTTACTCTGATGTAAGGAGGCTAACACTGCATTCTAATCTTTGGTCTATTTTTATATAATAATCTTCAAGACTCTTGGATTTACTGAATAAGATCCTTGTTTCAATCCCCACTGCTTACATGCTGTAGCGCCCTTAAGTATAAGGCGCTATAAACGGTATAAACTTCTGCTGAGCCAACACTTAGTCAGCAGCATGATTATAAGGCAATTATATTCTATAATATTCAGAACACAAGATCCCAGAAAGAGATTATGACGTCAATAAAGCTTACCTGTTGATCAGGATTCGAGATTAGGACGCAGTTATCCTCATTGTTCGGCACTCCGTCTCCATCCGCGTCTCCGTCGCACTGATCGCCCACTCCGTCGTTATCCGAGTCTTCCTGACCGCTGTTGGGCACCAGAGGGCAATTATCCTAATATAGACAACAGGTTAAATTATGTATGGTTTAAATAATCGCAAAGTTTTCGGGTTCGAGCCGCACTAATGCCACACTATTTCCCCTTAAGTCTGGTGTTTACAAATAGCTTAAACATGTCACAACAACACACTCTACCCGATAAAATATAGAACCTTTCACCTAAGGTGATATGGTCAAAAGGTGAAAATGGCATCGAATTACGGGTCAGAAGGGTTCGGATTTTAGTCATGCTAATGTTAACAATATTCAGTTTTATGCCAGTTTACACATAAAATAGTTAATAGCGTATTGTTCGCGTTTTTTTGTACATATCTTTTCTATCAATATGGGAAGGTCCAATGCGCAACCTAAACATAGAGTAACATCAGTTACTCCGACCAAGGCTCGAGTTGCCTTTAGCAGTTTGGGATTTTATATAGATTATAATTGCTTGATAATTGGCCCGCTGTTTAAGTATTGGTTTAGCAATAGTTTATACCGTATACAGCGCTCTACTCAAGGCCACCACAGCATGATATCACTGGGGATCGAACCTAGGACCTAATGTAGTGTAAAAAGTGTTCTGACTACTACACTACGCTGCCGTTGTTAAGTTGGTAACAGAGTGTTTGCCTGAATTAGGTAATACTATAAAATCTTATATAAATTTACCTTTTTACAAGTCTTTTCGTGGCATGGTAGGTCAACATCAGGATAACTATCTTGGTCTGTGTCATTGCCACACATAAAACCATTCCCGGCGTGGCCGTGGTCACAAATGCAGTCAAAATCCTTGTTCTTGTTGATCACCAAGCACTTTGCGTGCAAGTCACAAGGGTTTATTTCTTGGATAAAAAAATGTTAATTATTAAAAAAATCTGACCAAAATATACATATATGTCTGAAAGCCCGACTTTGCTGCCTATACGTAGAGTAACATAAGTTACCCCAACTAAGTCTCAAGTTGCTTGGGGCAGTTTGGGATATTATATAGATTATAAGTGCCTGTTAATAACGCTGCTGATTAAGTGTTGGCTTAGCAGGAGTTTATACCGTTTATAGCACCTTAGTTAAGGGCGCTACAGCACGAGAGCAGTGGAGATTGAACCCAGGACCTTATGTTTTTTGATCAGCACTTTTTAAAGCACTAGTATACAAAATGTATTGTATATTTGAACTACTAATTAGTTTTTTTTGTTTATTTTAACTCATATTTACCCATATGAAAGCAAGGTTGAATTTCTCTGCACCCAGTCTTCTGATTTCCTTCATACCCTTCCTTACAATCTCCACAAGCAAAAGAACCCTAATATATATATAAAAAATAAATTTAAATAACATTAAAGTTTTATTTTCAAGAATTTAAAATTCCCTAAAATTCAAAGGCACCGTATATGATGACGGCACAAAACAATGACAATAGTTACGTCATAAAACAATGACAATAGTTTCAATGACGTTATGATATACACATGAACAAGAAGTATGAATAATCAAGTTTTATAAACATATAACATTCTTATATGGTATATGTAAAATTGTCCAACTATTTTTATACACATAATTTTTATTGACATAATTTGGACTTTCAACCAGAGTCCAGTAGTTCACAAAATGTGATAATGCTACCGGTTAAGTTTCTATAATAAAATTTAGCGTTTTTAAAAATAGTTTCTTTGTTTGGCGTTTGTTTTCAAATCTATTTTTACCCTTATTAAGTCACCGGTTAATACAATACATTACCAAAAAAACTGACAAGGAAAAATTTGACTCTGCAATAAAATTA
The DNA here is from genome assembly GCF_963082875.1 of Corella eumyota. NCBI lineage: Eukaryota > Metazoa > Chordata > Ascidiacea > Phlebobranchia > Corellidae > Corella > Corella eumyota. The sequence goes on along the minus strand of NC_137495.1, from coordinate 1,392,744 downwards.
GTCACCAACACTTTTAGTTATCATATCCATTCTTGTCTCAAGCCTATTCTTTAATATTTTTACGCATATCCTTATTAACTCAAAAGTTTGCTGATTTTTCTATTTAAATCAGTATAACTAAGCCAGGCAAATAGAAACAGCGCAAAATTAATAGACGAACATGGAAAGCGATATTGAACAGTGTATTACTTATCAAAATACAGATTTTGGTGAATATATTTACCATAAGTCTCCAACCTCATATACTGAAGCAAAAGAATTTTGTAAAAGTCGCGCGTCGCAATTAGCAAATATACCGAGTGAAGAGGTATATGAAAGCATTATTGAAAATGCTCCACAAAATGGTAGTAGATGTTACAGCCCTTACTACCGAATTGGACTAATAAGTTCTGACTATGGTGCGACATTTCAAGGGAGTGATGAACCGTATAACAATACGTGGTACGAGAAATTCATAAAAGGAATAAGAAACAGAAATGTTCAGAACCAAGGTCTTCATCATGTTTCCAGTACAACTCCACTGCCATCTTTGTGTTTTAAACCGTCTGCTGTATCCACAAAGCCTATAACCAACATTACCAGAAACTTTAAAATATCGACAAATGTATACGAAACCACTTTACCGTCTTCTACAGCTGACGTTATCACTCATAAGGCTCCTCAAGCAACAACTTCATCAACAGACAACTTTGTACAAGCCCCAAACTTCAACTACCTTGCTTTAGGATTCGGGGTGTTTAGTGTGGTTCTTATCCTTGCTCTCTTGCTCGTTCTAGCGGTTACACTTTGGCGAAAAAAAAATACAAATAACCAAACAGCAGAGATGGTGGTTCAACCTCCAAATCGAGCAGAACCACTTCATATATACCAAGAACCACATTATTTGAACCCAAACCAAGAACCAGATTATTTGGATCTTAACCAAGAACCAGATTATTTGAACCCAAACCAAGAACCAGATTATTTGAACCCAAACCAAGAACCAGATAATTTAGATTTTAACCAAGAACCAGATTATTTGGTGCCGTTACCATCAGAAAGACACATCTATTGCACCATACAAGAAAACTTAGTCATCATTCACCCCAATCCTAGTGAATAAATAACGTCACATTTTCTAGAAGATGAGCACACTGAAATGACGTCACAATGTCAAAAACATTAAAATGTTTCAATGACGTCACAAAACACAATTAAAAATTTAATATTGTATATAGATTATGACATCACAAAATATAGATTATGACATATAGATTATATAGATTATGACATTACAAAACAATAGTGGTGGTTTACAAAGAAATAGAACCACGAACTAAAGTGTAACTAACATATATAAATATTTCTTGTACAAAGAATAAAAGAATTATAGCCAAGAATTTTTAACGATCTGTTTTTCGCTTTTGTTTTCTGTTTATTGATTTTTTTATATTGTTCAAGTTCTTATAATAAAAATTCAGTGTTTTTAAAAATCTTTGTTTTGAGCTAGCGTTTGTTTCCAAATCTATTATTACTTTTATTAAGTCACCGGTTAATACAATACATTATCAAAAAACCGGACAAGGAAAATTTTAACTCTGCAATAAAATTAGTCACCAACACTTTTAGTTATCATAATCATTCTTGTCTCAAGCCTATTCTTTAATATTTTTACGCATTTCCTTATTAACTCAAAAGTTTGCTGATTTTTCTATTTAAATCAGTATAACTAAGCCAGGCAAATAGAAAAAAGCGCAGAATAAATAGACGAACATGGAAAGCGATATTGAACAGTGTATTACTTATCGAAATACAGATTTTGGTGAATATATTTACCATGAAAATTTAACCTCATATACTGAAGCAAAAGAATTTTGTAAAAGTCGAGCGTCACAAGTAGCAAATATACCGAGCGAAGAGGTATATGAAAGTATCATTGAAAATGCTCCTAAAGATGGTGATAGTTGTTATGGTAATTACTACCGAATTGGACTAATAAGTACTGACTATGGTGCGACATTTCAATGGAGTGATGAACCATATAACAATACGTGGTACGAGAAATTAATAAAAGACGAAAGAAACAGAAATGGTTCGAACAAAGTTTTAACCATATATATACCATCCGGCTCTAACCAAGGTCTTTATCCTTTTTTCAGTACAACTCCAATAGCGTTTGTGTGTTTTAAACCATCTGCTGTATCCACAAAGCCTATAACCAACATTACCAGAAACTTTGAAATATCGACAAATGTATACGAAACCACTTTACCGTCTTCTACAGCTGACGTTATCACTTATAAGGCTCCTCAAGCAACAACTTCATCAATAGACAACTTTGTACAAGCCCCAAACTTTAACTACCTTGCTTTAGGATTCGGGGTGTTTAGTGTGGTTCTTATCCTTGCTCTCTTGCTCGTTCTAGCGGTTAAACTTTGGCGAAAAAAAAATACAAATAACCAAACAGCAGAGATGGTGGTTCAACCTCCGAATCGAGCGGAACCACTTTATATACACCAAGAACCAGATTATTTGAACCCAAACCAAGAACCAGATTATTTGAACCCAAAACAAGAACCAGATTATTTGGATCTTAACCAAGAACCAGATTATTTGGATCTTAACCAAGAACCAGATTATTTGAACCCAAAACAAGAACCAGATTATTTGAACCCAAACCAAGAACCAGATTATTTGAACCCAAACCAAGAACCAGATTATTTGAACCCAAAACAAGAACCAGATTATTTGGATCTTAACCAAGAACCAGATTATTTGGTGCCGTTACCATCAGAAAGACACATCTATTGCACCATACAAGAAAACTTAGTCATCATTCACCCCAATCCTAGTGAATAAATAACGTCACATTTTCTAGAAGATGAGCACACTGAAATGACGTCACAACGTCAAAAACATTAAAATGTTTCAATGACGTCACAAAACACAATTAAAAATTTATTATTGTATATAGATTATGACATCACAAAACAATAGTGGTGGTTTACAAAGAAATAGAACCACGAATTAAAGTGTAACTAACATATATAAATATTTCTTGTACAAAGAATAAAAGAATTATGGCCAATAATTTTTAACGATGTGTTTTTCGCTTTTGTTTTCTGTTTTTATTGTTTTTTTTTATATTGTTCAAGTTTTTATAATAAAAATTCAGTTTTTTTAAAGATCTTTGTTTTGAACTGGCGCTTGTTTCCAAATCTATTATTACTTTTATTAAGTCACCGGTTAATACAATACATTACCAAAAAAACTGACAAGGAAAAATTTGACTCTGCAATAAAATTAGTCACCAACACTTTTAGTTATCATATTCATTCTTGTCTCAAGCCTATTCTTTAATATTTTTACGCATTTCCTTATTAACTCAAAAGTTTGCTGATTTTTCTATTTAAATCAGTATAACTAAGCCAGGCAAATAGAAATAGCGCAGAATTAATAGACGAACATGGAAAGCGATATTGAACAGTGTATTACTTATCGAAATACAGATTTTGGTGAATATATTTACCATAAAAATTTAACCTCATATACTGAAGCAAAAGAATTTTGTAAAAGTCGAGCGTCACAAGTAGCAAATATACCGAGCGAAGAGGTATATGAAAGTATCATTGAAAATGCTCCTAAAGATGATGATAGTTGTTATAGTAATTTCTACCGAATTGGACTAATAAGTTCTGACTATGGTGCGACATTTCAATGGAGTGATGAACCGTATAACAACACGTGGTACGAGAAATTCATAAAAGGAAAAAGAAACAGAAATGTTCAGAACCAAGTTTTAACCATATATATACCAGCCGGCTCTAACCAAGGTCTTTATCCTTTTTTCAGTACAACTCCAATAGCGTTTGTGTGTTTTAAACCATCTGCTGTATCCACAAAGCCTATAACCAACATTACCAGAAACTTTGAAATATCGACAAATGTATACGAAACCACTTTACCGTCTTCTACAGCTGACGTTATCACTCATAAGGCTCCTCAACCAACAACTTCATCAACAGACAACTTTGTACAATCCCCAAACTTCAACTACCTTGCTTTAGGATTCGGAGTGTTTAGTGTGGTTCTTATTCTTGCTCTCTTGCTCGTTCTAGCGGTTAAACTTTGGCGAAAAAAAAATACAAATAACCAAACAGCAGAGATGGTAGTTCAACCTCAGAATCGAGCGGAACCACTTCATATACACCAAGAACCAGATTACTTAAATCCAAACCAAGAACCAGATTATTTGAACCCAAACCAAGAACCAGATTATTTGAACCCAAACCAAGAACCAGATTATTTGAACCCAAACCAAGAACCAGATTATTTGGATTTTAACCAAGAACCAGATTATTTGGTGCCGTTACCATCAGAAAGACACATCTATTCCACCATACAAGAAAACTTAGTCATCATTCACCCCAATCCTAGTGAATAAATAACGTCACATTTTCTAGAAGATGAACACACTGGAGTGACGTCACAACGTCAAAAACTTCAATGACGTTACAAAACACAATTGAAATTTTATTACTGTAAATCGATTTTCAAATATCACGTGGTTGTATATGTTTTAAGACATCACAAGACAATAGTGGTTGTTAACAAAGAAAATAGAACCAAGAACTAGACTGAATAACTTTTATAAATATTTTTATCGTGAAAAGAAATATAATCAAGAATTTTGCTTTTGTTTCTATCTAATTTGTCTTTTTTATTCTGAATTTCGTTTTCGTTTTCTTATTTAAGTGTTTTATAATTTTTTTTAAGTGAATAATTTTAAGACTTTGCTATCAAAATTTGAAACACTTATTGGACAAGCGAGTCGGAAAAAAGAAAAAATGCCTTAATATTTTTACTGTTTAACTTTAAATAACATAAAACTGACTCACCGGTAGATTTATGCAAATTGAATTCCTAATACAACCTCCGTTGTTAACTTGACATTCGTTCCTATCAGTGCATACCTAGAAAAATTTAAATAAAAAAATAAATTTGTAAATTATTTTAAAAATAGCTGGTTTCTAACTTTTTTTTTTGTATATATCTTTATCCTCGATGTGGGAAAGTCGAATACGCGACTTAAACATAGAGTAACATCAGTTACTCCGACCCAGTCTCGAGTAGCCTGTGGCAGTTTGGGATATTATAGATTATAATTGCCCGATAATTATACTGCTGATCAAGTGCTGGCTCAGCAGGAGTTTACACCGTTTATAGCGCCTTACTCAAGGGCGCTACAGCATGAGAACAGTGGGGATTAAACCTACGACCTCATGTGTGGTGTAGCAAGTGTTCTTACCACTACACCACGCTGCCGGCATTATTGATAACAATAAAAGAATCTAAGTGAAACCTAAGTATTTAAACTACTTCTACTTGAATTTAAATTTAAATTTAAGATCAAAACACAAATAACAACTATATAAGTTAATATAAATCTGATTTAATTATATTTTAATAATAACAGAACAGGTAGCGTGGTGTAGTGGTTCAAACTTTACTACATAAGGTTTCGGGTTCTAACCCTACTGATATTATGCTGTAGTGGCCTTAAGTAAGGTGCTATAAACGGTATGAACTCCTGCTGAGTCAGCACTTAATCAGCAGTATAATTATCGGGCAATTACAATCTATATTATCCCAAACTGCCACAGGCAACTCGAGACTGGGTCGGAGTAACTGATGTTACTCTATGTTTAAAGCGTAAAGTCAACCTTTCCACATCGAAGATAAATAAATATAGAAAAAAAATAATATTTAAATATTTACTTGTTTTTGGACAGTTCTTAGTCCTACTTGTACATCCACAAATGACTCAATATACGAGTCCGGACATTCCCCGCACTTAAAACCACCTTGCGTATTAGTGCATGACGTCACGGCCGAACAAGGTTTGATAACGTCACACTCATTAATGTCCTCGCACGTGGTCCCGTTGCCTACGTCACAAAAAAAAAAAAACATTTTAGAAATTGTCAAAAAAATTAAAAATTACATTTTTTAGGTTAAAAAAATTAAAATTGAATTATTTTTACCTGAATATCCACGCGGACAAGGTCCACAGATAAATCCATCATCGATATCCGTACAAGTAACACCGCGGTAACATGGTTCGTCTGAACACGTGGTCAGTTCAATGATTCGTGGATTTGGTTGAGTTTGTGGAGTAGAAGAGGTGGTAAGCGGTGGTGGCGCTATTTAAATTAATTTAAAATAATAATATTTAGTTTAACAAGGTATAGTATGGAAGTGTAGGTTTTGACATTAAAATAGGATTAGAAAGGTTTCGGGTTCGATCCGCGCCAATGCCAAATTATTCGCACTTAAGCTCGGTGTTTACAGATAGTTAAACATGCCCCAAATTTTACGCTATTGCCCAAATACATTTGGTATAATAGCATAATGTAGAAAGCATTAAAAAAGCATATAGGCCTGTTCACACGACAAGCTAACGTTGCGTTGCGTTACGTAACTGTACAAGTTCTAGGGATTAACAAATACAAAATATCTAATAAAAGTATACCGCTTACGAAATCTTGCGTAAATTTCGCTTCGGCTACAAAACTTTACGAAATTTCACGTAACTTACGCAAACTTTCGTACGTGTGAACCACTCTGTTCATTTTAAATGGTTGCGCAATCTTGCACTACGTTACGTTGCGTACGCCATGTGAACGGGCCTCAAGTTTCATTAATATTTAACATTTTAAGTTATAATACTTATAATGAACCTTGAATAAAAGAATAAAGTTAAAGAACTTACCAGAACAAAAAGAACAACGTTGAATCGTGTGACGTAGTTGTCTCGTCTCGTAGACTTGATTTTTCATCGTGTTTTGCATTTCTTGTAAAGCTGAAGTTAGATCTATGAAAGTAATATTAAATTCAAGTTCAGGATACATACTTAATTATTTGTAAGATTGTTCTAAAGTGAGTTTATTTTTTAAAACATAATTAACTTTTTTAAATGACCAGTAAGGCCTTTCGTGTTATTTTATTTTCAAAGTGGAAAGGTCAGCTTTGTAACATTTGTTACCTTGACCCAGTCTCAAGTTGACTTTAACAGTTTTTTTAAATAATTTTAAATATAATTGCTTAATAATTAAGCTGATGATTGATTATAGCTTGGCCTGTGTTTGTATTACTCAAGCGTGTTAAAGCATGGAAGCAGTAGGAATCGAACTCAGAACCTAAAAAGTTATCATAAAGTTTAAATACTTACCAGATATTTGTACAATAAGATGCGAAATTGGCTCAAAATGATTTTCCAAATCCAACAATGAAGGTTCTTCAGCACTGTCCGCTTGTTGACAGTCTACGTCCACGTATTTATGACGTACTGATGCCATTGTGACGTCATTAATAAGTAAGGCTTGTCGAAAATACGACTAAACATAAAAAAAAATTAAAATTTTGCCTGAACAAATTCTAAAGCTATTTTTTAAACCCAAAAAATTAAAAAAATTTAAATTATTATTTTACTAAAAAATTACTTTTGCATTTTCCATTCCTCTTTTTCCAAATTTAATCACAGTAGATCGTTTTTTTTTATTTGTGACGTCATTATGTACATTATATGACGTCACCAGTGGCCACGTGACCTTTTCGTGACGTCCCGCTTCTACGCAGTCCAGCAACAAAATTACCTTTGCTTGTTTTTCTCTAAAAAAAATTGTTTAAATTTAAAAAATGTCGTTAAATATTGTTTTTAGGAATTGTAGTCGCCGGGAATTGAACCTAAAGTATCAAAATCACAACCAAAAAAACATTTCACTTTTAAAATACAAATAAATTTGTAAATTCTATAAAAATGTTTTAAATTTAAAAAAATGTCGTTAAATTTTGTTTGAAAAATTGCCGTCGCCAAGATTCGAACCTAAAGCATCAAAATCACGACCAAACATTTTTTCACTTTTAAAAAACAAATAAATTTGTAAAAATTAAAAAAAAAAAATCTGCTGTGACCAGGATTCGAACCTGGGTTATCACGGCCACAACGTGAGGTACTAACCACTATACGATCACAGCTTAACGCGCTGAGCTACGGGCTCAGGCAATTTTAGCTTGCGAATATGGGACCTAGTTCGAAAACAGAGCAAACAAATGCCGTTTACTTAAGCGCTTTATTATAAATAGCTTGCTAAATAAATTTAATTAAATAAATAATATAATATATTTTAATAGAATATTAAAGTACTTAAATTTAGAATTTTATTTAAAATAAAGAATATAATTAACTTAAGCGATTATTAAGGTAATTAATTTAAAAAAGTATTTTTTTTAATATTTTTTAATTTTCGTTCTTATATTTATTTTTTGTTAGTTAAATTACTGATAAAAAAAGTCAACTTACGATATAATATTGAAGTGAATTAATATGGTGTGCCATTTGTTATCCGATATCCAAATATTCCGAAATTCGATCGAATTTAGATTTTTTCTTGTCCATTGATTTCGATGTTTTATTGTGACTAGATTGTGAAAAAAAACAGAATTATTTTACATTGATAGTTCTAATTGCTAACAAAATAACTAATTCTTAAATAAAACTCATTTAAAAAGAGTTTTTAAGTAAAATGTAATGCACAAAATTTTGAAAAAAAACAAAAATTTACATATAAAAAAATATATAAACTATTAAAAAACCTTTAATCGCGTTTTTTTCATTAATAAAAAACTGGATATATTACAAGAAAAGTTTGATCGTCTAGTGTAATTTAACCTAACGTTTAGGTGGTGATATATTAAGTGTTCTAATTGTATTTAACCTTTACCCTGAACTGTTTACTAGGACGAGACGATCTCCCTAATTTAGTAAAAGCCTAGGTACTCTGCTTTAACGGTTCACCGTAAAACCAATTTAGCCAATCCTGTTATCTATATTAATACACGAAGTGGGTGCGGTACATTACTTCAACAACTTATTAAAAACTACACATACGCTAACTACAATCAAAACATAAGAACCAGAAAATAGCATATAAAGCAATACAACTGTACTTTATCACAACCAAGTTAGAACTACTTATTCAGCCGCCACAGACAACATTCAAAGGTACAATCGGTTTTGCGCAACAAGTCATGATAAGGTTATCTGTTTACAATTACGTATACTTAGGACAGATAACCGACTATAAGGTGTTAGGAGTTTTTTTTTTCGAATGTGCGACTTAAACATAGAGTAACATCAGTTACTCCGACCCAGTCTCAAGTTGCCTGTGGCAGTTTGGGATATTATAGATTATAATTGCCCGATAAATATGCTGCTGATTAAGTGCTGGCTCAACAGGACCCATTTATAGCGCCTTACTCAAGGGCGCCGCTACAGCATGAGATCAGTGGGGATCGAACCCACGACCTCATGTGCGGTGTAGCAAGTGTTCTTACCACTACACCAAGCTGCTGGAGTTACCGACGCATGACAAAACATTTATGTTACAGACACCTAAATTATTAACCCAAAAAATAAAATAAAAATCTAGTTCGGATTCGAACCCAAAACCTCAAGCTTACCTTTTCCTCTTCGGCCACTGATCGTAACTTCAAAATATTTATCCAGAGGGTTATCTTGGTATAACCCAAGTGAAAGCGGAACTGCTTTTGCTGGAACTTTAACGTTTAGGAGAATGGAAATCGAGGCAGAGTTGTTGAATTTTGAGACGAATTCAGGCACAAGTCTTGTTTGGTTCAACAAGTTTGTTTCTGTTAATATTTAAATATTAAATTCAGATAATAAAAGTTGTAACAATTTAAACTTTGTGAAAAAATATACTTTATTTAAAATAAAGATTTTTTATATAGATTAAAGAAAGTTTTTAAATCGCACTAAAAATAAATTTAAAAAAATCCGTTTTTTAATTACTTTTATTATTGTATTAAACTTTTTTAAGTTATACCTTGTATAGAAATGTCACGTGACATTGACATTGTGATGTCAAAGTCACTCACCCATAAATACAACAACAACAAAGTTGCGCAGTAATTCATTGCGCAGCCCTAATACAAAACGCAAAAACCAACAAAAAGTTTCTAAAATTTTTTTTTTTTTTATTCTACATAAATGTATATTAGTTTAACTTTATAATAAATATAATTATCCAACCACCTAACTAAACTATCGCCTAATACTATATATTACAACAAAACACGTTTTAATTTATTTCCAAAACTTGTTTAGTATATTTTCCCTAGACCATAAAAAAACGCAAACTATTTAATATACATAAGAACATAGCTGTAATATAACTAACTCAAACAAGCAAAACATTGGTTTTAAACCAAACCTGAGGTGGCAACAAATGTTAACAAAATATCTCGCGCGAAAACCGCTGTTTAAATTAATTATTTTTAACACTTTCACAACAAAAATAACTTAGTTTTAAACCCCAACATTTTGACCTTAATTCTTTTAAAACGACAAGTCAACCTCTAAGACAAAATACTTGTTACTAAGACAAACTTATTCAAGCACAAATATTTGTAAGTTTTGTTTTTAAATATATATAACACCGATTTCCGATACCCAACAAAAATCTAAGTTTTTCCCACGCTTATGAAGTCATGCATTGAAGTTTTTTGTTGACAGCAAAACAAGGGTAAAATGTTTTAACAAAGATTTTGTTCACGGTTATAAATAACGATTTGTTTATTAATAATAACCTATAATACTGAAATTACAATGTTATCTATTGCTTATTAAGATAATAAAAAAATTAATAGCAGAATAAAAATTATATAAACCGTATACAACCAGTCTTAAGTTGTACAAGTTTAAGATATTATTGGCATCATGATATTACCCTAACCCAGTAGAAAGTTGTACAAGTTTAAGGTATAATTGACCTCATGATATTGTCCCAACCCAGTCTTAAGTTGTACAAGTTTAAGATATTATTGACCTCATGATATTACCCCAATCCAGTCCTAAGTTGTACAAGTTTAGGATATTATTGACCTCATGATATTACCCCAATCCAGTCTTAAGTTGTACAAGTTTAAGATATTATTGCCCTCATGATATTACCCCAACCCAAACCCAAGTTGTACAAGTTTAAGATATTATTGACCTCATGATATTACCCCAACCCAGTCTAAAGTTGTACAAGTTTAGGGTACAATTGACCTCATGATATTACCCCAACCCAGTCTAAAGTTGTACAAGTTTAAAATATTATTGACCTCATGATATTACCCCAACCCAGTTCCAAGTTGTACAAGTTTAAAATATTATTGACCTCATGATATTACCCCAATCCAGTCCTAAGTTGTAAAAGTTTAAGATATTATTGACCTTATACTATTATTGACCTTATGATATACGATATTATTGACCCATGTAACACTTATTCAGCCAATTTAATTGTAAAGCAAAAATAGTTATTCGACAAAAATAGATTAACGTACAATTTAATTACACGTATTATTTAAGCATTACGTAGAACAAGTGTAATTTAACAGTTTATTACCCTTTAAATGGTCCCTTATATAGATGTTAGTTGTTCAGTTAAATGTGGTATTAATAAATATTAGATGACTAGACCGTTTTATGTTTTCTAGAAAAAAATGCATAATATAAAAATAATAAAATTTAGAATCACGTCATAATAGTTTTAAAATATCGATTATGACGCATAAATATATCCACGTGACTAAGCGTTTTATGATTTTACATAAAATGAATTCAAAGTCATTTACAGAGGCAATTTAGTGGTATTTACCTAATTAATCAAGAGTTTAGCTACAGCGATCAAGCTCAACTATTACTATAACAAATTATTAATCAATCTTCTGGTAAATTGCTGACGTATAAGTCGTAGTTAAAACTATTTAGTTTATCGAATTGAGTTTACAAAATCCATGTCATATTTTACATCAACAAAACAAGTTTAATGAATTATTTATTAATTTGGTTGTTTACAAATTCAGTTAGTTGTCACTTAGAACATAAAAACGAGTTATTTTGAATAAGCTTAACAATGTAAACACCAATATCCAATTATATGTCAATATTAATATTATTTTACATGTTAATAAAAGTAAAACCTAAATTTTAAAAATTGATTTTTTTAAGCTTTAACAAATAAGACAAAAACATCGTTTTGAAAACTTCGTTTGAAAAATTTTTGTTAAGTACTTGTGTTAATTTTTTAAGGTCTTCCGATCTTTAGAATTGCAAAATAATGAGTTATTATTTAAGGTGAATTCAGGGACAAGTCATTTAAAATAACAGATTAAACGAATTATTTATTTTTAAACGTTTAATTTATATAGGTTAATTTTTTTTAATAACGTTACTTTCTTTAGAAAAAATGCGAAATAATGTTTTATTTATAATACTTTAAGTTCAATTAAGGAACAATTTATTTAAAATGATATATATTATTTATTTTAACCGTTTTGACTTCTCCTGTTTCAACCGCACTTTACGTGCATCTTAAATCTAAAATTCGACTCAAGAAATTTGTCATTGATTTTCAACCACAAATAATTACTTAAAAGCTGGTAAAGGTGCCTTTAAATAAACATAGAATACATGTAATTGTTAACATTCAATTCAAGCTAAAAATATTTCTTTAAATCAAGATAATAATAAAAGACAAGCTATATTGTAAAAAACGCAAAGTTGGTTTGAAATTTCAATAAACATCAATAAAAACGCTGTTTTTTAAAAGACAAGTAAAATATTTTGTTGTTATTGCCTCTTGTATGTGAAATATGTTGCTAGTATTGTGAGGTAATATAATTGATGATAAAAACATAGAAAGTGGAAGGCACCTTAATTGTAAACATTTCGCAAAGATTTAAAATTGACGTGTTTTTAATGAGGAATTTTATTACAGCGTTTGTTTATTATTTTAACGTTTAAAGCCCCTGGGACATGCATTTTGCAAACGTTAGTAAAAGTATATTTTTGCATTTACGACAAAAGTTTATATTTTTTTGTAATTTATTTACAAAAAATATCTTAATTTTATTTCAGTTTTGGAAAGTTACAGTAATTTAAAAATAAATACTGTTAAAATCCCACGAACCGTTGTGAATTTACTTGTGACGTCAGAAGTGGCCTAACGTGGCCATTTTGGAAAGAATTTTTTTTTTGATTTAATCGCGTGTGCAGAAATATTTTTATTTTATCGGCGTTAATATGTTTTGCCAAGAAGAAAGCAAATATGATTCAGTTTCTTTTAATAAATCTCTTTTGGAAAATGGAACTTTTATTTAATATATGTTATAACCCGAGTATTTTGACGCCGAATTGGGAAGGGTAAACAAATCTGATATTGTTAGTACACACGTTTTTGAGAACTTTAAATCAAGTTTGCGTGAAGGCAGGCTGTAAAATACGAACTAGTAAGATGTTTATAATATATGTGAACTTATTCAAAATACTTAAATCAGTTAAAATAAATACAAATTATAAGTAGCTCCTGCTTTTTAAGAAACAATTTAAAAAATATTTAGTATCACTTAGCCTTACTGCTAAACAGCGAAGCTAGGCCGTCTTTTTTGTTTTTTTATTTATTTAATAATAAGTTTTTATGTAAATAAAGTGCCATGTGACAACTGGGTTTCTATAAGTTCCGTTTTCCAATCAGTATGCTGTAGGGAAATTAGAAAACTGAACAGTAAGATAACGGTGCTTGCTTGCAAAACTGCTCACCTAGGCTTTAAAGGTGTTTGCCTTAATCAATGAGTTTTAGAAACAGCCTATTTGGTTTAGAACAAAATTATAGTGTCATGCAATTAAGGAATCTTATCACAAGTTAGTTTTTAATTTAGATTTATTTAAAAGAATGCTTTATCCTTTTTTTACTAATTATTAGAAGAATAGGCATGTGGCCTACTGACAACTTATGCGATGGGGTTAGGGCTACTTAAAAAAGATCTTAGAGTTATTAAAAGAAATAATAAAACACGAAGATGTTTGAAATATTAACATAAATATTTAGAAAAAGGGGAATTTTACAACGTGATGATGTTTGCCACTCTTTTAAAATCATATCGTTTGCACAAACTGAATCTTTTGACGCACAATTTTTGATTCCCGGAAATTCGTGGAAACTAAACAATTTGCCTAATTCATCAGCATTCTTACGGCCCCCGACCAGATATGTTTCCACTGTATTTTTTTCAGTTTTTAATAAATACAAAATATTTAAACGGAACTTTTTAAATTTAGACTAAATAGGGTACTTTTTTGCCATGACTTTTAATATTTTGTCCTCTGCGTATTTCTTTGTTATTATTGTTAACGTCACAAAGGATTTGTTGTGACAATTTTAATATTTTCGAGTAGCTTATATTTTTTTGTTTTTTACTTCACGTTGAACAAACTATTTCTATACGTAACCAAAACTTACAAGTTTGCGTAAATGTAGTAAATACAAGATAACAAACTTTAAAATCAATCATTTGCCAACTTTTGTTATTTGTAAACTGCGCAATTGTACAATTACGCTCCGTTTTGAATAAAAATGTGCGCACGCACTACTAATAAGATTTGTAATGCTTTTTTACCATATTCGATATTATTTTTGTAGGCAAAGCTTAGCCGAATTACAAATTAAACATTTTGTTGAAAAACACATAAAATATTTGATTAAAAATACGTTTAAAGTTAAAATAAACACAGTGCAAACAGCAAAATATTTGCTATTTTTAGGCCTAAGGGCCACCTCTGACGTCACAATGGATTTGTTAGGATTTTAGTGTAGTACGATTTCAACCGCTCCTAACTTTATAAAAACACGTCATAACAAAATTTTTTTTCTAAATTTTTTTTTTCGAAGACCCAACGACTTTATCAAAGTCAAGTTACTTTATGATGTCCCAGGCGCTTTAAAAACTTCTTTTTTTTTGTATTTATCTTTATCCTCGATGTGAGAAAGTCGAATGCGCGACTTAAACATAGAGTAACATCAGTTACTCCGACCCAGTCTGGAGTTGCCTGTGGCAGTTTGGGATATTATAGATTATAATTGCTTGGTAATTATACTGCTGATTAAGTGCTGGCTCAACAGAAGTTCGAAAATGTACTGTATAAGAATGTAATAAAAAAATAGCTTATTTGTTAAAGCTGGGTTATATAACAAAAAAAATAATGAAATAAATTAAAATTTTAACTATTTAAATTTTTCTTATAATTTATTCATTAAATTTTTAAATGTGTATATAGCTAAATTAAATAAAATTGGTTTAGCGTAAAATTACTGTAAAATTACTTTATTTTAAACCGTAAAATTGGATTTGTAATTTCCCTATAGTACCACTATATTTTGTTTATTATATCGTTTTAATTATTGTGAGATTCAAGGCGCGTGAAAAATCTGTAAAAAAGGGAGATCGGGTTGTTTTCAATATTTGTGTTAAACAATTGTTAAAATGTGGGAAAAAAAACAAATATTCAAATATTATTTAAATTGTAGTTTCGGTTGCATAAAAAACCCTAAAAAAACGTTGGCTTGGCAAGCTGCTTCACTTGTTTTATATAATTGTTAAATAAATGATGGGAAAAACAGGTTTATTAATAATTTCACACAGAAAAAAAATTATTTAAAATTCCAATATTGATTTGTTATTGCTAAACTAAAAACAAAAAATCCAGATTTCACTTAAGTCATTATTACAAAGCTGAAATCAACAAAAACACCACAATGCACGTCATAATTGGCGCCACAATATCGACAATTCGACACAGCGCTAACACATACAATCGGAAGCTTGTGACGTCATAAACTTTGCGAGGTCGCTATCGATGTGATTTAAATGTCAGTGTTTCGTGCAGGTTTTAAAACGTTTAAGTACTAGAATGTAGTGAAGTTTAAAGGAAGTTAACAGGGGGTAATTAAAGCGAGATATTTCGGTTGAAGTAGGTATTAGAAACGAATTTATTTTCGGTAAACAAGTTATAATATACTCGCAGCAAATAGCGTCAAAACAGCGAACCCTTGGCGCTTTAAATTACAAGTTTAACCAACGACAATAAACTTGGAGTATTTGGTTTTAAACTTCACCCTTGAAAGAACAAAAAAAATTAGAATTTTGAGGCCGGATGGGGTAATTTAAGTTAAGTGGCTTGGAACGCGGTTAAACCCTCTATACAGAATTTACACAAAACAGTTGTTTACGCTTGATTTAATTACAAAAAAATATTGCAAAATACAAAATTGTGCAAATTTCGTTGAATACACATTTTATCTTTAGTTTACTGTTTAATTATTGGATCATAATTTTAAAGAGCGTACGAGGCTAAAAAAGACAATTTCGAATCTAAATCCTTTTTCGCGTTTTAACAGGATATATTAAAGTTGGTGCTGAAGTGTATACGAGCTTTTAGTTTTAGTCTGATACACTGTAACAATATAAGAATGTGCACGTGTTTGTTATTTAGCTACTTACAATAGAATGATAAAGACCATTGTTGTTGTCAATGCTTGAAAAAATGCAATAAAGGAACAATGGTCTATTTAAATAAACAATTAAAAAAACAAGGTCTGAGTTATAAGGATTGTTAATAGAGTTAAACTGATAATGAGATGTAGTTATTTGTAATGTTTAGATATCAGTTAATATTATTGAGCATTTAAATATCGTAATGCACATCCAGTATACTTAAAAGCTTATTGACTTTGCCAAAATTAATGGAATTACTTCTGTCAACATGAAACGCATAGAATTACTTAACCTAATTAAATTAAACTTGTGTTTTTACAGCGTTTTAATGTAGGCCTTGATTTTCTACATTGAACAATAATAGTTGTTTTAAATTGCGAATTACTCACTAATAGGAAATGGATGACATTAATATTACAACACAACCACCACATACAACACTACCATGCCGCTATGGTTATAACGTAACCTCTATAAAGACATGTGAGAAAATTATGGCAACTCTAAGGGACGGAAGATATTTTGCTGTTATTTTAACAGTGCTTACTACTTACTTGATTATCGCTCTTGTTGTGTATAATTGGAGCGGTGACAGACGTAAGCAAAAGAAGCCTTTTGTTAACAATTTAGTCATAGCGTCGGCTGTGGTGACTTTCCTTTGTGATATGAGAATCATAGTCGAACTTTACTCCGGGAATTTAAGCGACCGTGCTTGCACTATTATACACTGGGCCGGGGGTGGGTTGTACAGCATAGGAGCTGGACTTTCTTATACAATCTTATGGGCGAGACAGCGTAAATTCTATGCAGACCCCCTTCTTAAAGCTGGCTCTGTAAATAAAGTTAAAGGCATGTTAAGTACAGTAATTATCGCAGCTATTTATATCCTTACTGGAGTAAACAGTTCTGTGTTTGTGTCAAGTTATACACTTTACGCAAATAAATATGGTTGTGACGTCATATGGGACCACGTCGCGACTTATCGATTCGTGCTACCGTGCGCGATCACATTTATTTCCGCCATTTTCTTATTTCAGATCATTTTACTTTATTTAATTGTGCACCCATTGCTAAGAACGAACCCTAAACATTCTACGGACAAATGTATGTTCATTTCAGTGCTTTTTTCAGGCTCTAAGATTGATATTCACCGTCTTATAAAACGCCTGGCCTGGTGCGCTAGTTTATGTGTATTATCGTCGTTGTTTATGGCCATAATGATAATGCTAATAAGCTTAGATTATATGCGTTACTACTGGGTTAACTTCATTGCATTGGACATGCTTATAAACAATATTTCAACAGTTTGTACGTTTGTGGATTGGAGGTATCGTTTATTTCCATTTTGTTCGACCTTTAGGATCAAATTCGGGCAAAAATGTACAAAGTTTTTAATTGTTAATACTTCAGATGAGGGGGAAAATAAATATGATTCGAATTCGAAGTTGGAAAATGTTTAAAAATAACAAAATAATTTTAAATTATTATTTTTGTTCATTATGATTTGTTTTTCGATTTTAATGTGATGTTTTTTATTACTTTTTCGCTATAAAAATTGTAATTAGTGATTTTTAAAATTAAAACTTTAAGAAATATTTTACTTTTTCTTCTATTTCTTTTTTTATTATTCACTGTAAATTTATTTTTTTGTATTCGATTCTTTATTGTGTGTGATATATCGTCACAATACTGTAATATGACGTCATTGTTTATTAGCAATATTGTGTTTTTTTATTAGCTATGCGAGATTGTAAAAATATTTTCGAAAATTAAATTTTAAAAACAGATTTAATTTTTTTTAAATTGAAAATGAAATTTGGTAATTAAAATTTATTTTTTAACCGCATTAAATCTGGTTTCCATCTTATATTTAAATAATACAAAACATTGAACTATTGTTTATTATTTTAAACCTATTAAATAAAAACAATTTTCGGTTGGGAGTTAACTTTGGACAAAATGAGTCAGATATTTTAATAAAATAAAGTTTTTACAAGCATAGTTGTAAGTTTAATAGTAATATTAAATCCTTATTTGGCAAAAGAAAAAAACTAAGTTAAATTTTGAACCTTATTTTTTAAAACTTTAAAAATAGGTTTTTGTTTGGTATTTTATTTTGACGTTTTAGTTGATTATAATCGCCCGATAATTAATCTGTTAATTGTTTTTTTGGTTCGACAGAAAATTTTTGGCTCGACAGAAATTTGTACCTTCTTACACAATAATGACACTACGACGTAGAAGTAGTGGGATTCGAAGCAAGCACCTCGTGTTGTAACCCTTAATTTTTAACCACTACAACACGCTAACAAAAAAATAATTTTTGATGGATATATAAGGTTTTCAAATAAACAAAAAAACACTTTATAATTTTAACTCCATTTTAAGTGCGTTGTTTTAATTTAAATAATAAATAAAGCTTTCAAAATAAACATAAACTTAGTTAAAACCTATTATCTTTTTAGCTTCATTAATAATTAATATTTTAACTGTTCAATATAAACAAAAGATCAGTTAATTAATTATTTAGGCGAAAGCAATAATCGTTAATTTTAAAGATTTGCACTTAATTCTGTCACGCCCCAAAAGAATACATTTAAAAATAAAAAAGCGCATGGAATTTATTTTTAACTAAATTTTTTAATGTGATATATCCTATATATTTTTTAAGTATATCTTTATCTTCGATGTGGGAAAGTCGAATGCGCTACTTAAACATAAGGTAACATCAGCAACATCAGTTACTCCGACCCAGTCTCGAGTTACCTTTGGCAGTTTGGGATATCATAGATTATAATTGCCCGATAATTATGCTGTTGATCAAGTGCTGGCTTAGCAGGAGTTCGTGCCGTTTACATCGCCTTACTCAAGGGCGCAACAGCATAAGATCAGTGAGGATTGAACCAAGGATCACATGTGTGGTGTAGCAAGTGTTCTTACCACTACACCACGCTGCCGGTATTGTTATTAGGGATGGGCTGAAATCCAAATTACTCGGATTCGACGAGCCCGAGTATTTTGTTGCGATACTCGGCCGAGTCCGAGTACTCGGTTATGACGTCATTTAAACGTATATAACTGTTCACAAGAATCTTTCCCGCATAATTTTAAAATGCCAAATTTGCCAAAAAACACGTATTTATGGATTATAAAAGGTTTAACGTTGACAAAACTACCTACCGCTGATAGGAATATCATTTTAAGTCCAAACAAAAATGTAAAAGTCTCAAATTTATTATGCGTAAAATTTTACTATGTAAAAAGTGTATTTGTTGCGCAATTGTTGCCTAAATAACGTGATATATTTGAGAGTAGATTATAATTTATTAGAAAAAGGCAAAATTTTTTTTATGTTTAGTAAATCGTATACGATCTTAAATGGCAAATTATTACTCGGCGTCCGAGTACTAAAAAATGCTCGACGAGCACGAGTATTAAAATATTCCTAATACTCGGGCCGAGTACTCGGACTCGGATTCGATTGGCCCATCCCTAATTGTTATATATTGTTTTTCGTTACGCCGTGCAGTTTATTAAATTAAATAATATTGATTAATATGCCTGTATACCAAATGTGTTGTTAGACACAGATGTTTTATCTTTGTATTTATGCATATAAAATATTGATGTAACTTTATCAGATCACAGATTTTTAAAAACCGTTTTCAGCAACTGTCATACTTTAATTAGTACATAGTGTAACGTGAGTGGTTGCTTGCTTTATTGCCTTTTTACAGTGTTTTGTGACGTAATCGTTCCGGTTTAACGCCTTTTTGGTCTACAGCACTACGCCTTTAGTTTTGCCCCCATTTCTCATACTAGTTGATAATGTTCTTGTTTAAGATAAGTGGGTTGCTTTTCACAGATCAATTATACTAGTGTATTTCTTTGTTTTATGTTTATACTAACGTGATTCTATTTAAATAAGATATTAAGTCGTTAATTTTGTAAATACTAAAAAAAGTGTGTTTATTAAATATAAAATACGCTACAATAGCAAAATGTATACTGGATTAGTTTTATTTCTTTTACTTACCATTGATATAGGAAGACTGCCTTACCAGCTCAAACATAAAGTAACATAAGTTACCTAGACCCAGTCTTGAGTTAACTTTTCTAGCTTCGGATTTTATAGATTATAATCAATCTGCCAAATGCTTTTTGGGTTCGTCAGAAGTTCATATACTCGGCAGCGTGGTGTAGTGATAAGAACACTTGCTACACCACATATGAGGTTGTGGGTTCAATCCCCACTGATCTCATGCTGTAGCGCCCTTGAGTAAGGCGCTATAAACGGTGTAAACTCCTGCTGAGCCAGCACTTAATCAACAGCATAATTACTGGGCAATTATAATCTATAATATCCCAAACTGCCAAAGGCAACTCGAGACTGGGTCAGAGTAACTGATGTTACTCTATTTTTAAGTCATGCATTCGACTTTCCCACATCAAGGATAAAAATATATAAAAAAATATCGTTTATGTAAGCAGTCCAGATCAAACCAAATACCTCATGTCGTAAAAACAACAACTAATTTGTTTCTGCTATTAATTTCTAGTTTTAGTTTACTTTTTATATAAAGTAATATAAAAACTCATTCTGTAGGTATATCTTTAGCTTACTTTAACTATTTAAACAGTTAACTACTAATTTAAAATACCACTTATCCTTCACCAATATATCTTAAAATATTGTGCCCAATATAAGTGTGTGTGTGAAATCACCTAACATACTTGTTAATCTTCCAACCTTGCATTTTAAATAATCAGTTCATTTTTGTCCAATTTTGATTCTACAGTGACAAACAAAAAAACAAGTTTATAAAAAATAATTAAGAGCAATTCAAGGTAGAAGGTATAGAACAATACACTCATAAGAGAACAACATAATTATGATCTTGTGTTAAGGTAGTTTCAAAGAAATTTGAACAATTTAAGTAATTTAAAAATACAGAATTGTGTAAATTAATAAGTTGTATGTAAAGTTTAAATTTAAACAGGGTTTTAAATGGTAAGTTTGCAGTTTTAGACTTTTATAACATTTAAAGATTGTTTCTCAGGTATAATTTTGGGTATTCATATTACTAATACAGTTTATATACCAATGCCTTTAAATATATATATGATAAAACTTAGTTAATAGTATATATGTATATAAATCTCTAAATGTCCGATTTGAAGGCCTACAAATAAATAAAACTGCCATTTGCGGGTAAATTATTGCCGGCAAAGATTAGTTAAAAGTTGCAACCATATTACAATAATTAAAAATCCAACCGTAGGGGAGGCTATTACCTAGTTATAATAAAATAACAAATTTTCTAAAAGTTTACCCGAATAGATGTCAACTTTGATCAACCCTTTCCCAAACTCCATCGATATTTGAATATTCAATTGCTTTAAAGTTTTTAAAAACTGAGGTTAGAGGGTCAGGATTGGATTCTATAAACTGAAGAGTTTTGCGAAGATTTGGGGCAAAGTTTGGAGGTTCAACCTTAGGAGAAGTGGACATATGTCTGCAAAAAAAATCATATTTTTAATAAACAATAAAATAGCAAAAACTAATTTCCCTTTTTACAACTTATGTACAGGTAGGGCTAAAACAAAATTAAGTATAATATTAAACATTTAAAATAGCTAATGGCAACTTGAAATATAGGTAAAAAATACCATGTATTTATGTAAACAAAATACACTTACCAAAAATATTGTTATAGGCAATACCTTAAGTTTACTTTCTTAAAATGTATTTTAGAGAATTTTCTACCTATATTTCAAGTAACCATTTGCATGGTGTAGAGGTAAGAACACTTGCTACACTACACATGAGGTCAGGAGTTCAATCCCCACTGAGCTTATGCTGTAGCACCCTTGGGTACGGCACTATAAACGGTATGGACTCCTGCTGATCCAGCACTTAATCAGCAGCATAATTATCGGGCAATTATAATCTATAATATCCCAAACTGCCACAGGCAACTCGAGAATGGGTCGGAGTAACTGATGTTACTCTATGTCGCGCATTTGACTTTCCCACATCAAGGATAAAGATATATACAAAAAAAAAGAGTAAGGCATAGATTTTTGACTAATAAAAAAATTCTTACCACCAGTTGCAAACTAAAACATTATAAATAGATACATTTTTTAATGTGCATATTACTTAAAACAAAAGTACTTATGGTTTACTTTCTTAAAGTGTTATCGGTTTGTTGAAGCCATAAAGATATTCTGGGAAAAGGAGAGTAAGTAAAAGGTTGTATTACTATCTTGCTGTCCTGCCATCTAGACAACAAAAATTTGATTAAAACAACTTGCCTTATAGGTAAAAATAATAATGAAATATATATCTAAAAAAATACACGATTTAATAGTTTAATATGGTAAGATTACCAAACTCTATCTAAAAATATATATACTCCACCAAAACAGTAATTTTATATTGTACAATCATTAAAAAGATAAAATTTATAACTAATAAAGTTTAGTGGATAAAATATCCAGTCATATTATGGGCTTACAAAACAAATATTAGTTGAGAGTCACGACTATATTATGACAATTAAAATACTGACTTTAGAGCAGTCTAATAACAAGTAACACTAAAAGCAAAGAACATAAAAGAAATATAGACTCACCTATAAATATTAGGGATCCCACCTCTGCAGTGCAAACTCCGTGCTCCTCTCAAGTCAAGCTCAGGACCCTTGTTGTCCTCATGGAAAACAGCTGATTTCAGTTCGCCAGTTGCTATGACAACCACCAATCCGAACAACACCGGAGAATCGACGATGCACGAATCGATTTCAACTTTTTGGTTGTTTAAAGGAGAGCAACAAAAAGTTTCGAGATGGAGTTCAACAGTGTTACAAAAATCTAAAACAAAATGTTTTTTTTTTATTAAAGTAGTATAAAACCATGCTGAATACCATGTAGTATTATGATAAACAATGTCATATCTATGATGTAATATTATGATTAACAATGTCATATCTATGATGTAATATTATGATTAACAAGGCTATTATGTCGTAAATCACTGTATTGTTATCCTTTTATAAATCGATTTCTAAACCTAAATGTAAATTATGTTTTACTTCACTTGATTACTTTAAAATTAAAAAAAAATGCAATACCATACCAGGGTGCCCATAAAATATACAGGATTAAATGAATTATATGCATTAAGTGTGTTCTAAATGAAAGGGGGTTTAATTCTAACTGTTTTATAGGCACCCTGGTATGGTATGGCATATTATTTTAATTTTAAAGTAATCAAGTGAAGTAAAACATAATTTACATTTAGGTTTAGAAATCTATTTATAAAAGGATAACAATACAGTGATTTACGACATAATAGATAGCAGTGTTAATCATAATATTACATCATAGATATAGCATTGTTAATCATAATATTACATCATAGATATGTTATTGTTAATCATAATATTACATCATAGATATGACATTGTTCATCATAATACTACATCGTAAATACAACATTGTTCATCATAAAAAGAGAATTAAAAATAATGAGTATCTTAGACGTGTGATTGATATAATAGAATACCAATACCCTAATTTAAATAAACAATTACATGGCAAATGCTGCATTGAATATCACCATCATAAATTAGTAAGCAA
Source organism: Corella eumyota (assembly GCF_963082875.1). Lineage (NCBI taxonomy): Eukaryota > Metazoa > Chordata > Ascidiacea > Phlebobranchia > Corellidae > Corella > Corella eumyota. Next base: position 1,368,720 of record NC_137495.1, on the reverse strand, counting down.
AACCTTACTGAGTCATTATAACATAACAGCCACCCCCATATACCAGCTGCTTTTATCATATCTTTTATGACATCATATTTACGATAACAACATTAAAACTGTGACATCATCAAGCTTGTCTCACCTACTTGAAGTGAATGGAATCCAGTTAATATTGAGGTGGATAGTTTATAAGAAAGTCTTCTTTCATCATTGAAACCTCCTACTATATGAAGATCACAAACTAAACCTAAATATATAAACTAAAGTTTAGTTAAGTCTGGTAGTGTGGTGTACTGCTAAAGCATCAGACCACAAACAGAAAGATTTTAAGTTTAAGCTTTACCAATGCCACACTATTTGCCCTTTAGCCGGTGCTTACAGATATCTCAAAACATGTCACAACAGCACTTTTTCTATGGAAAAAATATAAAACCTATCACCTTTTACAATTTTACGAACAAAATTGTGAAGTTACTAACAAATAAATACAAAATAAAGGTTAACACTTAACATATATTCATGGTTTTCAATTTTAGTTTAATACTACCAATAATTAATTACCGCACATAAAATACTAAACCTTTATATAACAGTATTTGATTTTTAACAAAATTACAAAGCAAATTATAACCAGAATGTAACAACAAATTAGTAAGGCATTATAGTAAACCTATACATAAGTTTGATAAAATAAATCCTAACAATAAAATCATTTTCTTACTTTTTCGTTGCTTTGAACATTTTTTGGTGTGACACGAGATTTCATGAACAGTTTTAACCATGTTAAAGATTGTGTCCTCTGTGGCACTTCCATCAAAATGTGCCAGTGCCGTGGCATATGTGTCACGACATCTTAGAACAACAATGTGACAAGTTGTCATCATGTCACTTCCCAAAGAAGTAACCTAAAAATTTTAATTTAATATTTGAAGTCATTATGTCTTTTTCAGTATTTTTGAAATTTTTTAATATTTGAAGTTATTATGTCTATTTATTTATTTTCAGTGTAAGAAGGTCAAATTCACACCCTAAATTTAAAGGAACAATACACCGACCCATTTTAAGTTGCATTTGGCATTTTAAAAAATTATCAATTTTAATTGCTCGCCAAATATAATTCTGCTGAATAAGTGCTGGCTCAGCAGGAGTTCATACTGTTTTAAGCGCCTTACTTAAGGGCTCTACAGCATGAAAGATTTTACACACAGTAAGGATCGAACCCAGGACCTCATTTGTTTAAATTAAGTGTTCTGACCACTACACCATGCTGTCGGTTATCAGTTCACCAACAAAGAATGAGCACTTACAGAATTGTCAAAAATTCCGGTTGCTGCCATTTCCTTCTCCATTGCATAAAGACAAGTTGAGTCATCATTAATTTCTGTTACATCTTGATCTTTTAACCAAGCAGCTGATTTGTCAAATTTGTCGAGGTAAATCTGCAATAGAATTAGATTCTTGTAAAAATGGGGTTATATAAGCATACAAATTACCCAGTCTGAAAAGTAGGGAATTTTTCGACGAAATCTTGTGCGTGCAGGCGTAATAAATGGCGTAACCGCGCATTCAAATTTTTGACCTACGTACTGACGTATGTTGCGTATTTACTTAAATTTGGGTTAAATATACAAGACGTACTCACTTTCCACAATGGCAAATTACAACACATTTTGTATATAACTTATCAACCCCGCATGAACAAATATAAAACAGGCAGATAGACTTGGCTTTCCTAATGTTTTAAAAATATTGTTGCAAAATTTTTAATGAAAAAATTAATAAATTTACCTCCAAGAACGATTCCAGACTTTCTAAATGTTCATTTTCCACCGCTTCATTGCCGATATATAATGGCATAATTGGAACAAAATTTTTGAGTTAGTAATAAACGATTTTCTGTCGTTTCTGTTTAGTAAAAAATTGTTTCGCGTAAGTTCGTTAGCCTTGTGAAAAATAACAACAAAAGAAGACAGGTCGTAACGTGGAATGAAAAACCGGTGTCTAATATACGAGAACCAAGTTACCGTAATTATAATTTATCCTCAATATATTTATGTTTTTAACAATTTTTTTGCAAATACGAATGCAAATACAATATAAGTTAATAGGTAAAGCTTAACACAATCAAAAACTTACAAAATCACATAAATAGTTTTACGTAGTTAAAACAAATTAATTGGGCACAATTATAAGGCAATGATTAAAACAATTATACAAGAAATAACACTTTTTTAAACTGTAGAGGCCTGCAATTACAATATGTTGGCAAAAATTATATATGCTGCAAGAATGTAGTATTACAAGTTATGTTGCAATATAAACTAGGTATTTCTGCATTTCAGGTTTCAGAATTTGAGTTTGAATAATCAAAATTTGAAGTTGAATTTTCAGTTAAATCCGAAGAGTTTGTGTCTAAAATATTTAAAGTTGTTCAAGGTTATAAAATATACAAAACAATGTTGCTATGCCATAACAGAAATTGGGTACCCAATAGCATAAATAAAGGCCATATAGCCTAAAAATAGTCAAGTGTTTTTAAGTGTTAAAAGTCTATTTGTATTGCCCTTATACCAGAGAGAATGTTTACCACGAAACTAGACTGGCATGTTAGGTCTATTTAAATAAATGTTGTGGTTAAAACAAGTTTATTTAGTTAGTACACAGCCCTACTAGGGTTACATACATACTGTATATGTGTATTTTATTTTCTGTTACTTTTATTAACATCTAATGAATCTACCTTGCAAGTCAAGTGATGATAGTGAGAGGTTAGCTTGATCAATATTCCCCTTCCATGATCTAATCAACAACATTAAATAAATTCCAGATTTCACCAACTTCTTTAAATCCTCTTGCATCTGAAACAATTTATTTACCGCAATGTAAAATAAGTTGTATTGCCAACAATAAAAATAATATTTTAAATTAAAAAACATATCAAAGTTAATAAAGTTATTTTTTAAAAGGTTTGGGCAGAGAATAGGTTAGGGCCCAACATTGTTTAAATTATAAAACTTAATTAAGAAACTGACTTGAACAGCTTTATCAGGTGGGACATCAGACTGGCCAAGTAGTTCAACATTATAAGCTTGTTTGCATAACTCACAAATACAAATGTCAAGTCCTACAACAAATTTAAAATAAATATATTACTAACAAAAAATTGTATGTTAAGCCCTATAATTTAAAACAGCATCAATCTTCATTAAATTGACATAAGTAAAATAGGCTCCGATCAATCAATTCAGCAAAGAAAATTTTGACTTTTTTAAAAATAACAAAAACCTTTAGCTCTTTTGGTTTGTCTCCAACGCTTTAAACACTCGAGATGAACAAATTGTAACGAGCCAATACAGCCACATGGTGTCACTAGTTGATTCTCAATTGAGTCTTCGTAAGATTGACAAATACGACACTGGGTGGGGTTGTCTTCAACTTCTGTTAAAATAAAATTTTGTAACTAAATGTTTTTAAATAAATTTGGTTAAATAATTATTTTCAAATTGCTTTACCTGTTTTTTTCTCTGGAAAAATCAAACTTAAATCTTCTGATACTGAGAAAGCTGATTTGTGGTAAATAGCAGAATGTGAATCTTTCATTGCATCTTTAATTTCATTTGTCTAAAATATTTTTTACAATCACAAATTACTACACATGACAATACAACTATATAAAATGATTAAACAAGATTAAACATTTTTTTAAACATTTTATAAACCAACATATATAACTAACAAAAATACTAAAATTTTATGCTATCAAAAACATTTTAGAGCGCACTTCAATAAAAACACAAAATTTAAAAGATTAGTGAATAAAACAGTAAAGTTTATTTAACAAATGTTTGTATGTGCAAGCCATGTTTTAAAACATTAATGATATTTTATACATTTTATATTTTGTTTTGTATGCTTCAACATAAAATTTTAAAAAACTTACTTTTAAATTTCTCTGTGAATATGAACTTGGTCTTGTAAATTTATTCGATCTTGCTGCAGGTTTAGTAAAACTTGATTCATTAGAGTTTACTGTTTTTTTTCGTTGATTTGTTATTTCAATAAAATCTGCTCTTGATGGTTTTCTAGTGGGTTTAACTTTCTTCATTTTTTTTATAAATTTTTGGTCAAAAACAAACTTTAAAAATCATGTTTTATTTTCAGTCACCAACTTATCCAAATTTACTTAAAAAACAAGGCCTAGGATATAAAATAAAGTTACAAATATGTTAATACCTATTAAAATTAAAATCTTAGCCAAAATATGCAGCGAATATTAATGTTGTTACATTCTAAATCGTTTGTTTTTTGGGACTAAAAATAATCATAAACGAAAAATTAAAATTTTTGCATCGAGTCCGTGGAGATTATTCTCACTCCTGTTCATGTACAATGTACACAAAAAAATATAAATGGTTTGTCCCCATTTCAATAAAAAAGTTTACATACATATTTTAAAAGAATACATTCTGCAGCAAATAATTTTTGGGTTTAATAAACAAAGTTAAAACATAATATTATTATTTCCAATAATTTAAAAAAAATTCAAAATCGTTCTACTGTTAAAACGGCAATATTACATAAGAAAAGCCTAAGCTATAGTTAATTACTATAAAATACCATAAATAACCAATAGAACTACGCAAAGACTGGCTTAGACTTGTCGTGTCATCTGATCTATCGACTAGATAACCACGCAAGTTAGTTGTTCACTTGATATTAAGTTACAACTAAATTAGAAATTGTTTCTAGTAACCAGAAGTAGCCGTTGTTTTTGAAATAAAGCGGTGAGTATACAACGATCAGTTAAGAGTCAGTCTAATCAAGGGTTAACTTAAAATTACAAGTTTTTGGAGCAGAAAAATAGGCTTGAAAAAGAACTAAATATTTTATTAACAATTTAGTTAAGTTTTTGTTTTTGATATGAAACTTTAAACGATGGGACTATAAATAAAAATTTAAACAAATTTAATGAAAGAGCAAAAAATGTGTTAAAGTGAAAAAAAACATTAACAGTTAAGTTATATTTATATTACAAAACATTACGGAGGTGAAGATAACCACAAGATTAAGCGATACAACTTAAATTTACAAGAATTTTCGCCGGTCCTTACAGATCAATTCAGGTAAGATTCTTAAAAAATAGACCAAATATTTTAATGTAAAAGACAAGTATGGATTTTCGCAAACACTAAAAGTTAACTTAAACAATATAACTAGCAAAGAATCATAAACGTATAAGCTTAACCTTGGGTTAAGATAATGTAATTTACAATCAATATTAATAGATAGGTTAGCGACCTTTTGAATAGGCCGCGCGACATTAAGAGCCATCGGAATTGTTTTCCATTGTTACGTCATAATAAAGTGGCTACTTCGTCATACATAACTTGGTGTAGTAACGATGACTTAAACTGCAAAATACACAAATTTCGTTTTTTATTTTTTAAGACACTTATCTTTACTTTCTAAAATTAAGAAGCCATGTCAAGAGCTATTCCCTCTTACTATTTTAGTTTAGTTAAATATTTTATTACTGGTGCTTATTTTTATAATGTTCTAATAAGGGATTGCTTTCGATCTTTGAGTAGGTTAATTGCAACATTCCGTATCAAAGTAAATTTTAAAATATGTTCTACTTTTTAATTCAGAAATGAATGGGTATAGAGATTATAACGCGGACTACAGAAATGGAATACAAGACAGATACCAGTCAGACTTCGACGAAACGAGGTTAGTGAAGTATTTTTTATTTTAAATGATATATTTACGTTGTTGGTTTGATACACACATAAGTTAAAACTTTTCTTTTTTATTTTTTAGAGAGATTCTAGCTCCCTCTCGCAGTCGGACTTCCACGCCATCAGTCGCCGTAAGAAGAGCGATGCAAGTTCTGGATGAAACTTATCGACAACAAAGTGAACTTAGGGTAACAATAAAAAGCTAAAAACTGCTTAAAACTACTAAAAATATTTTGCAAAAGAAACTATTTTTATTTTTTTATTTTTTCAGAACCAACGTTGGTCACGGTCTAGTGAACGAAATGCCGCTTATTTTACACCAATTAGAAGGCGTTCTCCTTCTCCAATTAGATCGCGTTCTGCATCACCAGTTAGAAGAATTTTAAGAAGGTTAGATAAATCTTTTAAAAAAATTTCTACGTAGTTATTGGGGTACCTATTTTTTGAAAATAAGCACATTAATCTTTTAAATCAAACTTAAGATTATAAGAAATATTTAAACTTTTTTTCTAGTCCTTCACCTACTCGCACTCCTCCGAGGTTAATTGAAATTGAACGAAACAACTTCCAAGATGCTCTGGGAGACAGCGAATCAAGAAGAGAAATTTTGTTAAACAAATTATCGGACGCTCAAAAGACAATGGAGGTACTTACGAAAAATAGGTTAAAAAATATAAATATTTTTTTGTATTGATTTCAAACAGTACCAAAAACAGAACCTAAAATGGTGCTAAAACAGGGCTTAAAATAGTGTGAAAAACGGCACTAAAGACCGAAAAATAACCATAGGTGGTAATGATAACGGAACAAATAGGGGTACCTAAAACGGGACTGAAACCGTACCAAAAGTGGTATTGAAACCGTATCTAAAGTAGCACCACAATCCGACAAAAAGTAATACCAAAAAAAAAACAAATATGGTTCATAAAAGTTACAACTAATTCTAACGTTCATATTTTTTTAAACTCAGCTTCAAAACGAGCGAATAAGATCGAGTGAGATGGATTTGAACGAGAGTCGAGCCACAGTTCGACTTCTACAGCAAGTCCAACAAGAACTCGATACAAAAACTCAATTCCTGCAAAAGGATCGAAACAACTTCATTAACAAATCTCGCCAGGATGCCGAAGATCGAGAAATACTCCGAAGAAAGTAAGTGACATCATAGATCGAACAATGACGTCATGTTTATAAATGTGACGCTATATTTGCTATTGTGACGCCATTAATCGAAAACTGAAGTCATGCTTATAAAATGTGACGTTATATTTAAAAATATCACGTCTTTGATAAAATAATGACGTCATGCATACAAAATGTGACGTCATATTTAAGAAATGTGACGTCATTGATAAAGTTTGTAACGTCATTTTTAAATAAATACGACGTTAAAAAGTGAAGTATTTTTTATTGTGACGTCATTTAGGATCGAGGAATCGAATCGAGAAACGAACCGAATAAGATGTCAACTTGACCTTATGCTGGCCGACAAAGAACAACATCACGTGACCTTGGAACATTTGCATAAAACCATTGATGACGTCACAGAAGAAAAGAAAAACTTTGCAGAAGTAAATTATTTTTTCTTTTTTTTGACGTCACTGGTGGCTTATGACGTCACAATTGTTTCTTTTTGTTAATTATTACTCTAACGTCATTGATAGGATATGACGTTACAATTTTTATTTTTTCCTACATAATAAGTTTTGTGACGTCATTGATCGATATAAAACGTCATTTTTAAAAACCTGACTTTTTTCTTTTTTTTTTAATTCAAGCTTCAAACCAGCACCAACAACGAATTAATTTCGATCAAAGACAGACTCGGAGTTTTAAAACAAAAATGTGAATTGTTGGAGAAAGAAAAAAATCACGCGTTCAGTGAACTAGAAAAAAATCAAAAAGCCCAACAGGTGAAAAATGGGGGCGAAATTGTCAGGGTGGTTATTAAATCATATTTAATATCAATTTTTATTTGGGCATAAAAAAGATTTTTGTAAATTTTTATCTTTTTTTTGTAAATATTTAAATAAGGATTATTTATTAATAATTTCGTAAGCCATTTTTGTAATTTTAACATAACTTAACTTAACCCACCTAACTTTATTAAACTAACAAATATATATTAATACCGATCAGGCGCTTATAAACCGAAACACCGACCTAGGACACCGATTAACGAGATGCCAGTCCGATTTAAGCGACGTCTCACATAGATGCGATAAAACTATACATGAATTGGGGATCTCCCAAGAGGTAATTCCCCAATTTAGGCCAAACAAAATTATATGAATAAAATAAATATTAAAAGAAAGTCAATTTTACCTAAATAAAAACAAGAATTGTGTTGAAATTTTATTTATACAAAGACGATAAAAATATATATTTCAAGATCCAGTAAAAATATTGTTTTAAACGATCCAAACAGGAAAATCAAATATTTCGAAACAAAGTTGCAAAACTGGTGAAGGATTTAAAAGATTTAAGATCCAACCACGGTGAGGTTATAGCAGAGAGAGACCGAGCTGTAAAATATAACTTAGAGATGGAGAAAACAATTCGTTCAATTAAAGAAATTAATCAAGAAATCAAACGGGTAAAATTTACAAAAAAATTTAAGATTTGATTTTACAATTTTTTAGTTTGTGATGTGATAACAACTTTATGACGTCATAACAGGCGAAAATGGAATGCGATGACAATTTAACTGAACTTCACGGAGAGATGGCAAGAACAAGACTCGAACTAGCAAAAATATCTGAAGAAAATTCGATAAATGCATCAAAATTAAAAGATAGTAGATTGGTAAGTATTATACCATAAGGTGTTAGTATACTGTATTACATGTATATAGCTAGACTGACTTATTTTTGGAATATTTTTAATAAACTGTAGACCAAGTTAGACAGTTTTTTAGGGAACATTTCTTTTTAGGCCGAAAAGCAAAGAGTTTAAACTGATATAAAATAGACCAATTTACAATTTAAGTTTTAAGTAAAAACTAAAATAACTTACCTAATATTTAAGTTGATTTTTGCATGTTTTAGCACTGCAAAGATTTAACCGCTGAAGTGCAAAAACTGCGCCCACTGACGGACGAGTTAACGATGAAAATAAAAGATTTAGAATCGACTCATTTAATCGATGATAAACAAATATCGCTGTTAGAAGCGCAAAAATCACAACTAAGTCGAGAGAAAAACGATGTAACAGAAGTAAGTACTTGACTATAAAGGTTCATCTAAATTTTTTCAAATAAAAATTACTAAAAAAGTAGCTTGGAAAAAAAATAAATTTTAACTTCAGTATTTAAAAGAAAATAGACAGTTGTACACATTTTTTTTTGTATATATTTTTATCCGCGATGTGGGAAGGTCGAATGCGCGACCTAAACATAGAGTAACATCAGTTACTCCGACCCAGTCTTGAGTTGACTTTGGCAGTTTAGGATGTTATAGATTATAATTGCCCGATAATAATGCTACTGATTAAGTGCTGTCTCAGCAGGTTCTTACCACTACACCACGCTGCCGGTAATACATTGTAATACATGCAATTTAAAGATAATAACAAGTTATCCTTTCGTCTAGAAATTAACGGTCACTGAAAAAGAATTAAAGAAGTTGCGAGAACACCACGACCAAGAAACAGAAAAGTTAAATAAAGACTTAACCGAGGTTCAAAAAGAAAATAAAACCATTTCTACGAGACTAAAAGACGCAGAAACGGTAAGACAAAAACATGAAACCTTAATTTACTCATAATCCACCCGTTTATGACGTAAATAAAGGCAAATATTAACTTTAATTTTTTTTGTTTTATTGTATAGCAACTTGTAAGCGTTCAGGATATGTTAGACTCAAGTATGGATCATTCTAAGGTGAAATTTGAACACTGGAGGCAGACGTGTGCGAAACTGACGTCAATGATAGAGGATAAAGACGACGAGATCCAAAATGGCGCCCTCAAACGAAGGGAAACGGAAGAGAAAAATGTTTTATTGGAAGCAGAATGTAGAACAATGCAAATGCAGGTAACTAAGTTGAAATTAATAACGCTTAAAATATGTTAAAAAGGGGCCTAAAATAATATGCGTAGTGTAGTGGTATGTACAGTTTTTACACTGCATAAGGTCCTGGGTTCGAACCCCAGTGATTTCATGCTGTAGCGGACTTAAGTAAGGTGCTTTAAACAATATGAATGCAACAACATTTAAAATACTGTTTTACAAATTTGCCTGTGCATTTTTAAAATAAACTTTAAAATTTAAGTCCACATTTCAACTAAAATTGTAATTACATATCACAAACCTTTACTAAGCATATACAATTAACCATCTACAACGTTATAGGCTTACATATTAGCGACCTGTTATAAGAATATATAGACAAAAAATAATTAAATATTTCGTTTAGTTGACAGAGATAACAGCAACTGAGGAAGAACTCAACCAACTAAAAATTGACAACAAAAAACTAAGCACAGAATGTGCTGAAAATCAACAAATGATTACGGTGTTAGAGATGCAGAGAGATATTCTCGCTAAATCGGTGCGTATTTATGACGTCAGAGTGATTTTAAAGTGACGTCACAACGTCTTTTTAGATTTTTTTAAATGCATTTGTTTAAGTTATAAAATAACTTTGATCGCAAAATTTTAAATTTTTTTTACAATTTTCAATTTTGCAGCCCTCGAAATTAAACTCTCGCGAAAGTTTGCTAAACTCCCAAGTCGAAAAACTTGAGGCTGAGTTGAGACTAACAAAATCTAAGCTCAACGAGTCGGAACGGAACAAGAGTTTTAACCAAAGTTTCACAAAATCTCCGGTAAATTAAAATTATAAATCCCTTAAACGAAAACTCAAGAAAATTCTGATATTTATAAATTGTCACTTTAGATTCCTCAGGAAAGTGACGTCACACAAACAAAAACAATCAACAAATTGTTAGCAGAAGAATTGGCGTTGCTTAAACAAGTAAGTTAAGACAAAGAGATTACATATAACCGAAAAACATTTGCCCCAAAACGCCTTTTAACCGAAAAATAAAACTTTTTTTTTAACTTGGTAAAAAGTCATTTTATTCAGATTTTGTATTTTCTCTAGGAATTGGAAACGACACGTGGTCAATTAAACTCAACCGAGCGTAAACACCAACATGACGTCACTAAATTTGATATGCAGACACGTCAGTACGAGATGAGAATGAAAGATAAAGTCCAAGATTTGGAAAGTCAAAATACGATGACAAGTTTAAACGAGACTAGAGAAGAAAAAGGTAAATTTATTAAATGAATTACTAATTAACAAATAAAGCAATTTTTTATTTTTTCATTTGCACATTTTTGGACCTTAGTTACTTGTCTTTTTTTATTTCCTTAGCTAAAGTCTTAAGATTAAAACAAAAAATCGAAGAAGGCAAGCACCGCGAGATGGTGTTAGAGAGCAAACTTACGATAAAAGAGAATGCAAAGCAGAGGTCGCAGGATAGAATCTCCGCCCTGGAAGCTTCAAATATGAAACTACAGAATGAAAAATTAATGAAAGAAGCAAGAAGGTAATGAGAACTTATATTTTGTACTACACCTAGTTGTAAAAGCGCATTATACCTATAAACAAGGTTACTGGCAGCGTGATGTAGTGGTAAGAACACTTGCCCACTGATCTCATGCTGTAACGCCCTTGAGTAAGGCGCTATAAACGGTATGAACTCCTGCTGAGCCAGTACTTAATCAGCAGCATAATTACCGGGCAATTATAATCTATAATATCCCAAACTGCCACAGGCAACTCGAGACTGGGTCGGAGTAACTGATGAAGAAAAAAAACAAGGTCAGAATGCCAATCTTAGAGTGAACCCAAAATTAAAATTAACAAGAACCTTTAGGATGCTGTAAACAAAACATATAAATGTCAAATATCTCTTTAAAAATCCTGTTTGTGGTGCACAGGTGAATTATAAGGGGCAAGTATTTATTAAAGCCATATAATAACTGACAAGTTTATAGTAATAAGAAAATGGACAAAAGGCCGGTTCAAATAGCGGGCACGCTACTAGTCTTATTAATATCTGTTTTAAAAAAAATACTAACTTGGTGTCATTCATATTCAAACAACCTTTTTTTAGTAATAATTCATTTGAGAACAACACTGAGCATATTACCTTTGAGTTGAGAAGCCAAGCCAACCAACTAGAACGTTTACAGGACGAGAATGCCAACTTGCGGACAAAAATAAACGAGTTTAACGCCGTTAGGTCGACGCAAGAAGGGGTCATTGATGCGTTAAAGGAGCAGCTTGATAACAATGGAATTGTAAGATTGAAAATCCTTAAATTGTTTTAAATATTACAAACTAAAAAAATATAACATATAATTTCCTAAGCCTAATTTTTTAAATACCTTATATTTAAATTTACTCCGAAACTTGCAAATTATCAAGTACAATATCAACTCCATTTGCCTAAACAAAAATAAACGACAATTTTTTATTTTTACAAGAGCAAGGCGTAGTAGTCTTTTAAAATACTAAAATTATTTTTGCTTTTACGTAGGCAACAGAAGACAGCGACAGTTCAAAACCAAGCCAACCGACGCACAAGGATATGAGATCGCTACAGCGAGAATTAAGAAAAGCGCTCGACGGTAAAACATTGCTATACACTTCTAATTCCTTTTAATATAAATTGCAATGCAAATAAAATGTCATTTTTTAGGTCAAAAATAAAAGTAAAATACACTTAGGTTATAATTCTATGTTAGTTAACTTAATAGTAAATGACACTGATGTTTTTAATATTGTTGGACTTGAGGCCTGTTTACACCACAAGGTAACGTTGCGTTACGCTGCGTTGCGTTACGTAACTTCACGAGTTCTAGAGATTTTTTTTTAATTTTAATAAAAAATATCTAATAAAAGTATACCGCTTACGAAATATTACGTAACTTTCGTACGTGAGAACGTGAACGGGCCTTTATACAGTAGCATTGACACTTTTAAACTTATGGCTATCAAAACTAACACAACAGTTACGTCACATTCAACTTACTATCACGTCAGTTACGTCATATTCGAATCTAAAAATTTTTTTAGAAATGGAAAGCAGAAATCATCAACTTCTGGAACTGAAAAAGAAATTTCTCGAATCTCAAAAATTCGCTCAAAAAATGAAAAACGAACGCGACGAACTTCAGGGAAAAACAATTATTATGGAATCCTTGTAAGTGTGACGTAATAGATAAATCAACTACCAATTAAAAAATGACGTCATAAACAAACGTGACGACATTTGATTTTTAAATTGTTTTCTTGCAAAATAGTCGTTTTATGACATCACATTTATTTTGCACAAATTCATTTTATTAAGTATTATGACGTCATAAATAAAACTTCTTTTTGCATCTAGAAACGACTCGAGTCAGGATTTATTAAAGGAATTGGAGGAAGTGAAAGAAGACAAATCCCAGCTCGAGAAACAACTTTCAACATTTCTTTCAAGTAAAACCTCACAGACTCCGCCCCCCTCGCTCTCATTGGCCGAGGATCTCGACAAGTGAGTTTGATTGACAGCTGCTAAAAGTTGTTATTTATTTATTAAGTTCTCTTGATACCAACAAAATTAATTCGTCCAAGTTTTGAATACTCTTAAACCGTGACATTACTATAATATCATGATAATTTCATGTGACGTAACACTTGATGTCATAGAAAATTATGACGACGTCATTTTTAATAAAACAGCTTCAAAACATTAAATGTACACATACGTAATAACCATTGCTAATAGAACATACTAATACTTTAATTTTAATTACGTCACTATATCCTATTTATGACGTCACACAGAGAATTAGAGAAGCAATACAACGCGGTGTGCGAACGAAATAATTGGTTGGAAAATCGAATCAATTCGCTACAGCGAGAAATCGAGTTGCTAAGAGATCAGAACCAGTTGTTACAGGAGCAACGGAATACGGCTGAGCATGAGGCTACTAAACTGAGAGAAGACATGAAAGTATTGGGTTGTTTAAAACTAGAATAGCATCTAAAATACAATTTACTTTGTAGGCAAACTTTACTTCAAGTAAAAATGTTTAATAATAACATGACGTCATTTTCTTTTTAATGACGTCATTTTAATTTATCATTAACATTACGTCAGTTTCTTTTTAATGACGTCACTCTAATTTATCATTAACATTACGTCAGTTTTCTTTTTAATGACAACATTTTAGATCAGTAGTAACATGACGTCAGTTAACTCTATATGACGTCTTTATAATTCAGTAGTAACATTACGTCAGTTTTCTTTTTAATGACGTGATTTTAATTTATCATTAACATTACGTCAGTTTTCTTTTAATGACGTCATTTCAATTCAGGAATTGCAGATCAACTCGAAAGGATCGAAACAAAGAAACGAAGTTAAAAATATTCACCTGCAACATAGTAACGCTGAAAAAGTTCAGCAGGTAGGCACTTTAAACATGTAAGTAAACACTTTTTATCACTTCTAACCAGGAAAAATATATTGTGTTACTTTAAAATAAATGAAACACCTTTAAAACAATTTCAGATTCGACTATTATTCAATAACTTGATTTTAAAACAAAGATTAAAATTTGCCAAAAAATCCAAAACTGTTTCACTGAAAAAATGACGTAATCATGATTTACTGTGACGTCATATGTTAACAAGTTTATCGTATTTGAAATTATTTTTAGATCATTGATTTGGAGCGAGATTTGAGTGAGAAAAAGCAAATTATCCACGCGATGGCGCGAGAGATGGAGTCAATGCAGAAAAAGTCGGATAAAAGTAAAATAACTTCTTTCATGAAAAAGTTAAGAAGGGGAAGCCACGGGGACAATAACAAGTAATATAGGCTTATTTAACATAGGCTTATAGTAAACGTATACCATTTAAAACTTCTTTGGTTTCCGGCTTCTCCCGTTTCCTTTTCCAGTCCCCTCTTTCGATCCCGGCCACGACGAACCATAGGTATTAATTTTAGCCCCCTTTATCGTCCTTAAGTAGGTAATCTAGGGTGTAATTTGCACCTGGTTTTGTTAAACAACCAACAGAATTGTGGTCAAAATCTTTAAAATCTTCCTTCCCCATACTAACTTTTCTTATTATTTTAAATTTACGTGGTCTTAAAGAATCTCTGATATTAAGTAGAATTACGTACTGTAAGTTGTTACGTACTAAATAGTGAGCCTGGTAAAATACAGCTAATAGAAAAGATTTGTAACGAAATTGTTATTCTGCGATTCAATAGCAAACAAGAACCCGATAGAATGTCATTTCTGTACGCACCAAGCACAGATGGAGACAGTATTTGGACCGGAAGGTCAGGGTTCGAATCCTCGCCAGGGCAACTGGGGCATGGAAATTCTATTTCTTCGTTCCCGACCGCGAAATCGAAAAGATCGACCTCTTTATCGCCCAAATCTAGGTTCGTAATTAGCTTAATTAGTACCCTTGAATGTTAGCTGATTGTTAATTGCATATAAATATATTTAGATCTTCGTCGTTTGGGGGGTTTCCCAAAAAAAAACGAAACTCCACAAAGAAAACCCCCCGAAATGATACCGCTCCCACTTCGCCGACTCTAACCTTTGTGAGTGATGAATTTACGGAAAGCGGCGCTGCAGCATCGTCCAGCGGTAACAAAAAGAGTCAACGGTCTCTCGCCGTAACCCGGGTTAGTTTTGACGAAAGTTCGGGCGAAGAGAGAGAACCTAAAAACGAGAGAGAAGAAGAAGGGGTGTTCTACTCGAGTGATTACATTCAAGAAGATCAACTATCAGGAAGAAGGTAAAAATTTACGCTGAAATTTTTTTTTAACGCTAATCTTGAATACTTTGTTTTTTTATTAGAACATCGGGAATACCATCACCGGAAATCGAGGAACCAAGCCCGGAAAAATCAATCAATCTACCGAGCCCACCAAGCAGTCCATCCCTCCCTTCCCCTTCTTCATCAAGGTGAAATTAAACTTTAATTTGAGTAGTTTATGGGTATAACTTACGCGTCAAATTTTTTACGCAGTTTTCTAACGATTTGCTATTTAAATCAGAAAATAATTATTTTTTTGAACCTAAAGTTTTACTTCTCAATTTTTAACAGAAAACAACGGGGAAAACTCCCCGTGTTTGTAGTAACTGGAAGCGATGAAACAGGGGACGAAACGACCGGGTCCGAAATGTCCATCGAATACGACCCCACGCATCTAGCGACCACGCCTCCAAGCATGGTCAAGTCGTCCTTCGTCGAGTTGACCCCGGGACGTGGTGGAAAATTCACTCGGGAAAGCGAGCATTCACCCCCGCCAAGGCCACAGTCACAACCAACGTTTAAAGAAATGTCATTATCACCTCCAAAGCAATCAAATAAAAAGAAACGTTCTAGTTTAGTGTAGAAAAAACATTGACCTAAATGGACAAATTTATTATCTCAAGAAAAGTTTTTTTTTACAAATGCATAATTGTAAAACGCAGTCGACAACTTGTTTTTTCATATGCTGAACCAACAACTGTGAATTATTGCTACTAAGTATTATTAAATTGTGTTAGTTGAATACTGTATAAAGTGCCATATATTTATATTTAGAATCTATAGTTTTATGTAAATATTTATTTGTAAAGAAAATAAAAAAATTTCTAAATAATTATTTTTTAAGTTTGAATAATTCAAGATTTAATATTTAATTGTAAATGATTTGTAAATAAACCCCCCTAACTGAAAATAACCAATTTTAATGATATACAACGTAAGGTTAAAATCTAAATATACAAACGAAATTTGACTTACAAAATCACTAATTTCTGATAAAACAAACAAGTTTAAACGAAGAGGAATAGAAGCAAAGTTCAATAAAAACTGTAAATACAATCATTCTAACTTAAAATTTTCAAACTTATTTAGAAAACAAATTTAAAGGGTTTACCCAAAATGGTAAACTTTATAATAAAAATTAGTGAATGTTATATATATATGTATGTCCAATTCACAGATCTTTCAAAAAAAAAGCTATTTGTGGTACCAGGGTAAATTATCGTAGGCAAATATTAGTTGAAAGTTGCAACCTTATTATGACAATTTAAATGTTGACCGTAGGGATTTACAATTTGACAAAACAATTTAAATTTAGTTTGTGGGACGATTAATCAAGTTAAATAAAGTTTAAAAAGATTATATATAGAAAAAAAACAACAAAAAGAAGGAGTTTAAACCATATAACATTTGTTTTTACATTGTTTAACCCTTTTTTTGCAATTTCGTTTTATATTTAATAAACTGCTGGTAGTATGGTACGTTTTTATCAAATAATTAAAGTTTAAACTTGTAAAAAGATCAGAATATCTTTTTTCTATTCTACATTAAAGTCTATATAATTTTCCTCAGGTTTTGAAATCTCTAAAACATAAAATTTAACAATTAGAAACTAAAATTTCTAAAGTTTAAAACATAAGTTAAGAATATATTAACAAAAAGTACTAAAAAGTCAAATCTTAGTCTATTTTTTTGTTTAAAAATTAAACAAAATTAGTTATATTTAAACGAATATACCTTCGTAAACTCTGTTTTGAATGGGATTTAAATATTCACCATCCCTAGGATTAAACCCAGTACCTCTAGGTGTCAATCTTTCTGCAAAACGTAAATTTATAAACATATTAACAAAATGTACTAAAAACCCAAATTTTAAACAATTTTTTTGTCTTAAAATTAAACTTATAGGTATATTTAAACTAATACCTTCAAAAACTCTGTTTTGGTTAACATTTGCATATTGACCTTCGCCGGGATTGATACCAGTACCTCTGGATGGAAAAGATCGATCATTGTTCTGCTTGATTTGAATTTTGTATCTTAAAAAAATAGTTTTTATTTAAAATCTGGTTTAAAGTACTTTATAGTTTGTATGTTAGTTTACCTTTTGTACAAGAAGACAAGAATTGTGGTAAGAATGATTAAAAAAACTACCCCGACAACAATTCCAACAATTAAACCAACATTGCTTGACTTTGGTGTAAGGCCTAAAAAAGAGAAAATGATAAAGCATAATGAATCATAAAAAAATTTACACAGCTCTAACAAACCTTCTTTAGTAAATTGGGTAGCTTGGCTTTGCAGAACAGATATTCTTCCATTTTGTAAAGGAGTTGTCACAATAACAAACATGCTAAAAAGTACAAAAATATTAAAACCCACTAAAAACTGATGTTTTTGAGTTATTTTCCACTAATTAAGACAGTTTGTAAGTACACACCTGTATGTTTTGCCGACAATAAGTTTTCTGTTGTTTGCAACAAATACAGAATTCCTTGGATTAGCGATGGATCTTTTACTTGTGTGTTTAGTAATATCACAAGTTGTAATTCTTTCATCTCCCAGCGTGATTATTTGTTTGTCTTCAACACTGATACATTTAAATATAAATTAGAATCAACATCATGTTATTAGAATGTCAGAGCTTTCAATTTTGTTTACAATATTATTTTTATTAAATCATATTGCTTTTGGAAAGAATATTAACTTGTACCTTTTCAATACAAGAGCAAAATAGGCTTGGTTTTCATTGTTAGTTAAATCTGTTGCTGCTAAAATATCGTCCAGAGAAATATTTTCATTCAATTTTGTTGAATTCTCTTCACATTCACATCTTACCACTACCATGTAACAACTATAGAAAACAAAGTACAATCTTTTTTTTAAGAAGCACAAATCGAATACACTAACTTAAAAATTTAAAGTGTATTAAATACCTAATAAAAAAATAAAAAAATTACAAAAACATTTTATACCTAATCGGTCCATTTACTTCATTAACTGCAGAAAGTTGAACATTAATTGTGTTTTCATTTAAATTATCAGTTTCCACTACAGGCTGGCTTGGTGCAACTAAAATATATTTTTAATTAATATTTTTATTTTTTAGCTTTAACAAAGTTTGAACATCATTTAAACCGACCACTAGGTGCTGATGGAGGTAGCTCACATCTTCCAAGAGCAAAAAGAGGGTTTCCAACTCCTAAACAAGTTTGAGGATAAACTGAAATGTTGTGGTGCCGATTGGGGAGAGCAGGAAAGGTGAAAGATCGAGCTGTTAATGTCACATTTCGAATAAAACTCTCACTTTTAATTGTTGATGTCACAATTTCAACATTGTTTGAAGATGTTGAAACGGGTGATTTTGTAACTTCAATCTGTTTAATAAAGTAGCCTATACAAGTTAGAAAAAATAAATTTTGACCCTAGCAAATTTTAAATCTTACCACAAAGTAGTTAGGTTGAAAAGCATTATCAGGCCAAGACCATGTCACCAAACAAGTTTCATTTATTAAACTAACTTCAGCGTTGTCAACTTTTTCTGGTACATATTTAGGTGTTCTTATTGTATTGGTAACAGAAAGACTTTTTGTACATTCATTTGGTGACACTGAAATCTAAAAAAATGCAGAACAAATTTAAACAATTACAAGTTTATGATCGATAGTACAGTCAAATATAAATGACTCTTATGTTGATACTTAATTTAAGATATTTAAGTTTAGTTAAATTTAAGATAATATTGAACAGGAAGATTAAAAAGTAGATATTTTACTTAAAAGTACTACAAAAGCAATGGAAATCAAATCCAACATTACAGTAGTGATTTTTTTTTTTTGTATACATCTTTATCCTCGATGTGGGAAGTCTAATGCGCAACTTAAACATAGAGTAACATCAGTTCTTCCGACCCAGTCTCAAGTTGCCTGTGGCAGTTTGGGATATTATATGGATTATAATTGCCCAGTAATTATGATGCTAATTAAGTGCTGGCTCAGCAGGAGTTTACACCGTTTATAGCGCCTTACTCAAGGACGCTACAGCATGAGATCAGTGGGGATTGAACCCACGACCTCATGGTGGTGTAGCTGCCGGCTTTTGGCAGATTGCAGTAAATAAATGCTGTACCTCAATATTATAAGCCTCGTCAGTGCTAAGTTGAAAGAACTGGGTCGAAACATACAGTTTGTTAGGAGTTACATCAGTGAATGTAGAATAAGTTGAGTTTGAAAGTTGAATTCTGTGAACAACATCAACCAAAGTGGGTGAGGGTGACCATTGGACAGTTAAACTTGTGAAACCAAATCCAATACAGTCTGGAGTTGTCAAACTTAATATCGAGGGTTGATTTTCATCTTATTTAAAGAAAACAAAATAATTAACAAAATAATTCCTAATTTTTAATAGTTTACTACATTATTGGTAGTTTTAATTTTTATGTTATGACACCTAATTAATATTTATTTAAAGTTGGTTTATTATTACTTACACTGATATTGACAAATATATTGAGCAGTGTTAGAACAGCTAGTAATCCTCCATCTCCAATCTGTTACTCTACTCATAGTCACACAAGGAAATCTACTTGATGGTAAATCTTGATTCCAATTTGTGTAAGTTAGAACCTGATTATTTGGCCACAATATTTCATTATTTTTCCATCTTAACCCTATCCATGCTAGAACAAAATCATTTTAAACTTTAGTTTTAAAGTAAAACTAATATTATTTCTAAAATTAATAGATGAAATATTTGATTTAAATTTATTTAATAAGTACACGGTTTAAAATATTTTTTCAAAACACTTATTGTAACAATCTAAAAACTCACCTCTATCAGTTACCCAAGGTTCTGCCCATTTTTTAAGAAAAGTTTGTATTTCAGAATTTAAAATGGTGGCAAGATTTCCACCATTTTTTAAGCAGGTTGCTGAAGCATCATCAGCATTTTTGACATCAGAAGTTTGAGAGAACATAAAATAACTTTGTTGAAAAGTCGTATACCATTCTAAAAACCGAGTTTAATATTAATTAAGATGAACCTTACTATTTAAAGCATAAATGTGACAGAGTGCCAAATCTATCCCACAATTAGGGTGTTAAGTAAGACTTCTTACATTAAAAACAATAAATAAATACAAAATATAATTTACAAAATCTATTAAACCTTGGTTGATGTTAAAAGTATGGGGTAGACTGCTCGCTACTTCATTGTTCCCAATACAAGAAATATTTCTAGAACCCAAACAACGACCACCACCCAATACAGTTAAGTAACTTGTCATTTCATTTCCAATACTGGAAGTTGTAATCGAAAAAAGGGAACCACTTTCTCCTTTTATTTCTTTTATTCCATTTTTAGTTGAAATTGACCACGAAATTGTCGGTAATGGGTCACCTTTTACTTGGCAAGTTAGTGTAAATGTGTTTGCAAAAACTGGGTCAGTTGGTGAATAAGTTGTCCTTACTAAATTAAATTCAA
Organism: Corella eumyota; assembly: GCF_963082875.1. NCBI lineage: Eukaryota > Metazoa > Chordata > Ascidiacea > Phlebobranchia > Corellidae > Corella > Corella eumyota. Next base: position 1,347,683 of record NC_137495.1, on the reverse strand, counting down.
ACTCTATTTTACAATACATTAGATTTTTAATATTATAGAGTTTGTTTTTTATTGTATGATTTTTTTAATTTTTACCCAAAAAATTAAATACTAACTGACATTATTAAAAGAACTTACAAAATTGACATTGTTCACCAGAAAATAATTCTGGACAATTACAGAAGGGTCTACCACTGCCATCAAGTGTACAAACTACCCCATTTAAACAAACATCGCAAGATTCTAGAAATAAAATTTTATCATAAATTGATTGATAGAAGCAAAATATGCAAAGCAAACACACTTTTTTTACAAGGCAACATACTTTCGTTAAAAAAAAAATTGTTAAATTGGTTCAAAAATTGACTTAAGTTCACATCTTACAGGATTTAATTAGGTATTCAGTTAACTCACTTTCACATCGATTTCCTAAACTGAAAAGTGGACATAAACAGATCGGGATTCCATCAACATCAGAACAAGTTCCACCGTTTAAACAAATCTCCGAATTACTGCAAGATGCTGAAAAATATACAAAAAAAATGAGAAACAAATTTTACTACTAGTTTAAAAAAACATTAAAGTTAATTTTTTTATTTAAGTTAAACAATTTTTATCTATCTTAAAAAAGTTGAAAAATTACCTTGACAAATGTAAAACATTTTTTGAAGCTTTCCATTATCAAACCATTTACCCAAACCCCCTCCTTGATTATCAGGAAGCATTGTTAGTGGATAAACTTGTAAGTAGGAGGGTGGGGAGTCATTAGGATCACCTGGGCGCCAGTTATTATAACTGTTTGCTTGATTGTATGAAACACCATTCCAGTAATAAGTGTTTGTATTTTTATTTGTCTTTCCACCAGTCCAGTAACCAACATTCCAAAGATTAGCAAATATACTTGGGTCAACGAACTGTTTCCATTGCTCTAGAAACTCGTTAATTTTATCTTGACGTTGTTGGGACCGAATCTCAACAAGTTTACCCCCGGTGTCTTTTAAACAAGCTGCTTGAGCATCATCCCAGTTCAGTAAAGTCGTGTTGTAGAACGTGATATTGGCTCCAGCATCCTGGATAGTGGTAGCTACAAATAAAATCAAGATTCTTAGCTAAAAAATCTTAAATTTTTTGCGACCAAAAAGTGAATTCCACGTGACTTTGTTTTGGTACCACTGTCATTTTGCTAGAATTTTTTTTTTTTTAATCCTAGCAGAACTCCGCATTTTTCCGCGTAAAGGTATGTTGATATAAATTGGTAAATCGGTAATACAAAAAACTAAACATAATAAATTAATTATTGTTACATGATTGTTATTCTCTTTGTTTATCCCGATGTCGACTCGGATAATAAACCAGACAATTATGCAAAATGCAGATTTTGCGTTAGCGCAAATTATCGACATTTTAAATAATATTAAATAAACAATATTAAAAGTTATATCAAAGTCAAAAAACAATAAAGAAACAAGATTTCGCTCCGACCCGAATTAAAATACTTTCCGACATTATAAAATTAAAAAAAATTTAACATCATATTAAACGAATTAAAAAGAAAGTGTATGTTAATTTTCAAAATAAACAAACTTAGTTTACGCGAACTATCGACCGAAAACTGTTAACAAATATGTCGAAAATTTGACAAATCTTTTTATTTCCGAGTTATTTTAAAATACTTTCCGACATTATGAAGTTTAAAAAAATTTAATCACAGCTAGGTTCTGCAATTATCTAAAAGTTTGCGCAGTTTAAAGTTACACATTTTGCGTTTTCGCTAATTATCGACATTTTAAATACTATAAAAGAAACAATATCCCGCTCCTTTAGGCGAAAAACGAAACTCACTCTCCAGCAGAAACTACTTTCCCAAAAAAATATACGAGCCAAATTCTATTCATAAATAATTAATTGTAAATTAAAATTGCAGGCAAAGTTTAAAGCGAAACAACCTTTGTTTGCAAAAGTTATAGTAATTTCAAAAAACAATAAAGAAACAAGATTTCGCTCCGACCCGAATTAAAATATTTTCCGACATTATGAAATTAAAAAAAATTTAACATCATATTAAACGAATAATAAAGAAGGTGTATGTTAATTTTTAAAATGAACAAATTTCGTTTACGCGAACTATCGACCGAAAACTGTTAACAAATATGTCGAAAATTCGACAAATCTTTTTATTTTCGAGTTATTTTAAAATATTTTCCGACATTATGAAATTAAAAAAAATTTAACATCATATTAAACGAATTAAAAAGAAAGTGTATGTTAATTTTCAAAATGAACAAACTTAGTTTACGTGAACTATCGACCGAAAACTGTTAACAAATATGTCGAAAATTCGACAAATCTTTTTATTTCCGAGTTATTTTAAAATACTTTCCGAAATTATGAAGTTTAAAAAAATTTAATCACAGCTAGGTTTTGCAATTATCTAAAAGTTTGCGCAGTTTAAAGTTGCACATTTTGCGTTTTCGCTAATTATCGACGGTTGCGTACCATGCATTCGTAATAATTATTTAAAAAGGGTTGGTAATGTTTTAAACATTAAATCTTCGACTGAAAGTTACGAAGAAGGATGTGTTACCACGTATTGCGCGCACGCGAAATGCTGTGGTTGTGAAGTACAAACCACGGTTACACTAAACTCTACGATCAAAGAGGTAGTAGCGAATGTTAAGGTTTATGGAAAACGATCGCATAAACCATCGTGTATAAAAAGTAGACGCGTCTCCGGAATTCAGGCACAAGAACTAAACGACGTTCTTCGTAATCGCACCGAAAATCGCAAGCGAAACGCCATTTAAACAAAAAATTAACTGAAATCGAGCGCTACCTTGGATCTTATACGTTCGCGCCATCCCAATCTGTTTTACGAAATTTTAAAGCTAAAGGTAATTTAACAGAGCGTTATACTAGCAAATGTAGCTATAACTTAGAGCTTTTGCGCCTTGAATATATTAGGTTAGGACAAGACTGTATTCGGCAAATTACTGCGCATGAGCAAGGAGTAATAATGTACTCGCTTGGGCAAATTAGGGCGTTTTGTGATTTATCAACTAGGGACGTAGTTTATTTTGATGCAACTGGAAGTGTAATTCAGCACATCGAAAACAAAAGCGATTTTCAAATATATACTTTGTTAGAAAGAAATCCTGATGAAGGTAAAATCGCACTACCGGTTGCAAGTAACATTACGCGATCTCATAGTGGAGTTAGCATTAGTCATTTTCTTGAAAAATTTTTATTCGACAAGCTTAAATTTTGCAACAACTCTAAAATGCCTGTTATGGTTATGATCGACGGTAGTATGGCTATGTGGAATGCGGTTCTTAAAGCGTTTTGTAGAGAGAATAGAGTTGAATATTATCAGCGGTGTTGGCGTATTGTTAAAGGAAAGGCGAAGTCTAGCGATATGACGACAACGTTTGTTCATAATTGTTTAAGTCATGCGATGCGTGCTGCGAAGCGAATTGTAATTAAACATTATAAAAGTTCGGCGACGCGTCTTTGCGTTATGTATTGGATATCTTTACTTTTTTCTTCGGCGACTTTAGAACAATTGGATAAAGTAATGCAAAGCATAATTATTATGACTAATTGTAAAAACTAATTGTAAAAAATTTACGTCCGCGAAAAAAGAAACCCCAGTTGTGGTGTCGTCCTTTAAAAGAATAAAACGTCGCAATAAAGGATTTTACACGTCGAAAGGTGCGTCAAAAGTATTACGCTACGTTAACTTGGTTGAACCCAAAATACCTGAAAGAAAAACATCTAAAATCACGGTAATAATAGACACATCAACTAAACAACCTTTGGTCTCCCCTTCCCCTGTTGTTATTGATGTGGATTCATTACCATATAAAGAAATAACCAAACCTTTAATGATATCTAAATTATTCACACCCAGTTGTTATGTTTTACTTGATTTAAATTTGTGGAAACTTAACAAAATAGAAAACTTTGCCAAACAAATTTGGAATGCAGTACCAACAGGCTTAAATATAAAAACGTTAGCTTTAAATACTTTTGACGAACACAAAATTAAGTGGGTAGATTTGGCAACGGTAAACGTGGACCCATCGTTAGAGATACAACGCTCAATTCGCATTTTTTATAAGGAATATTCGAACGGTTGGTTTTCGACAACAATAGTTGACGCTTATGTTTCGTCCGTCGTGCGCCATCGCAACAGCTTTAAAAATTGTTTACACTTCGGAGCTGTAGATTGCGACGTAACTTATAAAATTGTAGAGGGTAAGTGTAAATTTGAACGCTATCGACGTTGTTTTAAAAGCATATTGCAGGAAGATGGACAGCTTAGAGATAACGTCATTTTTCCGATTCTATGGAAAAATCATTTTTTGTTAATCGCGTTTGTTAAAAGTAAAGGTCACGTAACTTTATATGACTCGGCGGATGGTAGTAATTATTCACTTATTAATCTTATTAAGACCAACATGATTCCCTTGCTTAACGACTTAGGTTTCACCGATAACGTAAGTTTTTCGCAGCGTACGCTTATTATACAGAGCGATGGTTATAATTGCGGAGCTTGTGTTTGTCTTACAACAGACATTTTATGCGAAAATACAAAAATTAAAAATGTTTTTTTTCAGGATTTAGATTTATACAGGTGTTGGGTTGTTTTTACTTTGTTTAAAATTGCGACAAACTTTGATTCTGGCATACAAGCTATTGTACCAAATGCACACCTGCATTTCACAGGTTTATTAAATAGTGACAACATTTGTTGGTTTAATTCAGTTATGCATGCTCTAATGCCAATAGTTGAACCATTTTTCATAACCGAAACCATGATAAATACTATAAATTCAGACTGGCTTAATCTTTTTCAATTAATTCATACAATTAGTTTAAACGATAACGTTGATAATCAATTTCATTTAGAAACCGTAAAAAAAGTTTGTATGATTTTTAATTTTCAATTCGGAAATCAATTAAATTTATAATTACTTACTTATGAATAGAATTTGGCTCGTATATTTTTTGGGGAAAGTAGTTTCTGCTGGAGAATGGGTTTCGTTTTTCGCCTAAAGGAGCGGGATATTGTTTCTTTTATAGTATTTAAATTTTCGATAATTAGCGAAAACGCAAAATGTGCAACTTAAAACTGCGCAAACTTTTATATAATTGCAGAACCTAGCTGTGATTAAATTTTTTTTAACTTCATAATGTCGGAAAGTATTTTAAAATAACTCGGAAATAAAAAGATTTGTCGAATTTTCGACATATTTGTTAACAGTTTTCGGTCGATAGTTCGCGTAAACGAAATTTGTTTATTTTAAAAATTAACATACACCTTCTTTTTAATTCGTTTAATATGGTGTTAAATTTTTTTTAATTTCATAATGTCGGAAAGTATTTTAATTCGGGTCGGAGCGAAATCTTGTTTTTTTATTGTTTTTTGATTTTACTATAACTTTTAATATTGTTTATTTAACTTTATATAAAATGTCGATAATTTGCGCTAACGAAAAATCTGCATTTTGCGAAATTATTGGTTTATTATCGGAATCAAAATTGGGATAAACAATATGAATAACATTAATAGAACAATAATTAATTTATCATTTTTAATTTTTTGTATTACCGATTTAACAATTTATATCAACATGCACTTACGCGGAAAAATGCGGAGTTCTGCTAGGATTAAAAAAAAAAAAAATTCTAGCAGAATGACAGTGGTATTTAAATATATATTTATCCTCGATAACTTCAACTTAATTTAACTTTAAAAATCAATAAAAATAAAATTACCTTGTGAAACAACTTCGCTTGTTTTGCACAGAAATAAAATCACCAAGCACAACCCGATTAATTTAAAAACAAACATATTTATTTTCTAAAATGTCGTTGTGTAATTTAATTGTCACGTCATAATTAACTAGAGTGACGACAAACTCCTTTTTGTAACAAAGTTTTAAACTAAGGTTGCAGACTTACTACACGACCAAAATTAATAAAATTTAAGGTTAAAATGAAGAAAAAAGACCCAGAGCCCCCCAGTTCAAAAAACTAAGCCTATTTAACTGAACATACAAAGCGTATATATTTTCTTATTATTTGCCTTCAATCTAAGGAAGTTTATTTTCCTTTTATTGGCAGTTTGTTCTAAATTTAACACAATACAATGTAATATTACTAATGCTAAATTTATTTTGTTTTATTCTTTGCATACAAAAGTTTATTGTGTAAAAAATGCAACTTAGCAACCCAATGTAGTAATGGATGAAATCATAACTGGTTTAAACACAATAGTTGACTAATCCTTGCTTTGATTACCCTTAAAGAAATGATAAAGTATGACTTCTTTTGCTTGGTAACAAGAATAAAAAACTTTTAAACAGTATCTACAATTATTATTAAATTAAAAATAATTATTAACAGTATACATAAGGTTGTCATTTTTTGGTTTGTTTTGTTAAGTTATAAGGACAAAACGCATTTTAAAAATAAATGAACAAGTTTAAAACACTTTAAAAAAGGGATAAAAAAAAAGCTTTTATTTTCTATCTTTGTCACAATTAAAAACCTATCTTTTATTTCATTTTTAACTTAAAAAAACCTGTTCATATAAGGCGACAACTTGATTAATGTTTTGTTCGTTATTTCAACAAAACACAGAATAGATCACAAAAAGGTATTAAGTATCGGTGATTCCTCCAGATTTTCTATGTTAGAATGCACCTTACTATTAGGATAGAGTGTTATGTTTTGTGTATTGAGTACGAAAGATGTTAAAGGCACAGAAATAAGAATTTTTATTAGATTCTGGTACAAAGTCATTGTGCGATGTCATTGTTTGATTTGTCATGGCTTGGTCACCTTTTTTGTAACTGAGTGGTTATTTTTGTGGGCAGTTTAAAAGCTTAAAAAATATTTTATATATATATAAAAACAAATACTAAGTAAAAGTTCCAACCACACCTTTTTGTGTTTTTGTTTTAAATTTAATAAACTGCTGGTAGTATGGTATGTTTTTATCAAATGATTGAATTTTCAATCTTGTAAAAAGGTCACAATACATTTTTTCTATTCCCTATTAAAATCTATATAAATTCCATCACGGTTTAAAATCTCTAAAACATAAAATTAAACATTTAAAAATAAAGTTTAAAACATAAGTTAAGAATATATTATCAAAAAAATACTAAAAACTCAAATCTTAGTCTATTTTTTTGTTAAAAAATTAAACAACATTAGTTATATTTAAACGAATACCTTCATAAACTCTGTTTTGAATGGGATTTAAATATTCACCTTCACTAGGATTGAACCCAGTACCTCTGGGTGCCAATCTTTCTGCAAAACGTAAATTTATAAACTTTTAAACATGAGTCTAAAGTATATTAACAAAATGTACTAAAAACCCAAATATGAGACATTTAAAAATACCTTCGATAACTCTGTTTTGAATGGGATTTAAATATTCACCTTCGTTGGGATTAAACCCAGTACCTCTGGGTGCCAATCTTTCTGCAAAACGTAAATTTATAAACTTTTAAACATGAGTCTAAAGTATATTAACAAAATGTACTAAAAACCCAAATATGAGACATTTAAAAATACCTTCGAAAACTCTGTTTTGAATGGGATTTAAATATTCACCTTCGCCAGGATTAAACTGAATACCTCTGGGTGTTATTCTTTCTGCAGAAGATTGATCGGTGATCTTCTTATTTTGAGTTTTGTGTCTTAAAAAAATAGTTTTTGTTAAAATCTGAAACACTTACTTGTTAGGTTAGTTTACCTTTTGCACAAAAAGCCAAGAACTATGGAAAGAATGATCACGAAAACCGCCAGAACAACAATTCCAGTAATTAAGACAATTGTTATGAATCCGAAGGCTAAAAAAGACAAAATAATAAAGCAAAATGTATCATATAATGTAGATAAGTTCTTTCAACCAACCTTTTTTAGTAAATTGGGTAGCTTGGCTTTGCAGAACAGATATTGATCCATTTTGTAAAGGAGTTGTCACAATAACAAACATGCTAGAAAGTATTACAAAAATATTAAAATCTATTAAAAACTGATGTTTTTGGGGTATTTTCTACTAATTGACACAAACCTATATGTTATGCCTGGAATAAGTTTTTTGTTGTTTGCAACAAACACAGAATTCTTTGGATTAGCGATGGATCTTTTACTTGTGTGTTTAGTAATATCACAAGTTGTAATTCTTTCATCTCCCAGTGTGATTGTTTGTTTGTCTTTAACACTGATACATTTAAATATAAATTAGAATCAACATCATGTTATTAGAATGTCAGAGCTCTTAATTTTGTTTACAATATTGTTTTTATTAAATCCTATTACATTTTAACTTGTACCTTTTTAATACAAGAGCAAAATAGGCTTGGTTTTCATTGTTAGTTAAAACTGTTGCTGCTAAAATATCATTCAGAGAAATATTTTCATTTAATTTTGTTGAATTCTTTTCACATTCACATCTTACCACTACCATGTAACAACTATAGAGAACAATATACAATCTTTTTTTTAAGAAGCACAAATCGATTATACTACCTTAAAAATTTAAAGTGTGTTAAATACCTAATAAACAAATAAAAAATTGCAAATACATTTCATACCTAATCGGTCCATTTACTTCATTAACTGCAGAAAGTTGAACATTAATTGTGTTTTTATTTAAATCATCAGTTTCCACTACAGGCTGGCTTGGTGCAACTAAAATATATTTTAAATTATCATTTTTTTGGGTTATCATAAAGTTAACAAACATTGATTAAACTGACCACTAGGTGCTGATGGAGGTAGCTCACATCTTCCAAGAGCAAAAACAGGGTTTCCAACTCCTAAACAAGTTTGAGGATAAACTGAAATGTTGTGGCTTCGATTTGGAAGAGCAGAAAAGGTAAAAGTTCCTGCTGTTGATGTCACATTTTGGATAAAACCTTCACTTCTAATTGTTGATGTCACAATTTCATTGTTGTTCGAAGTTGTTGAAACTGGTGATTTTGTAACTTCAATCTGTTAAGTTATATAAGTTATAAGGTAAAAAAAAATTTGACCCCAACAAATTCCATATCTCACCACAAAGTAGTTAGGTTGAAGATGATTATCAGGCCAAGACCAAGTCACCGAACAAATTTCGTTTATTAAACTAAGTTTAAGGTTTTCAACTCTTTCTGGTTGAATTTTAGATGTTCTTATTGAATCACTAACAGAAAGACTCTTTGTGCACTCATTTGGTGACACTGAAATCTGTGAAAATAAAACAAAAATAAAACAATAACAAGATGACAGCTAACAATACAGTCAAATATATGTGTCTATTATTTTAAAACTGCAGCCCAGCTTAAAATTGTCTGGTTCAATTTATTATATCATTGACCTGGTATACTTAAATTAGTTAATGTTTAAGCATAACTCAGAGTTAAAGCAGTGGAGATCAAACCTCAATATTATAAGTCTCATTGGTGCCAAGTTGTTGGAACTGGGTCGAAACATTCAGTTTGTTGGGAGTTACATCAGTGAATGTTAAATAAGTTGAGTTTGAAAGTTGAATTCTGTGAACAACATCAACCAAAGTGGGTGAGGGTGACCATTGAACAGTTAAACTTGTGAAACCAAATCCAACACAGTCTGGAGTTGTCAAACTTAATATCGAGGGTTGATTTTCATCTTATTTGAAGAAAACAAAATGTTTAAAGTTTTATATTAGCGATTTTTTTTTTACTTCAAATTTTATAAAATTGATGTCACTGAACACAAAAATGGTTTTAACTTCAATAATTTTACTTTTATACTTTTTAAGTACGACAAAAAATTAATTTATTTAAAAAAAGAAAAGGGCCCTGTTTGTGGTGACATAGAAGGTACTAGCTTGTATACATTCACTACACTACTTAGTACTCTCTACATCACACGAAAAAATATGGTAACCTGGTTTTTGGTGTTTATTATTTTCAATTTCTTTTTAAAAATTAAATTTAAAAATGACCACAGACATTTTTGAGAGGTTCTAAAGGCATTTTATGATTCATTGTCAACCATACTAACGTGCTATATACATCATTTACAAAATTGCAAAACTTTTTAGTATAGCACTTTAACCGCCTATGGTTTATTGTAGGTAATAGTTTAATACATTAGTAGTTTTTAATTTTTTATTATGACACCTAACTAAAATTTTTTTAAAGTTAGTTGAATAATACTTACATGGATATTGACAAATATATTGAGCAGTGTTAGAACAAGTTTTAACCCTCCATCTCCAATTTATTGCTCTACTTATAATCACACAAGGATATGAACTTGATGGTAAATCTCGATTCCAATTTTTGTAAGTTAGAACCTGACTATTTGGCCACATTGACTCATTATTTTTCCATCTTAACCCTATCCATGCTAGAACAAACAATTTCAAACTTTTAGTTCCAAAGTAAAACTAATATTTTTTCTTAAATAAATACTTCATTAATATTCCTTTAATAAGTGAACCATTTAAAATACTTCTTAAAACACTACATGTAACAATCTAAATACTTACCTTTATCAGTTACCCAAGGTTTTGCCCATTTTTCAAGAGAAATCTGTAATTCAGAATTTAAAATGGTGGCAAGATTCCCACCATTTTCTAAGCAAGTTGAGGAAGCATTGTCAGCATTTTTACGATCAAAATTTTTGGAAAACATAAAATAACTTTGTTGAAGAGTCACATACCATTCTAAAAAACAAATTCAATTTTATTTAAATTGTTTTAAACTTGCATCTATAATATTTGTTGCATAAATGTGACAGAGTGATAAAGCCATCCTAAAATTAGTATGTTAAGTAAGCCTTCTTACATTAAAAACAATAAATACAAAATAATTTACAATGCCTAACCAACCTTGGTTAATGTTAAATGTATGTGGTATACTGCTTGCCATCGTATTGTTGCCAACACAAAAAATATTTTTAGAACCCAAACAACGACCACCACCCACTACAGTTAAGTTACTTGTCACTTCATTTCCAATATTGGAAGTTGTAATCTTAAAAAGAGAACCATTTTCCCCTCCTATTTTTTGAGTTTCATTGTCAGTTGAGATTGACCACGAAATTTTGGGTAATGGGTCACCTTTTACTTGGCAAGTTAGTGTAAATGTGTTTGCAAAAACTTGATTAGTTGGTGAAAAAGTTGACTTTACTAAAATAAAACTAATTTTTAGTTTGTTAGAGATTGTTTTTTTATTTAGTTTAGATATTTATAAATTGAGCTTTTTTAAAACTAAATAGTAACTGACATTATTAAAAGAACTTACAAAATTGACATTGATCACCAGTAAATAATTCTGGACAATTTCAAAGGGGTTTACTACTGCCATCAAGTGTACAAATTCCCCCATTTAAACAAAAATTCAGTTAACTTACTTTCACACCGATTTCCTAAATTGAAAAGTGGACATAAACAGATTGGGATTCCATCAACAACAGAACAAGTTCCACCATTTAAACAAATACTTGAATCACTACAAGATGCTGAAAAAATATAAAAAAAAATGTTTATATATATATAAAAAAATGAGAAACAATTTCTAACAAATTTTGCTAGTTTAAAAAAAACATTAAAGTTAATTTATTTATTCAAGTTAAACAGTTTTTATCTATCTTAAAAAGTTGGAAATTACCTTGACAAATGTAATACATTTCTTGAAGCCTTCCATTATCAATCCATTTACCCAAACCCACTCCATAATTATCAGGAAAGTTGGTTATTGAATAAACTTGTAAGTAGGAGGGTGGATTGTCATTAGGTTCACCTGGACCCCAGTTATCATAAGTAGTTGCTGAATTGTATTGGACACCATTCCAGTAGTAAGTTTTTGTATCTCTATCTGTCTTGCCACCAGTCCAATAACCAACATTCCAACGACCAGAAAATATACTTGTGTCAACGAACTGTTTCCATTGCTCTAGAAACTCGTTAATTTTATCTTGACGTTGTTGGGACCGAATCTCAACAAGTTTACCCCCGGTGTCTCTTAAACAAGCTGCTTGGGCATCATCCCAGTTTCTTAAAGTTGTGTTGTAGAATGTGATATTGGCCCAAGCGTCTTGAATAGTGGTTGCTACAAATAAAATCAAAATTCTTAGCTAAAAAATCTAAAATCCTTCGCGCTTGAAAAGTGTTTTCCACGTAACTTTATTTTGGATCGTCTTTAAGATTTTTTAATTTATTTATTTTCCAATTAATTAATTTAAAAAAATTGACAACAAAATAGTTTTACAACATGTAAATTTATCCCGCGTTTAAGTTATAATTGGGTTTGGTGACCATGCTATAACATACCTAAAATCTTTATATTAAAATTAATATTTGTGGCATGTTTTAAATCATTAAATTAATTTTGTCATTTTTTTCCGTCGCATTGCTGTAATATTTATTATATATATCTTATTATTCACTGTAATTAATTTGCGAAAAACCAAAATAAAAAAAATTAAAAAATCTAAAACTAAACAATTCTACTAAAAACGACTTTATTTAACTTTTAAAACTAATAAAAAATAAAATTACCTTGTGAGACAACTTCGCTTGTTTTGCACAGAAATAAAATCACCAAATTCAACCCGATTAATTTGAAAACAAGCATTTTCGTTAATGTACGTAATTAAATAAATAACGCTTGTCTTTAAAAAATTTAAAATATAATCACGATGTAAAAATTTCTGCAATGAAAAAACTCTATATATGAACAAACTAAATTTAATTACATAATTATACAAATCTCTTACTTTTATCTTGTTAATTTTTTTACTTTCTTTTCTTGAAAATTTATTCTGGAAAGTTCAATCTTCTGCTAAAAGCAGTTTGTTCCAAATTTAACATTAGAACAATGTAATATTACTTATGATGAATTTTTTGGTTTAATTCTTTACGTATTTAACAAAAGACAAAAGTTCACTTAGCATAAATTTAACAAGCTGTGGACCATATAAGAATAAATGACATTATGACCGTTTAAACACAAAAGTTGAGTAATCCCAAACTTTAATTAACCTTGAAGAAATAAAAGCTTGAAACAAAAAAAGGGTTTAAAAATATCTGCGATAATTATTACAATAAATTTGTTAAAAAGTCATAAGAATACAAATATGGTGATACATTAGGTCGTAACTTGTTGTATTATGTCTTGTTAAAAGAAACTACGTCAACACATTTTAAAAATAAATTTATATATTTAAAATATTAAAACATTGTTTAAAATTGAAAAGATGACCTTTGGCAATAAAAAATCAGTTTTTAAACTAGGTTCGACGTCTTTATTATCGTTACAAAATCTAACTCTTAATCCTTTTTACAAGTTTAATAAAAAATTAGTTTTTTGCTGGTATTAGTTCCTAACCAAGGAAGAATTAAACTTACCGAATTTACGAACATTTATGTCATTTGTTAGTCAATAAGTGAAATACCTAATCACCATACTATTGAAAGGTTTTCTTACTTTTAAAACAATTTCTAAAAACAGAAAATTTAAGATTTAAAACCTTTTTAAAATCAAAACACAACTATTATTGTGACGTCACAAAAAACGACTTGTTTGTATAAGGCGACAACTTGATTATTATTTTGTTTATTTTTCGACAAAACACAACAGAGAAAATAGATCACAAAAAGGTACTAATATTGGTGATTCCCCCAGATTTTTGATGACGTAATGTTAGAATGCACCTTAAGATGGCGCAGTGGAGCGTTATTGCTTTGTGTATTGAGTACGTAAGATGTGAAGGCACAGAAATGAGAATTTCTTTTTTTTATTCGAACACGTCACATACCATGACGTCATTGTGATGTAGGGAAAGCACCTGAATGCTCTGATATTAAAGAACTTGATTTTACGTAGAAAAAATTTTGAAGAAAAATATAAATACGATCTAGAAACACTTTATTATTATGACGTCATAAAAGCAAATTGTTACAAAATACATTCAGCGAATTAATTGAACTACGAAGTCGCCGAAATTTTTTTACAAAATTTATAAATTTTCGACAAAATAAGAAACAAGTGACGTCATGCGTGCAAATACAATTGTGGCGTACCTGCTATTCATTTATGACGACATCAAAGAATTTTCACGTCAATAAACAACAATACGAAAGCAATAATTCTACGTCTAATTGTGACGTCATATGACATCACAACACAACAATCGATGTCATCAAAAATAAACCATTTACTACAACAACACTGACATAAATAGATGACGTCATAACCAGAATAATAACGTCGTATTCCGCGGCAAAATAAGCAATAAATTTAACAAAGCGAAATAGCATGACGAAGCAAAGATCGACATCTTTATCACCCAAATCTAGGTTCGTAATTAGCTTAATTAGTACCCTTGAATGTTATCTGATTGTTAATTGCATATAAATAAATTTAGATCTTCGTCGTTTGGGGGGTTTCCCAAAAACAAACGAAACTCCACAAAGAAAACCCCCCGAAATGATACCGCCCCCACTTCGCCGACTCTAACCTTTGTGAGTGATGAATTCACGGAAAGCGGCGCTGCAGCATCATCTAGCGGTAACAAAAAGAGTCAACGATCTCTGGCCGTAACTCGGGTTAGTTTTGACGAAAGTTCGGGCAAAGAGAGAGAACCCAAAAACGAAAAATAAATGCTGTCTATAAAGTTTAAACAGTTGATTTTTATTTTAATAAGAATAGGTTTACTGTTATATGATCTAAATCATTAAAACATAAACCATACAGAAAAAAATGACATTTTACTAACAAAAAGACATTTTCTAAAAACCCCAGTTTACCCCCCTTTCTTTTCTTGAAAATTTATTCTAGAAAGTTCAATCTTCTGCTAAAAACAGTTTGTTCTAAATTTAACACAGAACAATGTAATATCACTTATGATGAATTTTTTGGTTTAATTCTTTACGTATTTAACAAAAGACAAAAGTTCACTTAACAAAAAATTTAACAAGCTATTGACCATATAAGAATAAATGACATTATGACCGTTTAAACACAAAAGTTGACTAATCCTAAACTTTAATTAACCTTGAAGAAATAAAAGCTTGAAACAAAAAAATGTTTAAAAATATCTGCGATAATTATTACAATAAATTTGTTAAAAAGTCATAAGAATACAAATGATGATACATTAGGTCGTAACTTGTTGTATTATGTCTTGTTAAAAGAAACTACGTCAACACATTTTAAAAATAAATTTATATATTTAAAATATTAACATTGTTTAAAATTGAAAAGATGACTTTTAGCTATAAAGAATATGCTTTTAAACTAGGTTCGACGTCTATATTATTGTTACAAAATCTAACTCTTAATCCATTTTACAAGTGTAATAAAAAATATGTTTTTTTTTCTGGTATTATTTCCTATCCAAGGAGGAATTAAACTTACCGAATTTAAGAACATTTATTTCATTTGTTAGTCAATAAGTAAAATACCTAATCACCATACTATTGCAAGGTTTTCTTACTTTTAAAACAATTTCTAAAAACAGAAAATTTAAAATTTAAAACCTTTTTAAAATCGAAACACAACTATTATTGTGACGTCACAAAAAACGACTTGTTTATATAAGGCGACAACTTGATTATTATTTTGTTCATTTTTCGACAAAACACAACAGAGAAAATAGATCACAAAAAGGTACTAATATTGGTGATTCCCCAGATTTTCGATGACGTAATGTTAGAATGCACCTTAAGATGGCGCAGTGGAGCGTTATCGCTTTGTGTATTGAGTACGTAAGATGTGAAGGCACAGAAATAAAAATTTATTTTTTTTATTCGAATACGTCACATAGCATGACGTCATTGTGATGTAGGAAAAGCACCTGAATGCTCTGATATTAAAGAACTTGATTTTACGTAGAAAAAATTTTGAAGAAAGATATAAATACGATCTGGAAACACTCTCCTATTATGACGTCATAAAAGCAAATAGTTACAAAACACATTCAGCGAATTAATTGAACTACGAAGTCGCCGAAATATTTTTACAAAATTTATAAATTTTCGACAAAATACGAAACAGGTGACGTCATGCGTGCAAATACAATTGTGACGTACCTGCTATTCATTTATGACGACATCGCCCAAATCTAGGTTCGTAATTAGCTTAATTAGTACCCTTAAATGTTATCTGATTGTTAATTGCATATAAACATCTTTAGATCCTCTTCCTTTGGGGGATTTCCCAAAAACAAACAAAACCCCCCGAAATGATACCGCCCCCACTTTGCCGACTCTAACCTTTGTGAGTGATGAGTTCACGGAAAGCGGCGCTGCAGCATCATCTAGCGGTAACAAAAATAGTCAACGATCTCTTGCCGTTACTCGGGTTAGTTTTGACGAAATTTCGGGCGAAAAAAGAGAACCCAAAAACGAGAGAGAAGAAGAAGGGGTGTTCTACTCGGGTGATTACATTCAAGAGGATCAACTATCAGGAAGAAGGTGAAAATTTACGCTGAAATTTTTTTTAACGCTAATTTTGAATACTTCGTTTTTAATTAGAACATCGGGAATACCATCACCGGAAATCGAGGAACCAAGCCCGGAAAAATCAATCAATCTACCCACCAAGCAGTCCATCCATCCCTTCCCCTTCTTCATCGATTTGCTATTTAAATCGTTAGATAAAGTTCTTGCCAAAAAGAAAATAATTATTTTTTGAACCTAAAGCTTTACTTCTTAATTTTTGACAGAAAACAACGAGGAAAACTCCCCGTGTTTGTAGTAACTGGAAGCGATGAAACAGAGGACGAAACGACCGGGTCCGAAATGTCTATCGAATACGACCCTACGCATCTAGCGACCACGCCTCCAAGCATAGTCAAGTCGTCCTTCGTCGAGTTGTCCCCGGGGCGCGGTGGAAAATTTACCCGGGAAAGCGAGCATTCACCCCCGCGAAGGCCACAGTCACAACCAACGTTTAAAGAAATGTCATTATCACCTCCAAAGCAATCAAATAAAAAGAAACCTTCTAGTTTAGTGTAGAAAAAACATTGACCTGAATGGACAAATTTATTATCTCAAGAAAAGGCTTTTTTTACAAATGCATAATCGTAAAACGCAGTCAACAGCTTGTTTTTTCATATGCTGAACCAACAACTGTGAACTATTGCTACTAAGTATTATTAAATTGTGTTAGTTGAATACTGTATAAAGTGCCATATATTTATATTTAGAATCTATAGTTTTATGTAAATATTTATTTGTAAAGAAAATAAAAAAATTTCTAAATAATTATTTTTTAAGTTTGAATAATTCAGGATTTATTTATTAACTGATTTGTAAATAAACCCCCCTAACTGAAAATAACCAATTTTAATGATATACAACATAAGATTAAAAACCTAGATATACAAACGAAATATTTCCTATAAAATTTGACTTACAAAATCACTAATTTCTGTTGAAACAAACAAGTTTAAACGGAGAAGAATAGAAGCAAAGTTCAATAAAAACTGTAAATACAACCATTCTAACTTAAAATTTTCAAACTTATTTAGAAAACAAATTTAAAGGGTTTACCCAAAATGGTAAACTTTATAATAAAAATTAGTGAATGTTACATATATATGTATTTCCACTTAAATTATCGTAGGCAAATATCAGTTGAGAGTTGCAACCTTATTATGACAATTTAAATGCAGACCGTAGGGATTTACAATTTGACAAAACAATTTAAATTTAGCTTGTGGGACGATCAATCAAGTAAAGTCAAGTTTAAAGTTTAAAAAGATTATATATATATATAAAAAAACAACAAAAAGAAGGAATTTAAACCATATTACATTTGTATTTACATTGTTTACCATTTTTTTGTAATTTCGTTTTATATTTAATAAACTGCTGGTAGTATGGTATGTTTTTACAACATTATTGAATTTTAAAACTTGTAAAAAGGTCAGAATATCTTTTTTCTATTCTCTATTGAAATCTATATAATTTTCCTCAGGTTTTGAAATCTCTAAAACATAAAATTTAACAATTAGAAACTAAAATTTCTAAAGTTTAAAACATAAGTTAAAAATATATTATTAAAAAGTACTAAAAAGTCAAATCTTAGTCTATTTTTTTGTTTAAAAATTAAACAACATTAGTTATACTTAAACGAATATACCTTCGTAAACTCTGTTTGGAACGGGATTCAAATATTCACCTTCGTTGGGATTAAACCCAGCACCTCTAGGTGTTAATATTTCTGCAAAACGTAAATTTATAAACATATTAACAAAATGTACTAAAAACCCAAATTTTAAACAATTTTTTTGTCTTAAAATTAAACTAATACCTTCAAAAACTCTGTTTTGATTAACATTTGCATATTGACCTTCGCCGGGATTGAACCCAGTACCTCTGGATGGAAAAGATTGATCATTGTTCTGCTTGATTTGAATTTTGTATCTTAAATAAATAGTTTTTATTTAAAATCTGGTTTAAAGTACTTTATAGTTGGTTTGTTAGTTTACCTTTTGTACAAAAAGACAAGAATTGTGGTAAGAATGATCAAAAAAAATACCCCGACAACAATTCCAACAATTAAACCAACATTGCTTGACTCTGGTGTAAGGCCTAAAAAAGATAAAATAATAAAGCACAATGTATCATAAAAAAATTTACACAGCTCTAACAAACCTTTTTTAGTAAATTGGGTAGCTTGGCTTTGCAGAACAAATATTGATCCATTTTGTAAAGGAGTTGTCACAATACCAAACATGCTAGAAAGTATTACAAAAATATTAAAACCTGTTAAAAACTGATGTTTTTGGGTTATTTTGTAAGTACACACCTGTATGTTTTGCCTGCAATAAGTTTTCTGTTGTTTGCAACAATAACAGAATTCCTTGGATTAGCGATGGATCTTTTACTTGTGTGTTTAGTAATATCACAAGTTGTAATTCTTTCATCTCCCAGTGTGATTGTTTGTTTGTCTTCAACACTGATACATTTAATATATAAATTAGAATCAACATCATGTTATTAGAATGTCAGAGCTCTTAATTTAGTTTACAATATTGTTTTTATTAAATCATATCATTTTGGAAAGAATATTAACTTGTACCTTTTTAATACAAGGGCAAAATAGGCTTGGTTTTGGTTGTTAGTAAAATCTGTTGCTGCTAAAATATCATCCAGAGAAATATTTTCATTCAATTTTGTTGAATTCTCTTCACATTCACATCTTACCACTACCATGTAACAACTATAGAAAAAAAAGTACAATCTTTTTTTTAGGAAGCACAAATCGAACATACTACCTTAAAAATTTAAAGTGTATTAAATACCTAATAAACAAATAAAAAAATTACAAAAACATTTCATACCTAATCAGTCCATTTACTTCATTAACTGCAGAAAATTGAACATTAATTGTGTTTTCATTTAAATTATCAGTTTCCACTACTGGCTGGCTTGGTGCAACTAAAATATATTTTTAATTAATATTTCTATTTTTTGGTTCATCAGAAAGTTAACAAACAATGATTAAACCGACCACTAGGTGCTGATGGGTGTAGTTCACATCTTCCGAGAGCAAAAACAGGGTTTCCAACTCCTAAACAAGTTTGAGGATAAACTGAAATGTTGTGGCGACGATTGGGGAGAGCAGGAAAGGTGAAAGATCGAGCTGTTGATGTCACATTTCGAATAAAACTCTCACTTTTAATTGTTGATGTCACAATTTCAACATTGTTCGAAGTTGTGAAAACTGGTGATTTTGTAACTTTAATCTGTGTAATAATATAACCTATACAAGTTAGAAAAAATAAATTTTGACCCTAGCAAATTTTAAATCTTACCACAAAGTAGTTAGGTTGAGAAGCATCATCAGGCCAAGACCAAGTCACCGAACAAGTTTTATTTATTAAACTAACTTCAGCATTGTCAACTCTTTCTGGTTGAATTTTAGATGTTCTTATTGAATCACTAACAGAAAGACTCTTTGTACATTCATTTGGTGACACTGAAATCTGTAAAAAATAAAACAAAAATAAAACAATAACAAGATGACAGCTAACAGTACAGTCAAATATTTGTGTATATTATTTTAATACTGCAGCCCTGTTTAAAATTGTCTGGTTCAATTTATTATATCATTGAACTGGTATACTAAAATTAGTTAATGTTTAAGCATAACTCAGAGTTAAAGCAGTGGGGATCAAACCTCAATATTATAAGTCTCATTGGTGCTGAGTTGTTGGAACTGGGTCGTAACATTTAGTTTGTTGGGAGTTACATCAGTGAATGTCGAATAAGTTGAGTTTGAAAGTTGAATTCTGTGAACAACATCAACCAAAGTGGGTGAGGGTGACCATTGGACAGTTAAACTTGTGAAAACAAATCCAACACAGTCTGGAGTTGTTAAACTTAATATTGAAGGCTGGTCTGCATCTGTAGATTAAAATAATTGGTTTAAAGTTTTGTACTTTACTTAAGTTAGAATTTTTACCATTTTTCAATAAAATGGTTGCTTTTAGAAAACAGTTGTTTTTTATTTAAAAATATTGGGCATTGTTTACCATTGTGCTTCTATTAATATTAATTAAATTCATGTGCTTAGTTTAAAACAATAAAAAAGTTTTGTCTTTAAAATATAATATGTCTTATTAAATTAGAACAATATATTAAATGTTATTCCTTTTTAATTTACACTGATATTGACAAATATATTGAGCAGTTTCAAAACAGCGAGTAATCCTCCATCTCCATTCTGTTACTCTACTTATAATCACACAAGGATATGAACTTGATGGTAAATCTTGATTCCAATTGGCGTAAGTTAGAACCTGATTATTTGGCCACAATATCTCATTATTTTTCCATCTCAACCCTATCCATGCTAGAACAAAATAATTTTAAACTTTAGTTTCAAAGTAAAACCAATATTATTTCTTAAATAAATACTTTCTAAATAAATACTTCATTAAGATTATTTTAATAAATGAACCTTTTAAAATATTTTTTTAAAAGACTTATTGTAACAATCTAAAAACTCACCTTTATCAATGACCCAAGGTTCTGCCCATTTTTCAAGAAAAGTTTGTATTTCAGAATTTAAAATGGTGGCAAGATTTCCACCATTTTCTGAGCAGGTTGAGGAAGCATCGTCAGCATTTTTTAAATCAAAATTTTTGGAAAACATAAAATAACTTTGTTGAAGAGTCACATACCAAACTAAAAAACAAGTTCAATATTAATTAAGATGAACCTTACTATTTGAAGCATAAATGTGACAGAGTGCCAAATCTATCCCACAATTAGGGTGTTAAGTAAGACTTCTTACATTAAAAACAATAAATAAATACAAAATATAATTTACAAAATCTATTAAACCTTGGTTGATGTTAAAAGTATGGGGTAGACTGCTTGCTACTTCATTGTTCCCAATACAAGAAATATTTCTAGAACCCAAACAACGACCACCACCCACTACAGTTAAGTTACTTGTCACTTCATTTCCAATATTGGAAGTTGTAATCGTAAATAGAGAACCACTTTCCCCTCCTATTTTTTGAGTTTCATTGCCAGTTGAAATTGACCACAAAATTGTTGGTAATGGGAGACCTTTTACTTGGCAAGTTAGTGTAAATGTGTTTGCAAAAACTGGGTCAGTTGGTAAATAAGTTGACTTCACTAAATTAAATTCAAACTCTAATTTATTGAAGATTCTTAAAAGTTTGTTATTATTAATGTGTGATTTTTAAATTTTTTATCCAAAAAAATTAAATACTAACTGATATTAATAAAAGAACTTACAAAGTTGACATTGATCACCAGTAAATAATTCTGGACAATTACAGAAGGGTCTACTACTGCCATTAAGTGTACAAACTCCCCCATTCAAACAAACATCGCAAGATTCTAGAAATAAATTTTATCATAAATTGATAGAAGCTAAATATACAAAGCAAACACACTTTTTTTACAAGGCAACATACTTTTGTTAAAAAAAAAATTTAAAAAAAAAAAAACTTTTGTTAAAAAAAATATTTTTTTGACTTATGTTTACATCTTACAGGATTTAATTGGATATTCAGTTAACTCACTTTCACATCGATTTCCTAAATTGAAAAGTGTACATGAACAGATTGGGATTCCATTAACAACAGAACAAGTTCCACCATTTAAACAAATATCTGAATCACTACAAGATACTAAAAAAAATACATAAAAAAATGTTTATATATAGGGCCTATAAAAAAATTAAAAACAATTTCTAATAAATTTTGCTAGTTTAAAAAAACATTAAAGTAAATTTTTTTTATTTAAGTTAAACAGTTTCTATCTATCTTAAAAATTTGAAAAATTACCTTGACAAATGTAAAACATTTCTTGAAGCCTTCCATTATCCATCCATTTACCCAAACCCTCTCCTAGATTACCAGGAAGCATTGTTATTGGATAAACTTGTAAGTAGGAGGGTGGAGAGTCATTAGGTTCACCTGGAAGCCAGTTATTATAACTGGTTGCTCGATTGTATGGAACACCATTCCAGTAATAAGTATTTGTATTTATATTTGTCTTTCCACCAGTAACCAACATTCCAAAGATTAGCAAATATACTTGTATCAACAAACTGTTTCCATTGCTCTAGAAACTCGTTAATTTTATCTTGACGTTGTTGGGACCGAATTTCAACAAGTTTACCCCCGGTGTCTCTTAAACAAGCTGCTTGAGAATCATCCCAGTTCAGTAAAGTTGTGTTGTAGAACGTGATGTTAGCTCCAGCATCCTGGATAGTGGTAGCTACAAATAAAATCAAGATTCTTAGCTAAAAAATTTTAAATTTTTTGCGACAAAAAAGTGAATTCCACGTGACTTTGTTTTGGTACAACATAGAAATACTGTACTTTAAATAAATATTTATCCTCGATGACTTCAACTTCACTTAACTTTAAAAATCAATTAAAATAACATTACCTTGTGAAACAACTTTGCTTGTTTTGCTAAGAAATAAAATCACCAAGCACAACCCAACTAATTTAAAAACAAACATATTTATTTTCTAAAATGTCGTTGTGTAATTTAATTGCACGTCATGATTAACTAGACAACAAACTCCTTTTTGTAACAAAGTTTTAAACTAAGATTGCAGACTCACTACACGACCAAATTTAAGTTTAAAATTATGAAAAAAGACCCAGAGCCCCCCAGTTTAAAAAACTAAGCCTATTTAACTGAACATACAAAGCGTATATACTTTCTTATTGTTCACATACAAAGCGTATATACTTCCTTATTGTTCACATACAAAGCGTATATACTTTCTTATTATTTGCCTACAATCTAAGGAAGTTTATTCTCCTTTTAATGGCAGTTTGTTTTAAATTTAACACAATACAATGTAATATTACTAATGCTAAATTTATTTTGTTTTATTCTTTGTATACAAAAGTTTATTGTGTAAAAAATGCAACTTAGCAACCAATGTAGTAATGGATGAAATCATAACTGTTTTATACACAAAAGTTGACTAATCCTTACTTTGATTGACCTTAAAGAAATGATAAAGTATGACTCCTTTTGCTTGAATAAAAAACAACAAGAATAAAAAACTTTTAAACAGTATCTGCAATTAGTATCTAAATTAAAAATAGTTATTAAAAGTTTTGACAAGTGTTATGTTTTGTGCATTGAGTACGAAAGATGTTAAAGGCAAAGAAATAAGATTTTTTTTTATTAGAATACGTCACAAAGTCATTGTGTGATGTCATTATTTGATTTGTCATGGCTTGGTCACCTCTTTTGTAACAGAGTGGGTATTTATGTGGGCAGTTTAAAAGGTTAAAAAAGATTTTATATATATATAAAAACAAATACTAAGTAAAAGTTCCAACCACACCTTTTTGTGTTTTTTGTTTTATATTTAATAAACTGCTGGTAGTATGGTATGTTTTTATCAAATGATTGAATTTTCAATCTTGTAAAATGGTCAGAATATACTTTTTCTATTCCCTATTAAAATCTATATAAATTCCATCACGGTTTAAAATCTCTAAAACATAAAATTAAATATTTAAAAATAAAGTTTAAAGCATAAGTTGAAAATATATTAACAAAAAATACTAAAAACTCAAATCTTAGCCTATTTTTTTGTTAAAAAATTAAACAACATTAGCTATATTTAAACGAATACCTTCGTAAACTCTGTTTTGAATGGGATTTAAATATTCACCTTCGTTGGGATTGAACCCAGTATCTCTAGGTGTCAATCTTTCTGCAAAACGTAAATTTATAAACTTTTAAACATGAGTCTAAAGTATATTAACAAAATGTACTAAAAACCCAAATATGAGACATTTAAAAATACCTTCGATAACTCTGTTTTGAATGGGATTTAAATATTCACCTTCGTTGGGATTAAACCCAGTACCTCTGGGTGCCAATCTTTCTGCAAAACGTAAATTTATAAACTTTTAAACATGAGTCTAAAGTATATTAACAAAATGTACTAAAAACCCAAATATGAGACATTTAAAAATACCTTCGAAAACTCTGTTTTGAATGGGATTTAAATATTCACCTTCGCCAGGATTAAACTGAATACCTCTGGGTGTTATTCCTTCTGCAGAAGATTGATCGGTGATCTTCTTATTTTGAGTTTTGTGTCTTAAAAAAATAGTTTTTGTTAAAATCTGAAACACTTACTTGGTAGGTTAGTTTACCTTTTGCACAAAAAGCCAAGAACTATGGAAAGAATGATCACAAAAACCGCCAGAACAACAATTCCAGTAATTAAGACAATTGTTATGAATGCGAAGGCTAAAAAAGACAAAATAATAAAGCAAAATGTATCATATAATGTAGATAAGTTCTTTCAACCAACCTTTTTTAGTAAATTGGGTAGCTTGGCTTTGCAGAACAGATATTGATCCATTTTGTAAAGGAGTTGTCACAATAACAAACATGCTAGAAAGTATTACAAAAATATTAAAATCTATTAAAAACTGATGTTTTTGGGGTATTTTCTACTAATTGACACAAACCTATATGTTTTGCCTGCAATAAGTTTTTTGTTGTTTGCAACAAACACAGAATTCTTTGGATTAGCGATGGATCTTTTACTTGTGTGTTTAGTAATATCACAAGTTGTAATTCTTTCATCTCCCAGTGTGATTGTTTGTTTGTCTTTAACACTGATACATTTAAATATAAATTAGAATCAACATCATGTTATTAGAATGTCAAAGCTCTTAATTTTGTTTACAATATTGTTTTTATTAAATCCTATTACATTTTAACTTGTACCTTTTTAATACAAGAGCAAAATAGGCTTGGTTTTCATTGTTAGTTAAAACTGTTGCTGCTAAAATATCATTCAGAGAAATATTTTCATTTAATTTTGTTGAATTCTCTTCACATTCACATCTTACCACTACCATGTAACAACTATAGAAAACCAAGTACAATCTTTTTTTTAAGAAGCACAAATCGAATATACTACCTTAAAAATTTAAAGTGTGTTAAATACCTAATAAACAAATAAAAAATTGCAAATACATTTCATACCTGATCGGTCCATTTACTTCATTAACTGCAGAAAGTTGAACATTAATTGTGTTTTCATTTAAATCATCAGTTTCCACTACAGGCTGGCTTGGTGCAACTAAAATATATTTTAAATTATCATTTTTTTGGGTTATCATAAAGTTAATAAACAAAGATTAAACTGACCACTAGGTGCTGATGGAGGTAGCTCACATCTTCCAAGAGCAAAAACAGGGTTTCCAACTCCTAAACAAGTTTGAGGATAAACTGAAATGTTGTGGCTTCGATTTGGAAGAGCAAAAAAGGTAAAAGTTCCTGCTGTTGATGTCACATTTTGGATAAAACCTTCACTTCTAATTGTTGATGTCACAATTTCATTGTTGTTCGAAGATGTTGAAACCGGTGATTTTGTAACTTCAATCTGTTAAGTTATATAAGTTATAAGGTAAAAATAAAATTTGACCCCAACAAATTTATATCTCACCACAAAGTAGTTAGGTTGAAGTTGATTATCAGGCCAAGACCAAGTCACTGAACAAATTTCGTTTATTAAACTAAGTTTAAGGTTTTCAACTCTTTCTGGTTGAATTTTAGATGTTCTTATTGAATCACTAACAAAAAGACTCTTTGTGCATTCATCTGGTGACACTAAAATCTATAAAAATAAAACAAAGTAAAACAATAACAAGATGACGGCCAACGATACAGTTGAAGATAGATGCCTATTATTTTAACACTGCAGCCCTGTTTAAAATTGTCTGTTTCAATTTATTATATCATTGACTTGGTATACTTAAATTAGTTAATGTTTAAGCATAACTCAGAGTTAAAGCAGTGGAGATCAAACCTCAATATTATAAGTCTCGTCAGTGCTAAGTTGAAAGAACTGGGTCGAAACATTCAGTTTGTTGGGAGTTACATCAGTGAATGTAGAATAAGTTGAGTTTGAAAGTTGAATTCTGTGAACAACATCCACCAAAGTGGGTGAGGGTGACCATTGGACAGTTAAACTTGTGAAACCAAATCCAACACAGTCTGGAGTTGTCAAACTTAATATCGAGGGTTGATTTTTATCTTACTTAAAGAAAACAAAATGTTTAAAGTTTTATATTAGCGATTTTTTTTTACTTAAAATTTTATAAAATTGATGTCACTGAACACAAAAATGGTTTTAACTTCAATAATTTTACTTTTATACTTTTTAAGTAAGACAAAAAATTAATTTATTTAAAAAAAGAAAAGGGCCCTTTTGTTGTGACATAGAAATTACTAGCTTGTATACATTCACTACACTACTTAGTACTTTCTTTATCACAAGAAAAAATATGGTAACCTGGTTTTTGGTGTTCATTATTTTCAATTTCTTTTAAAAAATTAAATTTAAAAAGTATATACCACAGACATTTTTTAGGGGTTCTAAAGGCATTTTATGATTCATTGTCAACCATACTAACGTGCTATATACATCATTTACAAAATTGCAAAACTATTTAGTATAGCACTTTAACCTCCTACTGTTTATTATAGTTAATAGTTTAATACATTAATAATTTTTTAATTTTTTATCATCACACCTAACTAAAAAAAAAAGTGAGCTAAATAAAACTTACATGGATATTGACAAATATATTGAAAAGTGTTAGAACACGGAATAACCCTCCATCTCCAATCTTTAACTTTACTTATAATCACACAAGGAAATGAACTTGAAGGTAAATCCCGATTCCAATTTATGTAAGTTAGAACCTGATTATTTGGCCACAATATCTCATTGTTTTTCCATCTTAACCCTATCCATGCTAGAACAAAATAATTTCAAACTTTAGTTCCAAAGTAAAACCAATATTCTTTCTTAAGTGAATACTTTCTAAAATAAATATTTCATTAATATTACTTTAATAAATGAACCATTTAAAATACTTTTTAAAACACTACATGTAACAATTTAAATACTCACCTCTATCAGTTACCCAAGGTTTTGCCCATTTTTTAAGAGAAGTCTGTAATTCAGAATTTAAAATGGTGGCAAGATTTCCACCATTTTCTGAGCAGGTTGCAGAAGCATCATCAGCATTTTTTAAATCAAATTTTTTGGAAAACATAAAGTAACTTTGTTGAAGAGTCACATACCAAACTAAAAAACAAGTTCAATTTTATTTAAGTTGTTTTAAACTTGCAACTATAATATTTGTTGCATAAATGTGATAGAGTGATAAAGCCATCCTAAAATTAGTATGTTAAGTAAGCCTTCTTACATTAAAAACAATAAATACAAAATAATTTATAAAGCCTAACCAACCTTGGTTAATGTTAAATGTATGTGGTATACTGCTTGCCATCGTATTGTTGCCAACACAAAAAATAGTTCTAGAACCCAGACAACGACCACCACCCACTACAGTTAAGTTACTTGTTACTTCATCTCCATTTGTTGAAGTTGTAATCTTAAAAAGTGAACCATCTTTTCCTCCTATTTCTTTTATTCCATTTTCAGTTGAAATTGACCATGAAATTGTTGGTAATGGGTCACCTTTTACTTGGCAAGTTAGTGTAAATGTGTTTGCAAAAACTTGATTAGTTGGTGAAAAAGTTGACTTTACTAAAATAAAACTAATTGTTAGTTTGTTAGAGATTGTTTTTTTATTTAGTTTAGATATTTATAAATTGTGCTTTTTTAAAACTAAATAGTAACTGACATTATTAAAAGAACTTACAAAATTGACATTGATCACCAGTAAATAATTCTGGACAATTTCAAAGGGGTTTACTACTGCCATCAAGTGTACAAATTCCCCCATTTAAACAAAAATTCAGTTAACTTACTTTCACACCGATTTCCTAAATTGAAAAGTGTACATAAACAGATTGGGATTCCATCAACAACAGAACAAGTTCCACCATTTAAACAAATACTTGAATCACTACAAGATGCTGAAAAAATATATGAAAAAATGTTTATATATATATATAAAAAAATTAAAAACAATTTGCAATAAAGTTAGATAGAACAGTTTCTATCTATCTTAAAAAGTTGAAAAATTACCTTGACAAATGTAATACATTCTTATTCGCTTTGAATGATCCAGCCATTTACCCAATCCTCCTTGCGAACCTGGTAAGTTTTTTTTGGCAAAAACAAATAAATAGGATAACGGACGCTGATTAGGATCAGGTGGAACCCAGTTATCAAAACTGTCTGCTCTGACATATTTAACATCATTCCAATAAAATGTATTTGTATTTATATTTGCCTTTCCACCAGTCCAATAACCAGTCCAAGGATCAGAAAATATACTTGGGTCAACAAACTGTTTCCATTGCTCTAGAAACTTGTTAATTTTATCTTGACGTTGTTTGGACCAAATCTCAACAAGTTTACCCCCGGTGTCTCTTAAACAAGCTGCTTGAGCATCATCCCAGTTCAGTAAAGTTGTGTTGTAGAACGTGATATTAGCTCCAGCATCCTGGATAGTGGTAGCTACAAAATTTAAAAATCCTTCGCGCTTAAAAAGTGTATTCCACGTGACTTAAATTGGTACAACATAGAAATACTATTATTTAAATTTATCCTCGATGTAATGAGATCGTCTTTAAGATTTTTTAGATTATTTATTTTCTAATTAATTAATTCAAAAAACAATTGACAACAAAATATTTTACAACATGTAAATTTATCCCGCGTTTAAGTTATAATTGGGTTTGGTGACCATGCCATAACATACCTAAAATCTTTACATTAAAATTAATATTTTTGGCATGTTTTAAATCATTAAATTAATTTTGTCATTTTTTTTCTGTCGCATTGATGTAATATTTATTATATATATCATGTTATTCACTGTAATTAATGTGCGAAAAAACCAAAATAAAAAAAATAAAAAAATCTAAATCTAAACAATTCTACTAAAAACGATAAAACGTCAACTTCATTTAACTTTAAAAATCAATAAAAATAACATTACCTTGTGAGACAACTTCGCTTGTTTTGCACAGAAATAAAATCACCAAATACAACCCGATTAATTTAAAAACAAACATATTCATTAATGTAAGTAATTAAAAAACAGCGCTTGTCAAAAAGATTAAAATATAATCACCATGCGAAAATTCCTGCTATGAAAAATATTTCTATATATGAACAAACTAAACTTAATTACATAATTATACAAATCTCCTTTTTTTATCTTGCTAATTTTTTTTTACTTTCTTTTCTTGAAAATTTAATCTAGAAAGTTCAATCTTCTGCTAAAACAGTTTGTTCTAAATTTAACATGGAACAATGTTATATTACTTATGATAAATTTTTTGGTTTAATTCTTTACGTATTTAACGAAGGCAAAAGTTCACTTAGCAAAAAATTTAACAAGCTGTGGACCATATAAGAATAAATGACATTA
Source organism: Corella eumyota (assembly GCF_963082875.1). Taxonomy (NCBI): domain Eukaryota; kingdom Metazoa; phylum Chordata; class Ascidiacea; order Phlebobranchia; family Corellidae; genus Corella; species Corella eumyota. The sequence continues at coordinate 1,317,800 of NC_137495.1, read as the reverse complement.
TGACCGTTTAAACACAAAAGTTGACTAATCCCAAACTTTAATTAACCTTGAAGAAATAAAAGCTTGAAACAAAAAAAGTTTAAAAATATCTGCGATAATTATTACAATAAATTTGTTAAAAAGTCATAAGAATACAAATATGATGATACAATTGGTCGTGACTTGTTGGATTATGTCTTGTTAAAAGAAACTACGTCAACACATTTTAAAAATAAATTTATATATTTAAAATATTAACACTGTTTAAAATTGAAAAGATGACTTTTAGCTATAAAGAATCAGTTTTTAAACTAGGTTCGACGTCTTTATTAGTGTTACAAAATCTAACTCTTAATCCTTTTTACAAGTTTAATAAAAAATAGGTTTTTTTGCTGGTATTAGTTCCTATCCAAGGAGGAATTAAACTTACCGAATTTAAGAACATTTATTTCATTTGTTAGTCAATAAGTAAAATACCTAATCACCATACTATTGCAAGGTTTTCTTACTTTTTATTTAAGATTTAAAACCTTTTTAAAATCAAAACACAACTATTATTGTGACGTCACAAAAACGACTTGTTCATATAAGGCGACAACTTGATTATTATTTTGTTCATTTTTCGACAAAACACAACAGAGAAAATAGATCACAAAAAGGTACTAATATTGGTGATTCCCCTAGATTTTTGATGACGTAATGTTAGAATGCACCTTAAGATGGCGCAGTGGAGCGTTATTGCTTTGTGTTTGAGTACGTAAGATGTGAAGGCACAGAAATAAGAATTTCTTTTTTTTTATTCGAATGCGTCACATAGCATGACGTCATTGTGATGTAGGAAAAGCACCTGAATGCTCTGATATTAAAGAACTTGATTTTACGTAGAAAAAATTTTGAAGAAAGATATAAATACGATCTGGAAACACTCTCTTATTATGACATCATAAAAGCAAATTGTTACAAAATACATTCAGCAAATTAATTGAACTACGAAGTCGTCGAATTCAAAAAATTAAAATATAATCACCATGTAAAAATTCCTGCTATAAAAAATATTTCTATATATGAACAGACTAAACTTAATTACATAATTATACAAATCCCTTTTTTATCTTGCTAATTTTTTTTTACTTTTTTTTCTTGAAAATTTATTCTAGAAAGTTCAATCTTCTGCTAAAAACAGTTTGTTCCAAATTTAACACAGTACAATGTAATGTTACTTATGATGAACTTTTTGGTTTAATTCTTTACGTATTCAACAAAAGTTCACTTAGCATAAATTTAATAAACCATGGACCGTATAAGAATAAATGACATTATGACCGTTTAAACACAAAAGTTGACTAATCCCAAACTTTAATTAACCTTGAAGAAATAAAAGCTTGAAACAAAAAAATGTTTAAAAATATCTGCCATACTTATTACAATAAATATGTTAAAAATTCGTAAGAATACAAATACGATAATTCACTTGGTCGTGACTTGTTGTATTATGTCTTGTTGAAAGAAACTACGTCAACACATTTTAAAAATAAATTTATATATTTAAAATATTAACATTGTTTAAAATTGAAAAGATGACTTTTAGCTATAAAGAATATGCTTTTAAACTAGATTCTACGTCTTTATTATTGTTACAAAATCTAACTCTTAATCCATTTTACAAGTTTAATAAAAAAAAGGTTTTTTTGTTGGTATTAATTCCTATCTAAGGAGAAATTAAACTTACCGAATTTAAGAACAATTATGTCATTTGTTAGTCAATAAGTGAAATACCTTATCACCATACTATTGCAAGGTTTTCTTACTTTTTTCTAAAAACAGAAAATTTAAAATTTAAAACCTTTTTAAAATCAAAACACAACTATTATTGTGACGTCACATAAAAAAAGACTTGTTTATATAAGGCGACAACTTGATTATTATTTTGTACATTTTTCGACAAAACACAACAGAGAAAATAGATCACAAAAAGGTACTAATATTGGTGATTCCCCCAGATTTTTGATGACGTAATGTTAGAATGCACCTTAAGATGGCGCAGTGGAGCGTTATTGCTTTGTGTATTGAGTACGTAAGATGTGAAGGCACAGAAATGAGAATTTCTTTTTTTTATTTGAATACGTCACATAGCATGACGTCATTGTGATGTAGGGAAAGCACCTGAATGCTCTGATATTAAAGAACTTGATTTTACGTAGAAAAAATTTTGAAGAAAGGTATAAATGCGATCTGGAAACACTCTCTTATTATGACGTCATAAAAGCAAATTGTTACAAAATACATTCAGCAAATTAATTGAGATACAAAGTCGCCGAAAACTTTTTTTTACAAAATTTATAAATTTTCGACAAAATAAGAAACAGGTGACGTCATGCGTGCAAATACAATTGTGACGTACCTGCTATTCATTTATGACGTCATCAAAGAATTATCACGTCAATAAACAATAATACGAAAGCAATAATTCTACGTCTAATTGTGACGTCATATGACATCACAACACAACAATCGATGTCTTAAAAAATAAACCATTTACTACAACAACACTGACACAAATATAAGACGTCAAAACCAGAAAAATGACGTCATATTCCGCGGGGAAATAAGCAATAAAATAAACCAAGCAAAATAGCATGACGAAGCAAAAAGCCGATAAATAAAAAAATCTTAAATTGGTACAACATAGAAGTACTATTATTTAAATTTATCCTCGATGTAATGAGATCGTCTTTAAGATTTTTTAGATTATTTATTTTCCAATTAATTAATTCAAAAAACAATCGACAACAAAATATTTTACAACATGTAAATTTATCCTGCGTTTAAGTTAGAATTGGGTTTGGTGACCATGCTATAACATACCTAAAATCTTTATATTAAAATTAATATTTTTGGCATGTTTTAAATCATTAAATTGATTTTGTCATTTTTCCCGTCGCATTGATGTAATATTTATTATATATATCTTATTATTCACTGTCATAGATGCGCGAAAAACCAAAATAAAAAAATTAAAAAATCTAAAACGAAACAATTCTACTAAAAACGTTAAAACGTCAACTTTATTTAACTTTTAAAACTAATAAAAAATAAAATTACCTTGTGAGACAACTTCGCTTGTTTTGCACAGAAATAAAATCACCAAATACAACCCGATTAATTTGAAAACAAGCATTTTCATTAATGTAAGTAATTAACTAAATAACGCTTGTCTTTAAAAAATTTAAAATATAATCACGATGTAAAAATTCCTGCAATGAAAAAACTTTCTATATATGAACAAACTAAACTTAATTACATAATTATACAAATCTCTTTTTTTTATCTTGCTAATTTTTTTTACTTTCTTTTCTTGAAAATTTATTCTAGAAAGTTCAATCTTCTGCTAAAAACAGTTTGTTCTAAATTTAACATAGAACAATGTAATGTTACTTATGATGAACTTTTTGGTTTAATTCTTTACGTATTCAACAAAAGTTCACTTAGCATAAATTTAATAAACCATGGACCATATAAGAATAAATGACATTATGACCGTTTAAACACAAAAGTTGACTAATTCTAAACTTTAATTAACCTTGAAGAAATAAAAGCTTGAAACAAAAAAATGTTTAAAAATATCTGCGATAATTATTACAATAAATTTGTTAAAAAGTCGTAAGAATACAAATATGGTAATACATTAGGTCGTAACTTGTTGTATTATGTCTTGTTGAAAGAAACTACGTCAACAAATTTTAAAAATAAATCTATATATTTAAAATATTAAAACACTGTTTAAAATTGAAAAGATGACTTTTAGCTATAAAGAATCAGTTTTTAAACTAGGTTCCACGTCTTTATTATTGTTACAAAATCTAACTCTTAATCCATTTTACAAGTTTAATAAAAAAAATTTTTTGCTGGTATTAGTTCCTATCCAAGGAGGAATTAAACTTACTGAATTTAAGAACATTTATGTCATTTGTTAGTCAATAAGTGAAATACCTAATCACCATACTATTGCAAGGTTTTCTTACTTTTAAAACAATTTCTAAAAACAGAAAATTTAAGATTTAAAACCTTTTTAAAATCAAAACACAACTATCATTGTGACGTCACAAAAAACCACTTGTTTGTATAAGGCGACAACTTGATTATTATTTTGTTCATTTTTCGACAAAACACAACAGAGAAAATAGATCACAAAAAGGTACCTATATTGGTGATTCCCTAAGATTTTTGATGACGTAATGTTAGAATGCACCTTAAGATGGCGCAATGGAGCGTTATTGCTTTGTGTATTAAGTACGTGAAAATGTGAAGGCACAGAAATGAGAATTTCTTTTTTTTTTATTCGAATACGTCACATAGCATGACGTCATAGTGATGTAGGAAAAGCACCTGAATGCTCTGATATTAAAGAACTTGATTTTACGTAAAATTTTGAAGAAAGATATAAATATGAGCTGGAAACACTCTCCTATTATGACGTCATAAAAGCAAATTGTTACAAAATACATTCAGCAAATTAATTGAACTACGAAGTCGCCGAATTTTCGACAAAATAAGAAACAGGTGACGTAATGCGTGCAAATACAATTGTGACGTACCTGCTATTCATTTATGACGTCATCAAAGAATCATCACGTCAATAAACAATAATACGAAAGCAATAATTCTACGTCTAATTGTGACGTCATATGACATCACAACACAACAATCGATGTCATCAAAAATAAACCGTTTACTACAACAACACTTAAATAAATAGATGACGTCATAACCAGAATAATGACGTCATGTTCCGCGGCAAAATAAGCAATAAATTAAACCAAGCGAAATAGCATGACGAAGCAAAAATCGACCTCTTTATCGCCCAAATCTAGGTTCGTAATTACCCGATAGAATGATAGATATAATTACTCGATAAAAGAACCCGATAGAATGTCATTTCTGTACGCACCAAGCACAGATGGAGACAGTATTTGGACCGGTAGATCAGGGTTCGAATCCTCGCCAGGGCAAATGGGGCATGGAAATTCTATTTCTTCGTTCCCGACCGCAAAATCAAAAAGATCAACATCTTTATCGCCCAAATCTAGGTTCGTAATTAGCTTAATTAGTACCCTTGAATGTTATCTGATTGTTAATTGCATATAAATATATTTAGATCCTCGTCGTTTGGGGGGTTTCCAAAAACAAACAAAACTCCACAAAGAAAACCCCCCGAAATGATACCGCCCCCACTTCGCCGACTCTAACCTTTGTGAGTGATGAATTTCCAGAAAGTGGCGCTGCAGCATCATCTAGCGGTAACAAAAAATGTCAACGATCTCTCGCCGTAACCCGGGTTAGTTTTGACGTAAGTTCGGGCGAAGAGAGAGAACCCAAAAACGAAGGGGAAGAAGAAGGGGTGTTCTACTCGAGTGATTACATTCAAGAAGATTAACTATCAGGAAAAAGGTAAAAATTTACGCTGAAATTTTTTTTAACGCTGATCTTGAATACTTTGTTTTTAATTAGAACATCGGGAATACCATCGCCGGAAAACGAGGAACCAAGCCCGGAAAAATCAATCAATCTACCGAGCCCACCAAGCAGTCCATCCCTCCCTTCCCCTTTTCATCACGAGGTAAAATTAAACTTTAATTTGAGTAGTCTATGGGTATAACTTATGCGTCAAATTTTTACGCATTTTTCTAACGATTTGCTATTTAAATCGTTAGATAAAGTTCTTACCAAAAGAAAATAATTATTTTTTTGAACCTAAAGTTTTACTTCATAATTTTTGACAGAGAACAACGGGGAAAACTTCCCGTGTTTGTAGTAACTGGAAGCGATGAAACAGGGGACGAAACGACCGGGTCCGAGATGTCCATCGAATACGACCCTACGCATCTAGCGACCACGCCTCCAAGCATGGTCAAGTCGTCCTTCGTCGAATTGACCCCGGGACGTGGTGGAAAATTTACGCGGGAAAGCGAGCATTCACCCCCGCCAAGGCCACAGTCACAACCAACGTTTAAAGAAATGTCATTATCACCTCCAAAGCAATCAAATAAAAAGAAACGTTCTAGTTTAGTGTAGAAAAAACATTGACCTAAATGGACAAATTTATTATCTCAAGAAAAGGCCTTAATCACAAATGCATAATCGTAAAACGCAGTCGACAACTTGTTTTTTTCATATGCTGAACCAACAACTGTGAATTATTGCTACTAAGTATTATTAAATTGTGTTAGTTGAATACTGTATAAAGTGCCATATATTTATAGTTTAATCTATAGTTTTATGTAAATATTTTTCTGTAAAGAAAATAAAAAAATTTCTAAATAATTATTTTTTAAGTTTGAATAATTCAAGATTTATTTGTTAAATGATTTGTAAATAAACCCCCCTAACTGAAAATAACCAATTTTAATGATATACAACAGAAGATTAAAAACCTAGATATACAAACGAAATATTTCATATAAAATTTAACTTACAAAATCACTAATTTCTGTTGAAACAAACAAGTTTAAACGGAGAGGAATAGAAGCAAAGTTCAATAAAAACTGTAAATACAATCATTCTAACTTAAAATTTTCAAACTTATTTAGAAAACAAATTTAAAGGGTTTACCCAAAATGGTAAACTTTATAATAAAAATTAGTGAATGTTACATATATATGTATTTCCACTTAAATTATCGTAGGCAAATATCAGTTGAGAGTTGCAACCTTATTATGACAATTTAAATGCAGACCGTAGGGATTTACAATTTGACAAGACAATTTAAATTTAGCTTGTGGGACGATTAATCAAGTTAAATAAAGTTTAAAAAGATTATATATATATATAAAAAAACAACAAAAAGAAGGAGTTTAAACCATATCACATTTGCAGATACATTGTTTAACCCTTTTTGTAATTTCGTTTTATATTTAATAAACTGCTGGTAGTATGGTATGTTTTTACAACATTATTGAATTTTAAAACTTGTAAAATTTTAGAGTATTTTTTTTCTATTCTACATTGAAATCTATATAATTTTCCTCAGGTTTTGAAATCTCTAAAACATAAAATTTAACAATTAGAAACTAAAATTTCTAAAGTTTAAAACATAAGTTAAGAATATATTAACAAAAAGTACTAAAAAGTCAAATCTTAGTCTATTTTTTTGTTTAAAAATTAAACAACATTAGTTATATTTAAACGGATATACCTTCGTAAACTCTGTTTTGAATGGAATTTAAATATTCACCTTCGCTAGAATTAAACCCAGTACCTCTGGGTGCCGATCTTTCTGCAAAACGTAAATTTATAAACATATTAACAAAATGTACTAAAAACCCAAATTTTTAACAATTTTTTTGTCTTAAAATTAAACTTCAATAGGTATATTTAAACTAATACCTTCAAAAACTCTGTTTTGATTAACATTTGCATATTGACCTTCGCCGGGATTGTTACCAGTACCTCTGGATGGAAAAGATCGATCATTGTTCTGCTTGATTTGAGTTTTGTGTCTTGAAAAAATAGTTTTTATTTAAAATCTGGTTTAAAGTACTTAATAGTTGGTTTGTTAGTTTACCTTTTGTACAAAAAGACAAGAATTGTGGTAAGAATGATCAAAAAAACTACCCCGACAACAATTCCAACAATTAAACCAACATTGCTTGACTCTGGTGTAAGGCCTAAAAAAGATAAAATAATAAAGCACAATGTATCATAAAAAAATTTACACAGCTCTAACAAACCTTTTTTAGTAAATTGGGTAGCTTGGCTTTGCAGAACAAATATTGATCCATTTTGTAAAGGAGTTGTCACAATACCAAACATGCTAGAAAGTATTACAAAAATATTAAAACCTGTTAAAAACTGATGTTTTTGGGTTATTTTGTAAGTACACACCTGTATGTTTTGCCTGCAATAAGTTTTCTGTTGACAGCAACAATAACAGAATTCCTTGGATTAGCGATGGATCTTTTACTTGTGTGTTTAGTAATATCACAAGTTGTAATTCTTTCATCTCCCAGTGTGATTGTTTGTTTGTCTTCAACACTGATACATTTAAATATAAATTAGAATCAACATCATGTTATTAGAATGTCAGAGCTTTTAATTTAGTTTACAACATTATTTTTTTTAAATCATATCATTTTGGAAAAGATTTTAACTTGTACCTTTTTAATACAAGAGCAAAATAGGCTTGGTTTTCATTGTTAGTTAAATCTGTTGCTATTAAAATATCATCCAGAGAAATATTTTCATTCAATTTTGTTGAATTCTCTTCACTTTCACATCTTACCACTACCATGTAACAACTATAAAAAATATTAAGTAAAACATTTTACAAAATAAGTTAAGATATTTTACTACATTAAAAAAACAAATGGGGTAGTACCTTGTTTAGGGGAATACCCTTAATATTACAAACCTTATTGATCCATTTACTTCATTAACTGCAGAAAGTTGAACATTAATTGTGTTTTCATTTAAATTATCAGTTTCCACTACAGGCTGGCTTGGTGCAACTAAAATATATTTTTTAGTTAATATTCAATTTTTTGGTTCATCATAAAGTTAATAAACAATGATTAAACTGACCACTAGTTGCTGATGGAGGTAGCTCACATCTTCCGAGAGCAAATACAGAGTTTCCGACTCCTAAACAAGTTTGAGGATAAACCGAAATGTTGTGGCGACGATTGGGGAGAGCAGAAAAGGTGAATGATCGAGTTGTTGATGTTACATTTCGGATAAAACTCTCACTTTTAATTGTTGATGTCACAATTTCAACATTGTTCGAAGATGTTGAAACTGGTGATTTTGTAACTTTAATCTGTTAAGTTATATAAGTTAGAATAAAGAAGTTTTAGCTTTAGCTATTTTTAAATCTCACCACAAAGTAGTTAGGAAGAAGATCATTATCAGACCAGGACCATGTCACCAAACAAGTTTCATTTATTAAACTAACTTCAGCGTTGTCAACTTTTTCTGGTTGAATTTTAGATGTTCTTATTAAATCACTAACAGAAAGACTCTTTGTACATTCATTTGGAGACACTGAAATCTGTAAAAAATAAAACAAAGTTAAACAACAACAAGATGACAGCCAACAGTACAGTCAAATATTTGTGTCTATTATTTTAATATTGCAGACCTGTTTAAAATTGTCTGGTTCAATTTATTATATCATTGAACTGGTTTACTAAAATTAGTTAATGTTTAAGCATAACTCAGAGTTAAAGCAGTGGGGATCAAACCTCAATATTATAAGCCTCATTGGTGCCAAGTTGTTGGAACTGAGTCGAAACATTCAGTTTGTTGGGAGTTACATCAGTGAATGTAGAATAAGTTGAGTTTGAAAGTTGAATTCTGTGAACAACATTAACCAAAGTGGGTGAGGGTGACCATTGGACAGTTAAATTTGTGAAACCAAATCCAACACAGTCTGGAGTTGTTAAACTTAATATAGAGAGCTGGTCTGCGTCTGTGAATTAAAATACTTACTTAACACACTAATTTTTGACTAAACACTCGTCGAGAAAGTTAGAATTTTTACCATTTTTCAATAAAATGGTTGCTTTTAGAAAACAGTTGTTTTTTATTTAAAAACATTGGGCATTATTTACCATTGCATTGCTGTGCTTCTATTGATATTAATTAAATTCATGTGCTTAGTTTAAAAACATTAAAAAAGTTTTGTCTTTAAAATATAATATGCCTTATTAAATTAGAACAATATATTAAATGTTATTCATTTTTAACTTACACTTATATTGACAAATATATTGAGCAGTTTCAAAACAGCCAGTAACCTTCCATCTCCATTCTGTAACTTTACTTATAATCACACAAGGATATGAACTTGATGGTATATCTCGATTCCAATTGGTGTAAGTTAGAGCCTGATTATTTGGCCACAATATCTCATTATTTTTCAATCTTAACCCTATCCATGCTAGAACAAAATAATTTTAAACTTTAGTTTCAAATAAAAATAATATTCTTTTTTAAGTAAATACTTTCTAAATAAATGTTTCATTAATATTATTTTAATTAATGAACCTTTTAAAATTTTTTTTTAAAACACTTATTGTAACAATCTAAATACTCACCTTTATCAGTTACCCAAGGTTCTGCCCATTTTTCAAGAGAAGTTTGTATTTCAGAATTTAAAATGGTGGCAAGATTTCCACCATTTTCTGAGCAGGTTGAGGAAGCATCGTCAGCATTTTTTAAATCAAAATTTTTGGAAAACATAAAATAACTTTGTTGAAGAGTCACATACCAAACTAAAAAACAAGTTCAATATTAATTAAGATGAACCTTACTATTTGTAGCATAAATGTGACAGAGTGCCAAAGCTATCCCACAATAAGGGTGTTAAGTAAGCCTTCTTACATTAAAAACAACAACTATATACAATATAAATTACAAAATCTATTAAACCTTGGTTGATGTTAAAAGTATGGGGTAGACTGCTTGCTACTGCATTGTTCCCAATACAAGAAATATTTCTAGAACCCAAACAACGACCACCACCCACTACAGTTAAGTTACTCGTCACTTCATTTTCAATATTTGAAGTTGTAATCATAAATAGAGAACCACTTTCCCCTCCTATTTTTTGAGTTTCATTGTCAGTTGAAATTGACCATGAAATTGTTGGTAAAGGGTCACCGTTAACTTGGCAAGTTAGTGTAAATGTGTTTGCAAAAACTGGGTCAGTTGGTGAATAAGTTGACTTTACTAAAAGAAATTTAAACTCTAATTTATTGAAGATTAGTTTTTAAAAGTTTATCATTATTATTGTGTGATTTTAATTTTTTTACCCAAAAAATTATAAATTAACTGATATTAATAAAAGAACTTACAAAATTGACATTGATCACCAGTAAATAATTCTGGACAATTACAGAAGGGTCTACCACTGCCATCAAGTGTACAAACTCCCCCATTCAAACAAACATCGCAAGATTCTAGAAATAAAATTTTATCATAAATTGATAGAAGCTAAATATGCAAAGCAAACACATTTTTTTACAAGGCAACATACTTTCGTTTTTTTTTAAATAAGAAAAAAATTTTTAAATAGGTTTAAAAATTGACTTATGTTCACATCTTACAGGATTTAATTAGGTATTCAGTTAACTCACTTTCACATCGATTTCCTAAATAGAAAAGTGTACATGAACAAATCGGGATTCCATCAACAACAGAACAAGTTCCACCATTTAAACAAATATCTGAATCACTACAAGATGCTAAAAAAATTTATAAAAAAATGTTTATGTATTTAAAAAAATTAAAAACAATTTTTAATAAATTTTGCTAGTTTAAAAAAACATTAAAGTTAATTTTTTTATTTAAGTTAAACAGTTTCTATCTATCTTAAAAAGTTGAAAAATTACCTTGACAAATGTAATACATTTTTTGATTCTTTCCATTATCAATCCATTTACCCAAACCCACTCCATAATTATCAGGAAGCATTGTTATTGGATAAACTTGTAAGTAGGAGGGTGGCTGGTCATTAGGGTCACCTGAGTGCCAGTTATTATAACTAGTTGCTCGATTGTATTCAACACCATTCCAAAATAAAACATTTGTATATTTATTTGTCTTTCCACCAGTCCAATAAGCAACACTCCAAAGATTAGAAAATATACTTGTGTCAACAAACTGTTTCCATTCCTCTAGAAACTCGTTAATTTTATCCTGACGTTCTTGAGATCGAATCTCAACAAGTTTACCCCCGGTGTCTCTTAAACAAGCTGCTTGAGAATCATCCCAGTTTAGTAAAGTTGAGTTGTAGAACGTAATATTAGCTCCAGCATCCTGGATAGTGGTAGCTACAAATAAAATCAAGATTTTTAGCTAAAAAATTTAAATTTTTTGCGACCAAAAAGTGAATTCCACGTGACTTTGTTTTGGTACAACATAGAAATACTGTTATTTAAATATATATTTATCCTCGATAACTTCAACTTAATTTAACTTTAAAAATCAATGAAAATAACATTACCTTGTGAAACAACTTCGCTTGTTTTGCACAGAAATAAAATCACCGAAAACAACCCGATTAATTTAAAAACTAACATATTTATTTTCTAAAATGTCGTTGTGTAATTTAATTGTCACGTCATAATTAACTAGAGTGACGACAAACTATTTTTTGTAACAAAGTTTTAAACTAAGATTGCAGACTCACTACACGACCAAAATTAATAAAATTTAAGGTTAAAATTAAGAAAAAAGACCCAGGGCCCCCCAGTTTAAAAAACTAAGCCTATTTAACTGAACATACAAAGCGTATATATATTCTTATTATTTGCCTACAATCTAAGGAAGTTTATTTTCCTTTTAATGGCAGTTTGTTTTAAATTTAACACAATACAATGTAATATTACTGATGCTAAATTTCTTTTGTTTTATTCTTTGCATACAAAAGTTTACTGTGTAAAAAATGCAACTAAGTAACCCAATATAGTAATGGATGAAATCATAACTGTTTTAAACACAAAAGTTGACTAATCCTTACTTTGATTGACCTTAAAGAAATGATAAAGTATGACTTCTTTTGCGTGGTAACAAGAATAAAAAAACTTTTAAACAGTATCTGCAATTAGTATCTAAATTAAAAATAGTTATTAAAAGTTTTGACAAGTGTTATGTTTTGTGTATTGAGTACGAAAGATGTTAAAGGCACAGGAATAAGAATTTTTTTTTTATTAGAATACGTCACAAAGTCATTGTGTGATGTCATTATTTGATTTGTCATGGCTTGGTCACCTTTTTTGTAACAGAGTGGGTATTTATGTGGGCAGTTTAAAAGCTTAAAAAAAGATTTTATATATATATATAAAAACAAATACTAAGTAAAAGTTCCAACCACACCTTTTTATGTTTTTTGTTTTATATTTAATAAAATGCTGGTAGTATGGTATGTTTTTATCAAATGATTGAATTTTCAATCTTGTAAAAAGGTCACAATATATTTTTTCTATTCCCTATTAAAATCTATATAAATTCCATCACGGTTTAAAATCTCTAAAACATAAAATTAAACATTTAAAAATAAAGTTTAAAACATAAGTTGAAAATATATTAACAAAAAATACTAAAAACTTAAATCTTAGCCTATTTTTTTGTTTAAAAATTAAACAACATTAGTTATATTTAAACGAATATACCTTCGTAAACTCTGTTTTGAATGGGATTTAAATATTCACCTTCACTGGGATTGAACCCAGTACCTCTAGGTGTTAATCTTTCTGCAAAACGTAAATTTATAAACTTTTAAACATGAGTCTAAAGTATATTAACAAAATGTACCAAAAACCCAAATCTTAGACATTTTTTGTCTTAAAATTAACTATTATCAAGTATAGGCTATTTAAAAATACCTTCGAAAACTCTGTTTTGAATGGGATTTAAATATTCACCTTCGCCAGGATTAAACTGAATACCTCTGGGTGTCAATCTTCCAGCAAAAGATTGATTAGTTATCTTCTTATTTTGAGTTTTGTGTCTTAAAAAAATAGTTTTTGTTAAATCTGAAACACTTACTTGGTAGGTTAGTTTACCTTTTGCACAAAAAGCCAAGAACTATGGAAAGAATGATCACAAAAACCGCCAGAACAACAATTCCAGTAATTAAGACAATTGTTATGAATGCGAAGGCTAAAAAAGACAAAATAATAAAGCAAAATGTATCATATAATGTAGATAAGTTCTTTCAACCAACCTTTTTTAGTAAATTGGGTAGCTTGGCTTTGCAGAACAGATATTGATCCATTTTGTAAAGGAGTTGTCACAATAACAAACATGCTAGAAAGTATTACAAAAATATTAAAATCTATTAAAAACTGATGTTTTTGGGGTATTTTCTACTAATTGACACAAACCTATATGTTTTGCCTGCAATAAGTTTTTTGTTGTTTGCAACAAACACAGAATTCTTTGGATTAGCGATGGATCTTTTACTTGTGTGTTTAGTAATATCACAAGTTGTAATTCTTTCATCTCCCAGTGTGATTGTTTGTTTGTCTTTAACACTGATACATTTAAATATAAATTAGAATCAACATCATGTTATTAGAATGTCAAAGCTCTTAATTTTGTTTACAATATTGTTTTTATTAAATCCTATTACATTTTAACTTGTACCTTTTTAATACAAGAGCAAAATAGGCTTGATTTTCATTGTTAGTTAAAACTGTTGCTGCTAAAATATCATCCAGAGAAATATTTTCATTCAATTTTGTTGAATTCTCTTCACTTTCACATCTTACCACTACCATGTAACAACTATAAAAAATATTAAGTAAAACATTTTACAAAATAAGTTAAGATATTTTACTACATTAAAAAAACAAATGGGGTAGTACCTTGTTTAGGGGAATACCCTTAATATTACAAACCTTATTGATCCATTTACTTCATTAACTGCAGAAAGTTGAACATTAATTGTGTTTTCATTTAAATTATCAGTTTCCACTACAGGCTGGCTTGGTGCAACTAAAATATATTTTTTAGTTAATATTCAATTTTTTGGTTCATCATAAAGTTAATAAACAATGATTAAACTGACCACTAGGTGCTGATGGAGGTAGCTCACATCTTCCGAGAGCAAATACAGAGTTTCCGACTCCTAAGTTTCCGACTCCCAGAGTTTCCGACTCCCAAGTTTGAGGATAAACCGAAATGTTGTGGCGACGATTGGGGAGAGCAGAAAAGGTGAATGATCGAGTTGTTGATGTTACATTTCGGATAAAACTCTCACTTTTAATTGTTGATGTCACAATTTCAACATTGTTCGAAGATGTTGAAACTGGTGATTTTGTAACTTTAATCTGTTAAGTTATATAAGTTAGAATAAAGAAGTTTTAGCTTTAGCTATTTTTAAATCTCACCACAAAGTAGTTAGGAAGAAGATCATTATCAGACCAGGACCATGTCACCAAACAAGTTTCATTTATTAAACTAACTTCAGCGTTGTCAACTTTTTCTGGTTGAATTTTAGATGTTCTTATTAAATCACTAACAGAAAGACTCTTTGTGCATTCATTTGGTGACACTGAAATCTGTAAAAAATAAAACAAAGTTAAACAACAACAAGATGACAGCCAACAGTACAGTCAAATATTTGTGTATATTATTTTAATACTGCAGCCCTGTTTAAAATTGTCTGTTTCAATTTATTATATCATTGACCTGGTATACTTAAATTAGTTAATGTTTAAGCATAACTCAGAGTTAAAGTAGTGGGGATTAAACCTCAATAGTATAAGCCTCATTGGTGCCAAGTTGTTGGAACTGAGTCGAAACATTCAGTTTGTTGGGAGTTACATCAGTGAATGTAGAGTAAGTTGAGTTTGAAAGTTGAATTCTGTGAACAACATCAACCAAAATGGGTGAGGGTGACCATTGGACAGTTAAACTTGTGAAACCAAATCCAACACAGTCTGGAGTTGTTAAACTTAATATAGAGGGCTGGTCTGCGTCTGTGAATTAAAATACTTACTTAACACACTAATTTTTGACTAAACACTCGTCGAGAAAGTTAGAATTTTTACAATTTTTCAATAAAATGGTTGCTTTTAGAAAACAGTTGTTTTTTATTTAAAAACATTAGCCATTGTTTACCATTGTATTGCTGTGCTTCTATTGATATTAATTGAATTCATGTGCTTGGTTTAATAACAATAAAAAAGTTTTGTCTTTAAAATATAATATGCCTTAATAAATTAGAACAATATATTAAATGTTATTCCTTTTTAACTTACACTTATATTGACAAATATATTGAGCAGTGTTAGAACAGTTAGTAACCCTCCATCTCCAATCTGTTACTCTACTCATAATCACACAAGGATATGAACTTGATGGTATATCTCGATTCCAATTAGTGTAAGTTAGAGCCTGATTATTTGGCCACAATATCTGACTATTTTTCAATCTTAACCCTATCCATGCTAGAACAAAATAATTTTAAACTTTAGTTTCAAAGTAAAACTAAGTTTCATTGCCATTTGAGATTGACCATGAAATTGTTGGTAATGGGTCACCGTTAACTTGGCAAGTTAGTGTAAATGTGTTTGCAAAAACTGGGTCAGTTGGTGAATAAGTTGACTTTACTAAAAGAAATTTAAACTCTAATTTATTGAAGATTAGTTTTTAAAAGTTTGTCATTATTATTGTGTGATTTTAATTTTTTTACCAAAAAAATTATAAATTAACTGATATTAATAAAAGAACTTACAAAATTGACATTGATCACCAGTAAATAATTCTGGACAATTACAGAAGGGTCTACCACTGCCATCAAGTGTACAAACTCCCCCATTTAAACAAACATCGCAAGATTCTAGAAACAAAATTTTATCATAAATTGATTGATAGAAGCTAAATATACAAAGCAAACACATTTTTTTACAAGGCAACATACTTTTGTTAAAAAAAATATTATAAAAACTTTATAGGTTTAAAAATTGACTTAAGTTCACATCTTACAGGATTTAATTAGGTATTCAGTTAACTCACTTTCACATCGATTTCCTGAATAGAAAAGTGGACATGAACAGACTGGGATTCCATTAACAACAGAACAAGTTCCACCATTTAAACAAATATCTGAATCACTACAAGATGCTAAAAAAATATTTAAAAAAAATTAAAAACAATTTTTAATAGATTTTGCTAGTTTAAAAAAACATTAAAGTTAATTTTTTTATTTAAGTTAAACAATTTTTATCTATCTTAAAAAGTTGAAAAATTACCTTGACAAATGTAATACATTTCTTGAAGCCTTCCATTATCAAGCCATTTACCCAAACCCACTCCTAGATTATCAGGAAAGATTGTTATTGGATAAACTTGTAAGTAGGAGGGTGGAGAGTCATTAGGTTCACCTGGGCGCCAGTTATTATAACTGTTTGCTTGATTGTATTGGACACCATTCCAAAAATAAGTATTTGCATCTCTATCTGTCTTTCCACCTGCCCAATAACCAACATTCCAAAGACCAGAAAATATACTTGTGTCAACAAACTGTTTCCATTGCTCTAGAAACTCGTTAATTTTATCCTGACGTTGTTTGGACCAAATCTCAACAAGTTTACCCCCGGTGTCTCTTAAACAAGCTGCTTGGGCATCATCCCAGTTCAGTAAAGTTGTGTTGTAGAACGTGATATTGGCCCCAGCGTCATGGATAGTGGTAGCTACAAATAAAATCAAGATTTTTAGCTAAAAAATTTTAAATTTTTTGCGACCAAAAAGTAAATTCCACGTGACTTTGTTTTGGTACAACATAGAAATACTATTATTTAAATATATATTTATCCTCGATGACTTCAACTTTATTTAACTTTAAAAATAACATTACCTTGTGAAACAACTTCGCTTGTTTTGCACAGAAATAAAATCACCAAATACAACCCAATTAATTTAAAAACAAACATATTTATTTTCTAAAATGTCGTTGTGTAATTTAATTGCACGTCATGATTAACTAGAGTGACAACAAACTCCTTTTTGTTACAAAGTTTTAAACTAAGATTGCAGACTCACTACACGACCAAATTTAATAAAATTTAAGGTTAAGACTAAGAAAAAAGACCCAGAGCCTCTTGGTTTAAAAAACTAAGCCTATTTAACTGAACACACAAAGCGTATATACTTCCTTATTGTTCACATACAAAGCGTATATACTTTCTTATTATTTGCCTACAATCTAAGGAAGTTTGTTTTCCTTTTAATGGCAGTTTGTTTTAAATTTAACACAATACAATGTGATATTACTAATGCTAAATTTCTTTTGTTTTATTCTTTGCATACAAAAGTTTATTGTGTAAAAAATGCAACTTAGTAATCCAATGTAGTAATGGATGAAATCATAACTGATTTAAACACAAAAGTTGACTAATCCTTACTTTGATTACCCTTAAAGAAATGATAAAGTATGACTTCTTTTGCTTAGTAACAAGAATAAAAAACTTTTGAACAGTATCTACAATTATTATTAAATTAAAAATAATTATTAACAGTATACATAAGGTTGTCATTTTTTGGTTTGTTTTGTTAAGTTAAAAGGACAAAACGCATTTTAAAAATAAATGAACAAGTTTAAAACACTTTAAAAAGGGATAAAAAATAAGCTTTTATTTCCTATCTTTGTCACAATTAAAAACCTATCTTTTATTTCATTTTTAACTTAAAAAAACTTGTTCATATAAGGCGACAACTTGATTAATGTTTTGTTCGTTATTTCAACAAAACACAACAGAGAAAATAGATCACAAAAAGGTACTAATATTGGTGATTCCTCCAGATTTTTTATGTTAGAATGCACCTTACTATTAGGATAGAGTGTTATGTTTTGTGTACTGAGTACGAAAGATGTTAAAGGCACAGAAATAAGAATTTTTATTAGAATCTGGTACAAAGTCATTGTGTGATTTGTCATGAATTGGTCACCTTATTTGTAACTGAGTGGTTATTTTTGTGAAAAAATTAAACAACATTAGCTATATTTATTTAAAATTAAACAACATTAGCTATATTTAAACGAATACCTTCGTAAACTCTGTTTTGAATGGGATTTAAATATTCACCTTTATAACATACCAATTCTTTAATTTTAATGACGTCGCTATAAACTATTTATGACGTCGCTATAACCTATTTATGACGTCGCTATAACCTATTTATGACGTCACACAGAGAATTAGAGAAGCAATACAACGCGGTGTGCGAACGAAATAATTGGTTGGAAAATCGAATCAATTCGCTACAGCGAGAAATCGAGTTGCTAAGAGATAAGAACCAGTTGTTACAGGAGCAACGGAATACGGCTGAGCATGAGGCTACTAAACTGAGAGAAGACATGAAAGTATGGGGTTGTTTAAACTTAGAATAGCATCTAAAATACAATTTACTTTGTAGGCAAACTTTACTTTAAGTAAAAATGTTTAATAATAACATGACGTCATTTTCTTTTTAATGACGTCATTTTAATTTATCATTAACATTACGTCAGTTTCATTTTAATGACGTCACTCTAATTTATCATTAACATTACGTCAGTTTTCTTTTTAATGACAACATTTTAGATCAGTAGTAACATGACGTCAGTTAACTCTATATGACGTCTTTATAATTCAGTAGTAACATTACGTCAGTTTTCTTTTTAATGACGTGATTTTAATTTATCATTAACATTACGTCAGTTTACTTTTAATGACGTCATTTCAATTCAGGAATTGCAGATCAACTCGAAAGGATCAAAACAAAGAAACGAAGTTAAAAATATTCACCTGCAACATAGTAACGCTGAAAAAGTTCAGCAGGTAGGCACTTAAAACTTAAAAGTAAACACTTTTTTATCACTTTTAACCAGGAAAAATTTATTGTGTTATTTTAAAATAAATAAAAACTCTTTGAAACAATTTTAGATTCGAATATTATTTAATAACTTAAAAAACAAAGATTAAAATTTGCCAAAAAATCCAAAACTGTTTCACTGAAAAAATGACGTAATCATGATTTACTGTGACGTCATATGTTAACAAGTTTATCGTATTTGAAATTATTTTTAGATCATTGATTTGGAGCGAGATTTGAGTAAGAAAAAACAAATTATCCACGCGATGGCGCGAGAGATGGAGTCCATGCAGAAAAAGTCGGATAAAAGTAAAATAACTTCTTTCATGAAAAAGTTAAGAAGGGGAAGCCACGGGGACAATAACAAGTAATATAGGCTTATTTAATATAGGCTTACAGTAAACGTATACCATTTAAAACTTCTTTTGTTTCCGACTCCTCCCGTTTCCTTTTCCAGTGCCCTCTTTTGATCCCGGTCATGACAGAACCATAGGTATTAATTTTAGCCCCCTTTTTCGCCCTAAAGTAGGTAATCTAGAGGATAATTTGCACCTGGTTTTGTTAAACAAGCAACAGAACTATGGTCAAATTCATTTAAATCTTCCTTCCCCATACTAACTTTACTCATTGTTTTAAATTTACGTAGTCTTAAAGAATCTCTGATATTAAGGATAATTACGTACTGTAAGTTGTTGCGTACAAAATAGTGAGCCTGGTAAAATACAGCTAATAGAAAAGATTTGTAACGAAATTGTTATTCTGCGATTCAATAGCAAACAAGAACCCGATAGAATGTCATTTCTGTACGCACCAAGCACAGATGGAGACAGTATTTGGACCGGTAGGTCAGGGTTCGAATCTTCGCCAGGGCAACTGGGGCATGGAAATTCTATTTCATTGTTCCCGACCGCAAAATCAAAAAGATCGACCTCTTTATCGCCCAAATCTAGGTTCGTAATTAGCTTAATTAGTACCCTTGAATGTTATCTGATTGTTAATTGCATATAAATATATTTAGATCTTCGTCGTTTGGGGGATTTTCCAAAAACAAACGAAACTCCACAAAGAAAACCCCCCGAAATGATACCGCCCCCACTTCGCCGACTCTAACCTTTGTGAGTGATGAATTCACGGAAAGCGGCGCTGCAGCATCATCTAGCGGTAACAAAAAGAGTCAACGATCTCTGGCCGTTACTCGAGTTAGTTTTGACGAAAGTTCGGGCGAAGAGAGAGAACATAAAAACAAGAGAGAAGAAGAAGAAGAGGTGTTCTACTCGAGTGATTACATTCAAGAAGATCAACTATCAGGAAGAAGGTAAAAATTTACGTTGATATTTTTTTAACGCTAAACTTACATACCTTGTGTTTTTTTATTAGAACATCGGGAATACCATCGCCGGAAAACGAGGAACCAAGCCTGGAAAAATCAATCAATCTACCGAGCCCACCAAGCAGTCCATCCCTCCCTTCCCCTTCTTCATCACGAGGTGAAATTAAACTTTAATTTGAGTAGTTTATGGGTATAAGTTACGCGTCAAATTTTTACGCATTTTTCTAACGATTTGCTATTTAAATCGTTAGGTAAAATTTTTGCCAAAAAGAAAATAATTATTTTTTGAACCTAAAGTTTTACTTCTTAATTTTTAACAGAAAACAACGGGGAAAACTTCCCGTGTTTGTAGTAACTGGAAGCGATGAAACAGTGGACGAAACGACCGGGTCCGAGATGTCCATCGAATACGACCCCACGCATCTAGCGACCACGCCTCCAAGCATGGTCAAGTCGTCCTTCGTCGAGTTGACCCCGGGACGTGGTGGAAAATTTACCCGGGAAAGCGAGCATTCACCCCCGCCAAGGCCACAGTCACAACCAACGTTTAAGGAAATGTCATTATCACCTCCAAAGCAATCAAATAAAAAGAAACGTTCTAGTTTAGTGTAGAAAAAACATTGACCTAAATGGACAAATTTATTATCTCAAGAAAAGGCCTTATCACAAATGCATAATTGTAATACGCAGTCGACAACTTGTTTTTTATATGCTGAATCAACAACTGTGAATTATTGCTACTAAGTATTATTAAATAGTGTTTGTTGAATATTGTATAAAGTGCCATATATTTATATTTGTATAGAATCTATAGTTTTATGTAAATATTTATTTGTAAAGAAAATAAAAAAATTTCTAAATAATTATTTTTTAAGTTTAAATAATTCAAGATTTAATATTTAATTGTAAATGATTTGTAAATAAACCCCTCTAACTGAAAATAACCAATTTTAATGATATACAATGTAAGATTTAAAACCTAGATATACAAATGAAATATTTCATATAAAATTTAACTTACAAAATCACTAATTTCTGTTGAAACAAACAAGTTTAAACGAAGAGGAATAGAAGCAAAGTTCAATAAAAACTGTAAATACAACTATTCTAACTTAAAATTTTCAAACTTATTTAGAAAACAAATTTAAAGGGTTTACCCAAAATGGTAAACTTTATAATAAAAATTAGTGGATGTTATATATATATATATATGTATTTCCACTTAAATTATCGTAGGCAAATATCAGTTGAGAGTTGCAACCTTATTATGACAATTTAAATGCAGACCGTAGGGATTAACAATTTGACAAAACAATTTAAATTTAGCTTGTGGGACGATCAATCAAGTTAAATAAAGTTTAAAAATATTATATATAGAAAAAAAACAACAAAAAGAAGGAGTTTAAACCATATAACATTTGTTTTTACATTGTTTAACCCTTTTTTTGCAATTTCGTTTTATATTTAATAAACTGCTGGTAGTAAGGTACATTTTTATCAAATGATTGAAGTTTAAAACGTGTAGAGAGGTCACAATATTTTTTTTCTATTTCCTATTGAAATCTATATAATTTTCATCAGGTTTTGAAATCTCTAAAACATAAAATTTAACAAT
Source organism: Corella eumyota (assembly GCF_963082875.1). Lineage (NCBI taxonomy): Eukaryota > Metazoa > Chordata > Ascidiacea > Phlebobranchia > Corellidae > Corella > Corella eumyota. The sequence goes on along the minus strand of NC_137495.1, from coordinate 1,295,517 downwards.
TAGAAACTTAAATTTATAAAGTTTAAAACATAAGTTAAAAATATATTACCAAAAAGTACTAAAAAGTCAAATCTTAGTCTATTTTTTTGTTTAAAAATTAAACAACATTAGCTATATTTAAACGAATATACCTTCGTAAACTCTGTTTTGAATGGGATTCAAATATTCACCATCCCTAGGATTAAACCCAGTACCTCTGGGTGTCAATCTTTCTGCAAAACGTAAATTTATAAACATATTAACAAAATGTACTAAAAACCCAAATTTTAAACAATTTTTTTGTCTTAAAATTAAACTTTAATAGGTATATTTAAACTAATATCTTCAAAAACTCTGTTTTGATTAACATTTGCATATTGACCTTCGCCGGGATTGGTACCAGTACCTCTGGATGGAAAAGATTGATCATTGTTCTGCTTGATTTGAGTTTTGTGTCTTAAAAAAATAGTTTTTATTTAAGATCTGGTTCAAAGTACTTAATAGTACGTATGTTAGTTTACCTTTTGTACAAAAAGACAAGAATTGTGGTAAGAATGATCAAAAAAACTACCCCGACAACAATTCCAACAATTAAACCAACATTGCTTGACTCTGGTGTAAGGCCTAAAAAAGATAAAATAATAAAGCATAATGTATCATAAAAAATTTTTCAAAGCTCTAACAAACCTTCTTTAGTAAATTGGGTAGCTTGGCTTTGCAGAACAGATATTGATCCATTTTGTAAAGGAGTTGTCACAATAACAAACATGCTAGAAAGTATTACAAAAATATTAAACTCGGTTAAAAACTAATGTTTTGGGTTATTTTTTACTAGTTGACACAGTTTGTGAGCACACACCTGTATGTTTTGCCTGCAATAAGTTTTCTGTTGTCAGCAACAAACACAGAATTCCTTGGATTTACGATCGATCTTTTACTTGTGTGTTTAGTAATATCACAAGTTGTAATTCTTTCATCTCCCAGTGTGATTGTTTGTTTGTCTTTAACACTGATACATTTAAATATAAATTATGACTAACATCATGTTATTAGAATGTCAGAGCTCTCAATTTAGTTTACAATATTGTTTTTATTAAATCATATTATTTTGGAAAGAATATTAACTTCTACCTTTTTAATACAAGAGCAAAATAGGCTTGATTTTCATTGTTAGTTGAATCTGTTGCTGTTAAAATATCATCCAGAGAAATATTTTCATTCAATTTTGTTGAATTCTCTTCACATTCACATCTTACCACTACCATGTAACAACTATAGAAAAAAAAGGACAATCTTTTTTTAAGAAGCACAAATCGAATATACTACCTTAAAAATTTAAAGTGTATTAAATACCTGATAAACAAATAAAAAATTACAAAAACATTTTATACCTGATCGGTCCATTCACTTCATTAACTGCAGAAAGTTGAACATTAATTTTGTTTTTGTTTAAATTATCAGTTTCCGCTACTGGCTGGCTTGGTGCGACTAAAATATATTTTTAATTAATATTCAATTTTTGGTTCATCATAAAGTTAACAAACATTGATTAAACTAACCACTAGGTGCTGATGGAGGTAGCTCACATCTTCCAAGAGCTAAAACAGGGTTTCCAACTCCTAAACAAGTTTGAGGATAAACTGAAATATTGTGGTGACGATTGGGGAGAGCAGGAAAGGTGAACGATCGAGCCGTTGATTTCACATTTCGGATAAAATTCTCACTTTTAATTGTTGATGTCACAATTTCAACATTGTCCAAAGTTGTGAAAAGTGGTGATTTTGTAACTTCAATCTGTTTATAAATTTACCATTTAAAAAAGTTGTCTTCTGTGTTTACAAAAAGGAAATATTAATTTTATGAATATACGAAGACTTAACATTGCAGGCATGTTTTCTTCATATAACTTTTTATAACATTATTTTCCCAATAAAATCTTACCACAAAGTAGTTCGGTTGAAGATCATTATCAGGCCAAGACCATGTCACCGAACAAGTTTTATTTATTAAACTAACTTCAGCGTTGTCAACTCTTTCTTGTTGAATTTTAGATGTTCTTATTAAATCACTAACAGAAAGACTCCGTGTACATTCATTTGGTGACACTGAAATCTGTGAAAATAAAACAAAGTAAAACAATAACAAGATGACGGCCAACGATACAGTTGAAGATAGATGCCTATTATTTTAATACTGCAGCCCTGTTTAAAATTGTCTGTTTCAATTTATTATATCATTGAACTGGTATACTAAAATTAGTTAATGTTTAAGCATAACTCAGAGTTAAAGTAGTGGGGATCAAACCTCAATATTATAAGCCTCATTGGTGCCAAGTTGTTGGAACTGGGTCGTAACATTCAGTTTGTTGGGAGTTACATCAGTGAATGTAGAATAAGTTGAGTTTGAAAGTTGAATTCTGTGAACAACATCAACCAAAGTGGGTGAGGGTGACCATTGGACAGTTAAACTTGTGAAATCAAATCCAACACAGTCTGGAGTTGTTAAATTTAATATCGAGGGTTGATTTTCATCTTATTTGAAGAAAACAAAATTTTTAAAGTTTTATATTAGCAATTTCTTTTTTACTTCAAATTTTATAAAATTGATGTCACTGAACACAAAAATGGTTTTAACTTCAATAATTTTACTTTTATACTTTTTAAGTCAGACAAAAAATTAATTTATTTAAAAAAAGAAAAGGGCCCTGTTTGTGGTGACATAGAAAGTACTAGCTTGTATACATTCACTACACTACTTAGTACTCTCTACATCACACGAAAAAATATGGTAACCTGGTTTTTGGTGTTTATTATTTTCAATTTCTTTTTAAAAATTAAATTTAAAAAGTATATACCACAAACATTTTTTATGGGTTCTAAAGGCATTTTATGATTCATTGTCAACCATACTAACGTGCTATATATATCATTTACAAAATTGCAAAACTTTTTAGTATAGCACTTTAACTGCCTATGGTTTATTGTAGGTAATAGTTTAATACATTAGTAGTTTTTAATTTTTTATTATGACACCTAACTAAAAATTTTTTAAAGTTAGTTGAATAATACTTACATGGATATTGACAAATATATTGAGCAGTGTTAGAACAAGTTTTAACCCTCCATCTCCAATCTGTTACTCTACTTATGATCACACAAGGATATGAACTTGATGGTAAATCTCGATTCCAATTTGTGTAAGTTAGAACCTGATTATTTGGCCACAATATTTCATTATTTTTCCATCTTAACCCTATCCATGCTAGAACAAAATAATTTCAAACTTTTAGTTCCAAAGTAAAACCAATATTATTTCTTAAATAAATACTTTATTAATATTACTTTAATAAATGAACCATTTAAAATACTTTTTAAAACACTACTTGTAACAATATAAATACTCACCTCTATCAGTTACCCAAGGTTTTGCCCATTTTTTAAGAGAAGTCTGTAATTCAGAATTTAAAATGGTGGCAAGATTTCCACCATTTTCTGAGCAGGTTGCAGAAGCATCGTCAGCATTTTTGACATCAGAAGTTTGAGAAAACATAAAATAACTTTGTTGCAGAGCCACATACCAAACTAAAAAACAAGTTTTATGATATAAAAAAAGGTTGCTTAAAAACTGCAACAAAAAGTAAAAAAGCTATCATACAATAACTCTGTTAAATAAGCCTTTTTATAAAATAAATTACAAAATCTATTTAACCTTGGTTAATGTTAAAAGTATGGGGTAGACTGCTTGCTACTCCATTGGTGCCAACACAAGAAATATTGCTGGAACCCAAACAACGACCACCACCCACTACAGTTAAGTTACTTGTCACTTCATTTCCAATATTGGAAGTTGTAATCGAAAAAAGAGAACCACTTTCCCCTCCTATTTCTTTTATTCCATTTTTAGTTGAAATTGACCAGAAAATTTCGGGTGATGGGTCACCTTTTACTTGGCAAGTTAGTGTAAATGTGTTTGCAAAAACTGGGTCAGTTGGTGAATAAGTTGACTTCACTAAATTAATTTCAAACTCAATTTTATTAAGATTAGCTTTTTAATATTAGAGTTTGTTTTTTATCGAATAATTTTTTTATGTTTTACCCAAAAAAATTATAAATTAACTGATATTATTAAAAGAACTTACAAAATTGACATTGATCACCAGTAAATATTTCTGGACAATTACAGAAGGGTTTACTACTGCCATCAAGTGTACAAACTCCCCCGTTTAAACAAACATCAACATTTTCGCAAGTTTCTACAACTAAAAATGTAATTAGCATTTTATACAAAATAAACATGATTTTTATTATTTTAAAATACTTGTATTAAGTGTATAAAATGTCACACTTTAACATATTTGTATAAGTTCATAAGTTAACATACTTTCACATCGATTTCCTGAATAGAAAACTGGACATGAACAAATTGGGATTCCCTCAACAACAGAACAAGTTCCACCGTTTAAACAAATATCCGAATAACCACAAAATGCTGAAAAAATTATAAAAAAATGAGAAACAATTTCTAATAAATTTTGCTTGTTTAAAAAAATATTAAAGTTAATTTTTTATTTAAGTTAAACAATTTTTTAAAAAATAAAAAAATTACCTTGACAAATGTAATACATTTCTGGATTCTTTCCATTATCAATCCATTTACCCAAACCCATTCCTTCATTATTAGGTAAGTTTGTTATTGGATAAACATGTAAGTAGGAGGGTGGATCATCATTAGGTTCACCTCGATGCCAGTTATTATAAGTAGTTGCTTTATTGTATGGAACACCATTCCAGTAGTAAGACTGTGTGTTTTTATTTGTCTTTCCACCGGTCCAGTAACCAACATTCCAAGGACAAGAAAATATACTTGTGTCAACGAACTGTTTCCATTGCTCTAGAAACTCGTTAATTTTATCTTGACGTTGTTGGGACCGAATCTCAACAAGTTTACCCCCAGTGTCTCTTAAACAAGCAGCTTGAGAATCATCCCAGTTCAGTAAAGTTGTGTTGTAGAACGTGATATTAGCCCGAGCGTCTTGAATAGTGGTTGCTACAAATAAAATCAAGATTCTTAGCTCAAAAATTTAAAATCCTTCGCGCTTAAAAAGTGAATTCCACGTGACTTTATTTTGGTACAACATAGAAATACTATTATTTAAATTTATCCTCGATGTAATGAGATCGTCTTTAAGATTATTTAGATTATTTATTTTCCAATTAATTAATTTAAAAAAATTGACAACAAAATAGTTAACAACATTTAAACTTTTAAGTTATAATTAAGTTATAAATTAAAACTAAACAATTCTACTAAAAACGATAAAACGTCAACTTTATTTACCTTTAAAAATCAATAAAAATAAAATTACCTTGTGAGACAACTTCGCTTGTTTTGCACAGAAATAAAATCACCAAATACAACCCGATTAATTTGAAAACAAGCATTTTCATTAATGTAAGTAAATAAATAAAACTTGTCTTTAAAAAGATTAAAATATAATCACGATGTAAAAATTCCTGCAATGAAAAATATTTCTATATATGAACAAACTAAATTTAATTACATAATTATACAAATCTCTTACTTTTATCTTGCTAATTTTTTTTACTTTCTTTTCTTGAAAATTTATTCTAAAAAGTTCAATCTTCTGCTAAAAACAATTTGTTCTAAATTTAACACAGAACAATGTAATATTACTTATGACGAATTTTTTGGTTTAATTCTTTACGTATTTTACGAAAGCAAAAGTTCACTTAGCAAAAAATTTAACAAGCTATGGACCATATAAGAACAAATGACATTATGACCGTTTAAACACAAAAGTTGACTAATCCCAAACTTTAATTAACCTTGAAGAAATAAAAACTTGGAACAAAAAAAGTTTAAAAATATCTGCGATAATTATTACAATAAATTTGTTAAAAAGTCATAAGAATACAAATATAATAATTCACTTGGTCGTGACTTGTTGTATTATGTCTTGTTAAAAGAAACTACGTCAACACATTTTAAAAATAAATCTATATATTTAAAATATTAACATTGTTTAAAATTAAAAAGATGACTTTTGGCTATAAAAAATCAGTTTTTAAACTAGGTTTTACGTCTATATTATTGTTACAAAATCTAACTCTTAATCCATTTTACAAGTTTAATAAAAAATAGGTTTTTTCTGGTATTAGTTCCTATCCAAGAAGGAATTAAACTTACCGAATTTAAGAACAGTTATGTCATTTGTTAGTCAATAAGTAAAATACCTAATCACCATACTATTGCAAGGTTTTCTTACTTTTAAAACAATTTCTAAAAACAGAAAAAAACTTTTTTAAATCAAAACACAACTATTATTGTGACGTCACAAAAACGACTTGTTCAAATAAGGCGACAACTTGATTATTATTTTGTTCATTTTTCGACAAAACACAACAGAGAAAATAGATCACAAAAAGGTACTAATATTGGTGATTCCCCTAGATTTTTGATGACGTAATGTTAGAATGCACCTTAAGATGGCGCAGTGGAGCGTTATTGCTTTGTGTATTGAGTACGTAAGATGTGAAGGCACAGAAATGAAAATTTATTTTTTTTATTCGAATACGTCACATAGCATGACGTCATTGTGATGTAGGGAAAGCACCTGAATGCTCTGATATTAAAAAACTTGATTTTACGTAAAAAAATTTTGAAGAAAGATTTAAATACGATTTGGAAACACTCTCTTATTATGACGTCATAAAACCAAATTGTTACAAAATACATTCAGCAAATTAATTGAACTACGAAGTCGTCGAATTCAAAAAATTAAAATATAATCACGATGTAAAAATTCCTGCAATGAAAAATGTTTCTATATATGAACAAACTAAACTTAATTACATAATTATACAAATCCTTTTTTTATCTTGCTAATTTTTTTTACTTTTTTTTCTTGAAAATTTATTCTAGAAAGTTCAATCTTCTGCTAAAAACAGTTTGTTCTAAATTTAACATAGAACAATGTAATATTACTTATGATGAATTTTTTGGTTTTATTCTTTACGTATTCAACAAAAGACAAAAGTTCACTTAGCAAAAAATTTAACAAGCTATGGACCATATAAGAACAAATGACATTATGACCGTTTAAACACAAAAGTTGACTAATCCCAAACTTTAATTAACCTTGAAGAAATAAAAACTTGGAACAAAAAAAGGGTTTAAAAATATCTGCGATAATTATTACAATAAATTTGTTAAAAAGTCATAAGAATACAAATATGATGATACAATTGGTCGTAACTTGTTGTATTATGTCTTGTTAAAAGAAACTACGTCAACACATTTTAAAAATAAATTTATATATTTAAAATATTAACACTGTTTAAAATTGAAAAGATAATATTTCGCAATAAAAAATCAGTTTTTAAACTAGGTTCGACGTCTTTATTAGTGTTACAAAATCTAACTCTTAATCCATTTTACAAGTTTAATAAAAAATAGGCTTTTTTTTCTGGTATTAGTTCCTATCCAAGGAGAAATTAAACTTACCGAATTTAAAAACAGTTATGTCATTTGTTAGTCAATAAGTAAAATACCTAATCACCATACTATTGCAAGGTTTTCTTACTTTTAAAACAATTTCTAAAAACAGAAAATTTAAGATTTAAAACCTTTTTAAAATCAAAACACAACTATTATTGTGACGTCACAAAAAACGACTTGTTCATATAAGGCGACAACTTGATTATTATTTTGTTCATTTTTCGACAAAACACAACAGAGAAAATAGATCACAAAAAGGTACTAATATTGGTGATTCCCCTAGATTTTTGATGACGTAATGTTAGAATGCACCTTAAGATGGCGCAGTGGAGCGTTATTGTTTTGTGTATTGAGTACGTAAGATGTGAAGGCACAGAAATGAGAATTTCTTATTTTTATTCGAATACGTCACATAGCATGACGTCATTATGATGTAGGGAAAGCACCTGAATGCTCTGATATTAAAGAACTTGATTTTAAGCAGAAAAAATTTTGAAGAAAGATATAAATACGATCTGGAAACACTCTCTTATTATGACGTCATAAAAGCAAATTGTTACAAAATACATTCAGCGAATTAATTGAACTACGAAGTCGCCGAAATTTTGTCGAAAATTTATAAATTTTCGACAAAATAAAAAATAGGTGACGTCATGCGTGCAAATACAATTGTGACGTACCTGCTATTCATTTATGACGTCATCAAAGAATCATCACGTCAATAAACAATAATACGAAAGCAATAATTCTACGTCTAATTGTGACGTCATATGACATCACAACACAACAATCGATGTCATTAAAAATAAATCATTTACTACAACAACACTGACATAAATAGATGACGTCATAACCAGAATAATGACGTCATATTCCGCGGCAAAATAAGCAATAAAATAAACCATGCAAAATAGCATGACGAAGCAAAAAGCCGATAAATAAAAAAATCTTAAAATATTTGTAAATATTCAACTAAATATTTTTAAAACTGTCTAAATTAGTAAATTTGAGGCGCGTTCTGTTTTACAAATATGCACAAAGTTGAATAAAAAATAGGCGAGAATACTTTGCCCACTTTTAAATCTTACTGACGTCATTGCCTATGACGTCAGAGGGTCTGACGAATACACCAAGATTATCTTTCGACGCAATAGGCAAAGAATCGGGCAAAAATGCATGCCCAGATATAAGTAAAAGTGGTTCCAATATAACAATGGTGTTTAGTGTTTGTAAACCAGTAGTAGAACCGTTTTTTTGCAATTATTAACCCCACTTACCTCTATTTTACTTTAACCCATTTTTTTTTAATTTAAAAATAATTTTAGAATATATAACAAGCAAAAAAATAACCCAAAAAGATAGAAATCACTTAATTACAAGATTTCGCGTTGAATAACGCTCAAAAAGCGCCCCTTTGCGGCCAATTATTGCTACATTCTGTCACCACTAGTAGAGCGGTCAAACGAATACTTTCGCTAAAGAATCGGCCCCCGCACTGGCAATGTAGGTGGCGCTAGGATGAAATGCCACGGAATATATCGATTCGTCGAACTTTTTACGGTGTGATGTTAGCTCCTGGATGCAGGTTTTTGTGTCCAAGTTCCACAAACGAATGGAGCAATCGTCACCTGAAAAATAATTTATAAAAATAACTTACACTAAAGTGCTACAAGTCCCTTGAACACTGGGTTTAAAAATCTAAGGTAACAAAATTAATATTTTTATTAATGTGTCCAATAACTTAAGGCACATCATTGGTGTAATGATATAGTTTGAGAGAAAATAAATGCTGTCTATAAAGTTTAAACAGTTGATTTTTATTTTAATAAGAATAGGTTTACTGTTATATGATCTAAATCATTGAAACATAAACCATACAGCAGAAAATAAAATTTTTCTAACAAAAAGACATTTTCTAAAAATCTAACCCTAACCCATCCTTTATAAAAATGTCCCTAAAAAAGCTTTTTAAATTTCTACAAAAAAATAGTAATCTAAACTTCGCTAAATTGCCATTTTTAAAACTTTGGTTCCCTTAAAATAGATAGTTTTGGCAAGACAAGCGAAGATCATAACAATAAATCAACTTTGTAAATTTTAACCTCAAGTGCAGGTTGTTAAGTTAATTCTACTTACTTCCAGAAAGAAGATAAAGTCCATTTGGATCAACAGATAAACTTGTAACAGGTCCCAGATGAGCAACAACCGATCTTATCTCTTTACCTGGAATATTAAAAATTAAAACTTATTTTTATTTATTATTAAATATTGGAACAGAGTACTAAGGAATTATGGTAAACAGTTTTAAATAGTAATGTAAGATAATTTAAAAAATTGCTATACAAAAAAAGATTACATTAAAGGCTTTGTTTTACAAATGAATAAAAAAATAATCCTATTTGTAAAAGATTTAAAAAAAGATTACATTGAAGACTTTGTTTTACAAATGAATAAAAAATAATTGTATTTGTAAAAGATTTACCTTTTAGTTAGCAATTGAAATCAAAAAATTTAGACACAAAGCATTCAATTAATTACTATTATAAAACAAAACTTAATTGCCCTTTTCAAGAGCTGCTTTTTAATTGTAGCAATATGGTTGCAACTTGCAACTAATATTTGCCTTTAGTAATTTAATTGCCCACCACAAACAATTAATTTTAAAGGTTCTAAATAAGACATATTATTATATACAATTATGTCTATTGTCCATTATACCCCATTTATGAAGATTTACATAACCCATACTTATTTAACATAATATCCTTATATCATGAACAAAAAATGAAGTTTAAACTTACCAGAAGAGTGATCATAAAACTTAATATGACGATCATCAGTAGCAGTTATACTTATTGGCATCGTTGGATGAGTGACCACACAATTTACTCTGCCTATGAAATAGGGTTTAAAAAGATAAAATTTAAAATAAAACAATTTTTAGTGGACATTTAACCAATGGCCAGCCTTAAAAAAACTATTACGCGCATCATTTTTTAATTAAATTCAAATCTGGCTAAAATTTAGCAACCAAATTCCAAATAAATGATTTTTAAAATTTCAAAGTACAAAAATTTTAATTTTTACTTACTTCCTTCTCCATCTACTAAGGTTGTTGTCACCTTTCCTGTTTCAAGATCATAGAGCAGTACTTTTCCATTATCATGTGACACGGCAGCGTGGCTGCTGTCACATTGCACAAATTGGACACAAGTTGGATGTGAACCTTTGACAAAAAAATTTAACAATTAGCAGAAGCTTAAAACTTTCAACTAAATTTTTAATAATTTATTAAGTTTATAATTTTGTACAAGATTACTTACAACAAATAAACGTAATCATAAACAGCATGAGAGCAGTGGGAATCACACCAAAGACTTTCATGACATGAGGTCCTGGATTTGATCCCACTGATCTCATGCTGTTGCGCCCTTAGGTAAGGTGCTATAAACGGTATAAACTTCTGCTCAGTCAGCACTTAATCAGCAGCTTATAACTAGCGGACAATTATAATCTATAATATCCCAAACTGTCACAGGCAACTCGAGACTGGGTTACAGTAAGTGATGTTACTCTATGTTTAGGTTGCGCATTCGTCCTTTCCACATTGAGGACAAATAAATATATAAAAAAATGAATGTATATTTTGTCATTTTTAGAACTTACCTTCTGTGTGGAGCGTCTGAATGAGCGGATCTTTTGAGTTTGGGTTCCACAATCGGACAGTCATGTCGGACGATGCAGACAGTAACTGCTGACGAGATCCGGAGTATGACAACGACCAAACGGCGTCAGTATGTCCGATCAATGTCTCCCCCGCAATTGATGGGTCTGTGTGATGTCATATTAAAAAATTTACATTTAAAATTTCAACTTCACTACATGAGGTCGTGGGTTCAAACCCAACTGCTTCCATGCCATATTGTCCTTGAGGCTCTTGTAACAGTAATAACTGCTTCTAAGTCCAAATCAAACAGCAGCTTAATTACTGGGAAGTTATAATCAAAAAAATCCCAAACTGCCAAAGTCAACTTGAGAGTGGGTTGGGTAACTGGTGTTACTCTATACTTAGTTTGTAAAGTTGTACATTAAGAAAAAATCTAATAAAAAATATAAATTTAGCATTAAAATATAAAAAAGGAATTTACCATAAGATGGATATGGGTCGATATTAATATTGGGAATTGCCCAACATCTTATAGTTGAGTCTACACCCCCACTATAACACATTATCCCCTCGTTATCAACCTCTAAGCTCAATACTGCCCCTCTGTGGACAAAAAGATGAGGATAAATTTAATTTATTAGAGAAATACTTTATGTAACAAACTGTCTTGTCTATATTTTCTACAGAATAAAATAAACAAAAATTTGTGTACATAGTTTAAATGACTTTGATAAACATTTTTCTAAAGTAAATTTTAGCCTTAAGATCACTGATAAAAGCCCTGTACATAAATTTTCATACAAGAAACAAACAGTTTTGTGTATATTTACTACAGACTAATTTATTTTCATTATGGTAAACATTGCTCCAAAAGTTTATTATAATTAAATTTTTAACCTTACAAGCTTAATAACAAAAACTTTTTCTAATCATATCCTTAGATGTAAATTAAACAAGCTTAAGAAGTGTTGCACTTACATATGTCCTCTAAAACTGTATATAGGATCCACATCAAGAGATTGATTCTTCTTGCTTGTATTTGGTTTATTTAAGTTCCATAACTTTAAAGTATTATCCTCTGATGCTGTTACTACTGCTGATTCTTCTGGTAGAAACCTGATTGCTCTGACTCCATCAAAGTGGCTGCGAAGCGTGTATTTTTGGTTCCATGTCTTGCGAGATAATTCCTTTCCTTTTGTAATCTAATGAAAGTTTTAATTTAAAATATCACCTTGAAAGTTTATATAAGTGACATGGTGCAGAAAAGAACTGATTTGGCAAAGTTGGGCTTTGGGTTCGATCCCCACTGTTCACACAATTTAGCCCAAGTTGCCTCGCATTTAAGTTGCCTCGCAAACGACACCAAGTTATGTATAGTGTAGTGTTTAGAACACTTGGCTTTACTACATGAGGTCTTGAATTCAATTCCTAGTGATGTCATGCTGTAGGAACCTTGAGTAAAAAGCTATAACTTGTACAAACTTTAGGTTACCTACCAGGCAATTAAATTCTATAATATCACAAACTGCAAAAGTCAACTGAAGACTGAGTTTGGATAACAAATGTAACTCTATGTTTAGATCATAAAATCTACATCAAGTTTAAACAATGACAAAAATATAAAATCTACAAAGAAAATAAGACCAAAAATTAAACGAAGATTGAATATTTACATCATATAACAGAGGGTCTGCCTCATTAGCCACAGTTAACCCTGCCAATGCTCCAAGTCCGAGCGAGTTTTCAATTGGTTCTTCCGACACTCCACCAACTGTGAATGGAAGGTTGTCTGAAACAACAAAGAGGTAATGTTAAACTTGGTACTAATTGTTAAGTGTAAGGACTAAAGACTGATACTGATTGTTAGAAGAGGTCTAAGGTAAGTGAATCTTGTGACAACTTAATCTTAATCGACTTAGTCAGTTTAACCAAATTTAACATTGAACAGTCCAATCTAATAACACATTTTTTTTGTTCATTTATTTTAAGTACTTATAGTAATGTTAAATGTAGGGTTTCATGTTAATTTGAAGCATAACAACTTAACACTGGACACCTCAGCCCTGGACAAACCAAAACATCCATTTATCTTGTATATACATTTATTTATCTTGTATATACATTTATTTATCTTGTATATACATTTATTTTAATAAACTAACCCCTAAGGTTACAATTGTCTTTAGATTGAAGTAAACCTGATCAATCATCAGTATAAGCCTATACAATTTAGAAAGCATTTTCTATGATAAAACCTATAGTGAAACAGTAGCAATGGTAAAATGTGACTATTCAAATAAAGGTATAGCAAAACCCTTATAAAAATAATAAAAATAGGTTACTAATGTGAAAGCTATCTTGTTGTTTACTTTAACATTCCAATCTATCTGTGATGTTTAAATATATATGACATATTTGATTGTAAGTGTGAATTTAATAGGAAAAGTTTGATCTAGTCTTTAGAGCTACACATAGGTTTCTGGCAAAGAAATTTAACACTTCAGAGTAAACCCCCTCAAAAAAATCACCCAATCGCATTAATATAAAAAAATAAATTTTCCAATACCAACATGCAAAAACTACAACTTGATATTATTTTAAACACTTTATAAACCTTGATTAAACCAGTAAAAATAAAGCCTATAAGCATTTACCTTCTTCAGGAATATGAATATCAACTTCATTATTATTCTGTTGAAGTTCAGATCCTCTTAAAGTATCGAGCATACTTTGTAGATCTTTCTTAACAGGCCCTAAAACAAGACATAACATTTACCACAACTATAATTTAAGGCTGTTATAAAAATAGGTATGCCAAGTATGTATTATCACGAACAGGGATAATGTAATTGTCAATTTTTATTTAAACAGTTGTACTGTTAGGCTTATAAACTAGCACTACAAAATACAGGTTAAGTTGTGTAGCTATAATTTAATTTTATAATACAGTGTAACTTGCTACATTTTGCATTACAATAAAATGCAATTTAAAATACATACAATTATTAGGTTTTAAAATTTATTAAAAAATATAAAATGTGATTTACTTTTCATTCCTTTCTTCTTTGTTTGCCTTTTTTCGATCCTAAATTGTTCCTTCATCGCAGCCAGTTTGTTTTGATCTACTGACCAATCTGTTTCCTTGTTGCCATCTAAAAATATAAGCAAAATTATTTGCGGTCACAAATACTTACACTAACTTAAATACACATATTGAGAGGGAAGGCACTAAAGTTAAAGTTATAGAAAATGCTAATCACAGACTAAATTTAAGTTAACTCTATTTTAGAGTCACTTAAGTTAAGTTTAAGTTAAGTGACTGCAACTGCATTTTAAACATAATCAAGAATTAAAATAACCCCAACTTAGTCAATTCAGTAAAAGTTTTACAATATCAATTTTTCTTAAAACCGAAAATTCTTAAAAGTACTACCCCCTCTCCCAGCATAAACATTGCAAAACTTATATAATAGAGCTCTCAGGTTGATATCATATATGTAAGTTTAATTTATGGGCCTTTGAAATAGAGAAAACTGCTGTTTGTGGTGCATGGGCAGGCATACATTAGTTGAGAGTTGTGACCATATTGCAACAATCATAAGTGCAGTCTGTTGGGTAAGTAATTAAACAACAGCAAACTACCTGCGTCATCTTGAATGGGGTTAAGAAAGTCAAACTCAGCCAAAGCCATTTCTGTGTCTCCAAATTCATCCGTTTCTTCTATTTCATTCTAATAATATAATTAATAATATTTTCTTAATCAAAAATAAACATTAAAATAAAGTAAACCAACAATATTATCGGAGTATTCTCAAACAGGCATATTAGATTGATAAAGAAATGATGCATAACACACACACAAATGTCACAGTTAGACCAACATAATTGGTAAGAAACCAAAATAATTGGTAACATATTTACTGGTAATGTATCTTAAATGGTAACATAACATAATTGGTAAAAATTAATAGGTGATCAATAGCACACAACTAATGATAAAAATTATTTTGTTAACAAAAAGAAAACTTACCGAGTTAGCTCTTGCTTTTCTCTGGACATCCCCAGCTGCCACATTTGAGTCAACAACGTCGTTTTCCCCCTCTTTATCCCCCCCTGAGAGAAACTGAAAGTCATTTAAAACATCGCTCTCTGAAGGTCCCCCTGACATGTGAGTGCAAAGCAGAAAACCAGCGGATCTTGAAATTTTATAATTTAATTAGGTTTAGTGTGAAAATAAACCAGGTAAAAATTAAAAAATGCATATAGAAGCTATTGTCAAATAGGTTGGTAAACAGGTATATTGCAACTAATGAATAAATGTGTCAATTTAAATTTCTGTAAAAGCAGTTTAAAATATTTTATCCCAGATTAAAATCATCAATTGTTAGGCATATTGTATTGTAATGATTATTCTACTTGTTTAACATTTTTATAGCACACAATAACTTTTTTTTTTGATGAAGAAAAACTTCTGAAAGTATGGTATGTTGTTGGTCTTATTTTTCTATTTAAAGTAAAGATTTAACTGTAGCCAGTCAGTGAATAGGGTGATTAAATGATTTTAAACCATTTTTTTAATAAAATAAATCTAGTTTAACTTACTATGCTGGATTTTGTTGTAAAACAAATATACATGAACTAACCAGCAGAAGTTAATTTAACATATTACTGTTACTTTAAATAAAAATTAGGTGTAACAATTAATTCACTACTTTAACAATATAAATGACATCAGATCACATCACAACTAATCCACCACACCAAAACCACAAATGACATCATAACGTTAAAATAAACTTTAAAGCCACTTTAAAGGGAGATTACAACATAAACAAGGTAAAATAAGAAAAAGCCCATATTAGTAACATTAGTGTAACAAAAGTTTTAAGCTACTTTCTTACTTGCTTTCCTCTGCTGATATATCC
The DNA here is from genome assembly GCF_963082875.1 of Corella eumyota. Classification (NCBI taxonomy): domain Eukaryota; kingdom Metazoa; phylum Chordata; class Ascidiacea; order Phlebobranchia; family Corellidae; genus Corella; species Corella eumyota. The sequence goes on along the minus strand of NC_137495.1, from coordinate 1,279,428 downwards.
CCATTCAAAACTTTGTTGTCATTCTCCACAGGTTTTGTGATGTCATAATTGTTGCCAAGCAAGGCACGAACCCGTTGTGACCTCACATCTAAGATTGTGTCACTATAACCCACTTCTTGTAAGTATCTGAACAAATAACAAAATTTAAAAGTTTTTAAATCATATTAAAAAGAGTGAAGTCAAAATTTTTAAACATTTGGTTAGTAAAATCTTTGCTACAAAATCAATAACTAGAAAAAAGTTAAAATTGTGGTAATTCTTATTTTCCATGAATATAAAAAGATGCTTTTTAGATGCAAGTGTAGTACAACTGATATAATGTGGCATTTGTACAAACCCTGTTATTATCTTTCAATGCTTATACCACCAAGTACTTAAAATATTTTAGAAACTGCTTTTACATAAAAAAAACTATTTATTTAAAAATATATAATCTCAAGTTTCATAAAAATTAGCAGAAATTTACGAAACAAGAAAAGATTTTAGTGAAAGGTTTTATAGTTATACTTATATATTGTCAATTTTGGTACCAAAAAATTTTTAAGATTTATCGTAAAGAAATGTTTGTTCAACTTACTGTCGAAGTAGTTGCCTTCCATGCTTCCAAGACATATTTGCATTGTTTGACATACTATCACTCATCTTTGAGTCATCTAAATAATAAAATATTATTGATTTTACCATGACAATTAGAACCACAGTTAGACGTAATAATTCAAATAAAAATTAAGTGTACATTCTATAGTTATAACACTATTCTAAAGTAACTAAAGTGTAAGGAATGTTATAGTCCGTAAAAAATGATAAATATAGATATTTTTCCCTGACCTTTAAACCACTACCGTATTAAATAAGTGTAATTTTACATAATTAAGTTAGGTTAATTAAAAGTTTTCAGGTATTTGCTTTATTACAAACATGCAATTTTCTTTTCTTTAAAATATATTACTTAGTTCAATATTTTTACCTTTTGATTCATTCATTTGCTGATCCACGTTAAGTTCTGTTCCAAATTTTAATTTGTGAACCTTTGCTCTAAAATAAAATCAACATCAATTATTCAAAACTTTGTAGATAACAACAACCCAGAAAAACACAAACAACAACTTGCATTATTAATACACCATGCACCAGAAGTTTTTCATTCAAAAATTGACAAGTTTAAAAATACTAAAAAACAACTTAATTGCATAATACACAATATATTGCTATCTTAGACTACATAAAAGATACTGTTTTAAGTCAATATTTTTATAGCTTGTAGTAAAAATTATATATATTAATACTAGGCTATTGTTAAACTTTACTCAAAAATTGTACATATATACCCTACTTATTGTAATATACTTTAAATTAAAAGTCAAAGTGTTATTTATAGCAATTGCAGAAGTACAAAAACCTAGCTAACATAATTTTACAACAAACACACAATTTTAAAATCATTTTAAAACAACACAATTTTTTTGAAATCCCCATTAAAAAAATGTTATTGTTTTAATGAAATGCACAATATTAAACACCTACCTTTCTTGTTTTAAAGCAAATTCTAACATTTTAATTCTCCGAATTAAATCACGTTTCAAGTTTTCCTGACCCTTTCTTTCACCTTGCAGAAAAGCAATTCGAGCCTGCAAAAAAATAAAATTCAATCAATTTTTTGTTTTTATTTTGAGTTCCTTTAGTTGTGTTATAATCATAATAAATAACTATTTAGCAGTCTTCCCTTACTAGGCTGTTTGCAAAGTATGCAATATATTAAACATGTGTAAGATTACAATAAGTACTTAATGTAAAACCTATGACTCTATTCAGTTTAGTTTTACAATATATATAAATACTCGTTACATATCATATAAAAAAACACAAAGTAGTAACTACCTGAAGTTCAGCTCTCTCTATCTCCCACTGAGCATGCTCCATCTCAAATTTCGACCACTCATGCTGAATAAAATGAAGAATTCCAGGCATTGAGTAAGTTGGTTTACATTCAGGCTGCAACAAGATATAACGATTTTGACTTTAAATTGAAATTAACACATAAAAGCTAATTTGTTTAAAAATTTATTTACAATCTGATCTATACTGCAAAAGTTAATTTTCCAACACCAGTGAAAATTTTATGAACATTTTTCTAATTTTAACATTTTAACTAGTCACAACTTTCCAATTTTACTATTAACAGCATTTTATGCCAACTTTTAAATAATTCACACCCCGATATACAGAACAAAACTAAACAGTTTTGCACTTAGAAATTTTATTTAACATATATAGATTTTATATTTTGATTTTATTCCAAAATTTTAAGTCTCTAGTTTAAGCAAACTGTGGTACAACATTTATAAATCTTAAAAAATTATCTTTATTTAGTCCAAATAAATTACCATGTTTTCATTATTGTCTCCGATTCCATTATTCATTGCCATTTTTTCACTTTTTTCAAGCAAACTAATCTGCTAATCAGCTAGCTTTAAATTTAGTTTATTCTATTTTAAAATAAATACTTAACAATCTAAAAAAAAGGTACAAGTAGATTTAAATCAATTTAATTAATGTTTTATGTTGTATATGTAATTGCACAGACTAATTTTCTTAAAAATATTTATACAAATTTTTAAAATCAACGTAACTTTATTTATTTATTAACGTATTAAACTTACTTACAAACTTTGCATAATTTATATTCTAAGCTTAAACGACAAAAAATGCTTTTTGTATAATAATAACACAAAAACTAAATAAGAAAAATTGAAAAACAACTAACTGACTAACGTAACAAAATAATTAATCCGCTAATAGAGCGTTAAGGCTGCCAAAAATTATGCTCCAGTTAAACTATATAAAAAATATTAACAAAGTTTATACCAGGCATGTATATATAACAAATAACATCATTGAATTGCCTTAATTTTACATTTAATTTTGCTAAAACCCAAATTAACAAAGCATAAAAAAAATTAGAAAAAATCCTAGCCCAACAAAAAATATTTTTCAGTGTTGCCAAATAAATATTGTTCAAATCATTTTTTTTAAATAAACGTTTATCCTGAATTAAAAAAAAAGTATAAAAGTTATATTTCTTTTCGTATGCATAAGTTTATAAGCTTAAAATGTTTATAAATACATAAAATAACTTAATAATAATTAAATTAAATGTCAATGTCTCTCTCTTTAAAAAAAATCAGATTGTTTTTATATACAAAAATACACAGTTCTTACATAAGATAACACTTAACCCTTAACTAATTTTTTTAACCAAATCGAAAACGTTATATGTATAATTTAACTTATAAAAAAATATATATATAGAAAGAGAATTCATAAACAGTCAAATGCGCAATGAAAGCAGGTAAACCATTTAAAATATGTGTAAAATCGACAATTACAAAGAAGGTAATAAATAGAGCCATAAATAACGTTTTAATTCGACAAGTTTTTATTCATCTACGTCCTCGGCTTAATTCAGTGGATCGACTATAACCGCCCCAGGCATATAATATACTCACAAGATAGCATACCTTTACTGTTACTTAATGTAAGCAGGCTAAAGTATTTGGTAAACGTGATGTAGGTCTGAGATTTTCGAAAATATAAATGGTGTTATAAGAAATAGCTGAATTCAAAAGTCAATCGGGATTTCGTTGTAAAAGTTAGACCAATTTGGCAAATTATTTTTATGTAATCTTCTTAAAAATATCTATAAGTTAAGTTCACCTTAAGGGTAAATTAATAACTAAAGTAAAAGGAGAAAAGAATTTAGTTAGCAGAATATAAATATAACTATTAAGAAACAGAACAAACTTGTTATGCAGATAAGAAGAGTTTAGTTTTAAACAGAGAAAATTAACAGTGTTAACGTTTTAAACCGCGTCAACAATTACATTTTTTTTTAATTTTTTAGAAATATTTTAAGCTGTACAGTTAGCATTAAAGTATTAAAGTACTTGTAATAAAATACTTTAAATTAAGTTAAATATAGAGATATGGTTGTGTAATAATACTATAAACCTTAATAATTATCAGTCAAAAGTTTGTTATTAACCAATTTGAGTGGAATTTAAATTTTAACGTTTGGCTAAGTTTTAGGAAAAATCAGCAATAATTTAACAAATATATTTTGTATAGTTTTACGTATAAAATATTAGGTAAAATAATAAGTAAAAACTTTTCTTAACACACGAATTAACCTTTAAAAATGTTGGTATTTAAATTTCAAAGTAATATTTTAAATCATTTTAATATTAAATATTTTATATTTTTTTTTCTAGTATTTCACGCTACCAACTCAAAAACATGTTTTCACAAATTCTAAGTAATTTAAAACAGTCTGTGCTCACTTTTACGCTTTATCATTCAAATAACATAATATATACGACTGGTACAAAATAATTTAAAAATAATATGTAATTAAAAATATATGGAACGTTTTAAATTCATTTAGTTTATTAAAAGAGAAAAAAGTGATAAAGAAATCTAAATTGTTAATAAATTTTTTACAAAATTTTTGTTCTAAATAAACTGTTAAAAACTTAAATATTCTGCATGTAATAATTCTTTTAACAAACAAACAACAAACAAAATGTGACGTCACAAAATATACGTAACGGATATGTTTTGAACAGCTGATCTGTTACACTTGATTGAGCAAGACAGAAATAAATGACTCGTGGGTTTGGAATAGATTTAGTTGAGCAGATAGCATGGTTATTATATGGAAGTAGCATGTATTAAGCTACATACTAACTGAACAGTATATTATTTAGTATATTGCGTAGGTTGGTAATAGAAAACTTGCTTTTTTATGCGGATTAGATTACGATAAGTGACTCAAAAACATCTAAGAAAAGTAAAGTTAAATATAAAGTAAAAACAGTCAGTATAATTTACATTCTGTAAGTAATATCACAAGCTAACTTAAACTGATTTTTCTTATATTTAAATGATTATTTAGATCCGAAATTTTAGTTAGAAGTTTAGAAAATATGTTTTTACATTTGATTTGTTATAATTTGCGCATTTTTTTACAATACTAACGATTCTAAATGTCAGATTTTTTATGGTTTGTTTAAATTAATTAAGTTTTAGAACGATACAGTACGATAAACAGACAAGTTCTTTATTATTCTATATAAATATTGTTATTATAAGTTTAAAGTAAAAATGAAAATTAGTTTACGTAAATTATGTTTAGAACCCTTAAAATAAAACAGAGTTGTGGTAGAAAAAGAACAGTTAAAATTAACTGATGTTAAGTAAAAACTTCATAAAAATTTAAAACTATAATATTATTTTGAATCATACAATTACTTTGTTTAATTTTGTAAAGAAATTTAATTAAATTTTTTGTTTTTAGTGTTTTGGTTAAGTTAAAAAAGCGGAATTAATTTTAAAAATAAACGAAAAAACTAAAATTAAATGAAATTTCCCATTTACGATACAAATATATGAAGACAAATTTGTTTATGACGTCATATTCGCAATTGAAACCGTGACACAGTAAAACGACTTGAGATTCACGTGACCTGTAAACTTCACGGGTCAATAAAGTTCATTTTAGCGATAAATTCAAAGTAAAAGTCAATTTTTTTTGCCCTTTACAACCTAATATCAAAAAATATTAAATTTAATTTAAAAATCCTGAAAAATATCAAAAAACCTTTAACTGTGTCATTACCGATATTATTTTGGCTGTAATTCACAGATAACAATACGGTCTGTGACGTCATCGTAAATTATCGCGTTTGATTTCCGTTCTAGAAGCAATGAATGAAAATTTTTTCAAAGTTTAAAATTTTTAAGATTGAATTTTAGAAAATTAAAACTGACAGAACGTGATTTTTATTATTATATGACGTAACAATTAATTTGATTATGACGTCAGCATACTAAACAATGTAGCGTCCATGACAAATTATCGTGTTGGCGACTTAGCAAAAAAATTTTGGCAAAAAAAATTAAAATTATCACGAATTAAAATTTTCTTAGAATTTTAGTTAAAATGTTTAAATTTAATTAATTAAAACTAAGGTTTTTTAACTTGTCCCAAAATTTAAAAACATTTTAAAACCTGGTTTGTAAAAATAATTTAAAACAATATTTAAATTATAGCGCATTTATTTTTGTGACGTCATTATTAAGCAATTTTCAGGTGATTAAATAAAGGGTCAAGTTTTAATGCGAAATGTGAGGGCAATTATGTTAAGGTTTGGTCAGTGTTCTAATCTAAATAAATAAACTTTTTGTTGCAAACTTTAGAGTGAAGTTATTTTATAATGACAAATAAAACTCAAAAAAAAATTTAAATATATTTGCAAAAAAAATAGTTTTAAATAAAATGATATTTAAAAAAGATGTATTAAAAATTTTTGAAACGATTAAAAAATTAATTAATTATTTAGATTAAAGGTTAATTTTTGTTTTAGATTTTAGGCAATTTATATAAAATGTTATTTTGTTAAAATATCATGGAAAATACCTTAATTTACAATCAAGGTCAGAGAAGAATTTGTCATATACAAAGAGGTAATAAAATAAGACAGGCAGCGTGTTGTAGTGATAAAAAAACTTGCTACACCACACATGAGGTCGTGGGTTCAATCCACACGGACCTTATGCTGTAGCCCCCTTGAGTAAGGCACTATAAACGGTATGAACTTCTGCTGAGACAACATTTAATCAGGAGCATAATTACTGCGCAATTATAATCTATAATATCCCAAACTGCCACAGGCAGCTCAAGACCGGGTCGGAGTAACTGATGTTACTCTATGTTTAAGTCGCGCATTCAACTTTCCCACATCGAGGATAAAGATATATATATAAAAAAAAGTAATCAAAATATATTTGGCTATGTTAATTATATAGATATAACTTTTATGCTTATTTCAAAGGGTTTAATTTACCGTAGTATAATCTAAATAACTTTTTTGGACCAATTTACTCTAAAAATAATCAATATTAGAATACTATTTTAAATTTTTTTTTATAAAGGTGAGAACGGGTTTGGATTTATATTATGTTGTGAGAACGATACAACAGATACTTATGTACTTCATGTTTTATACGACTCACCAGCATGCAGAGCAAGTCTTCTTCCAGGAGATAAAATTATCGAGGTATGGAACTAAAAATTTTAATTATAGTAAAAATTTAATATTTTGAAAATCAAACTTTTAAATTTTGTACTTATACGTAATGACAACAGGGTTATTATGTCGTATTTAAATGCTTTGTTTCGTCACTGACCTTTGTCATTGCTTTAAATATTGCGCGTTACTTAGTGTAGTACACAAATTGTTTTAAAAAAATTTGAATTTAAGTTATTTTTTATCTAAAATCAAACAACTTTTTATATGTATTTTTTAACCTAACGCCTATGAATGTTATGTACAAAATATCAGAAACGGAAACGCTATTTAAGGGTGTGGTTAGACTGCAATTATCATAAGTGGTTTAGAAATAATAGGACGTGCAGAAAATGAATAAAATTATCAAATATTTTGAAATAATTTCTAAAAAGTGTTTACGTTTATTTTGTGCAAGTTTAGTAATAAATAACAACGCCAATTCATAAACCATTTTTATTATTATACCACTATATGGTAAATGATACATTTTAGTTTGCTTTTACTGTTTTAAGCTAAACAAATTGCTTAAAAAATCAGTTCTAGTTTTGCTCTAATTGTTTTATTAAACAAACCACCTCTTGACCTAATTTTGTATTAAAGGTGAACGGATTAAACGTGGAAAAAGAATCGCACAAAAGTGTCGTCGAAAGGTTACAAGGTACGTCATCAGGGTTGCCAATTTACTATCGATAATTTGATCAGGGTTTCCAATTTTTTTTATGTGGGATTTCTTGATTACCAATAAGTATTAGCTAATAAAATAAAAAAAAATAATAGTAACATTTTATTACAAGTTTAGATTGAAATTTCTAAAAATAAATTTAACTTTAACGCAGGTCTACCTAGCGTGAAGTTAGCGGTGGTACACAGTATTTCCGCGGAAGAATATTTCAAGCAACCAGACAACGGAATGACGGTGAAACCGCTGGAAAATTGCGACGAATCTTTAAGACCAAAACTTATCAAGGTCGAACGAGCAAGTGCGGTTAGTATTCGATGTTATAAAATTATTTAAATAAAGGGAAATCTTTTTTTTTAAAACTAGTATCAATCAATGATCGGAATTTATTTAAAAAATGTCCATTTAATTTTTTTGACAAACCCCTTTCATATGAAATATAAATGTGTTACCAGGGTTTTGATTTTGTCCTCCAAACTGTCGGAAAGTCAAAGAAAATGGAAACTGGGAGATATAGACAACAACTTAAAGGCATCGCAGGTAAAACACTATTTTTATCACAAGAAAGTTGTTGTAAAAAAAGCACCTTAAAGCATGACTTGTCTTGTTACAAAACTCGTCTAAAGTCGACTTTAAACATAGAGAAACATAAGTTACTCTAACCAAATATCAAGTTAACTAAGCAGATTAGAATATTGTTGATCAAAAATGACCGATAAAGGAGAAGTAAATACCGTTTATTTGAATCAATATCACACCTTGGCCACAAATATGAGGTCGTGGGTTCAATCCCCACTGACCTCATGCTGTAGCGCCCTTGAGTAAGGCGCTATAAACGGTACAAACTCCTGCTGAGCCAGCACTTAATCAGCAGCTCAATTATCAGCCAATTATAATCTATAATATTCCAAACTGCTACAGGTAACTCGAGACTGGATCGGAGTAACTGATGTTACTCTATGTTTAAGTCGCGCATTCGATTTTCCCACATCGAGGATAAAGATATATACAAAAAAAAAATAAACAACCTTTATCAAATTAAACTTTACTTAGGTCACTACACAGCTTCAGTAAACGACCATGGTCGAGCGTTTGCAGCCGGACTTCGACCCGGACATCGACTCATCGAGATCAACGAAGTCAACATCGAAAAGGTATGACGTCATTATCATGTCATTTTTTATTACGTCATCATAAATTTTTTTTTCTTTTAAATATTTTTACTCATAAATACAGTTTTTTTAATATTTAATTATGACGTAGTTGTTTATTGTTTACGTCACAGGAGTCACACGCTTTCGTTGTAGCAAAGATCAAAGCGTCACAAACAGTGGAGTTATTAGTAGTGGACGAGGACACAGACGCATTCTTTCGACGTCACGGTGTTTCCCCAACATCACAACACTTAAAAGGACAACTCGAATTCGGGGGACAACCTAATGACGTCACCACTCCACAAACCGCGAACAACGCCCCAAAAACACCAGGGAAGCCCCACATTTCGGCCCCAGTCCTGTTACCCAAACCCAGTTTACATGACGCACTTAACGGACATGGCGTCAGAAGTAATCGTGACGTCATAACGCCATTACCGAACAAACCGATACGTAAGAGCATGTCGTTTATGAAGAAGTTCGCGATGTCGACCCCGGATTTAACGTTCGGGAACAAAAAGCCCGAGACTGGGAAATCCGGGGGCCTTTTCGGGCGCCTTAACCGACACAGTCGAACCCGGTCGCGCCGGGATTTGGACAAACAAAAATCCGACCGAATAATGAACGATATTATGACGTCACGAAATAACAATAACGCGTTTAAGCGCGACCTTTATGACGATATGAATATCAGCGATGACGTCAGTGAGTTGTCGTTGGAGGATCACGTGACCCCAAATGGGGGGAGAAAAAGGTTAGGGTCGCAATCAACCCCGAACCCGTTGTCCGATTCAGGGTTAGTACTTTAAATAATAACTTTTTTTAAATATTTATTCATCCTCGATGTGGGAAAGTCGACTACACAACCTAAACATAGAGAAACATCAGTTACTCCAACCTAGTCTTAATTTGACTTTGTAAGTTTAGGATATTATAGATTAAATTTGCATGATAATTAAACTGCTGATTGATTCGGGGGTTAACAAGAGTTTGTATTGTTTACAACACCTTTATTTCAGGGTACTGTACGTAAAAGCACCGAGGATTAAATCCACGGTTTAAGAAATTATTGATTATAATTGCTTGCTTTATAATTTTTTGGCTCAGCTGGAGTTACTACAGTTTTAAGCCAAATCACTTAAGGCAAAGTTATAACAAGTTTTAAATGCTCAAGTGGGTGTTTAATTAAAATATTTGAAATTTCCAAGTAAGGAAATACCCACTTTAAATAATTGCTCACTTGTGAATGTCGGATATTATTGCTATAAATAGAAATAGTTAAAACTACAACTTTTCCATTTTCTACTTTCCTTATTACATGTAATACAGAAGTCCCACATATATATTTAGAACTTTGAAACTCCCGAAAAACTTCATTTTAAGGAATTTAACCCTCGTTTAAAGAAGTCTTGTATATATAACTTTTAACCCAAAAAATAAAAATTACCCTATATTTTAAAGAAGGCCCTTAAACTTCTAAAAAAATCTGACCCTTCTTTTAAAGAGTCTAGCAAGAACTTATTGGTTTCTAAAAATCAAAATCCTCTCTTTTATTTTACAGCAGTAACTTCTCGGATATCAGTAGCACGGGAGCAACATTAGGTGAGAGTAGATGGGCGAAAAGTATGATGAATATAACAGACTACGAGTCCCCGCCACCCGCATACAAACCCCACAACGAAAACTTTGATTTTAAAGTGGATTTAAAAACTTTAAAGAAGAGGGTTAGAGAAAAGTCGGAGCAAAAAAGAAGCGGACCAAAAATGACAGATTATACCGCAGCATATAGAGAACTTAGTCACTGACAAAAACTGTTAAGTCATAGTGACGCCATAAGGTTACTTGTTATATTTATACGTTGTTTATGACGTTTAAGGGCAGGTCTAATACAAAAATGTGCAAAGTCATCCAAAAAAAATTTCTGGTCGACGTCACATATTGATAAGAGAGAGATCATGACGTAACAAGTACTCTATGGACGTTTGACAAGAGATCATGACGTAACAAGTACTCTATATGACGTCACTTGTATTAGTTTTTTTTTATACTACTCCGCCAAATTAAAACAAAATGGTTTTCTAAACCGAACAAAATGCTTTGCAATCTTATTATTTTAATGCCGAATATAATGTAGTTTTAATTGCAGCATTTAACTTTAATTATATTAAATTATCCAACCTGTGGATATAGCTTTAATGCCTTTCACAGATTAATTTGCTTTGACGTAAAATGTACTTGACTTTGAAACCCAAATTTGGAATTTAAATTCAATTGCAAATTATTAAATTGCTTTAAACGATTTGCCCTTGAGGCAAAGTCATGCAAATTAAATGCAAAACTTTGACATTTTGTGACATTTTGAAAACCTGAGAATTAATTTATATAAAAACATTTGTTCTAGAATTGCCAATTTAAATGTTCCTCAGTTAAAAGCTTAATTCAACTATTTTGATTAAAGCTTTTTGTAACTTTTTTATTTTATTTAAATAAACAAAAACCCGAATTTAATTGACTTTGTTAGATTGAAAATATTCATTGACGTAAATTAAAAAATTGTGACGTCATAACATTACTAGGAAAATGACGTCATATTTGTTAATTAGTTTATTAATAATTAGTGTAATAAATAAATAATTTTTGGGACCTTGCATTTTAGATTTTAGTTGAATTCACACATTTTAAATTTATGACGTCATGGCATTATGACGTTACTCGTAAATGACGCTTGGATTTTCGCGGGCAAGTCCGTTCCGGATCCCGATCGCGTCAACTTTGACCTCACTTCCGGTTTGTTGTTCGCTTCGGCGACCCGCGTTCAAAGCGGTTTGGTAAACCTTAAAAAAATCCAAATATTTAAATTGTAAACAAGTACTAGTATGACGTCATAGTACCTTGTCCATGACATCTTTTCCTCTGATGTAAGTAAAAGCGGCCTCTAGTGTCGGGTTAGCTTGGAGGTAAAACTGAAGTTTTTCCCGATTCCAACAAAGATAGAAACATCGGTCGATTGCCTCAATAGTTACCTTGGTAAACAAAACACATTTTACATTTTAAATTTAATTTCTGGTATATAGTATAGCAATAGAATGCAGAAAATGTGGATTACAAATTGCTGGTTTACTTAGGAAGGGGAGATGTTGTTGTACTTAAAAACACATTAAATCTATGTATAACGGAGCAGGACGATATATATGTGTATAAACCAAATTTATAGACCTACAAACGAAATAAAACTGCTGCTCTTGGTGTGCTGGTAAATTATCATAAACAAATATTAGTTGAGAGTTGCGAGTATGTTAAGCTATGATTTGTATTTAAAAACATTTTCATGAATAAAAACCTAATATCAATAAATTTTATATTTGCTCCGTCACTTACCTGAAATATTTCTCCTCTTTTCAGTTTGCTTACTTCCCACTCTGGAGAATCGATCATCTGCCGCTCCTTGATGTCGTGAAGGTAGTTACCCTCGTATGAAACACGCATTCTACGTCATAATCATATAAACAATTGTCAATGTCATCGTAAACAATCAACTACAAAACTAACCACTTTGCTAAACTTTTATTTCACATTTTTATTTGTTTTGACCACAAAACGGCGCATCTTATTATTACGTCATTAGTGACGTCATACTTACGTTCCAGAGACAAGAACGGAGACTCGAGCTTCGACGGTTGTTTGGTTCTCCATCGCGTATTTATCTCCTGGAAAGATGTTCACCCATTTACAATTCTGACTTACAAGCCCCTTAAATTCACTCCGACTGATGCCGAAGATCGAGAAAACCTGTGGAAAATGTAAAATCAAAGTCTGAATCGTTGTAAAAGTAAGTTAATTAAAATATGTGACAAAGAAAAACGATTTTTTAACCTCGACATAGAGATCCTCTAAATCCGACGGAAACTTGACTTTTCTCATCCGGTAGATGGCGTCCACGAGCAAGATAAGATTTTGAATGAGGAAAATCGTTCCCCAAACAATCACATCCCAAGTGCACCAATAAAGTGCTCCCCACAACATAAACACCAACAGTGCAGCAACCATCAATGACCTCAGGGTGACGACATAATGCCTAAAAAAATGACTTTATTAGATGTGATCTGAATGCAAAATGCAAAAAAAATTACCTAATTTAAAAAAATGACGTCAAAGAAAAAATTCTATAAATGACGTCACTGATAAAAAATTAAATAACATGACGCCACCAATAATTTTTGCTTAAGTGACGTCACCAATAATGACGTCGTACTTACTTGAAAGTGCTCGGTACCAAGTATGCGGCGATAAAAAGGAGCATGCAAACATGAAAACTGATATTCTGAGGACCCAGCCAATATCTACTGGAGGAGCCAGGTAGATAGGGATCAATAACTTCTGCTTCTGATATATTCATCATTTGATTTGCCCCTAACTTTCTAATGTTTAAAAAAATGTAATAAAAACTAGTATTAAACTGTGTTATTTATTAATAGAGATCTGTGTTTCCTTAAGATTTAATTTGTTCCTAACTTTTTTAAGATATATACTGGTAAATTCGATATAAACTTGCTATTAAACTGTGTTATTTAACATTAGGGGCTGCGGTTAGCTAATTAAAGTTTTATTTTTGTATTCTTTCTATATAACCAATATGTTTGTAAAGTCGATTATCTGAAAATATTGTATAAGTTATTGCTAATAAATATTCTAAGCTGGCTATACTGTTTTTTGTCTGCATTAAGTAAAAAATTATAAATATTTCTGACTTTAAATTAAGATCAAATTGCAAATTTTGTGAAAATAAATCACGTATATAAATAATTTAGCTGTTCAACTATTCCTCGTATAAACTTATTCCATAATGATCTTTCCAAAATAAATAACTGGATCTACTTGCTTAACCTATCCATAAAATTCTGCTTAAACTACCACATTTACTTAACTAATATGTATAACGTTGAATTAACTTATTCCTTATGACGTCATTAACATGATAGCACACGTGACAACAGCTGCGCGAGTTATATTAAGATTTAACCCCGTTGTGTAAGCGCTAATTCAGCCCAAGTTCGAGCTGATGATAATTAGTTTAGCGCAAAAAGCAAATGTGGTTCCCATCTAATTGCAGTTAAGTAACTGAGCTTACAGTTTAATTCAGTTGTGTGTATAAACAGCATTAAACTCCATAGCAGAAAGCATAAGCTTTTAAAACGTTGTACATTTCTAGTAGAGTTGAAAAAAGTATAAAAGTTGTACTTTCTAAAAGAGTTAAAATTAATCTTTGAAAAAACTTTCCAGCAAAGAGCATAAGCTTATAAAAAAATTGTGCATTTCTAGTAGAATTAAAAATTGTACATTTTAAAGTTGTACATTCTAGAAGAGTTAAAAATAGTTAAATAATTGTGCATTTCTAATAGAGTTTGTAAATGTCCTTAGTAGTTATATTGCCTTTAAACCAAGCTATGAATGCAGAGCGTAGTAAGGACTAATATTAAAGCTGGTAATATCAAATTTACAAACCAAAATTAATCCTTAAAAGTTCAATAGAATCTAATAAAAAATTACTTTTTAAAAGCAAGTTGCCAGCTAGCAAGTTGCCAGCAATAAGTTTTGGTTAAATGACGTCGACTGTTGCTAAGCAATTCGCGGTGAGCGCTGCGTCGGTGCTTTCCGGGCGCGGCGACAACGACATCAATGACATCACAACTACGTCACCAGAAATCACTACGTCACAGATAGACGGACCTCTTTCATGGCAAGATTTAGGTGTAAGAGGGGATAGCTGGACGGAATGTAGCTCCTGGTACCCCACCATGCCCGGATCCCTGTTTCAGGTGTTTTGTGTCCTTATGTGCCTTGCGTTTATGGGCAGCGGGCATAATTTTGTGGCCGCAACCTACCTCCATGTTCTAAGCGGGATCGCGTTCTTGTTTTTGGCGATTTGGGGGGCCGTCGACGTCGCAGCGATCGATATTATTCTGTGGGGTTTGGTGGTCATGATCGTCAACGCTTTACAGGTTTGTGACGTCATATTATTTAATTATAATTCAGTTTTAATACATTTATTAAAAAAAAAAAAACATTTTACTTTTGACTAGTTGTTGTTTTTTTTTTAAATATTCGAATATTTAATGACGTCATAACTTTTTAATGACGTCATTAGATCGGATACAACATGTACACTTCGAAGAAGATCGAGGAAGTTTTCAGCAGCGACATGAACATGATTTATCACGCGCGTTTTGCTCATTTCGGTGTCACTCCGCAGATGTTCGTGGAACTAGTTACATGCAAGGTATGACGTCATCATGATGATGACGTAACAAAAATTTTTAACGTGGAAAAAAACATTTTTTTAATTAAAAAAAATTAACCATGACGTCATCACGATTTATAACGTATGTATGGTTTATAGTGACGTCATTATTTGCAGGGATGTGAAATGTTAAAACTTTCAAAGGGACAAAATTATTCTGCTGAAGGGAAAACCCCTATCGAGAAACTTTCAATGGTTGTAATGGGAAGGTAAATATTTTAAATAATATTTTAAACATTGTTAACATAAATTAATAAGAAACAATGTCAATTGTCTTAACAAAAAACAAACCTTAATAACTTGTTGATATTAACAGCTGTGTAGATACATGTTAAAAAACATAATAAAAACTGTAAATAGGAACCTTATTAAACCAAGCAAACTGAAGTAACTTTAATTAAAACCTTTAAAAGCTAATTATCGTAACAATCTACAGATTGAAAGTTGGTGTAGACGGAAAATATCTTCACAACATTACAAGCAAAGATTTCATAGATTCACCCGAATGGGAATCTTTAAAAGGGGTCTCAAACCCCAAAACTGTGTACAAGGTAACAATAACAAACGCTTCTTCTGTGACGTTATAAACATAAATAATTAAATGACGTCACAGCGTTATTTTAACTCTTAAAATTAGGTCACAAAATATTTTTTTAAATCAGAAAACTGATATTAATTTTAACTTATGACGTCACAATCAATTGTATGACGTCACAGGTAACGATCACGGCCGATTCGGAGGTTCGATACATCACGTGGAAGAGAAAACCACTTCTTGCTCTCCTCTCTAAGAGAAAGAGATTGGGAAAACTGGTTAACTATATGATTGGTAAAAATTAGTGTTTAGTCTATTTGTAAGCCTTGGACTCGAGGGCGAATAATGTAGAGTGCGACCCTAACTTTAAACCGTTTGGCTCAAAACCCGATAAACGCTTTACCACACCACCAGAACTTAGAAATTAATTTAGTTTTCGGACAAATTACTGTGAAGTTAAAGCGTTAAGAAGTCACGTTTTCTATCGATTGACTTGATTTTAGTTTCTGGCATTTTGCAGTAAATTTAACATTTTGTTTGTGACGACACAGGAGCCGACATTGTGAAGAAGTTGATCGCTTTAAACGATCGACAATTTACCTCGCGCGGATTTCATTATGACATCAGACTTCCCTGTATTATGTCACTAAGTGATGACGTCAAGAAGCGGGAGAAGAAGAAGCACGATGGATCGAGCACTCCTGCGTCACCAGCAGGTAAATGTGACGTCATAAAATCAAAACTAACACCAAAAATGATTTATTTTAATATTTTCAATCATTGTTCGCAGAACCAAGCTGCTCACAAAAGGCTTCGCAATCACAATGCTAATCAAAGAGCTTAATAATACGTCATAGATATTCTTTTATAACGTCATAACATTTCATCGCTTCTGCTAAAATTAAACTACATCATTAATACCATTTTCATTTGGAAAAACAGCCATTAACTAAGCATAGAAATAATATTTTATTCTAATTATCGTAAACAAATAAATTTTTTTCAAGTCATTTTTGTTTATTGCTTTAAATATAAAAATTTTACAAAAAAGAACTTAAAATCATCATTGATAGGCTATAGCATCATTACTGCATTTATTTATTGCTTTTTGTTGTTCATTTAATCCAAATTTATTAGCTGGCTTTTAAACAAAATTGGTATAAACAAAATAAGGTTATAGACAATTTTTTTCATCCAAGGTTCAACGTTATTATATAAAACAAAACAACTACAAATATTGTCAGAAAATACAAAAAAATACGTTTTGCAACTTAACATAACTGTTTTCATACAGTTAAAAGGATTTGTTAAGTGATTAACCTCTTGGTATAAATAGATTTGATACTCATATAAACCCTGAATGTCTAAGTAGTTTGATTGAAAGGCGCTTGTGTGAATTTGCATAACTTTAACTCAGCTGCGATGTGGTTTAAAATAAATGTTTTATAATTTAATTGATAGGGTTGTAAGGTTTTATGTTAAAATGCTTAAAACTAAAGCCTATAACAAAATACAATGTATGCTAAATAAAACTGTAAACCATTTATATTCGGCACAATTAAAAATCGGCTTTTAAAATTACTTTTAATGAGCTATCTGTAAACGTTAAGGTTAAGGGCAGATTTTGTGTCATTTGCGTCGCCATAACTACGTACTTTTCTTTAACCACTTTATCTACCCACATTTTAATTAAATGTCGTTTTCAAGCAAATGTTCATACAGATAAATCCCCTTTTAGTTATATAAGTAAATACCAGCCATTAATACCAACTAAGTGATATTTATTAATAATACAGGTCGCAGGCAACGAAAACTGGGCAAAAAAGCAACCCAGCAGTACTCCAGTTTGTTTGCAAGAAGAATGTCCGAGAGAATTCGATCTTTGAAGCACGGTGGATTGTTGCAGAAAAAATAGCGCCCACGTGCGAGTGAAAATGTAGACAATCGGAGAAATTTTTACCGCCAAAACCGAAACTTTTCGTAGAATATTTTTAATTACTTATTAACACCTAAACAGCATGAACATGTATTAAAAAGTTATTTAAAAATCTGTTAACCTGTTTTACACATTAAAAACTAACTTATTAAATAGAAAAGTGCTTTTAAAGACATTAACTAAACTTGATCTAAACTGTAGGACTCTAAGCATTCGATTTTAACAATTAAATGTTTTAAACCGAGTACTTTATGCCCATACTTGCTTTACTATCTAAACCCTGAGTAATATTATTATAATTTATTTCATAAAAAGTTGTAAAACAAGAATGAAAATACACAAAAAGGCCACATAAAAAAACAGATTCAAAATAGTTGAAAACCACAAAACTAAATGAACAAAAACACAATCAGATAAATATACAGATTCCAATACTATAAGCTATGCTGTTATGGATGTAAACTGATGTAAAAAACACCAAATATATAAAACCAGCTTACTAAAAATACCATTTTGGTTATGGTAACATTCAGTACGCAAACAAAATAGCTAAACATTGGTTAGTGCAATTGTATAAGAAAATAAAACAATTTAAACTTTGTTAAAATTACAGAAATTTTGAGTTGATAAAATATATAAAAAGTAAACACCATATTTTTAAATTTTTATCATAATAGCACCAACACACCATTACAAAACAATAAATATACCAGTTGAATTATGAACCATAAAGTACCATCGTTAAAGTTGAGTTTAATAGAGAAAAAAAGCACCAAAAGTAAAACGAAAACAGCCCAAAATTTAATTTAAAATAAATAAAATTGTTAGTTTTGCTCAGAATACAATGATATCACAATCAGCGTATTGTGACATAATAGGGACCTGCCCAATACACCACACTAGGTAAAATAAACAACCAATCAAAACAGAGAAAAAGTCACATGATCAGAAAATAAATTCAAACTTAAAATTCGATTCAAATTTTTAACTTTAGAATACAAAAGTTAAATATGTTAAAATCAAAATATCTGTATATTAGTCACAGTATATTACATTACAGTGATATAAACTAACTTTTGTAACATTTTAAAGAAATGTTAAAATACAACCGATTTGAGTTTTGTTTTAAATAAAAAAAAAGCTTGGCTATAAAAATGCTAGGTTGATATTTGATTTTCAATGTAAAAAAAGAACTAGGTTTTAGAACAAATTTTGTTTATAATATGTTTATAAATATTCCATTTAATAAAGAAATTATCAAAAGTCAAATGAATATAGTTCCAAACCTTTAAATTTAAACATTTAAATTAAGACTTAAGGCAAACCAGGGCAAAGTCTGAATATAACATATTTTAAATTAAGATATAAAATATACTATTAGCCCCCAAAGCTAGTAGTAATATAACTAGCCATTAGCCCATCATACCTGTAAGACCAAATAGAAAAATAAAGGTGAAAGTACCATAAACTTAACATAAACATATTTTTAACAATTAGAAAATAAAGTCAAACCCTTTTGAAATTTAATTTAAACAAATATAACGTAAACGAATAGTAGAGTTGGGCTTGTGGGTAAAATAAAGCCTAATTCCCACTAAAAAGGGGCAAACAAAAATAACAAAAGGTCAAAACCCGAAAAAAAATCTTAGACGTACATTAGGTAAAAAAAAAAAACAAAAAAGGATAAGGACCTAAGGCTTCATGTACCTCTTGCACATACATAGGACCGAAGGAAAGAAAAAATATTCTGACCATAAAAAAACCCTCCTTACGAATAGATAGAGGAAAATAAAATGGGGACAAACCCCATAAAAGACCCCTTTTTTAATTCCTTACATAAACATGAAATTGGAAGAAAAAAAGAACAAAATCAACAAAATCCCTCTTAAACATACTTTGGGTCAAAAAAAGACAAAGTAGGGTCAGACTTGATGGGCCCCAATTTAACCCCTACACATACATGGGGTCAGAAGAAGTCCCACCTCTCTGTGGGTTCCCATCCGCATCATAATTATCATAATAACCTTTAGGAGCACTGGATTGTGCTCTTCCATCCTCATCAAAAAACCTCCGAAATGTAAACTCAAAGAAGGCGTGTTCACCCGGCCCCAACCTTAATGTCCCATTGTTTAATGTGTTATATTTGTTGTCCTGTTTACCGAGGTTAAGAGTGCTGTTCTCACCACATGGGGGAGGGTCAAAGTTTGAGGTGTCTTCAGAAAACTTGATCTAAATGATCATTAAAAAAATTATATTAAACTTGATCTAAATAAATTTTCTAAGATTAAACTACCTGATTAACATTATCTTTGGAATAACAAATAAAATTCATTGAGCAACATATTGGAAAAAAATAATATTAAGACTTAAAAAAAATAAATTAAAATTAGATTTTTGTTTTTGTTAATTAGATGTAATATAAATGTTAGTTTTTTCTATTTTTTAAAACTATCTACGCCTTTATTTTGTTAAGAGGCTTGCCTTATTACATTAAAAATAAATTTTATTCTTTAAATATTTCATTTAGTTGCTTATCTTATTAATTGTACCCTTTAAAACAATTAATAAAAAATTTCAAGACTGTAAAAATCTAACCTCTGGTAAGTAAGGAGCTTTAATTCTCCTTAAACTTCCCCAATTGATCCCGTGATAAAACGGATGTTGCTTCACCTCCATGGCTCCTCCGTGGCATCCCAACCTCTCACGTTGACCACAACACAACCTCATTATGATGTCTATGGTGTCTGACTGAAGTCTCGCATAGGGGGGAATTTGTAAAGTTTGTTTAAAATGGATAACCTAAATGTTTACCAAGTTTGAGTGATTTGAAACCAGATTTTTTTTACGTTTTAAATAATTTTTAGTTTTTAAACCTATTTTAAATAGTGTTAATGTGTTGGTTAATCTTTAAATGCTAATAGATTGATAATTTTTAAAACCTGATTTACCTTTAGTTTGAAAATCATTTTTAATTTGTTTATTATAAAATTAAAAATTACATGTATAACCTATGCTTAAAAAATATTAAAAACAAACACAGATATTTTTTAAACAAAAAAATTTGAAACTAGTGTAATATTTTCTGAAAAGAATTAAAAAAAGATGATTTAATATATTTTTAATGAATAACTAGTACTCAATAAATCTCTGAAAACTTTAAAATGTAAAGCACAAGTAAAAATCAGTGTAGGCTGCAAAGTACAAGCTACCTCTTTAGTGCACATGAATTTAAATATTATAAATTAATTGTGCCCAAAACTTTTCTTACCTTCATTTGTGTTTCAGAAGGAGTATCAGAATGAAAGGGAGGACAACCTACAACCATCTCATATAAGATTACTCCAACACTCCACCAATCACACAACTGGGTGTAACCTGAAAGTAAAGCAAGTTTAAACTAGGTTTTATTTAAAAAAAAAAGTAAAGTGGCATACCTGCATCTAGGCTAAATGAAAGTTAGTGTTAAATGCAATTAATATCACACAAACATCACTGGGTTTAAAGGCTGGATTTAAATTGTTGTAATATGGTCACAACTCTCAACTTATATTTGACAGTGATAATTTACTTACACAAACAACAATTTGTTTTGTAGGACTTTAACTTGGACATACATATCTACTAAGTAACATTGCATATATATATATATATATATATATATAACTAAGTTACAGCAACTAAATGCCATCAGCAAAACAATATTTTGTGTTAGAAAACAGATAGATTAGAAGTAAAACTTAACGCAAAATCATTAACAGGCTTGTTATTATCAAGTAACAAGTAGTGGTGGTAGTGGTGGTACAAGTAGTGGTGGTAGTGGTCTTAACAAGTAGTATTAACAAGTAGTGACAGTGTGGTGTAGTGGTCAGAACACTCTCCTACCATACACAAAGTCCTGGGTTCGATCCACAGAGATCTCATGCTGTAGTGCTCTAGAGTTAGGCATTATAAACGGTACAAACTCCTGCTGAACCAGCACTTAATCAGCAGCGTAGTTACTGGACAATTAAAATCTATAATATTCCAAACTGCCACAGGCAACCCAAGACTGGGTCGGAGTAACTGATGTTACTCTATGTTTGGGTCGCGCATTCGACCTTCCCACATCGAGGATAAAGATATATACAAAAAAAAACTAATAGATTTTTTTATAAAATAAAAAATACCATTTAACATATATTCTATTTATATTTTGCAAGTGTTTATATACAAGTAGCTTATATAAAGAAATGGTAAATGAGATATCAGTTGACTCACCTTCTCTGAGTAAAACTTCGGGAGCGATGTAGTTAGGAGTTCCAACTAAAGAGCGGGCAATATGTCGGTTGGCATCCCTCATTCTTCTTCGTGCAAGAGGCTTTGTTGGAACATCCGTCCATTCTTGGCTCATATCCATACTGTCTTGTCGTGCATGGCCATCTAAAAGAAAAAGGAATATTTTTAGAATTTTTGTTCATTAATGTATATAAATAAATACTAGCTAGTAGCTACCAAGTATGTTTACGATAAATGTAAATGCGCAAAATAAGGATTGCTCGTTAATTTAGTGCCCTGCAAAATGGTACGCAAGGCAAATAAACACCATGAGTAAGTTTACATAATGAAAAATACATTGATATAGCAATATATACAATTTTCTGATTTATTACATGCCACAAAGCCACAAATATTTTTATAGTGTATGATGGTACTGCCACCAAACCCAATGTAAAATAAATTAATGTGAATTAAAGCTGGGTACTCACTTAAAGTCATATAAATTAATTTTAAAAATGTGTATTTTTGATGCACACTATACAAAAAAAAACATGGTCAAAACAATAAAATATAATTTAAATATTTCTGACTCTTATGCGATTTAATTTAAAACAGGATTTTGCTAACTCTTAATTTGAATCTTTCAATCTTACCTTTTTGATAATACTTTGAATCATGAGTCCATCTGAACCCAGTACAAAGACCAAAATCAGTCAACTTGATATGTCCATCTCTGTCTATTAATATATTGTCTGGTTTGATGTCTCTGCAGAACAATAATATAAGTTAATTGGCATACCAGCAGTGAAATATTTAATAAATAAAAAACATTGCAATTACAGGCAACACAATTAAAAAAATATAACACATAGGCCAATTCTTGAAATTCTTCACTTTTTGTTTAATAGATTTTTTTCAAATAGCAAAACAATAATAAAATAACAAACAAAACATACTTATATTAGAACTAACAGTTATATACATTACTAAATTTATAAAAATTTAATCCTTTTACTGTGAAAAATCAATAAACAAAAGTTTAAAATAATTACTATAATTCACGCTAGATAATCTAGCAAAAAGCCCATTTACGTGTTTAAAATAATTTTAAAGCGTGGAATTCAGATTTTAAATACAAGCTCTTTTCTGGCAAAAGAAAACAAAAGAATCCAATTCAACTGGTTTATAGTAGAGCTAAAAATTAACAAAAAAAACTTTGAGTTGCTAACCTGTGAATAAATCCCATCTTGTGGACACTTTCAAGTGCTAAAGTGAGTTCGGCACAATAAAATCTTGCTAAATCTTCTTCAAAAACTTCTTTTCTGATCAGTAAACTCATCATATCTCCACCAGGAATAAAATCCATTACAAAATATAAATTCAACTTATCCTGCACACCAATAATATAAAATACGTGGTTACAAGCGCCTAATGACTTACTAATTTTAACGTTTTAAAAGATTTAATTCAATAAGAGTAATAAGGTCTTTAAAAAAATGGCATATTACAGAATGTGTTAAATAATTAGAAATCTTTGGGAAAGCATAAAAAGGCTTCAAATCACTTATTTTAATGTTTTTAACGAATTTAATTTAATAAGAATAACATGTTGTTAAAAAAATGGTGGGGAAAACATTTAAGCATAAAAAAATTACCTGAAAAGTGTAGTAAAGTCGAACAACCCAGTCATTATCTGCTTCCGCCAGAATATCTCGTTCTGCTTTCACATGAGCAACCTTCATTAAAACAAAATTTATTATATGGTAACAATTATTAGTTCTAACATAATTAAGCATATATGGTAGCAATAAAGTTTTTCTACTTAGCCGAACTTTAATTGTTAATCATGATATTTTTAGGTCAATAAAAGTGTAAAAAGAAACTAAATGTAGCGTGGTAAGCAAAAACTGGTCGTTTGTTAATTGCCGTTAAATCAATCTTCTTATTTGAAAAATAAATGCATATAGAAATGCAAAACAAAATTCAGTTAAAAATTGTTTAACATAGAAAAAGATACAACATGTATTAATACAGTTAACAATAAAACCAACCTGATTTCGCTTTAGTACATCTTTCTTTTTAAGAAATTTGATCGCGTAAAGTGAATTACTTGAGGTATTCCTAGCCAACATAACCTGAATAAATATAAAATAATTAGCTCTAGTTTGCAAGAAAAAATATACAAAGAATCGATATATAAAGCTCAGTTAATGAAATATGTATAAATGTCCTAGTAATTAGAGTTTACAATAAAAAAATGTTGTTGTGGGGCGCAGATAAGTTAATATTTCATGGGGTATAAGAGTTGCAAGTTGTGACCATATTATGACAATGAAAAATAATTGACTAGTATACAAAATAAACAATAATTAATTAGAAGGAGTACCAATTACTATAAATTCCAACATTTTTAAACATTTTTTTAAATATAACATACAACTTACCTCCCCAAAAGCTCCTACCCCAATTTTCTTGATCATCTGAAACATGGAAAGATCGAGTTTTGCTCTTTTTAATCTGATGTAGTTGGATTCTTTCTTGAACAACATTTTTCTCATTTCTAATTTTTCATCATCAGGTAGTTGAAACTAAAAAAAAATGTTAAAAATTGTTACAAAACTACAATTGAATAGCCATTTTAAATTTAATTTTTTTTTTCTGATAGTATATGTATACTGCAAAATGTAAATTAATAAAAAGTTTCAATTTTTCATATCTCTTTTAAGGTTTTGTAATAAAAGTGCGCTGTTAAGCTATTAGTAAACACCAAGCTTAAGGGTAAATAGTGTGGCATTGGTGTGGTTTTAACCCAAAAAGGCCTTTAATCCTAATTTCCAATGTCAAATGTGGTTGTTGTCAAAAATTTAGAAAACTTTATCACAAAAGCATCTTAGTTTAATACCTAGATTTTAACAAAAAACGGTTTTAGCTTAACTTTTAATGCCAGCAGTTTATCACACCCTACCATAAAATAGATACGGGTTGTTTAACAATATTTTTTACAAAAGCATTTTTGTTCATTACCCAATTTTGAACAGAAAAACAATTTTAGCTCAACTATTAATGCCACCCTAACTTTTAATGCCAGCGGGTTATCAAACTCTACCAGACAAATAAATACAGGATGTTTACCATTTTTTTGCAATAGCATCTAGTGTATTACTGACTTCCAACAGATAAATTGTTTCACCCATACACACAAACATCAACAACTCACTTTCACCATCTCGTTCTCCAGTTGATTCCTCCTCGATGTCCGATCCTTGCATCCCTTGATCACATTCTCCACGTGTTGCTCCATGTAGAACTTAAATGCCTCCGGAGAATATTTCTTCATCCTCCTAGTAATAAATATAATTTAAATAATAAAAATTGGTTCTATACTACAATGTGTTAAAACAGTTTTAATCTAAAAAATTATTAGGCAAGCCCTTTAAGCAATTATTTTAAAGATTAAATCTTAATGTTAATCTGGAAACAGGAGGACCATATGTAAAATCAGGATTTGCTGATTTAATTTATATTACCTGGTGCGACAAGTTATCTCTGGTAGATCTTCGGAGGTTGAAGTTACATTCCACTCTTGCTCCTCCACAACTGAAGAGTCTTCTCCTTCCGAGCAGGAGAAATCTGAATCAGAATCATCACCAGTTCTGAAAAAATTTAATTTTTGCTTAAACAATTTCTCCCAAAAAATATTTTTCCAAATTTTGTCTGGAAATTTCTTAAAATGACCAAGCAAATTCTCTTTTTTAAGTGACAAAGCATTTTTTTACATACTTGTTCTTTCCATTCTTCTTCTTCTTTTTCTTTAAACTTTTCCTTAATGGAACGGGAGAAGTTGAAATCATTTTCTTACTTGATTCATCAGCTTTGAACAAGGAGACTGCCTCGTTCGAATCAAGATTATTATTATCCGAGTTACGGTTCATTTGTTTCGAGACCGGGGCTTGTGAATATGAGCCAGAGTGACGTTTGTTATTATTGCTGGCCGTGACACGTGCTGCAATAACAGCTGGCTCAACACCTTTCTCCTTAGGTCTTCGCATCACAACCTTTGTTACGTCAACTTTTCCACCGTTTTCGACCGATTTTAAATAATTTTCTGCCACGGTTGAATTAACAGCAGGCTTCCCTCCTCGAGGTCCGGTGGACGATTTTCGCGCTCGATTGATTTCGCTGCAAACTTGGCGACTACTGTTGTCACGCATGGGTGGAGGTGGAGGTTGGTTGTCAGATGGTTGTGAGTTAGTATAAGGGGGTGGATCCCTGCAACAAATCAAGTCTTTAACTTTTCGCAAAAAGAATCAAAAATATCAAAATAAAGAAATGAACTAAATGTAAATTGAATGCATCAAATAAATCAAATTGATTCTAAATAGGTTAGGGTTGCAGATAAGGTTTAATTCATTCGATCTCATATATTTTATAGGTACCCAACAAAGACAGTGCATAGCCTAATTAATTAACCCAGCATCAAAAACAATATTTTATCTTTAAAGGCCTATAAATTGAACATACATATATCATCTATTAAACTACATGTTCAGTGAATTATATTCTATAAGACAATTTTACCTTCTGGGTGAATATCCAATGTTTTTAGTTTGTTGATAATCATAGTTATATTGATCCTTGTTGTTTGATTCATTATATTGCTGCATGTGAGTAGATGGCATGCGAGAAGATTTAATTCCACTACAAGAAGTACTCTGTAAAGAAATATTAAAAATACTTTAATTCTTAGTAAAATTTAATCAATATTTCCAAACTAGGCTTATAATAAACAACCAAAATATGGTAGAAAAAGATATTTAAATGGAAAAAATTTAGAACCAAAATTAGAAATACTAAATATGCCATATAATATAACACTTCAATCTATTAAAACACAACAATCGAGTTTATAAAAATAAAATAAAATGCTCTGACCAAATTAAAATTAAAATGTGTACAACATTACTTTGCTACAAATATACTTGATCAAAGTAAAAACACCATAGTATTACTATATAGTAGCACTTTAGTGAAGCAACTAAAAAAAACATTTATTTACGAACCTGGCTAGAAATGCTATGTTGTCTTGAGTCACTAATTTCACTCGAAGTAGTAGAGTAGCACATATGTTGGTCGTCACTTATATGAGACATGGGGTAACTCGGAGGGTTATGGTAGGGGTTGGGTTGAATGTTGCCCATCAATGCACTGTTAATTGCCGAGCTTGGAGATTCATGTCTAAAATAAAAACAAAATTCAATTTGAATATTTCTATATTATTAAATATATATCAAATAAAAGTAAAGCTACAACAGTTTGGTTGTTAAAACCCCTGTTCACACGGCGTACGCAACGCAATGTAAGATTTCGCAACCATTTAAAATAGGGTCGTTCACATGTACGAAAGTTTGCAAAAGTTACGTAAGATTTTATAAGCAGTATACTTTTATTAGATATTTTTTATTAAAATTTAAAAAAAAATCCTAGAACTCATAAAGTTACGTAACCAAATGCAACGCAACATTACCTTGTCGTGTGAACCGGCCTTTAGTTAAACTATTTAATATCTAATATAATTTTGCATTTATTCTTGATACAAGAAACCTGAATTTACAACACAAACACAGAGTAAAGATTGTAAACCCAACCCAGTCTTCAGTTGACTTCGGTAGTTTGGGATATAATTAATTATAATTACTCGATAATTAATTTGCCGATTAATCTTTGGTATTATAGCAACAGTGTTGTTTAAAGGTTCATATTTTAAATTCACAAGCTGGTTTAATATGATTATTTCCCATCTTTTTACCATTATTTCCTGTACAAGCAAATAGGAAATACTTACTGATTATTTGATTGCTTGCTTCCATCATTTTGTTGGTATCCAACATTGTTGTTTGTTGTACCTAGTGAAATAATAAAAAAAATTTAACTTATCAAAAAAAAAAAAAAAAATTAAACAATCATGTGACAAAAAAGAGTGTTTAAAATTTACAAAAAAATAAAAGAAAATTTAATTTATTAATGGCTGACAGAAAATTCAATCAAGTCTACCCCTAATTTTAGATTAGGTACTTAATTAAAACACCTTTTAATATTAATTTTAACAACACAATACAGTGTAAAAATTATCACAATTACCGGTATAAAAAAACTTTTAAAAATAAATGTAAATTACAAATTGTTAACAAAAATTCTAATATATTTATTTTTTACTTTAGGTAATACACCTTTTAATCATAATTTGATAACATTTTACTATGCATTTATTATAGATACGAAAAACTATGAAAAAAAAGTCCAATTTACTTGAAAAGTTGTTTTGTTGTTGGGTTATTTTCTTAAATCTTTGAGCTGTATTATAACTTGGTGGTAACCTTGGAGTTAGACCAGTTGGGTTGTTGTAGAAAGGACTATTTTGACTTGATCCTACAAGACAAAGAAACAGATTTAAAACAAGAATATCATAAGTTCTGTTGGCCTAAGATTTAAAGTGTAAACGTACTGCACAACTGTGAAACAGTGAGCGATTACCAAAATTTAATTTAAAACCTGCTTGAATAACATTTACTAAGTTGTTCATTTTATTAACTAGTTTAAAATAAGCAAATAAACAAAAATCAAAGTAAAAAAAAACGAAAATTAATGTTTACCTTTGATGATAGGTTGATGTGGATTATTTGTCATAATTTCAACTTCGTTTTTCATGCCACCAGAGGGCAATGTTGGGTCCGAGGGTGACCACTGCTGGATAATTTGTTGAACGTGACCTTGTCTGACCCCTGTGTCCCCATAATTCTCATCACTAGTTGGCAGGCTCATTCTACTGTATAACAAAAAAATTTGTTTACAAAAATATTGTTTGTTAATTTAAAAAATTAAATAATTAATAATTTTTACTAGTACATTATTTTTAATTTATGTAAGTTTGTTTAAAATGAAAAAAAAAATAAATTTTTAAAAGTAAACTACAATTTAAAAATATAAATTTCCGCCAAAATTGTTCCCTTAAATACAGATGTGAATTTCACATAATATAACTAAGTGTAAACAAGTTTAAACTTTCGAAATTTCAACAGCCTTTTGTCCCACTGTTATTCACAATATCTTATTTCGTATTTCAAAATAAAAAAAAGATTCGATTACAATTCAACCATTTATTTATGGATATTAGCTTGTCATTGACGTCGACTTCTATTAATAATTAATATTATGACATCATAAAACTCACCTGTCTGCAAGAGAATTGGGTAAATATCGGGGTGCAGAAATTTCCCGGTTGTACATATGTGGATCTAAAAATAAATAAATACTCAAAATTGTATTACAATAAATATTAATAAAAGATAGATGGAATGGTTACAGCATATAAACATATATGCCCTATACATTCACTTCAACTAGCAGGTGGGCCAAGCTATGGTAGGAATTTTAATTGTCACAATTTGGTGGCAACTCCCATCTTATATTTGCGGCAATAATCAACCCATGCACCACAAATTGCAATTTTATTTATTTTACAGGCCTATTAATTGAGCATCTGGATTCCATTATAAATTAATTGCACATTTGAAAAAAAAACATTAAAACTATTTTATACAAATTTAACTAACTTTAAACTTAACATATGTTAAAATTTGTAACTGTTTTGCAATTAAATTATTTGTTGAAAAACAAATTTGCAATTTACATCATCAGCATGATATGATATTTAACAAAAACTTTTAACAATTTTGATTGCAACTTTTACTGGTTTATGACTACCATAAAAACATCAAAATTCAAGCACATAATACTGCCTTTGTGAGATGTTTTATCAAATACTTTTAAAAAGTTATGCTTTATTTATTTGTAAGATTTTAGAGAGAATTAAATTTTGCCTCTAAAAGTTTTTAAGACGTACGTTCCTATTTTTATAAAAAAAAATCGTTTTTTAAGAATGACTTACTTGCAATCCCTACATCAGAGCTCTGGGGTGAAAACGACCCACTATTTCTGTTAGTTGTTATCCCAATTGGGTAACTCGGAGGCAAAGTTGTCGGCGGTTTTCTGTTTTCGTACACAACATTATCAGCTGTAAACTGCCTGGGATACTGATTATAGTTCTGATCGTACATCGGTTTGGATTGCAGGGTCTTTACACTTTCATAATTCACACCAACTGCAGGAGGGATTAACCTTAAGTGGGTGCCATTTATAGGGGGGCTATCGGCACGACTACTAGCCCCATCTGGACTCCCTCTTTGGGGTAAACTGTTGATTGAATCGCGAGAGTTGTACATTGGTCTTCGCATCAAAACTTGATGATATTCTAATAAAGTAAATTAGTTGTATATTGCACAGAGTTGTATATAAATAAATCTTATTTGAAATTTATTTAAAGTTAAACGAATGTTTAGTTTTAAGCATAAAGCCAACACATAACTAATATATTTAGAAAAAATAACCAATATAATAAAATTGCCTAAGAAAAGTATAAATTCACCCTTTAACAATAAATTACCTTGTTGAGTATAATTGGGGTGCAAGTTTTGTAAATGTTGTTGTTGTTGAAGTCTTCGATCTTGTGTTAATTGTTGATGTTGATTTTCTTGCTGCATTTTTTTGCTGAGTAACCTTGTAATAGTTTCCCGTGCAGCCTCAATACTTCGACCGTTTGTGTCTCTAACTGCACGAACCGCAGTGTCCTAAAAATATATTTAAAAATTTTGATGTACAGGTGCTGAATAAAAATTCATGGTACTAGTCTTATTTATACAATGGTCAGAATTTTAATTGTCATAATATGACCACAACTCTTACTTAATGTTTTGGCTGTGAGAATTTACTAATGCACAACAAGCGACAGTTTTATTTGGCAGGCCCATAAGTAAGACATACATATATAGCGTCCGGTAAGCTTTATTATATATAGAAAAGATATATGTAATTTAAAGAAATATGATAAAAATTTACTAACATATTTAAAGTTTAATTAACAGCGGTTCTTCTAATAACACTTAAAATAATCGCGTAAACGTGGCAACAACAGCTGCATACCCTTATTATTATAATCCAAACTTTAAACTGGTATCTGTCAAAAAATTCATGCCAAAAATATTAAAATAGAAAAGCTTATATAAATATAAAAGTTTTTTGTACCTGGTCCACTTTTAGTTCCTTCATCAGATCAACAACATATTGTTGATGTGTCGGAGTCATATTTTTAGTTGAATATTTGTCCAAGTTGTTTTTAATCTGCTGCATGGCTTGAGCATGATGGCCTTTACTTGGCCCTCTGTTGGTTGGTTGCCTAAAATTTAAATTTAGTTAAAACTTCGTGTGAACTACATTGTAAAATTATTTGAATTTAACTATTTTAAAATTTTTTATAGGATCAGAAAGCTAAAACTAACTCAAATTTTTCAACAATTTCAAACTTTTTTATATTTTTTATTCTCAATATGGTAAGATCGGCTTTACAACCTAAACATAGATTAACATCAAGTACCCCAACCTAGTCTCAATTTTACTTTAGCAGTTAGGGATATTATATAGATTATAATTGCCTGATAATTATCTGCTAATTAAGTGTTGTGCCAGCAGAAGTTCATACCGTTTATAGCGCCTTACTTAAATGCGCTACAGCATGAAGGCAAACCCAGGACCTCATGTACTAAAGCTGAGTGTTCTGACCAAAAACAGAATACTGAAGCTGAGTGTTCTGACCAAAACAGAACTTTCTAAGTTTTACCTTTATTGTATAATTCAAAGTAATATAATCAAATTTAACTAACCGTCCAGTCCCAGTTGTTTCCATGATATCAACATCAGTTAAACTGAATCTCTTTGGATCTTTTGACAAGGAAACTCTTCGTAACCTTTTATCCAAATCATGAATCTTATGATTAATTCCTTGATGCATGTTGGGATGAGATATTGGTCTAGGGGATCTACCCCTTGAAGAGTCGCTAGCTGATGAGTCACCGCGACTCAACATATTTTTGTTTTTTTAAATCACAATTTTAAACATGTTTTTAAGAAATAAAATCCATAGCTGAATGTGAATACAGTTTAAAAGAATAACTTATTTTTGTTTATATATATAATATTTACAATCAAAAAACTGTTGAAAATAATATAATTAACACTAAATATTCCTTAATAATGATATCTGATTAAATTATAAAAAAAATTAAGCGTTAATGCATTCTATATATATTAATATCACTAAAATAGTTTTTAACCTTATTTATAAACTGAACACATAGTTAAAATTGTTAGAATAACCACTATTTATATTTTAAGTAAGGCGCTATAAACATTACAAACTCCTGCCGAGCCCAAAAAAAACAATTAACAGATTATTTACTACATAATAAATACAAATTATATCACACAGCCAAAAAGTTGACAACTGATACTATGTTAAAGCCTCAAAGTCAATACATTAACAAAAATATCCGTGTAACGACTTTAGCTACCAACTGACCAACAGATCGAACTTGTGAATTTAAAATTAGAATGATTTATTTCACAACGCTATTTAAATTGCTAAATCGCAATTTTATTCATTTTACATATAAAGTATAGCCATACCAACCAACTTAGCTAAACAAGTGCTTAATTAACAACAGTTTAAATTATCTCTACAACATTATATTGTGTTAAATTTAACTTTTGTCATTTAGTTTGTAGAAAGAAAAACGTAATTTTGCCGTTTTTAGATTTAAATCATTGTCGCAATTTAATTCTAATGTCTCTCGCTATTTCTTGTCTGCTTAAAATTATACTAAGTAAATAGTTTATAAGTTAAAACATTTCTTTCATTTACATAAATAGGTAAAATAAAGTTTTTAGCTTTAATAAAACTCGAGTTAAGTCATCGAAACAAAAAGAAAAAACAAACAAAACTGAAAGGAATTTTATTTACACAATGTTTCAAGCAAAAAACGTGATTTCTTAATATTTGTCCTCAAAATTAAAAAAAGTTTTTAAACAAATAAAATTATTTGATTTTTTAATAATGTAATTTTACTAAACAAAAATTTTATTTTAATTTTAATTATTTTTTTAATTGGTTAAACTAGAAAGAATGTAAAAAAATAATTTTTGTGACACATATTATGATTTTGCAAGTGAAATACATCTCGAATCGTCATTAGAAGAAATGATGTCACAAGTTAGAAGTCAAAATTCAAGGTGACTTTAATTCAAGATCAAGGCATTCTAATTAACCGTGCATGTTTGATCCAATTATCAGTCCGACAAAACCGTTTTCTTGTACAGAAATGAACACAATTCAACAACCAAACGCGATTACTATCAAGAAGAAACTAGGTTCGAAAAAAGAATCTTTTTATATGCCTATTCGTTTAGTATCAATATCAAATGACGATGATACTATTGAAGAGGAAATTGCCCAGACCCGTTTAGAAGACCTTGATATAGTAAATGTAAGACCTTGCCTTCGTTCTAAGCCAACTCATTTATAGTTCCCACAAAATTTGATGGCCGGCTATCTTCATTGGTAATAAACGTGTTCTATTTCGCAAATGGTAGTTGGCATCGGGGTCAAAATTCCACTTACAAATGGTTGTTCCAGCACCACTGAAAGCACAGATTTTAAAGAAGCCCATAAAGGCTATTAGGGGGTTATGTCGACGCTAAAGATTTTACGACGCCGTTTTTTTGGACATCATTAAAAACCGATGTTAAAAAGTGTGCGGACTGCAATAAAAGAAAAAGGGGTCGAAATTTACAATCGATCTTAAAAAAAATAAATATTCTTAAAACTTACATATGTCATTAACGTAACAACCAATTAAAACTTTTATATATACTGTACCTTATGCAAAATTTTATTTTGAATATTGTTAAAATATAGTCTTACGCTAACTTTTATTCTTTGTGTTTTGGTATATAAATTTATATCCATTAACACGGGCAATAACTAATAACATATATATATGTGATATCATAACGCATTGTCTTGTGTCACCTAAAAGCGCGCGCTTTTAAACTAAGTTTGTTATAGGTTTTAGTTTGTAAAATTAAAAAATTGACACGGGAAAAGAAAGATAACATGTTCTTACACATTATTCTTTAAAAACTATTAATTTACTGCTTATTTTATTTTAAATTTTGTCTAAAAAATTGTATATAAATACGCAAAAATAAAATTTTTAGCGGTCATTAAAATGCAAACCTTCCGCTGTTTTAAAAAATAATCTTCGGGCTGAAGTGTCTTGGCCGAGGTGTCCGGGGGCCAAACTGTCTGGTACCGCTTGTAATATATTTGGTTTTTTATTGCGTTTTTATAAATATTTTTTATAGTTTTTATACTGATTTGTACTTGAATAAAACTGTGAAACTGTGGTTTGCACACATACATTACATATTTAACGTCTGCTTTAAATATAATCAAATCTATTTGTAAAAAAAAACTGAGGACAAACTATTTAATTAAAACAAATGATCAGCTGCAAACATTTCTTGGAATTCCTGAATTTTCCCGCTGTTTACAATTTTCGTCAGAAAAGGTTTTGCTAAATTACGTTGCCTTATTTTGTTTAAAAAAGTTTAAATAAATGTTTTTTATAAAGCCAGACAAGACTGTAAGTACTTTATGTTAGTAGCTACAAACTAAACTTAATCTATTTAAGAGTTATTTTTTGTTTAACGAAGCCTGGTTTAAAATAAAATATAAAGTCGTTGTTTCGGTGTTAAGCAGTTTGGAATAACTTTTGTTTGTTTGTTATATTAACAGGATTTAACAGACTAAAAAAACATTTGATTAAAAAACTGTTCACGCGTTAAGATGTAACAAGAAATTGATTTTAAAAGTAAAAGTTGACAGACTGACTGGACAAAGCAGATATATTCAATACGATCAACTTGTTTGCTTAACAAACTCCTGACAGTCTGAACAAAAAATTACAATGTTGGTCACCGATTG
Source organism: Corella eumyota (assembly GCF_963082875.1). Lineage (NCBI taxonomy): Eukaryota > Metazoa > Chordata > Ascidiacea > Phlebobranchia > Corellidae > Corella > Corella eumyota. The sequence goes on along the minus strand of NC_137495.1, from coordinate 1,244,508 downwards.
TGTGAAAGACTTTTACAACAAAATTGTTTTGGAGGTAAATTTGTTTTAAGTACTTATAATATTACTGTGCTAACATAAAGTCAAAGGTAGACATACCTGAAAATATTTTTGTTGTATAAATTATCTAACTAGCTGCAATTTTCAATAAAATAGCACCCTTTAACCTGAGTAAAGAGCTAGAAATGCTACTAACCTTTGCTGAGCGAATAACCAATTAGCATATTAATTATTGGCCAATTATGATAAAAAAAAATCCAAACTTGAAACTTGACGGGTTAACATATGTTAGGCTATCTTTAAGTTGTAAAGTCAGCCTACCGATATTGAGAATATTATAAATAAAAGAAAAAATTTTGAATATTTTTGTAATTTGTATTGCTTTAAATAGCATGACTTTAGGGAACTTGTCACATTATCAACCACAAATCTAATATTTTATTCAGAGAGTTTTGGTGATGGTGTCCATGGATGTTGATGCATTATGTGCCTGCAAGATCCTTCAAGCTTTGTTTAAATGTGATCATGTCCAATATACTCTTGTTCCTGTTTCTAATAAAACTGATCTTACGGTATTAAACTTATCGATATTTTGTAAACTGGTTTTATTGTAAATTTTGTTATTTTGTTGTTAATATGCGACATAAAAATTTGCTTGTAAAAAGTGCTTTACAATATTTCATATAATATTTAAAAATGTCAATAAACTTTTGCTGGATTGCTTTATTTCTTAAAATTTACATAATTCACTCTCAATTGAATATCTGTAAAAAAAGAATTTTTAACCTTTACGATATTCATCAATAAATTTATTGTTACTAGAGAGAGTTTGAGGAGCACAAGGATCAATATAAATGTTTTGTTTTGTTAAATTGTGGAGGAAACTTAGATTTATTGGATATGTTAGACCCACCTGAAGACATCACTTTCTTTGTGATTGACAGGTGAGATTTGTTAAAGAATATGATTCCTTGTTTAAATTTTTTATTTTTTATGTCGACTATCTTAAAAATGAAAATTGTGTTATTGCATATTGTACACATTGTCTTAGAGAATTTTTAAAAGATAATATAGTAAGTTGGACAAACATATATCTGTAAAATAGTGGATATTAGTAACGCTTATTTTGTCCTTTTATCCCTGATGTAACATTTTTCACAGTTTTTCTGTTACACTATCAGTATTTATTTTATATCAATTGCATTAATATATTTTGTATTTATGTTTTAGTCATCGACCAATTGACTTGGTAAACTTTTATTGTGAGAATCAAGTTTACTTCATTCTTCAACATGAACAAGATGAAATTACTTCAATTCCAGAATATGATTCAATTTACAGAGATTATGATGTTAGTTAGATTTTAATTGTCATAGATATGATAACATTAAAAGGACCAAGGCGTGATTTTTTGCATTAACTTTGTAGTTATATTATTAAAAAAATGTAAATATTAAATTTTTGTTAATGGGGCTGTAAGCACTGGTCATTTATCTGCTATTATTTTTGATTTTTTTGTCTCTAAAAAAAATTGAATATAAATTGATTTCCGTAGTATATATACCAACATGGTAGTATATATACCTAACCCCTAAATCTCAATATTTCAGTCAGATGAAATTGATAGCGAAGATGATTCAGAACAAGTTTCAAAAAGGAGAAGATTTGATGAAGTAAGTTGACTAGTATATATATACCTTTAATCTTTGTTATGCATTCAACAACTGTAAGTTTTTTGCAACTTAGATTTTATGTTTTAAAAGTATCAAAAGTTATAAGTCTAAGTTTGTATAGTTAAGTATAGTTTCATTATACCTAAACCAAAATTAAATTTTGGTTTATTTTTTAGGCTACCTTGGAAAGAAAAAGAGAGAGAAGAAAATGGGAAGAAAAAAGAAAAGAAGTTATCTTCGAATACGAAGAATTCTCTTATTTTGGAACTTCAGTAAGTTTTGTAATTTGAATTTTTAGCCCACTCTGTTACCATTTTAAAATTGAAACATTATTTTTTAACCTAATTCAAGCAGCACTTATAGAATAGGCCTATCAGTTATGTAGTAGTCTCTTGTTATGTAGTATTTTTTTTGTATTAATTAACATGCACACATGTTAAACATACACAACATTTACTTTTATACTCTACAGGCTGCATTAATAGTTTATGAAATAGCTTGGAAGTTATCCAAAGACAATAGTGATTTACTATGGTGGGCCATCGCTGGTGTAGCTGATCAATTCCAGAACAAGAGAACAGGAAGAGATAAGTAAGTTAAATAAATTGTGATATTAATTTGTCAAGAATATGTGTATCTATAAAATACAGAATGGTTTGCATTGATCAAATCTTAAGCCCAAACACCAGCCCATTTAATACATGGGATCTGAAGTCTTTTTAATATACATTCGTTCCATTCGATTCTGTTTATTGTATATGTACCAGAAGAAAATTGTATAGTAAAAATTTGTAATCCTATTAACCTTTATTAAAATTTATATAGTTTTAGGCGATAAGGTTTATGTATTATAACATACTATTTTTTTAAAATTTAAACCAACCTACATTCAAAGATTTATTAAATTTCTTAAAATAGTTTAATTTTATTTATTACCAGATATGTATCAAGTGTGTTAACCCTCCAAGGTCACATGTCAAGGTTGAACCATCAGAATGAGGACGATGAAAACACAAAATCAATTAACTGTTTAAAAGTTAACTTTGAACATGAGTAAGTATGCTGTAATCTATATAATAAAGCTTAGTGGGCAATTCAGGAGTATGTTTAATTTATAGGCCTACAAAATAAAACAAACTGCCATTTGTGGTGCATGGGTATATTAATGTGCGAGAGTAAATTAAGCCGACAAATATTAGTTGAGAGTTGCGACCATATGTCAACGATTAAAATGCCAACTGTAGGGCAAGCTAATAGTAATATTAAACGACTGGTAATATCAAATTTTAAAAATCTTTTTCGCTTTTGTGGGTTTATAAATTTTCTAATCTTTCTATGCAGATTTTTCACTATATTAGATTTAAAATCAATGTTTTATTAATTTTGTTTTTATTAAGTTTGGATCTTGCGTTGTATCGACACTGGTCGTTGTTCGAAAGTTTGTGTCACTCTCTCACCACTTCAACAACCTTTAAAGTTTGGACAAACATTGGGATGAAACGACTTCATCAATTCCTTGCTGAAATGGGAATACCACTAACTCAATGTAAACAAAAGTAAGTTGGTATTTTTATAAGTAACATCAAACTATTTCTATAGTTCATAAATTTGTTTAAGTAATTTATATACCCTTGTATGTACTATAAATTATATGATAATTTTAAATGAATTTTTACAAGTTTTATTAACCTATTTTTTTTTAAACTTTTTTGGCATTTTTATTGAGATTCTAGTGATAGTCCAAACTAATACAATTGTCCATTTACATTTTTAGCATTTGTGTAAATGTAGCATAGTTATAAATGAAATTGATTTAAAAATTTGTAAATATTATGATCTTTTAGTTATGCTTTCATGGACACGAAAATGCGAGAAAATCTTCAATCTTTGGTAGAAGAATCAGCTGAAAAGTTTGGATTAAGAGATATGAAATATCAGAGTTTCTCAGCCCAATATGGATTCAATCACAAGGTTTGTATTACTTAAGTTTTGCTCATGTTTTTTTGTTATATAATAAACTATATATTATTTCACGTTTTTACATTGTTTTTAAGCACTTGGTTTCACTACCTGAAGTTTTGGGTCTGATCCCAACTGCTCTTATACTGTAGCATCCTTAAGTAAGCTATAAACGGTATAAACTTCTGCTGAGCCAGCTAACCAGAAGCTTAATTATCAGGCAATTATAATCTATAATATCCCAAACTACCACTAGCAATTCAAAACTGGGTTGGAGTAACTGATTATACTCTATATTTAGGTAATAAAGTTGACCTTTCCACACCGAGGATAATTCAATAAAAAAAGGGTTACTTTATTAGTTTTAATGATATTTTGCACCATTTTTTATTATATATTTTATTTTAAATATATATTATGTTTTAACCAAGTTAAATTTGTTATAGTTGTGTGCCAGTGATGCAGTTTATTCTGTTGGAGCTCTACTAGAAGATATTGTAAGTTTATTAAATAATGTTGAAAAATAATTGTAAACTATTAGTTGATAGCTCGCCCGTAATATGGTCGCAACGCTTAACTAATATATGCTTGCAATAATTTACCCAAGCAACAGTTTTGTTTATTTTGTAGACCTATAGATTAAACATATAAATATATTAGCCAATAAGCTTCTTTATTTATAGAATCTAGCACGATAAACTTATATATTAAGATTTATCTTTAATGTTGAACAAAAATGAGTTTTTGTTTAGAATGGAACCACTGACAATAACCTTCCGGAAGATAATTCAAATTTTGTTGGAGCACTGGAGAGTTTGTCAAGGTTGGTTATCACTTTAAATTATTTTAGTTAAAAGCATTTGATTTGACTAAAAGTTAATGTTAAATTGATAATGTAAAACATTTAAATTAGGTGACAATGTACTTTACTTAAGACGCTAAAATTTTAAACTTTACAATATACTGTTTAGACTTACAATTAAATGTTAAAATGTACATTTAGTTTTAAACCCAGCATTGCTTAACTTGATATTATAACCTAGATATAATATTTTAATTACTTTTAATTAACATTTCTTCAGAATAACCGCCCCGAAGATGAAGGAAGGTCTCAACTTGGCAAAACTTCAGTTAAAGTCAATTAAAAGTAATGTCAGTTCTTTTATTGATATTGGTCAAGTTATGAGTTATGGTCCTTTCCTTTACACAAGCGTTCAAGAGGTACTAGTTATAATTTTTTTTATAATTAACTTAACAGATGTTTTTAGAGTAATAATAGTTGTTTTTGGTAGAGTTTTCAAGTTAAAAACAATAATTTATTTATAATGGAGTGAATTTATATAAATGTATGTCCAACTTAAAGCTTACAAAGTGAGCAAAACTTCCATTTGTGGTGCCGAACAAATATTAATTGCAACTTGCAACCATATTACAAAAATTAAAATCTCAACTGTAGGCAAGCTATTGGCTAGTAAAGACTAACAAGTACAAAGCTTGTCCCTAATAGATACTCACCTCTATAATATTAATATTTTGTATACAGGGTACTCCAGATTACAAATATTTTGGTCAACCCATTTTCTTGAATTTATTTTCACATTATCTTTTACATTCCTACATGAAATCATTATCTAAGGTAAGCCAAGTTTTAAACTAAATTTTCATAAGTTAATTTCCATAAAAGTAACCCCCTTACAAAATGTATGAATATCTGAAAATGTTGTTTAAATTTTTGATGTTATTTTTTTTGTAAAGTTTTGAAAAAGGCACTAAACCATTCTTTTATAATCAAAAAGAGAACACTTAAATGTTTAAAGTTGAAATTAAATTTTTAAAGTTTTAATTAAAGTTAAAAACATTTTTTTAAATTTTTTTCTTTTAAGTTAAAAAGGGAAAAAGCACGAAACCTGCCCTTGGTTATTTGTGCTCCCCATAACATAGAAGAACAAAGTACGATTATTATCGGGATTCCTCCACTAGCTGATGAGACAAGGAAAAAGTAAGCTTAGTTTTAATTAATTTTTTGGAAGTAAATTATGGTAAAATATGGCTTAGAAATTCTAAAAAAGTTAATTTTGCAAATTTGCTAGAAATTATGTTGTAGCTGAAGTTAGTTTGGTTATGATATAAAAACTTGTTTCTAAATGGTAGATTAAATAAATCCTTTTTATAGTTGATATAGTTTTTAAAGTTTGTAGAAAATTTTCTGTTTTTCCTTTTTTAATTTTTTTAGATTTTTATTTTTATTATTTTGAGCACTTTTAATTTATTTTTACGTTCTCACTTTTTAGTTTATTCGGAAACGCTTTTCTTCATGCGGCTGAGCGAACAAAATCTCGGACCTTGCATGATAATTTCGATACCTCAATTATAACTATTAAAAATGAGGATAAAAGTCGTTTTATGGATGCGCTAATTACTATTATGTCATAGTTTGGGCATTGTTAGGTCATAAAATGATAAAACTATTAGTTCATCTATTTGTTTTTGTTGTTTTTTTTATACAATTACACTATACAGTAATATAATGGCTACTTCATTAGATATTTGTAGATTTATATTTCATTTTTGTCTTGGGTTGGTCGTGTTTTAATTTATAACTGAATTTAAAATTGGTTTTGTTGGTAAGAAATTGAATATTGTTAAAGATATATTTATATATAGATAATTATAGTTGCTGGTCTTAAGTTGGGAAATCAAATTTGTTTACTTTTGTTTTTGTTACTTTTCAGTTGATAAATCCCTTATTCTAGAAATACAGATAGGTTATACTTGCTTGTAAGTTATATAATAGTTTGGTATTGGATTTTTTGACTATAAGTTTAAATATTTAAAATGTGTAATTATAGACCAAACAAATTGAAGTATTGTCGTTTATTTTACAAAAGAACTTCCAAATTTTCACAGTGGCAAAAAAAAATATTAATTTTAATGTACATATATATACCCCAGCTCTTTCTTTTAAACCAATTTGGTAAGAGTATTTTTTAAATTTGATTTATTAGAACGATTTAATATAACAAACACTTCAAAAAACATAAATTAGATTTTGTACAAAAAGTAATAACTTAACAGTTTCGTTTATATTATGTAGTTCATGTAGCTTACAGAATTTTAAAGAAATTGTATTTAATGTCTGAAGAAATATTGTCAGATTGTTAAACTTGTGTACAAATAAGTATTATTTGTTCTTTTATTGAAAACTTAAAGGTAACACAACACACAAGTAAAAAATACTAAAGTTTATTATGGTGTACAACTCAAGTCGTTTTTGTTTGTTTTTAATCTGATGAAGAATTTCCATTTTCCACGCCTTCAAGTGCTTGATAATCCTTTTCCAAAGTTTGAAACCGTTCCATGGCCTCCTCCAGTGCTTCCCTCTCAATCTCAACATCAGTGTTCCTACACTGTGAAGCCCATCTTCTTATAACTGTTCCTTGCGTCTGGCAACGCTGGAAAAGTGAGGCCAAATTACTTGAGCTTTGAAGAACGGTCATCATTGGGATATTTTCAACCAGATTAGGATAAGCACCATTTGAAACTGGTTTAACACCATTACTCGTGCCTGGTTTGGAATTGGAATGCCCATTTGCAATTAATGGGCCATCACCATTTAGCAAGTAGTCTGTATATTGATCAGTATGCCCATTTGATTTAAACTCTTGTGATTTAATAAACCCATCAATTTGAATTTCATTGGAAAAGATATGTGGAAAGGGAGATTTAATTTGGATTAAATCTTTAATGATGTTCACAGTGTTACTGATACTGTTTGGAAAACGTTCTGAAAGATAGAGTTTTAGCATTGAAGATATATCCTTGCATTGATGCAACTGTGTTGAACTGTATAGAGGGTGATCAGAGTTGGATATTAAACTATCATTTTTAAAACCACTTAAACTTAAGTTTTGGGCATAGCATCGCTCGCTACTTTGTGGTGTTAAAGTAGATTTAAACATTTTAGTCACATCAACTGAGGGTGTTAAAGTCATCCATGGATTTGTGTTCGAAAAATCACAGAGAAAATCTGGGAAACAATTGTGCTTTGTGATGTCATAAGGAACTGGGAAAGATGAACCGACGGATAGTAAATTACGAGTTCCGTTGGTTAGATTTTGTTCAAGTTGAGACATTGAAAAAATATGATCTCGTGTTCGGTAACAACTAGTGATAGAGTCAAGTGTAGTTGCGAGTATTGAGCTTGAGTGATAACTCGAACCCGGCCTAAAGTTAAGAAATGGAAAATCTCGAGTGAAGCCATTTTTCTGGAACAAATCACAATTTAAACTGAGTGGGGCAACTAATGAACTATGCTCCAAGAAACTGGATAACGACAACAGAGTTGAAATCATTTCAGTTTTTTTATTGCTTGCGGTCCTTGCCTTAAAACCAACAGGCATTGTAGGAAAAACTGCTTTTGTTTTACCTTTAAACTCATCACTAAGGTATTGAAGTACATTTGACCCTAGCCCACCAAACCCGTTATTAAGATCCACAACAACATTAAACCCTTGCATGGCATCACATTCTTCCGCATAAAACCTAACTGTCTCCTCAACTTGACCCATAATAACCCCTTGATGACCTTCATTGATCCCTGCCACCCAGTGGTTAAAAGAATCGTCACCATGGAGATGGTTGTTGATCAACAAAGTACTTCTGGGATGATAATGAACGCGTTTGTAGTCAGACCAAGTATTGATTTGCTTATTCAAGTTATAAATCTTGGCTGGTTCCCCATTATTGTTGCCATTCTCTTTTCCATTTTTGATCCCCAGTTCATAGATTTCTTCTTCTTTACTCAAGTCCTCAAGAAACTCGTTTTTTGGGTAGGATTTTGAGGCGAAGGTTTGAACGTTGTTGTCCCAAGTGTAGCTTGCTACAAAAAATAAAAACGAAAATACTTGATATTCAGATTTAGTTTAAATTACTTTTGGATAGAGGATAATTATAAATATTTTACACAGATTAAATTAACAACAATTTAAAGGTAAGACCAGCAGCAAAACTTTATTTTTACCTTGAGTTTCGGTTATCTCCTGTTTTCCATACAAAGTCCCATAAAGTGGCAAACAGCCCATACTGCCCTTTAAATCCACTGCAATTAAACGTGGTGTAAAAGTCACTTCTCCTCTGTGGTTTTGGCCTTCCCGAAACATGGTATCAGGGTCGATGTCTGATAATTCTTTGCCATCTTCATTGTAATTAAATAAAGATTCTTGTAAGTTCCACCAATGTGTTCCTATGTAGTTGGAGTAATGGCCTAGTTGAAGGTTAATTACCTCATGTGGCATATTGACTTAATTTTTATTTACCTTTAAAACAGGTGGAACAAAAAATATAAACACAAGAAAGTTCTAGAAAAAACAGATGATTAAGTTAAACTTATACACATGAAAATGCAATAAAACAATATAGCGTATTAAAATTTATTAAATTCGTTGATTAGTTTTGGTAAAGGACAGACTGAACAAATTTAAAAAACTATAGAACCAAAAAAATCCAAATTTAAAAAATGGCTACGCTAACCGCTGGTAATTTGCAACATTTAACAACTAACACCCATGAATTTAAAGCTTTAAATTAATATGGTATTCTTGTTTAAAGAAATGTCTGCATTGCCTGAAGTTAATTAATTAAAAATTGGGAAATTTCAGTTAAAAAATCAACAACAAACAATAACAAAGCATGTAACACTCTACGCATGAGTTTGCAATATTATAGGATATTTATCTTTTAACTAAATTGTTCTATAATTAAAATTTATAGGGTTTTTATATTAAAATTTGCATCAAATACAAGTATGTTACAAAAAAAGCCAAAAAACTTTAATTTTTTAGACTTAAATATTGATTTTAATTGAATTTGGTTGCTATATAATTTACATGTTCAAACTTCTCTCGTTTTTTTTTTAATGCGAGAGAGTTAAAAGAGAAAAAAGAAATGACGTTGTAAGACGGTGAACGTCGTCAGGTATCATTTCAATTTGTAAGCGTGCCTACTAACGTAGTAAAATTTTATTGATGAGTGAAAACATGTGTAAAAAATACTAAATATGCACTTATTCAGATAGCTGTATGTATATTAAGATATGCAGTCGAAAAATATAGTAAAAGTTAGTCTATAACTGCATTTTAAAGTATGCGTAAATGTATTTTTTAGATTTTTAAATCGGTAATTGCAGATTAAGGAGAACGTGAAAAGGAAATAGCTTTCTAAAACTTGCCGAGTTTGTATATTAAGAAATATTGCCTTGAGCAGTTATCTAAAATGCTGACACAACTTTTTTTTATATTCTTACATGCTTTTAGTCAGTAAATTATTAGTTTTTAAAGCCTAATTACCTAACTCTGTAATAAAACGTTAAAATAAAATTTTAACGTTTTTTTCAGCCACAATTTAGGGATTTATTTAAACTATAATGCTGTGATTGGTATATATATCTAAGCGTTCTTAAACTTATAATAGAATCAAAAAGTGACAAAATTCAGCAGAATTGATTCAGAAAGATTTAAAAATGAGAAGAAAATCTCGGATCTTTATTGGTATTGTTCTGGTTTGGTTTTGTGGAATTATTTATTATTGGTCGGTTAACCAAGAATCTGAAGATGAAAAAGTATTGCGAGAACACGAAGTAAGTTGTTTTTGATATTTTATTCAAGTAAAAGTTTTAATTTTTTTAATTGGTATTTAATTAGGCTATAATATTTAATCAAAATATTAAATTACAAAAAAATAACATTACCTCTTTTTTGTTTTTAGTTTTCAATTCAAAATCACCAAACCATTAACACCTACAAAAAAGCAAACCCCAAATTAAATCATATTAACAACAATCATAAGGAACTTTTTAACAAGAACAATATGGAAAAAATCGAATTTCCTAATTTTGACAATAATTTAAATTATAAGAAGGAAATTAAATTTGAAAATAAAGATTTTGACAGTGAAACATTTTCGGACGATACAAGCGATTTTTTAGGAAAATTAAAAAAACATAAAGACAAGATTTTTGGTGCGGTAAAAACACCAAATATACAAAAAAACAAAAACTTAAATTCAATTGAAAATGAGGCTATTTTTGACCCTAAAGTTCATGGGTCCCTTCCATGGCAAATTTTTGATGAAAAAAGTTACATCGAAAAAACATTATTAAAACCCGGTGAAGATAAATATAAAAGAAATAAATTTAATCAATTTGCGTCAGATAAATTAAAATGTGACCGACCAGTTCCTGATACAAGAAGTCATTTGTAAGTTAATCACTCTTCAAACATTTGTTTTAATGTGTAAGTTTTAAAACCAAATAACTTTTAAAAATGTCTTTAATTTTCTAAGTTTAAAAGACAATTTATGTAAATCGTATGATTTTTGCATAAATAATAGTAACATATGAACAGACATTTTATTGGCTTCAATTTTTTGTAGTTCACAATATTTGTTATATATATACTTAATAATTTTATATTTGCAGATGTGCCAATCAGCAGTTGGATACCCCTAACCTACCAGCCACAAGTGTTGTCATTACTTTCCATAATGAAGCCAGATCAACTTTATTAAGAACAGTTGTGAGCGTTCTAAACAGGAGTCCACCTCATTTAATTAAAGAAATTATTTTGGTTGACGATTTCAGCGACAATCGTAAGTTTTGTGATGTCATCATCACTTATTCTTTAACACTTATTTGGTATTATAATGTATATTGTATTTTTTTATATAGTAGACTGTATTGTTTTTTGGTAACTGTAGAGGAATCATTTTTTATGTCATTGGTTTATTGTTAGGTTTTTGTTATATAAATAAACTCATGTTCTTTATCTAATTAGCTGAAGATGGAGAACAAATATCAACGATTGAGAAAGTTCGAGTTTTAAGAAATGATGAAAGAGAAGGTAGGCCTTTATTAGAAATATTTGCTAACCTTAGGTAATTCTGCAAACTCAACGTCGAAAAATCACTAAATATATTATACAGCAAAAGTAATGAATTAAATTATTTTCAATAAATTAAATTGTTTTATTTTCAGGTTTAATGAGATCCAGAATAAAAGGAGCTGATGTTGCTATCGCCCCAATTCTAACTTTTCTTGATTCCCATGTAGAGTGTAACCATAATTGGTTAGAACCCCTGCTCTCAAGGGTGTATGAAGACAGAACTGTTGTTGTGTGCCCCATCATTGATGTTATTAACATGGATAACTTCGATTATATTGGAGCCAGTGCAGATCTAAAAGGAGGTAAGAAATTATTTATTTTATGTTTTTTTATATTTATTTATTCATAATGTAGGAAGGTCAATTTCACAACCTAAACATAAAGTAACATCGGTAACCCTAACCTAGTCCTGAGTTGCCATTAGCAGTTTGCTATATTATAAGTCACATTTTGTTTAATTTTAAAGATTTTTTTTCCAACATATTTTTGATGTTGGTTTTATAAATACAAACACGTTAAAGGTTTTTTGATTTCATGCTTGAATTATGATCTAAGCTTATCACAATATCGATGTAATCCTTTAAAATCCTAAGAGAATTATAGGATAAAAAATTAATGTAAATTTAAGGCCAGCACATTAAACAAAAATATTTTTTAAATTTTATATTAAAAAAAAATTGTTTTACAAAATTTTTTAGCTAAAAAATGTAAAACTTGCGATTTTTTCAAAATTTAAAAGTTTAATTTTGGGTGTGAATTAATCTTAATAAGATAGCCTAGTAAATTATATTGTATTACATAAATAAAGTATTTTAATGGCATTTCGTATTAAATGTCTGATCGCCCTTGGCTATATTATCTTTAATTTCATCTACTTTAAAGTTTATTTTGGTTTAATGAACAATTATTTTTTTTTATCTTGACACACTTACATAAAATAAGACTTTGTTATATTAAAATATATGCATTTCAAAGTATTAAAAAGTAAACTAAATAGTTTTACTGATCTAAATTGAATCTTTTACTTTAATATTGTTTTAAAAATCAGTATTAATAAGTTATAGTTTAAATATAGGTTCTATATTAAAATTTAACCTCTTCTTTTTACCCATTGTTATGCTTTTATTAGTTTATTTTAACCTGGTTTCTTAATACAAAATAAATTAATTAGAATTTAATTTTTATCTAGGTTTCGATTGGAATTTGGTGTTTAAATGGGATTACATGTCACTAGAAGAAAGAAGAAAAAGATCAAACAATCCTGTAGTTCCTATTGCGTGAGTATTTTAATTAAATTTATATTAAAATTGATGAAATCTTAAAGATTAAAAATACATCTAACAACACTCTGTATATAAAATTTGACATAGGTCTTTTCAAACATAAAAGTTATTAGTAAAAACTATTATAACTTGACACATTTTATGTAATGTCAGTTTATTTGAATTAGAACAAATTTTTAAGTAAAACTGGTTAATCATTATTTTAAACTTGACTGGTAGAAACTTTCGTTCCATTATAAAGAAGACCACTAATATACACAAAAATGTCTTATCTTCAAGCACTTTTCTGCTTGAGTGGCAGCACGTAAATGTAGCCGCAAGATTTTTTGTTTAAACAAAAAGATTAAGGCACTTGTTGTTTAGTCTGGTTAGAACACATAGGTTTATTGTGTTGGCAATTTTGGGGTTGTCTTCAAGGCCTTGAACTTAATTTTGACTGGTAAAATTTTGTATCGTCATATTGTGTAACGTTCTACTTAGTTATTTGGTTAAAAAAAGGGTTATTTGTTTGTAAAATTGTGTTAATTTTTTATTTTAATTTAATTTTTTGTGAGGTTGTTTTTTTTTTATATGGTTTCGTATTGACTTAAATTTTTTTCCAAATAGGGTAATTTTTAATTACATATATATATAGTTTTTTTTCCTTTTTGTTTGTTTAAAATAAATTAAATTGTAATTTGTCAGATTTAACGTTTAATATAAGTAAATTCAATGCAATATTCAGCAGCACTTAGTAAAAATAAATATAAAATAACAAAGATTTAAAACATACCTGCCTTACATTTTCTTCAATCAACTAACTACTGTATGGTCTACATCATATTTTCAATTAACATTTTTGTAAGTTTTTACTGAGAGCTAAAAGCCAGTTTGTTTATTTGTAAACATTGAAAAAAAGTTGCAATTTGCAGACTTATAGTTTAAACAATTTTAGTTTTGTTTTTTAATAACTTCTACTTTTTTGTATTTGTTTTAAATGTATTGATTTTTAAAACCAATTTGTTTTAAATTGCAAAAGTTTTAAAATTAAAAAAATGTTGATTTTAAGATTGAAATGGATTTTGTCTTAAGTTTTGAATTATTTTATTTTTACAAAACCTACAGGGAATTCAATTTTATTTCTTCACCTATTTAATCAACCAACATAATGGACTAAGCATGTTTAATTATTAATAAACCAACATCTGCATAGGGAAATGAAATTTCCCTGTTTAGTAAATATTTAGTTTTACACATATTTGAGAAATCTAACACAATAGTTAATCCCTTGTGGGAATAAAAGTTTTTTTACTTTCAAATAGAAATCAATTTTTTTTAACTGTGATAGTTAATTGATATTGCTTTGCCCAATTTAAAACTTTGATTAATTAACAAAACATTTGAACATATGTTAGTTTATTTAACCAATAAAAAAACAAAGAGTGGTTAGTTTAAAACTTTGTTTTTGTGTTTTTTTGCTAATTGAAAATTATTGTTGTCTTGTAGTTTTTTACATGGGTTAGATTAATTGATTATTTATTTAGTTTTCTAATTGTAAAGAATATAATATTACTTTTTAATTTGTTTTTGGTGGCTTTTTTATGTCTAGTCTGTAATAAAATTGTTAAGGTTTTTATTATATTTATTCTTTAGATATGTGGTTAAATTTATTACATTGTGCAGCTGGTTACAAAATAAATATAATAAAATATATTAAATAGGCCAAGTCTTTTACAATTTTAAAAGTAATTGTTTTAAGAATAGGTATCTATATACCGTTGATATAATTAAATTTAAATAAACCCAAAAAGTCCAATAATGAAGATAAAATGTAACTGTGAAATAATTAACTTACGATTGATTGAAAGAAGGTAATTAAGTGAGGAAATGAAATTTAATTAGGATAAATTACACAAAGGTTAAGATTTATATCATTTTTGTTACAGTTCCTTAAATCAATATTAAAGAAATTAAACCCAAATTACTAAATCTAATGAAATGAAAAAAATGCTAGTGCTAAAACAGTGTGCAGCTTTTAACAATGCTTTTATCCAATTTATGTTGCCATATTTATTATTTTTAATGTTAATGACAAAGAGGATAAGAAAACTTTGATATATTGTTAACTAAATAATAACTTCTTAAAGAACTGATTTACTAGCTAATAATAAATTCCAATTTAACATAAAACTATACCTTAGTATGACTTGCTGTATGAACAATACTTCAATTTTATCCTGTTTGTTTTAACCCCATGTTTTATTTCAGGACTCCTATGATAGCGGGTGGTTTATTTTCCATGGATCGATCTTACTTTAATCAACTTGGTAAATATGACACAGCCATGGATGTATGGGGTGGGGAAAACTTAGGTAAATTGTTTGGTATTTTAACCTGAAATATATTCATTGTATTTGCAATTTTTTCTATCTTTATTATAAGATAAGTTTGTATAGTTTGGTAAAGTGTTTATATAATTGGTTTTATTTAAATTTTATTCATTTTTTTTTCATTTTTTTAAAATGATTTTACAACTATTTTGACAAGTTGATTTCATGCCCTTTTTTTAATGTAAAAGTCTAAAAATTTTAACATTTAAACTGTCAAGTTTTAGTTAATTAACTGTATAATCCTTTTTTTTATCATGCCTTTTTTGTTGAAGGATCATATTGTATACAATTTTAATTTAAACAAATTATTATATTTACAGAAATCTCATTCAGAGTATGGCAATGTGGAGGAAGACTTGAAATTATTCCATGCAGTAGAGTGGGTCATGTATTCAGAAAACAACATCCTTACACCTTTCCTGGAGGAAGTGGGAATGTATTTACTAGGTCAGCATGAAGCATTTGATATATATACATAAATATAACACTAGGCCTCATATTTAATCAATGTTAGTTTGGTAATGTAAATAGTATGAAAACATTGGGTTAAATTAGATTTTTATATGTTTATATTGTATGGAATTAGTTATTTTTATCCAATACTTTTTATTTGTTTTTTTTTATCCAGTATTTTTATTGTTTAAATGACGCTATAACACTTTAATATAGAAATTACTACTCCATGTTATTGTATTAAGTAATCAATATTATATTATACAGAAACACACGAAGAGCAGCTGAAGTTTGGATGGATGAATATAAGGAATATTATTATGCCGCCGTTCCTTCTGCGAGGCTTGTGCCATTTGGAAAGTAAGTTAATAAAAAAGTGAAAAAATTATACATTTTTGCCATCTATACTTCACAACCTTATGGGTTATTTTTATATCTAAATTAGTTTTTTTTTATATTTTTAATTACCTTTAAATAAAGGTCAACTTTAAAGCCTAATTAAAGATGAACTCTTAGTGAACTGACTTGTTATTAAGTTGTGTTAACTTCTATTTTGAGATTGCTATTGGTTTGCAATAATTTAACACTAATTTGATGTTTGCTGTTGTGTTGCTTTTAAACCTGGGTTAATAATTAACTTGTGAAATTAGAGATAGTACAGAGATACATGTTTGTGATGTTACTGATTGTGGCATTGTGTACAAACAACAAACTTTTTATCATGTCATAAAAATTAAACAATTTTTAGGGTCAGCTTTTTACTGATAACAGTGTGTACATATCCCTTTATTTGTTGCAATATAATTAGGTTTGTTGTGCAGTGTTTTGTATCTTACAAATATACACTATCTGTGTTTATTGGAAAATGTGGTTGATGTTTTATGGAACCCAGTTATTTTTGTATCCTTAAGCTGCTATTTTACTAAAATAAACCCTTATAAAAAGTGATTATATGTCTTAAAACGAACATTTTTTTAAACTTATATTTTTGTTTTAGTATTGATGAAAGACTTGAAATACGATCAAGAAACAAATGTAAACCATTTAAATGGTATTTGGAGAATGTATATCCTGAATTAAGGTAAGGTTCTGACTAAGAATATAGTAAAATTAAATAAACTTAATGAAATAAACCAAATTTGATCAATGGTGTTAAATTTTGGGCTCGCAAAAACAATGATTTTTGCCTAAAAACTGGATTTAAAAACTTGGATTTTTCAATGAAATAAAGTTGTCTGACTATAAACAATACACAAGGCACATGACATATATTATCCACCTTTGTGTATTATAAAAACAATTACTAATTTATTCGGTAATTTAAACCCCCAGGCACAAAGATTAACTTGTTTATTACAAACATTTAATTCTTGGAAGCATGTTTCCTTTTATTTCGAGGTTTTTACATTTCTTTTTACTTGTTAAGTATAACCTTTTAAATTTTTGAAGTTAGTCTTCTTATAAATAGGTCAAAAAGCCATTTTATTATTAAGATTTTTTTTTTAATATCAACTACATTAGTTTTTAGCTCGCCACTACAGTTGGGATTTTATTTGTCGCAACCCACAACAAATTTATGCCATTAATACTTTACCTAAGCACCGCAAACAACAGTTTTATTTGTTCTAAAAGCCCTTAAATTTGACATACATACATATATATATCATCCACACTTTAATATACCCATGACTTGTACAAATTTTATTTTAAAATTGCACACCACTCTATCTTTTGATAAACATATATTATGGGTTAAAATACTACTTAAACACTGTAATTATTAAGTACAAAACATTCTTAAATTTGCTGTATATTAAACTTCAATGTACATTTGGTCTCCAGACACTTATTTAATTACAGACCTACACCATGTAATAACCTAGTTTAACGTCTAAGATTAGGATTTAATTATCACGGTCGTATCTGTAATCCACCTCATAATGTAGCGGTCTATGATGTAACAATATCTTACACGTGGCAAAATTGGGTGATTTGTGTAAATTGCTAATTAATTACGTGGTAATTAACAAATAATTATTTCCTACATGATATGGTTTTGACTTAAAGAAACTGTAATTGTAGTTAGTACAACAGATTATTTATAAACACATTTAAATTTCTTAAATTTTTTTTGCAGAGTGCCCACTAAAGAAGCCGTGGCATTTGGTGCCATCAAACAAGGTGCCACCAACTGTATCGACACATTAGGGCACGGCAGAGATGGCAATATAGGGATGTATGAGTGTCACGAATCGGGTGGAAATCAGGTAATTTAAAAATGTGGCAATAAAAAATTTTGTCTCTATTGAAAAATTAGGTTTTTGTTTAAATATTATTCTTTGAATTTACGTATTGTTTATTTATTAGATTTTAAAGTCCACATTACATTTAAAACTACCACATTTTTAGAAACTAATATTGGAATACTAATTTTACAAATAACATTCATTTAAACGTTTAGTAGTTGCACTCAAAAATAACCCAAAGTAACATTATAAGATTTTAGCAATTATCGAGGGTGGGGTTATTATTTAAACTTTCAACAATTTTAATTTAATCTAAGCTTTAAATATAACATATATTTAACTGTTATAAACTACTGCATTATATTAAATAGGACAGTGTTAGTATTGTATAAAAAGTTTACATAACATCTTAAAAAATCTTTATACTTGTATTTTTTGGTAACCTTTTCATTATTTATAGATAAATTTTCATTTTTGCAAAAGTTTTAAAGTGTTGTACGCTCTATTGAATTAGGTGACTGGTTTTAATAGACCATATAATTATGTTAAGATAATCCCTTACCTCTATTACTCATTTAAAATCTGTAAAAGCATCTAATTATGGCTGACTCAACAACCATCCTTTAATTTATGGTTACAATGTTTGCTATGCTTTGTTTATTAAAACTGTTAAAAAATTGATCCTTTATATATAGAATGTTAATTACAATATGTTAAATGATATGTGATAAGGAACCATTAACAAACAAGATTTTTATGCGTCATTTAAGTGACCTTTAAACTAGACAAAATTTATTTTTTGTAAACACAATAATCAATTAAGTTTAAAACCAACTTTAAAGTCTGATATTTTGCCAGTTTTCCCTCAAAGTTAATCCCAGTTGATGAATCACTTTAATATTGGTTTCTAATCCTTAAAATCACAAAATCTTTTCTTATATTTATCATCTTACCCCTTAAAAAACAGTGGTTAAAACTAAAAGGGGCTTTGTAGTGTTATACAATAGATAATTGTATTTGTGTTTTGTTTATATTTATTTTTAAATATTAGGTTTATATATTAGGTTTATAACTACACTGTTTTATTTTAAATATTAGGTTTATAACTACATTGTTTTATTATAACTCCATAAACTGTTACAACGTTTGTTTATTAATCTAAAAAAAAATTTAAATAGATTTTAATTCAACTTTAATTTTTACCCTTTTTTGTTTTATGTTTTTAGGAATTCTCTTTGAACAAAAAAGGCCAAATAACTCACCAGGAATTATGTTTTACTGCTAAGACCGATACTGAAGGAAGCACAATTGTACTTAGTCAATGCATGGACACCAATGCTTTACAGGTAGCTATACCCTAACCCTACAAGTTTAAATTGTAATTTACCCTTACAAGACTACTTAAACTTGGTTTTTGTAATGTGGTATACCGGTCATGGCATCGGACTATGAGCCAAAAGGTTCTTGGTTTGAGTCCCACCAATGCCACATTATTCATCCTGAAGTCCGGTGTTAACGGATAGCTCAAACATGTCACAACAGCACATCTTTGTGGTTATGGCATTAGGTAATGGCCAAAAGGTATCAGGCTCGAGCCTTGAGCCCGGCGTTAACTGATGGCTTAAATAAGTCACAACAGCACACCCATCTCTATACAAAAAGGAGTCAATTTTGTTACCAAAACCTATCACTTTAAATTGAGATGAAAAATAATAACAAAATTGATTATTTCCCTAGCACTTTGATAACGAGAACAACCAGTTAAAACTTGAGGGCGCTAACATGTGCCTCGACAGCCGTTTGGTGCAGCAGAGAGGCCTGATCCTTTCCCGTTGTAATTACTCTCCATCCCAACACTGGAAATTTACTATGGGTGATCTGGCCAGGTGACGTCATTGATCTTATGACGTCATCGTCGTTACTCTATTTTCCTGGCGTTGTCACAGTGTTTTCGTGACGTCATATACTGTGACATTATCACTTTCTTTTTCTTGCAGTAAGTATTTCTTTTTTCAGCTTTCTCTTATGGAAGACTTAGTGACGTCATTTTTTATATGACGTCATCTTTTCTATGACGTCGACACGGTGCGGTGATCTATAGCAAGTTTAACTGAATAGCGGGCGTTTTTAAGTGACGTCATTGCCAGCATTTTCTTACACGCCATTCTACATGTGCAGTCTATTACTCATTGTTTAATATTATGACGTCATTGTTACTTAATCTATGACCTCATCTCCTCCGCGATCGGTACCTTAATATCAAATTTTATGAAAAGCGGTAAAAAGGGTAAAATTGAAAATAGGGGTCGCTATATATACCCTGACATAAATCTATATGCTTCCTTATAAAAGTGTTTTATTTTTAATGCATATCGCTTCGCACTTGAAACTAGTTTATTTGTATATGTAGGTGAATTAAGTGTATATACTAACTGAAGCCAAATCTTATTTATTGTACAAGTGTATATTCCTAACTTCGCGCAATTGTGTTATTTAAATATTTATAAAAACGCGTTTTAATATCGCTTTTATGCCGACTGTTTGGGGACTTTTTAAAGGCTATACGCTACCCCAAAAAATACTAATTTTTAGGTTTTACTATTTAGTACTTGGTATACTATATTTTACAAATAACTAATACGTTTTTAATTTTTAAAGTTTTTAAATATGGTATAGAAAATGAACGCGTTTTAGGTGCATTTATTACTACAGCATAATACTACTTACTAATTTTTTTATATTATTATTTTAACATATTGTGAGCAAATTTATTTATGATTTTAACTTTTGGGACAACCATAACTTATTTATGTCTATTTTAAACTAATTACCAGACCAAATATAGGCGATATAACTATCTTTTAATAAGTGCAATACGTTCTAAACAAAATTAGAATTACCTATATTTAAAAAAAAATTGCAATAAAAATTCAAACTTATGTTTTACTTTTATGCAGTACAAATTATCCTAACATTGTATTTACCCCTTCTGTATGACGTCATATATTTAAATTTATGACGTAGTTTTCTATTTTAAACTGTGGTGGTTTAAAATAGTTAAAAAGTGTTTTTAGAAAATTATGTTATTGGTATTTTGTTGCGCTTTTGCTTCCAACTTTTATCCGAAATTAAAAAAATCAATTTTGTTTTTATAAATTTTGCACAAAAATTAATGGAACCGATTCTAATTGCTATAGTTTTTTTTACAAACAGTTTAGTTGGATTTGTCTAATTTTAATTGGAAAGTTATATTTAGATTTAAAACAACCTTTTTGCCAGCAGTTAAACAGGTTATGTCGAGGTTAAGTTAAAAAACATTTATGGTGTCTATTTTTATTTCAGATTTTCACTTGTCAAAATAAAGCCCAAAAACTTTTACGGCGGCCATTTTGTTTTTTATGTAAAAAGATAAAATATTTTTTGATACAAAGCATATTAGCATACATAAAATTGGTATTATTACCGTGTAAATGAATGTTTTATTTACGAAACAAAACCATTATTTTGAATTAGTTGGAAATTATATAACTCAGTCTGAGGGAAAGGTTAAAGGTAGGTTGTTGCTCGCTATAAATATCATAACGTTTGCATATTAGTTAACTAACATTTAGGTTGTAATGTTAACTAAGCAAGGAATGACATTTAACATTTTAGGTCACGTCTCATCATTTTAGAGAAAACCATTTTTTTAAATATCAACAGCATTTAATATAATAATTTTTTATATAAGCCATATCCCAAATAAAGTTATTTTGTTTTGAAGTAGCTTTACCATTCTTACAATTAATTTTACAACATATTGATAACAAACAAAGGTATATTTAAATAATTGTTAGTACTAGGTAAATGATATAGAAATAATTATAGTAGATGTGTAACTTTGATCCTCTAGTTCTAAATATGCTGCAAAGTTAGAGCTCGTAAGGCTGATCGAGACGCTCATTTTAATTCGTACACTTTGACACCATTCTTGTAAAACAAAAAAGTTGGTAAAGTGCTATTATTCCAAGCTCTAAAGCAACTCGGTGGTGACTGTCTACGTCTAGTTCATAAGCAGTGAATTTGTCTTGTAGTTTTTTGGCTAGGTCTTCAAATATTGGCCTCATAGGTCATGAGGGGACCACACCATGCCACAAGGACCACACCATGCCGCTGAAAAGTTAACCACAATAAGTTCCTCTCCTCCATTTAAAACCTTTGTATCCCAATCCGTTTCAGAATAAATATAAGTCACTGCTGTTATTTTTTTTACCACAGAATTCAGCAAAAACTTATCTTCTAATTTAATCTAAATTTTACATAGTAAGTCAAACAAATTATTAATTAATATCATTTATAATAAAAAGTTAATGCAAAAGCCTTTTTTGTAATAAACGTTTTGTGCTATTTCATCATAATTACGACTAAGGCAACGTTTTAAGACTGGATTTTTAAATCGCATGTTTTATTTAATATAGGTTGTTGCTTGCTATAATTTTCATAAAGTTTACATATTAATTAGTTAACATTTATGCTGTATGTTATTCATGTTAATAATGACGTAACGCTACAAATGACATTTAATGTTTAGGGTTACGTCACTTCCTTCTATAGATAATTATATTCGGTTAAATATCCACAACGTTTAAAAGTTTATAATAATTTTTTAAATAAGTAAATACAGCAATATTGCAATACTTTTACAAGTATTATAACAATTTAAAAACATTTTAATAACAAACAATATATTTAAATAAATGTAAATATGGGGTAAGTTATGTAATATAATTTGTACACTAGTTCTTAGATATACATTGAAATTTTGGCTCGTAACATAGGTTCAGATGACCCTTGAAATTCGTCTATTTTAACTCCATTCTTGTAGAACAGAAAAGTTGGTAAGGACTGAATTCCAACCTCCGAGGCAACTTCGTCATTGCTATCTATATTAACTTTATAAGCAGTAAATTTTCCTTGCAGTTCTTTAGCTAAGCCTTCAAAAATAGGCATCATAAATCGGCAAGGGCCACACCAGTCTGCGTAAAAGTCGATAACAATGAGTTGTTCTCCTCCATTTATAACTTGTTTATCCCAATCAGCTTTAGTATGAATAAAAGTCACTGAATTTGCCATTTTCGTTGTTTAAAAATCCAATAAAAATCACTTTCTATTTTAATCCGAATTCTTTCTAGTTAGTCGAGCGAATGTGGTTATTGTCAGTTATTAAAAAATGTTAATGCAAACGCCTTTTTTTGTAAAAACGTTTTGCGTTATTCACGATTTAATCAAACTGTTTACAAGAGCCGATCAATCATAAATGATGAGCTATTATGTGTTATTTTTGTGTTTAGTTATCGGGGATTTATAAACCACCGTATTTTAAAGTACAAAAGTCAATTCAAAATAGAACCACATAGTCTAACTTAATTTATTAGCTAATATAAACAGGTCTAAGGCAAAGTTTAAAGAGCTAAATTTTTAAGTCGTTTGTTCTCTTTAATATAAGTTGTTGCTTTACAGTTGCAATAAAGTTTGCATATAAGTTAACTAACATTTGGGTCGTAATTTTTGTATATCAAAGATGATATCACGTTGCTAATAACAACTCGATTTTAATGTTTTGTATAGGTCGCTTCCTTTTTAATGACAATAATGATTGGTTAATTTTAAATACATTTTAGAATAATGTGATTAATATTGTATGGGCCACGCCCAAAACAAGGTTATTTTGCAAAAGTTACACCATTGTCACAAGCATTTTTACAGCATATTGATAACAAATAAAGATACATTTGATAACATGGTAATATTAGAAATATTATATAAGATATAGTAAATGTGTTAGTTTTTTGTGCTAGTTTTAAATATACGTAAAAATGTTGTGCTGCAACTCCATATCATCTGCTCCTGTAACTCTGCCATCTTTTACACCATTTTTGTAAAACAAAAAAGTCGGAAAGCAGTTGATTTCAAGCTCGTCGGCAATTTCGGTCATGTCGTCCACATTGATTTCATAAGCAGTCAATTTTTCTTGTAGGTCTTTGGCTAAATCTTCGAAAATGGGCTTCATATATCGGCAGGGGCCACACCCATCCATAGAAAAGTTGGTGACAATAAGTTTCTCCCCTCCACTTATAACCTTTTCTTCCCAGTCAGCTCTACAATTAATAGAAGTCACTACACTTGCCATTTTTGTTGTTAGAAAATTAAATTCTAATATAATCTGAATTCTAATTTATTTGGTTAAGCAAATAACTTAATCTGTAATAGTTAAAATAAATATGAATATTTGTGATAAAAAAAACTTTATTGTGATAAATATGAATATTATGCGTCATTCACGATTTGATCAAGTGATTTACAAAAGCCGATAAATATTAGATGTTTTTGTTATGTTAAAATATTGCGCATTTTTATACCGCCATATTCTAAAATGCAAAAGTCAATTTAAACAGAACCACATTGCCCAACTAAATTTATTAGCAAATATAAATAGATTTGAGTAAAAGTTTAAGTCAAGGATTTATAAATTGCGTTTGCTATTTATTAGTAGACCATAAGGTTTGCATATAATTTGATTGACATTTTTGTAATGTTTTGTATATTAAAAATGACATCACCTTGTTAATAACATTTAGTGTTTTGTGATTAGTCACATCCCTGTTAAAAATCATAATCATTGGTTAAATACAAATACATATTCAAGTATTAATAGTAATCAATAAGCCACGCCCAGTTTTATTGCAATAAGCCACGCCCAGTTTTTTATTGCGTAACAGTTTTATTGCAATAGTTTTACTTTTAAAACAAGTATTTTACAACATATTGATAACAAACGAAGATATATTTGGTTTTTGTGCTAGTTTAAGACATACATAACAATTTTGTTCCTGAGCTCTGATAAATCTGTTCCCTTTACTTCATCCACTTTCACCCCGTTTTTGTAAAACAAAAAAGTTGGTAACACATTGATTCCCACCTCCGAAGAAACATCTCTATTGTAGTCTACGTTAATTATATAGGCAGTAAATTTTCCTTGCATTTCTTTGGCTAAATTTTCAAAATCGGACTTGATAAATAGGCAAGGACCACACCAGTCTGCGGATAACTCAATAACAAGAAGACTGTCCCCGCCTTTTAAAACCTTATTATCCCAGTCAGCGTAAAATACAAGTTACTTCACCTGCCATTTTCGTTAATACCAAAATCAAATTTTAATATAATCGAAAATCTTATTCAGTTGGTCTAGCAAATGGTTGAATTCGCAATTAAACATAATGGTAATGTTAACGCCTTTTTTGTGATAAATTGTTTATGCTAATGCGTCATTCAGGAATTGATTATTTAATTTCAAAAGCTGTTGAATCAAAGATGATGGGCCATCAGTTGTATTTTTGTGTTTATTAATCACGCAGTTATAGACCACCATGTTTTAAAGTGCAAAATATATTTCAATACTGGGTAGAAGTTGTTAATGTTAAAGCATGAGGTCGTTCTTTCCAAATAGGAAAAAATAAATTTTTATTTTACGGGGGTTATTACCTTAAAGAGTAAAAATGTAAGTATTTAAATTGAACAGATAAATTTAATTTAAATATTTTCGTGGTACCATGATTTAATCCTTATATTTGCCTAGTTATCGATTAAAAAGGTTAAGATAAATGTGCTAAGAGTTTTCACATACTGCTAAGGTTAAGTTTTTTTTTTAATTTAAAGGCTTGATTCAAACTATCAGCTTCAAAGACTTATTATATCTATTTTGCCTTGTAAAAAGAACACAATGGGTAACCTGATGTCAAAAAATAGTATTTTTATTTTTCAATTCGAGTTTATATTTAAAGACATAATAAACAGCGTAAAAACAATACAAAAAATAAAACAAAAGAACTTTATTTGAGATGAGTTTAAATCAATAGTTCGGGGTGAATACCGTGTCGTTTGTAATTGTATGATAGCTTTGTACTGAAAACATCATATATATATAATATAATAGCTTAAACATTTAAAGAATAAAAACACATTTAATTAAAATAAGGAATTCTTATTTACAAAAGCATAAATGCGGCCAAAGTTTTGTTATGATAATAAAAAGATTCCAATATTTTTTCAATATATGTTTTTGTTACTTTTAATGTCATAATATGATTGCGAAAGTTGTGATAATATTACGTGGGTCGTCAACAGTAACAGTACAAACTTTTGACGCTCCGAGACAACAAAAGTTATTTCAATATAGGTAGATACTTGAGAAATTAGAAACTTGTTAGTTCTTGTTATAAAACACATTTTTTACTGGTCTAATATAATTCGTTTTAAACAAAAAACATTTTCTTGAAATTTTTTTATTGGTTTCTTGTTTTACTTAAAAAAACGGTTTTATAAAAAATCTTGTTATAAAATATAACGCTACCTGTTTTTTTTAAATTTTAAACTTGTTAATGCAACCCGAATATTTATTCGCTTTCTAATACATTATGGTTTAGATTTACATGTTAAAAAAAAAAGTTAACATTTAACGATTCGGAATTATGTTCTTGAAAATTAAGTGTTGTTTCATGAAATATTTTGCAATTATCAGGTGAAAATTCGTCGGGATATTCCGAAATAGAATAACGAAATCCTGTCTGCGTCAAAGCGCTTGTAGATAGAAACGTGAAGTGCATGGGTATAGTAAACTCATCTTCTCTTAACCGAGAACTTTCAATTATACGATGCGAAGGACGGCATGTAATTGTGTTATTGCTGTCTCTAGCGGGTAATACTTCTATGTTGAAATATAGAGATTTTGTTGGATCTATGGTAACACTCTCGTATGACAATGCTGAAGCTTGGTGTTTTTCAAACAAAGTTGTGGTACTAAAATTCTCAGTAATAAAATACCATTTTAAAACTTGTTCATTGTTGCTTGAAGTGGTGTTTAAATATCCATACGAGAAACACGTTTTGTCCATTGTAAGCTATAGACGTTGTTAAA
Source organism: Corella eumyota (assembly GCF_963082875.1). NCBI lineage: Eukaryota > Metazoa > Chordata > Ascidiacea > Phlebobranchia > Corellidae > Corella > Corella eumyota. The sequence goes on along the minus strand of NC_137495.1, from coordinate 1,217,638 downwards.
CTAGGGTTTTTTTCTTTTTCTAAAAAAATGAACATAAAATAATAAAATGACGATGACGATAAACTTCAACTAATAATATTTAAAAAAAAATCAAGTAAATATACATAATTAGGCCTAGAGAGATTGTATTTTTTAATTACAAACAAAAAAAAAAAATTTAATTTTTTTAAAAAAATATTTGTAATTTCAAACAAAAAAAAAGTGATTCCAGAGGTTAGGTTTGCTATCAAATACACCAAAGAACTTTTTAAATGTTATTGTGCAGTATAAGTTAAAACGGCTCAGGTGCTTACATTGTATTTAAATCGTAGCTTAGGTATAACATTACGCAAATTATGTTAACAAATTTACAATTATCAAAAGCACTAAAAACGTTAATATAAGAGAATTCAGTTACTGTCTACTTTGCAAACTTAAGGTTTGTTTATTTCAAGTTTTTAAGACCCCCCAGAACTCCCGCTACTGATCGAAGACATGTCGTTTTCGTGGTCTTCAAAGTTTATTGTTGTCGTTTGAGATGTTTTACATTTTTCAAGTGAAAATTCGCTCGGGGATGTCGAAATAGAATATCGGATACTTGTCTGCGCCAACCCAGTTTCTGATTCAAATGTGAAGTGCATTGGTATAACAAATGAATAACGACCTAAACGTGAACTTGAAATCATGTGGTATGTAGGCTTGCATGTAACTGTATTTAATCTTTCTCCTGTGGGTACAACTTCAATATTAAAATAAAAATCCTCCTCGGAATCTAAAAATACCTCTTCATACGGTATAGCAGAACTTTGGAGTTTTTTGAAGGCTTTTTCGTCTTTGAAATCTTCAGTAATACAATAACAAATTAAAACCCGTTCGTTGTCGACTGAAGAAGGTTTTAAAAACCCATAGAACGAACAGTTTTTTCCCATTATAAATTTTTTTAACAATTTAAATATTAATGTGTAATTCACATTTTCTAAATAAAAAAATTTAAAATTAATGCAATTGAAACATTGATTAAATATTTTATAATTCTATAATAGCAATAAAAACATTAAGTTCTTATAGAAACGATAAAAAAATAAAAAAAAGTTTTACATTTACAATAATAGTTAGGCCTTAACATAGATTTAATATAAAACAAAACTGCAATTTATCCTAAATTAAATCGGTCTAATAAAAAGTTATTAATGCTATGTTCCGTTAACAAAAACTGTCCCGAAATTATATATTCCGAGTATAAATTTTTGGTTTTACTGTAGGATAAAGAATATTTTACTATTTCACACAAGTCTGTACTACTTTTGTTTAAACAGTTTACAGATACTTCTTGGCTAGTATTAGGTATGTTACTTTCACCAATGTTTATTTTTATATTTTTTTTTTAATTTATTTTCTGATAAATATGATTTATTTTCTGATAAATATGATGCAATCCGTGGTTTCGAGTGGTATAACTTAGATAAATATATATAATACGGCCTAGATTTATGTCAATTGTTTGGTAAGGGATTGATAAGGATTCGTTTTCAAATAAATCTTCACTATTTTTTTCTGATTTAAAATACCACGTTAACTCAAAGATATTTTCCACATTTTTTAAAGTTCCAAAAGTAGCGAATTGTTTTTTAAGTTTTAAAAACTCGGACTGTTTTTTAAGACAAATTGCAAAATCTCCAAATTCAATGGCCGTAAATGTAAATTCTCCTTGTGTGCTTATACTGGATCTTGTTAACTCGTTCCAGGCTTCGTTTTTTCGTTTAATAAACACTGTAGCATTGGCTAAGTTTTGATTATCTTCTGATAGATATTTAGTTTGAAGTGTTATTGTGAAAAGTTTATGAAATTTTAAACCAAAGGGTCTACATTTTAATAGTTGGGATATGCAAATTTGAATGTAAATTCTCCTTGTGTGCTTATACTGGATCTTGTTAACTCGTTCCAGGCTTCGTTTTTTCGTTTAATAAACACTGTAGCATTGGCTAAGTTTTGATTATCTTCTGATAGATATTTAGTTTGAAGTGTTATTGTGAAAAGTTTATGAAATTTTAAACCAAAAGATCTACATTTTAATAGTTGGGATATGCAAATTTGAATGTAAATTCTCCTTGTGTGCTTATACTGGATCTTGTTAACTCGTTCCAGGCTTCGTTTTTTCGTTTAATAAACACTGTAGCATTGGCTAAGTTTTGATTATCTTCTGATAGATATTTAGTTTGAAGTGTTATTGTGAAAAGTTTATGAAATTTTAAACCAAAAGGTCTACATTTTAATAGTTGGGATATGCAAATTTGACTATCTTCATTATAGGTGATTGATTTACTTTCTTCTGTTGAAAGGTTTATTGTTGTATCTCCTAAAATTGCATTTTGAGAAAAAGTGATAACAAAGTGTTTGTAACTGAATGTCCCAATGTTTTTTTTTACGATCACACTTTTATTATTTAGACACTATTTTTAGTTGTAAATAAGTTATTTGTAAACATAAACAAAACATAAAAAATAGATTTGGGTGGCGGCAGTATACAAACACTGTAAAAATATCAAATTTTGTTAAGATAAATGTGACATATAATAATTAATAATTTTGTTAACGTTCAAGTGACTTAAGATACCATTATCTAAGAGCCATCAAAAAATAAATTATTTCTAGTAACTATGAGGTATTAATATTCCAGAAAATAGGCAAAAAAATGCTAGGACCTTTTTTTACGATCGCAACTGTCATAAATTTTTATTATGTTTTACGACAAGCCAATACAAATTCCAATTTTTTTATCAGTTTGTCATAAAATAAATATTTCTCGTGACTAACAAACTTTTGTCGAACATAAAAAACAACTTTTAAAGGCAACCTTTTATTACGTTTAAATTTTTCCAATTTAAAACGCTAGTTTTACTAGTTTTACAAGCTGTTTTGGCTAATTTCAACTTAAACTCTGTATCAATAAATTAATGTTATTTGTAGGGTTTATATAACCTTGCCTTATGTGACCAACTTAAAGATTTAACGGGGAATAAAATAAGCTCCTGATCACAAATTAATCCCAGGTAATTTAAAACTAATGTCGATAATCGGCCCATAATTGCAAGTGTCTAACTCGACTGACACAACATATGAAAATCTGTACAATGTATTCAATTTCGATACACAAAAAAAATCAATTAACAAAAACAAGACTGGCTTAACACTTATTTACGAATCAAGATTACTCTTTACAAATATTATTAAAGACCATTTATAAATCGTTTAAACAGGGCGAATCGTATCCAAAAATATATAACATTACTGTAAAACTATAACTCTAAAAATAAAGAAATATATATAACACAAAAATCATTTGGATTTCTAACTTAAATGACTAGGCGATAAGGCAATACAAGAAGAAACTCACAATAGCGATGCTTGTTAAACTGAATGAAAAATCACATTTAAAATTTATGGAAAAGATGAATAAGTTTATATATAAAACGACATAACGGTATTAATGTAAACCGTTATTCCCCGATCGTATTATTTTAACTACATATTAATATTAGCTCTATCGATGTTCAATAAATTACACATATGAGGTCGTGGGTTCAATCCCCACTGATCTCATGCTGTAGTGCCCTTGAGTAAGGCGCTATAAACGGTATGAACTCCTGCTGAGCCAGCACTTAATCAGCAGCATAATTACCGGGCAATTATAGTCTCTATAATATCCCAAACTGCCACAGGCAACTCGAGACTGGGTCGGAGTAACTTATGTTACTCTATGTATAAGTCGCGCATTCGACTTTCCCACATCGAGGATAAAGATATACACAAAAAAAAAAAAAAAAAAATTAGTTAACCATTGCCACTTATTGTGGATCTATCGTTTTCGTGATCTTGAAAGTCTATTATAGTTGATTGACATGTCTTGCAATTTTCAGATGTGAATTCGTCTGGATATTCCGATATAGAATACTGGATTTCTGTTTGGGTCAATAGCTGAGATTCGTTTGCGTTACTTGTTGCTTTAAACTTAAAGTGCATTGGTGTTACGAATGAATTACGACTTAAACAAGATTTTAGAATCACGTGGTGTGTAGGCTCGCATGTAACTGTGTTTAATCTTTCTCCTGTGGGTTTAACTTCAATATTAAAATAGAAATCTTTCTCGGAATCTAAAAACACCTTTTCATACGGTATAGCAGACCCTTGATGTTTTTTAAAAATTTCTTTGTCTTCGAAATCTTCGGTAACACAATACCAAATTAAAACCCGTACATTGTGGACTGAAGAAGGTTTTAAAAACCCAAACAACAAACAGTTTTTTTCCATTATAAAGCTTTTTTAACAATTTAAATATTAATGTGTAATTCACATTTTCTAAATAAAAAAATTTAAAAACAATGCAATTGAAACATTGATTAAAATTTTTATAATTCTATAATAGCAATAAAAACATCAAGTTCTTATAGAAACGATAAAAAAATAAAAAAAAGTTTTACATTTACAATAATAGTTAGGCCTTAACATATAGATTTGGTATAAAACAAAACTGTAATTTATCCTAAATTAAATCGGTCTAATAAAAAGTTATTAATGCTATGTTCCGTTAACAAAAACTGTCCCGAAATTATATATTCCGAGTATAAATTTTTGGTTTTACTGTAGGATAAAGAATATTTTACTATGTCACACATGTCTGTACTACTTTTGTTTAAACAGTTTACAGATACTTCTTGGCGAGTATTAGGTATGTTACTTTCACCAATGCCACCGTCAAAGTCATTTTGCAATTTTTTGTTTTGCTGATTGCAATAAATTAAAAAGCGGCAGGGTATTACAATTAATCCCATAGTCTGTAACCGAACTGAATTTATTTTTTGGCATATATGTTGTAATCCATCGTTTTGCTTGGTATAACTTAGATGAAGATAGATATCCCGCCCCAAGTTAACGTCCGTGGTTTGGTAAGGGATTGAAGAAGATTCGTTTTCAAACAAATCTTCACTATTTGTTTCTGATTTAAGATACCACGTTAACTCAAATATATTTTCCACATTTTTTAAAGTCCCAAAAGTAGCAAATTGTTTTTTAAGTTTTAAAAACTCGGACTTTTTAAGACAAATTGCGAAATCTCCAAACTCTAAAGCCGTAAATGTAAATTCTCCTTCTGTGCTTATACTGGATCTTGTTAACTCTTCCAAGGCTTTGTTCTTTCGTTTAATAAACACTGTTGCATTGGCTAAGTTTTGATTATCTTCTGATAGATATTTAGTTTGAAGTGTTATTGTGAAAAGTTTATGAAATTTTAAACCAAAAGGTCTACATTTTAATAGTTGGGATATGCAAATTTGACTATCTTCATTATAGGTGATTGATTTACTTTCTTCTGTTGAAAGGTTTATTGTTGTATCTCCTAAAATTGCATTTTGAGAAAAAGTGATAACAAAGTGTTTGTAACTGAATGTCCCGCCAACGGTTGTTACAATTTGGCTCACCCCAAAAGATTCTGCTGTTTCTCTTAGTTCAACGTTTAAACTCTGTGAATTTCTAGACGAACCCCTTCGACTGGGATGTGAACAACACTTTAAACTTTGTGGAATTCTACATGAACCCCTTCGACTGGAACGTAAACAACAATTCATTCTCTGTGGAATTATATATGAATCCCGTTGACGGGAACGACAATACAAGGCACAAGTACAAAAAAGAAATAATCCAGTACTCACGCCGAGTATGATTATAAGTGTCGACGGAAGTATATTTTCGTCGGTTGTTGTTAATGTTGTTGTTGTTGTTGTTGCTAGTTCTGTTGTTGTCGAGTTCATAGCTTTTGTAGTTATAGAAGCTGTTGTTGGTGTAAAAAGGCGATATAAGATGTACAAAATATTTAAGTATTAATCTAACCCTATTTAGATACTACTTTTTAAATTTATATCTATGCATTTACTTCTATTTTTATTTAATGACTATACAAAAAATATTCATACCTTGTATACTATACTTAGTTTAAATAATGACTAATAAGCGTTAAGTTTAAAATAACAAAAAATCTTTTCGACTATGTGTATATCTTAACAAAAACAGAAATATTAAGTTACGTGTTGCGATGTTTAATCATTCGTTGTCGCAACATGAGAACTTGATTGTTTCCTAGAGAAAAGTTGTCTGAAATAGTTTTAAAACAATGGTTTCGGTAAACCATTGTTCTCGCTAAATTAAATTCTAACATGTTGTCTTCTAGGCCCATCTAACTTTTTATTTTTGAAGAATAAACACATAACTTTTGCTATTTTACTTAACACTCATTTTTAATTACAGTTGTTTTAAGACATGCCTAAGTTTGCTTGGCGTTAATTTACATCAACGAATTTTATTAATACTGATTTAAAAATTTCGGTAAATAAGTCCAAGGATACTTTAACTTTATGTAACTTAAAATATCGTTTAAAAATTGTTGGTTTAAAGTTATTTATAAATTTTAGGCTACATTACATGAGAACTTGGACAAATGAAATTCGTAACTGTTAAAGGTTTTCTAAGACTTAAGCAAAGGTAACACAAGTTATTTTATGAAATGAATAAATACATAAAAAAGTGTTTTCTTTTAAGTGAAAAGTTTTTTAAATTTAAAGTGTTTGCTTTTTTGCGATTACTACCCGCCACGATTCAGTTATTTGTAAACATAAACATAATATAATAGTGAAATTATTTCACGTCTTTTTACACGAGAAGTAAAAACGTAAAATTTAAAGGAAATAAATGTTTTAAATGATAATAAAAGATGCTGTTATGTATTTAAAACTAACTGCAGACACTATTATCTACAAACTGACAATATATTTAAGTTTTTGTGGTAGGCATGGAGTTTTTGATATCGTTTTCTAAATAAAAAGGCAATGTAAAGTAATTGTAATACGAAATATAAAATGGCTAAAAGATCAAGAGTTTACCCGGATTTCAAGAAGTCTAAAAGATCTCATGCACTATTTTCAAAGTTAAAGCTACCTGAAATAGTTCAAAATGTAAGTATTACATTTAATATCAAATATATTTTAACATTTTTATTCGAAATCCAAATAAATATTTTTATATATCTCTAATTTTCATGGTACTAAAGTGTTAAATTTTGGCCTGAAGGTTGAGTAACAATTGTCGTTTCAGCACAGTATAGTCTGGAAAGTAGGGCAGTTTGCATGCACAAGATTTTTTGATAAATTGCTCAATATTTAAGCTATAATTTTTCAATATTTAAACTTTTGACTAAGTATTGGCAGATTGGCGCAGCAGTTGTTTGTATCGTTTTTAGCGCCTACTCAAAGGTGCCACAGCATAAAAGCAGTGTGGATCGAACCCAAGACCTTATTTAGTAAAGCTTGTTCAGACCACTACATCACGCTGTCGGTTTTAATATATATAATGCATCATGTTTTTTTTAAGTGTAAACTAACTAAGCACAACTTTTTGTTTCAGGTTTCAGTTACAGAACACATTAAGTTAAGTGACGGAAATTTAACTAATGCCTCTGGAGAATTAGAATTCGTGGGAACATCTGAAAAACAAGCTAAAGTAAAATGTTTTTTTTTTAATTTCTTTAAATAGACACATAGGCAATCTTATTTAGCCTTTGTTTAAACTAAACCAGGCCTTTAAAAAAAAGGTATATATGGAAAAAATAAATAAAAAATTTGGGAATTAAGTTATTTTATATTTTGGAAATTAAGTTTTTTTTAATCTCTACAATTTTGTAATTATTTATGAAAATGACAAATTTTGTCCACTAATAATATTAAATTACTTTTTTTATTTAAAGTATGTTAGACTCGGTCATCAAACCAGTGTGGAAGAGCTTTATGCTGTCACAAAGAAATGGGGAATGCGACTCCCAAATTTTATTATATCTGTCACTGGGGGTGCCCAAGATTTCAAAATGAAATTCAGTTTAACGAAAATATTTCGAAAAAGCTTGATCAAAGTAGCAGAAAATACAGGTGAACAAATTTCTCAAAATATAACTTTAACAAGTAACAAATTAACACAATTGTATTAACAAGCTAATTATTAAAACCTTTAAAAAGAAAAAAAAACTAAGTATATTTCTTAATTGTTGCTTTTTTTATTTTTGCTAAGGATGATTTATTGTTTTCTCTGCACATAAAAAGTCTTTAAGACACTGTAACTTTTTCGAAAACAATTTCAAATCAAATTTTTTATCATTTTTCTTTTAGCAACATAAATGTAAAGTGTTTGATTTTCATTTACTCCTATGTCGCCTTTAAGTAAGGTGCTATATTGGGTATAAATTTCTGCTAAGCCACACTTAATCAGTAGTTTAACTAATGGGTAATTTTAAATTTATAAAATCCCAAACTGCCACATTTAACTTAAGGCAGGTTCAGGCTAATATGTTATGTTTAGGTCGTGAAGTTAAACTTCGCACATTAGGAATAAATAAATATAAAAAACATAGTTAAAACACCAAGTAACAGGTAGTTTTTTTACTTATACAGGGGCATGGATAACAACTGGGGGAACCAACTGCGGGGTGATGAAACATGTTGGGAAAGCTGTTCAGGAATATGCAGTTGTTAAAAGCTCAGATCAAAAGGTTAGTTTATGGTATAATGAAAGTTTTTGTTCATTAAAAGCAATTCCTGGCAGCGCAGTGTTGTAGTCAGAGAACTTGTCACACTACATTAGGCCATGGGTTTGATTCTCACTGCTTTCATGCTGTAGCACCCTTGAGTAAGGCACTAGAAATGGTATAAACTTCTGCTGAGTCAAAAGTTAATCAGCAGCGTAATTATTTGGCAATTATATTCCTATTATCCTAAACTGCCTGAGCCAACTCGAGACTGGGTCAGGTTAGCATATGTTAGTCTTTGTTTAGGTCATTAAGTTGACTTTCTCAAATCAAGGATAAAGATATATATAAAAACAACTGTATAATGATATTTAAATATATATTTTTGAAATGTGTAATACATAAACAAATTAAATATAATGTTGCTTATCTGTTTAAATTATGCCTTTTTTAAGAATAAAAACTGGCTTTTCTAGGTCTTTTATATCAAATTATACAACATTTAAAAATTAAATTTTTTTAATTAAAATCAACCAGATAAATATATAAACCTTAATTTCCAATTGTGTTTAAGGTTGTAGCTCTGGGTATTGTTCCATGGGGAATAATAAGAAACCGACATCAACTTGAGAATAAAAATAAAAACTTGTTTGAAGTAAGATTACTTTTATAACTACTTTTATTTTAATAAATTAACTTTCGATTTTATCTGTTCAACATTTCGAGGTTGTTTTTATAGAATTTTTTACTTTCAATTTTGTAAAATAATAATTACACAAGCCTTAATAAGGTTAATTTACCTTTATTTTCTTCTATAGACCTTGGTAGTTCTGTTACTTAACATCCTTTACCTAATTGTTTTGAGATCAATAGGATTTCTTACTTTTTAAATTGTCTTAATCAAAGGCAAAACAGCATAGAAACAATAGAAATCAAACTCAGGGCCCCATGTAATAAAACAAAGTGTTTTACTCCAATCCCTAAGCTAGTTAAAATTTACCATAAATATATAAAGTAACAATTAATTTTTCAGCCTGCTCAATACAGTCATGATATGGATGATCCACGATATAATGATAAAACAAGTCTATTGGATAAGAACCACACACATTTTATACTAGTGGATGATGGAAGCAAAGATAAATATGGAACTGAAATCGATTTGAGAACAAGATTTGAAAGTTATGTTGGTAAGTATTGGTTAAACTTAAAGTTAAGTGTAGTATATAAATATTAGTTTGTTGAATATTGACGATATGTTGGGTTGTTTAGACCTGACAAGGCTTGCATTTCTTTCAATCGAAGCTATATCGGAACTAAATAGTTTGGCTATTAAATTATTACTCAAAAATAGGAATTTTTTTAACAAATTGCATATAAATATATTGTTTTATTATATTTTTTTGATGACTATGTTTTTAAACAACATTTTAAATCAATTGCCTAGCTAAACTTTTGAAGAATTCATTGTATTAAAATATGACTAACCTTTTGTTTAACTTTTTACTTCAGCTAAAAAGAGCAGTGAGAAAGGCGTCAAGGTTTTTATTGTGTGTGTGATTGTTCAAGGTGGTCCTGGCTCATTAGAAGTAAGTTTACATTTAATCATGTTTTGTATATTTATATGACAATTTGTCACAAAATGTTTATTTAACTGACAGCGTGGTAAGAACTCTTGCTACACCACACATAAGGTCGTGGATTCAATCCCCACTGATCTCATGCTTTAGCGCCCTTAAGTAAGGCCCTATAAATGGTATGAACTTCTGCTGAGCCAGCACTTAAAGCAGCATAATAACTGGCAATTATAATCTAGAATATCCCAAACTGCCACAGGCAACTCAAGACTTGGTCGGAATAACTGATGTTACTCTATGTTTAAGTCACGCATTCGACTTTCCCACATCGAGGATAAAGATATATACAAAAAAAAAATAAATATTAATCCTGTCTATGAAGTTTGTCAACTTAATTATGTATATTATAAATCCTTTACATTTTTGTCACTCAATTGTGTTTAATTTTCAATTACTTTTTGATTGCTTTGTACCCTACTATACTAACAGTAATGACAATAGGTGGTTTAAATTTACATTTACCCAAATATTTTGTATCATCCAACCCTAGTGTCTTATATCTTTTATGTGTCAAATCTTACCTACTTTGTATAATTATATGCACCAGACCATCACATAAATTATAAAATTCTAAGTTTAAATTTGCAATACCAGTTTTTTATGTTCATATTAACCGTTTATTAAATGTCTGAATTTAACCACTTTTATATTTACTTTATACAGACAGTATACAGCTCACTTAAACAAGGCACTCCTGTAGTAGTGGTTGATGGGTCTGGAGGGTGGGCTAGTATACTGGGTTCACTTTACTCTTATTCTCATACTGCTGTTACCGACCAACTTGTTAAGGAGCTTATGATAGGTAAGTGTTTCTAAATTGTAAAATTTCTGTATCTTGATTTACATATAGATGCGCTGTAAATTAAAGAATAGTCAAAAGTGGTTAATCATAGGAATATTACGTTAATTATTTACTCATTTGATTAAAAAGATTCATTAATAATATTTTATATTTTGAATATTTTAAAATGCTTCGCAGTATGCTTTCTTAATATTTAGATATTTTGGGTTAAATCACTTGACTTTTTTATGACTTAGATTATATTTAACTCCTTTGAATACATACATATTGCTACATAAAATTTAAATGTGTCCTTTACACTTAGTTATAGTTCATATTAGTGCTATTTTAATAAAGTTATGCCTTCTACAACCTACCCAATGTTGATATAAATTGGTCAACTTAAGTTTGAAATGCAAAGTATTATGTTAAATTAACATCAAATACATTAATGTAATACTGACTTGTTTTCACAGAGCAGGGAATGACAAAATTTGATGGTTTAAACAGGAACACCAACACAGTAAAGGAATGTATTAGAATGAAGGAAAATATTACCTTGTTTCAAGTGGATAATGAGGATAATATTGCTGACCTGGATATTGCTATTTTGCAAGCAATTCTCAACAGTAAGTAAACTTGGTAGAAGCATAAAACAGAATAAAATGTAATAGAAATTGTAAAACCAAGTGTAGAAATTGCTTAAGCCTAATAACTAAAAATATCATTTTTTTAACTGTTAGTTGAAGTTGTAAATTAAGTTAAATTGGTCAAAACGTAAAGGGAAATCATGGTATATATAATCACATACTCTTTTGTTTGTACTACAAGTGCTGTTGCTTTAGGCTCCTTATTTAACAGTTCTAAACCCCATTTTATGTGAACATATACTACTAAGACCATCAAATGTTTTACAAAGGTTTATTTTTTCAGATCCTGATTTAAAGGAGAATAGAATTGAGCAGTTGAAGTTAGCACTTACCTGGGATAGAAGTGATATTGCTCATTCACATATATTAACTGATGATGCTAATATTGCACAAAGTGATCTTTGTCAACTCTTTCTAGAAGCTTTGTACAAGGTAAATGATAATGGTGTTATGCGTAGTATGCTTTTTTTATAAATCACTTTTTCTTTGCTATAGCAGTTTAATTTATTTTAAAATTGCTAGTCAAAAGCTCTATCTTTGATTGCCATTTTATTTGTTGTAATATGGTTGCATCTAATATTTGGCCAGGATAATTCACCCGCGCACCACAAACAGCAGTGTAATTTATTTTGTAGACATATAAATTGGACATACATACATATATATATATTTATATAGGTAGATAAGTTTAGGACATTTACTAAACTCTGTAAATTATTATTAAACTTTTTATTGGAATTTTGTTTTAACAATAACCTTTACAAGAAAACTTTTTTTAGACTGTGTTATTTAAAGACATAATTATTCAGGCTAAGGCATTATTTAAAAGATTTGTTCTAATTGATTTTTAACATGATTTGTTTATTTTTAGGACAAGACGGAATTTGTTAAATTATTTCTCGATTATGGATTGAATTTAAGGTTATTTTTAACCACCCAAAGATTGGTTGAGTTGTACAAAAAATCTGAAGAAAATTCTAATATTGAGACTCTGTTAAAAAAGTATAAAAAAGAAAAGGAAATCACAATCGAAACAATTGGAAAGTAAGTTTAAATTGCATAGAAATTAATGCTGTAAATCTTTTGGTAACAAATATATATTTTATTCTTAATTTAAGAGTGTTGACTTTAGTGCCTTAACATAGAGTAACATTTGTTACCTTGACCCAGTCTCCAGTTGCTTTTGGTAGTTTATAATATTATTTATAGTTAGAATTGCTTAGAATTAATCTATTTTATTGGTTTTGTGCTTGGGGGAAGTTTGTAATGTTTATAGGGCCTTATTCAAAAGCACTTTGATATAAACAGTGGAAATTAAACCAAAAACCCCATGTTTAAAGCTTGGTTTTTCTTTGGTTGACATTTAAAAAAAAAATATTTACAATTAACTAATGTCTAATAAATTATTTATATCCTATTTTAGTCATTATTAGGTTTTATTAGGTTATGTGCTTTTAATTTCTAATTTTTTTTAGAGTAATGAAATCACTTATGGGATATACTTACAAGTCACCTTATTCTCATCTTAAAATCTTGAATACCACCAAAAATCTCTCAACAGAATGTTGTGTTAATAACCAAGTTTACGAGGAAACCCAACTTAATGGAAAGGAGGACAAGGTGGTACATTAATTTTTTGTATTTCATTTCTTTATTGGTTTTATAATGAACTGGCAGCATGGTGTTCTGGTTAAAACACTTGCTACAGTACATGAGGTCGTGGGTTTAATCTCCACTGCTCTCATGCTGTAGCACTCTTGAGTAAGGCATTAGAAACGGTTTAAAACTTCTGCTGAGCTAACGATTAATTAGCAGTTTAATTATCAGGCAATTATGATCTATAATTTCCCAAACTGTCAAAGGTAACTCGAGACTGGGTTGGAGTAACTGTTGTCACTCTATATTTAGGACGTGCTTTTGATCTTTCCACATCAAGGATAAAGACATAGAAAAAAATTCCTTTTTATTTTCTTAATGTTACTTTAAGTTAAATTTTTGCATTTAAATTTAGGAAAAAATTGCTTATCAGAAATATTTCAACCCAATCCGTGAATTGTTTCAGTGGTGTATATTGACGAACAAAAGACAAACTGCAATGGCATTGTGGGTAGGATTGTGGGAGGAGCTTCCTGCCGCTGTCATGGCAACCAGGATGCTAAAATCTCTTGCCCAGAGGATTGAACTCAGAGAAAGTGTAAGTATGTAAGAATTAACACAAAATTTCACAAGATGTTGTTATTCATGCTGATAAGATGACAATGTAAGGTAGTTATAAAAACACTTGGCCTTTCAACATGACATCCTTGGTTTGATTTCCACTGCTTTTATGCTGTAGCACTCTCGAGTAAGTCACTATAGACGGTATAAACTCCTGCTGTGCCCAACTTATCATCAGATTAGTTATCAGACAATTATAGTTGGTGATATTCCAAACCAGCAAAGTTAATTCGAGACTGGGTCGGGATAACTAATGTAACTCTATGTTTAGGTTGTGAAGTCGACCTTCGCACATCAAGGATAAAAATATATAAAAAAGTTATTTCAATTAGTTTTGATAACAATTATTGTACCTCCTTAACAGAAAGCTGACTTATTGGATCATGCAAATGTTTATGAAGAGTTAGCTACTGGTGTTTTAACTGAGTTTTATGAGAAGGATCCTGATATAGCGGCTGCATCAATAACTAGAAGAGTAAAAAAATGGGGAGATCTGACCTGTCTTGAAACAGCTGTCAAGGCTAAATGCAAGGTAGAAACTCGGTTTTAAATGTACTATCTTATTATTTTTAATTATTTTTATGTTGTATAATAAGGTTATGGTTTTAAAAGTTTTTTTTAGGTATTTTTTGATAAAGATTTAAGCAAGCAAAAAAATCTTTTTTATAATTTACCCTTTTTATATATTTTCCTTAAGGATATGGGTTTTAATATAATGTGTGCTGTTGTGACATGTTTTGAGCTATCTGAAAACGACAGCTTCAAGGGTGAATAGTGTGGCATTGGTGTGGCTCAAACCCGAAATCTTTTTGAAACACAATCTAAATAGTATAGCATTGCACAGCACAAACTTAAAACTATAGGATTGTTTACCAGTGCCATAATAGAAATAAATGCTTCCAATGCCATAATAAGAAATTACATACTAATAGATCATTTTTTTAATGTTTAGGATTTTATATCACATCAAGCTGTCCAGTATTTGTTGAGTAAGATCTGGCTTGGTGGAATGGAGGAAAAAACGAGTCCATTCTTAGTGATTATATGCACAGTGTTTCCCCCTATAATGCCTTTTGTTATTCATTTTGATAAAGAAGTGGTTGATACAGATACAGGTATTTGGAAACCCTGAAATTAAAAACCCTAAAAATTTCTTTAAAAAGTTGTTAATTATTAATTTCTAAATTGCAGAAACAAACAATAAAAGCGAAGTAAAGGAACCAACTTTTGTTCAGAAAACTTCAAAGTTTTTTTATGCTCCAATTGTCAAGTTCTGGTACAACGTCTACTTCTATGTGGTAAGATTTAATGTACTAAAAATAGTAATTTTAAAACACCTGATAAAAATTTAATAAAATTGGATGAAAAAACTCATAGTTAAAAATCATATATATTGACCGGCAGTGTGGTGTAGTGGTTACAACACTTGGCTTCACCGCATGAGGTTTGGAATTTAATTTTCACTGCTTTTATGCTGTAGCACCCTTAAGCAATGCGCTATAAATGGTGTAAACTCTTGCTGAGCCAACACCTAATCAGCAGCTTAATTGCTGGGCAATTATAATTTATATTATCCCAAACTTCCAAAGGCAATTCAAGACTGGGTTGAAGCAACTGATGTTACTTTACTTTAGGTTGTGAATTCTATCCATGTCAAGAATAAACAAATATATATTAAATTGTAATTGATCTTGTAAGTAAATATGACAAAATATATTCTTTAATTTTAATTAAATTTTGCAGGCCTTTCTTCTGTTATTCACCTACATTCTTGTATTTAACTTCTCTGGCACCACTGCTTCAATATTTGAGTATATTTTACTGGCTTGGGTTGTCTGTTTGGCCTTAGATGAAGTTAAACAAGTAAGTGTATTAACATATATAAATTAGTTAAAGTTTTATAAGTGTCTTGTTGGTATTAATACCCAAATTTAATTATTTTCGTTGAACTGTTTAACATTTCAATTTACTTTAAAATTTGAATATATATTAACTAAGTAAAAACTTTTTTATTGTAATAATTTTAGGTATATTTTTAAAATAAAACACTAATTTATGCTATTTCAAGGTTTAAATTAGCTTTATTTTTAAATTAAAGTTTTTTTTTTTAGATTAGTAAGCATAACCACAAACGTGTTCGAAAAAGAATCAAAATTTGGTTTCAAGATACCTGGAATAAAATGGATGTTTTGGCGATCGTGTTGTTTGGGATTGGGTTTGGTTTAAGGTAAGTTGTAAAGGATTTTATATGGTGCATCTCAAGTAAATTTTATTTCGTTTTAACTTGCTTTTAACACTCAGTTCTATATTGATGTTTTTTAATTTAAGCAATATTTGTACCCATTATTTATTAAGGATACTGAAAGTATAAAATTTTATGATTTACTTATGTTGCAGAATACTATTATCTAAGTCTGATTTAAATTGTTTATTTTTTTAGATTTTATTACTTGAACGCAGCAAGACAAGTGCTGGCAGTTTCTTTCATTGTATTTTGTTTGCGAATTCTAAACATTTTTACAATCCACAAAGCTCTAGGTCCCAAACTAATTATGGTGGGAAATATGGTAAGTTCATTTTTAATTCTAACTCAGGCATAAATTTTAGTATGGGGTTATTTTGTTTTAGCATTATTCAAGTCATTTTTTGGTACATTTGTATAATATAGTTTTTAAAATTTAGCTATGTTTATATGTTTTTTCCAGTCATATTAGTGGATAATTACTATTATTTTATATTTTAATTACCCTTAGTTAGAGCTTTATGGCTTAAGTATATAAACTAAACAATTCAGGAAATTAGAAAGATGATGTAAAGGAAGTTTGGTTTCTTAAATGAATTTATTGTTTGTTGAATAAATATATTGCATTTGTGTACAGTAATATCTTTAACACAAATAACAAATTCTTTGTGAACATAATTTAGTTCCTATATAACTTTAAATTAAGTTATATTTTTGCTAACTTTTCTAGCTTGTTAAAATTACTTTTGTTAATTTAAAAATTATTTATTTTTTAGCTTCGAGATCTCGGATTTTTCGTGTTTATTTTGTTTGTGTTTATATTTGCTTACGGAGTTTCAAGTCAGGCAATATTGTACCCAAACGAGGCCGACTTTGGAACAGCATTTCTTGGAATTTTTAGCAAAGCTTACTGGCATATTTATGGAGAATTATTTCTGCCTGAGATAAGCTATAATCCAGGTAAAAAAGCATTAAAGTTTTTATTTATAAAGCTTGTATAAAAATCTTAGATATTTGTAAACATTAAAAATTGAGTTCTAATGTTGGTACTGTTTTCTTTAAGACACTAAAATACTTTAGTGGTGGTATCAGGTTATTGAACCTAGAACCTTATAAGATAAAAACTGCTGGTTTAAAAAGTGCAATGAAAAAAAACTATCTACTGTTAATTATTGGGCAAATATACTCTATAATATCTTAATTTGGCAAAGTCAACTTGAGACTGGGTCAGGGTAACAAATGTTACATTAAAACAAAAAATATACAATAAATATGTTTAAAATAAGTGCTCTAACTACTACACCAACCCAGGTTTTAATTATAAACATATAGTTTATAAATGCATTTATCGTTTTAGCTGATGATGAGTTTGTATGCACCAACAATGTAACTTTGATTGATTCTGGTGAAAGAAGATGCCCCGAACAACATTGGATTGTTCCGGTGCTGTCTGCTGGATATTTATTACTTGCTAATGTTCTGCTACTGAACCTTCTTATTGCTATGTTCAGGTAAGGTTAAAGGTTCATTTGTATTAGTGTGTAGATGTATTTTTGCATTATACTATATGTG